>NC_143584.1:126306162-126941563 GCF_048544385.1 Mastigoproctus giganteus
AATAGAGCCACAGAAAAGGTTCAACAGGCAAAGGCAGTTTATGAGAAATCACTAGCAAACAGAGCAAAGAGGGGGGATAAAGAATTCTTCACATATATAAATGCCAAGAAGAGCAGGACAAACCAGATCAGACCTTTATGCAAGGGAAAGGGGATAGTAATAAATACACCAGCTGCCGTTGCAGATGAACTCAACAGTTATTTTGCATCGATATTTACAAATGAAAAGCCTTTTGTGGCAATGGGAAATTGTGGGAGCGAAGTTAAAAAATATGTAATTAATGATATTGAAATTTCGCAAGATTATTTAATGAAAAAAAAGTTGAGCCTACAGACCAGTAAGGCTCCTGGAGTTGATGGAATATACCCAATAATCTTAAGAGAGGCGGCAAGCGAGTGCATTGAACCATTGAGGCTAATTATGCGAGCATCACTAGACTCTGGGGAGATTCCCTTGGATTGGAAAAGTGCAAATGTATCTCCCATACATAAGGGTGGCTCTAAAAGTTGGAAATTATTGACCTGTCAGTCTGACTTCAGTAGTAGGGAAAATCATGGAGGCAATGATCAAGGGTGGAATTCAGGATCATTTGGATCGAATTGAAATTCTCAAGGATACTCAGCATGGTTTTGTAAAGGGAAGATCAGGTTTAACAAATCTGGTTCGCTATTTCGAAAGGGTCACTCACGAGCTGGATTTAGGGAATAATTTCGACATTATTTATTTAGATTTCAGCAAAGCTTCTGACTCAGTCCCACATGAGCGGTTGCTTTATAAGCTGGAACAGGTTGAAATCACTGGGAAAATCCTTAGATGGATAGAAGGATGGCTTCAGGGCAGGAGGCAGAGGGTTGTGATAAATGGCTATTCCTCAGATTGGGTTGATGTAAGAAGTGGGGTTCCCCAAGGATCAGTATTAGGACCACTGTTGTTTTTAATTTTCATAAACGACATTGATGAAGGGATAGAGGGCGTGATGTCTAAATTTGCAGATGATGTTAAAATTGGTAGAGTAGTTAATGATCACTGTCAAGCTGAGCTTCTTCAGAGAGACCTAGATAGACTTCAGGAATGGTCAGAAAAATGGCAGCATCTGTGCTTTAATCCAACAAAGTGTAAGGTATTACACCTGGAAAACAGTAATCCCAAAAAAACTTATTCACTTGATGGAGTTCAACTAAACCCAGTACTGGAGGAAAGGGACTTGGGTCAGACATGAAATTCTCTGAGCATTGTAAACAGGTTGAAGGAAGGCCCATGGTGTCCTATCGATGATCTATCGAACTTTTGCAAGTAGAGATAGGGACGTGATAATCCCATTATATAAGGCTTATGTTAGACCACACTTGGAATACTGTGTTCAAGTATGGAGACCGCACCTACAGAAAGACCGAGCTTCTTGAAAGGGTGCAAAGAAGGGTAACTCGCCTGGCGAGATCGGCAAAAGGGCGTCCTTATGAAGAAAGACTTCGAATATGTGGGTTGCAGAGTTTGGAAACTAGACACCTTAGAGGAGATTTGATTGAGGTGTTTGTTTGTTTGTTTGTTATTTGGTTTTTAGGAGCATTAGCAACTAAGGCCATATTGCTCCGGGGATATGCAGTGGTCATTCCCTGACCTTTCCGCATCCTCCGTATTTGGTGGTCACGGGCTCGAACCCCGGTCTAATCAAGAAGCGTGTGCTATGCACTGCTGCTCCTGCCCACCTGGCTACGGAGGCACCGATTGAGGTGTTTAAGGCTCAGAGTCATCAGTAAAATAAATGAGGACAAAATTTTCAAGATTATAAATGATGCTAGAACTAGGGGACATAAATTCAAGTTACGGGGGGGGGGGAATGTTTAGATTGGACTGCAGGAAGTTTTATTTTAGCCAGCGAGTTATAAATTACTGGAATAAGTTGCCTTCATGGGTGGTAGAGGCCGACAGTTTGGGGAAATTCAAAGGTCATCTGGATAGTACTTTCGGGTAAGGGAAGGATGATAGGTTTAATTTCCCTTTTTTTTTTTATTAATTATTATTATTTAGTGATTTATTTTATTTATTTATTTTATTTTATTTTTTTTTTTATCATTGTTTTGTTCGGATTTTTTTTTTTTTTTTTTTTTTTTTTTGGCTGGTGCAGCATAAGCCATAGGCTTTCTTGCACCATGTGGCCGTTACTAATACATACATAGACAAAATTTCAGACTAGTTTTTCTTATATATTTCATACACTGGAACGGAACCCTTTTATTACTATGGGAGCCATAACTCGGTATTCGCAGCATTTCTCAGGAACGTAACCCCCACGAATAGCGGGGGTTTACTGTATAGGTCTCAATTTATGTGGTTTCAATTTACACAGTGGTTTTGTGGAACCAATCCACAGTGTAAATGAGGGATGGGCATATAGTGTATTTATATAATTTATGGAATCAACCTTGTCTCTAGATCCTTGACAGTTTCCACTTGAACCCATGCAAATATAAGCAAAGCCTAAACACTTAAAACCAATGAAAGATATTTCTTTTGAGAATAACTGTGATTGTTGACACCCTCATAGTACTCCAACTGATTACTTTATAACATACTTTGCAGTAAGCTTGTTGATTATTTTCCTAACTGAAATCAACAAATTCATTCTCATCAAGCCTTGAAAAAGCAATTTATTCTTTTGCCATTCTTTCAGAGACTAATAACTTACTGTGTGGAGGCAGAAAATATTAATCAAAATAAGAATTCCTAAATAGGACCACTGCCTTACTTAAAATAATTAATGAAAAGTAGCAGAATTTTTCCAGTTGGGTGGGGAAGTGTAATATTTTGCACATGAATTAATACTGATCGAGATCAGTGAGCAGCTTTTTTTTTTTTTTTTTTTTTGTAACTCTACTTTAAAGAACTTGGCTTTGAAAGCATTCTCAGCTTTAGGAGCAATGGAGTACAGTTGTAAATAATTTGTGATTCGACAAAATCAAGGACTATTTCAAGATCAGAGAGAGAGAGAAGGGCTATACTTTTTTTTTCAGTGATGTAAAAAAAAAAAAAAAAAAATTTTTTTTTTTTTTTTTTTTTTTTTAAAACCAACCTTTGTATCATCTGTATCATCTTTGTATCATCTGCCAACCTTTGTATCATCTGCAAACTTCAACACTAAGCCTGATATAACTTCATCAATATCATTGATAAATATACAAAACAACAGTGGACCCAACACCAAACCCTGTGGTGTTTGGTGTTGACTCCACTAATAACATTAGTCCACGAAGAGCAGCACCCATTGATTACCAACCTCTGTCTTCTCCCACTCAACCATGCTTTTATCCATTGTAGCAACTTACCCTTAATACCATTCTGCTCCAATTTGTACAATAATCTTCCATGCGCAACAGTGTCAAAAGCTTTACTGAAATCCAAATATATGATATCAAAATTATTTTTTTTGCATCCCATGCAGTTCCTTTGTAACCACATCATAATATCCTACCAGATTTATTAGACAAGACTTTCCCTTAACAAACCCATGCTGTGTCTGAATTACTGCTGCAGTCTTGTATAGATGATCCTGCAATGCATCTTTAACCAGTGACTCCATTATTTTACCCGGAACAGAAGTTAAACTAACTGGTCTGAAATTACTCATGTCACCCTTCGATCTCCCTTTGTGAATTGGGGATACATTTGCACATCTCCAGTTCGTAGGGACCTCCCCTGAGACCAAGGATGCTCTCATAAATATGGATGCTCTCATAATTATGGCTAAGGGTTTGCTTAGTTGCTTTGCCACCTCCTTTAATATAACTGGATAGATTCCATCCACCCCAGGTGCTTTCTTATGTTCAACTTCAACAATTTCTCCTCCAATTTGCTCTCAGTTATTACAAAATCATTATGCACCCTGCTACAATTTGATAACCTTCTGCCATTTTCAAACCTTAATAATTCCTCATGTGCAAATGTAGGTGCTGTTGTTGTTATTGTTGTTATTTGGTTTTTAGGAGCATTGGCAACAGTCCATTTTTTTTTTTTTTTTTTTTTATGTAAACCCCAAACACGAGAGGTGTTAGAACCTATAGTACTTAGTACCGTGCTTGGGTTGGAGGTTGAGAAGACAAAGATATTTGTTGACATTGGACTTGAACTTCTGTAGACTGTAATTTTCAGGAAATACACATGAAGGAAAGTTGTTCCAGAAAACGGCAGTTGAATGAATAAACGAGGAAGAAGAAAAGTTGGTTCTGTGAGTTTGAAGTTGAACAGTAAATGGATGTTGGCTGGTGGTGGCACTTGTTCGGAATATTTTGAAAGAGAGAGCAAGAATTATAGAAGCTAATTCAGAAGAACAGTGCCCATGGAAGTATCTGTAGAAGAGGCATGCAGCAGAAACAGTACGTCATTGAGACAGCGAGTGCAAAGACTCTGTAGAGATGAGTCATTAATTAACCTAACTGCCCTCTTCTGAATGGAATCAAGAAGCCTGAGAGAGGTTTTGGGGGCACCACCCCAGATATGGGAACAATATTCCATGGCAGGGCGGATTTGCGATTTAAACAGAGTGAGCAGCTGTTTAGAAGAAAAGTAATCGCCGAGAGCGAAAGAGAAAACCAAGTTTTTTAGATGCAGAAGAAGCAATATTTGTAATGTGCTTGTGCCAAGAGAGAGATTAGAAGTCAGGGTAATCCCCAAAAGAGATATATCATTTTGCCTAGAAATCGGAGTGTCACTAAAGATAAGCATAGGAGCAGAAGAATCCTTTTTGCGAGATATAAGACAAGACTGAGTTTTAAAGGGTTGAAATTAACTAAGTTGTCTCTGCCCCACTGGAGAATTACCTGAAGATCGGCATTTAAGGAATTGGTAGCAGATTTTCGAGAAGTTGAAGCTGATTGAGCAGCACAAGGTTTCTCAAAATGGAAAGTGGAATGCAATGTGCTATCATCAGCAAAACTATGGATAGGATTTCCAGTCAATGAAAGGTCATTAATATACAAGAGGAAAAGAGTGGGGGAAAGAACTGAACCTTGGGGGACACCGGCATTAGTAGAGAAGCTAGAAGACAGAGAGCCATCTACCATCACCCTCAGTGAGCAATCACAGAGAAAACTGGATAACCAATTACTAAAAACAGTTGGCAAACCATAAGATGGAAGCTTGTTTATAAGACCTTTAGGCCAAACACGATCGAAAGCCTTTGAGATGTCAAGAGCAACTACTTGTGTTTCACCGAACCTTTCCATTGAATTAGTCAATAAATGGGTAACATAAGCCAGAATATCACCAGTGGATCGACACTGACGGAATCCATACTGGCGATCGTTGATCAGACGGAAGGTTTCTAGGTAGTTTAAAATTTGGCAGTTAATTGATTTCTCCATTACTTCAGAAAGAGTAGAAGTAATTGCAATGGGACGATAATTGGATGGGAGGGATTTGTCACCCTTTTTAGGAACTGGCTGGATATGAGCAAATTTCCAAGCAGAAGGAAAAACACCTTTGGAATAAGAGAGTGAAAAAAAAAGGTGGCAAAGAGAAGGGATAAGTTCAGGAGCACAGGTTTTGAGAACAAGTGGAGAAATACCATCGGGACGTGGAGCTTTCTTAGCATCAAGATTCGTCAATATCCTTCTGACATCCTTTTGACGGATGACTACAGGAGGCATTGAATGGAGCGTGTTGAGAATAGTGGGAGGCGTTTTACCAAGATCGTTAATGCAGAAAAATGGGATGCTAGCAAGTCAGCTTTATCCTTGGCTGAAGTTGCAACAGAACCATCTGGTTTGGACAGAGGTGGAAGAAGAGATGGGCAAAAGTTGCAGCCAATAGCTTTGGCAAGAGACCAGAATGCTCAGTTACCATTAGGGCAAGAAGCAAGTTTTCTACTCTTCGCCTGTTCGAAGAACTCTAGTTTGGACTGGTTAATAACTGCTTTACAATTGTTGCGAGCTTTGGTGTAGGCAGAAAATGAAACTGAAGAATTAGAAACAAGCCAATTACGATATGCAATACTCTCTTGAACAGCCTTAGCACATTTATTAGAAAACCAAGGTTTAGATAAAGGACGAGATTTTAAAGTGGAGTGTGCGATAAAGGATTCCATTCCTGCAAAAAATAATTTCACTGACATGAATCTGAGCAAACGTTGACATCAGAAGTTTTGAAACAGTAATCCGACCAAGGAAAAGAAGTCTCGCAGGTCATCCCATTTTGCATTCTTGTAATGCCAAACAACACGAGGTTGGGAACAGCCATGAGATAAAGGTTCCATTGGAGAAGAGACAATCACCAAGTTGTAATCTGAAGTGCCTAAAGGACCTCTCACTTCGACCATGTACTTAGAAGGGTTGTTTGTGAGAAAAAGATCAAGCGTATTGGCTGTATGATTAGGATTGTCCGGTATTCTTGTAGGTAAATGAACAATCTGTGCAAGATCATTAGTAATTGCAAAAGCCTCAGCATCTCGACCAGCTGGGTCGGTGTGACTAGAAAACAGAAGCCAGCTGGAGTTGTGATCAAAATCACCAAGGAAAATTACCTCACTATTAGGAAAGTTGGACTGAAGAAAGTCAAGTTGCAAAGAGAGGAAGTCAAAGAGCTCCAAGTGATTAGTGGAGTTGGGAGAACCATAGAGACAACAGATGTATTTGAAACAATGAGGTAGACAGATTTTAAACCAGAGAAGATCAAAGAGAGGAGATTCCAAATTGGCAAGTCTCTGACAGGGACTATCAGAACGGACATATGCACAAGTAGCACCTTCAAGGCAAAAAGAATCATACAGCGAATAATTTGGGCATCTGAGATGAGCAGTAGTATATTGCTCCGGGAATATGCAGTGGTCATTCCCTGACCTTTCCGCATCCTCCGTATTTGGTGGTGACGGGCCCAAACCCCGGTCTAATCAAGAAGCGTGTGCTACGCACTGCTGCTCCTTCCCACCTGGCTATAGAGGAGCCAAATGTAAAATACTCATTCAGTTTGTTTGCTATCTTAGCAGGATCATCAACAGTCGAACCATTGATATCAAGTGGAACAATCAGATTCATCCCCTTCTTTTTAGAGTTTATATAAGTAAAGAAATCCTTGCTATTTTTCTTAACATCCTTTGCCAAAGATTTCTCGTAATCTGCCTTCGCATGCCTAACCTCCTTTGTGACCTGATTACAGACTAGCTTATATAAAATAAATAAGTAAATAAATTTTCTGTTTATACTCCAGCACGACAACCAAGTCAGCATAGTTTACAATAAATCGTCAATACAAATATTTATCGTATTTGGTAGTCACGGGCTTGAATCCCGGTCCACTCAAAGAATTTGTGCCATGCACTCTCGCTCCTGACCACTCGGCTACGTCAGGCCTCTGCCATAGGCTTCTGAGTCACTTGATAATTTATATGCATCCCATGCATTTTTCTTCTGTCACGAGTCTCATTAGTTCATTTGATAACCATTTAGGCCTAAATCTTGAACAATATTCTTAATAGGTATGAAACGTTTAGTAGCTTCCACAATTAATTCCTTGAAGGCTTCCCACTTAAAATTTACTGTTGGTAACATCATCAGTTGACCCACTGTACAGAATTTAAAAACTGTCTGAGACCACTGTACTCACCTTTATGGAAGCAAAAACCCTTTCCTTTACCCCTGATGGTAATTATATCTTTAAGAAAATCCCACATCAGTACACTGTGATCACTGCCACATAGTTGTTCCTTTATCTACAAATTCTTAATACACGAATGATCACTGCTGATAACCAGATCAAGAGTATTACCCTCTTTGGTTGCATATCGAACATGCTGCTGCAGAAAACAATCATCGAATAAATCCACAAAAGTCTTACTAGTGTGTGAGTGACCAACCCACAAGTTCCAGTCAATATCTGGGAAGTTAAAATCCCCCATTATAACACATTCTGATTTACTAGCCCACTATTTCTCTGTACAATTGTTCATTGTACTCATTCGCATCATTAGGCCTATAACACACTCCGACTCTTATTTTTGCTTTCGCAGTGCTTACGTCACACCAAACTGACTCAACAGCGCACTGTTCATCTATATCAACTGGATGCACTTCTTTTGATTTTATGTTTTTCTTAATTAACAGCACGACACCTCCTCCCTTCGTATCCTCTATCCTTTCTGTACACATTGTACTCCCCAAATTCCAATTCTGCATTCCTAATATCAGCGTGACACCACGTCTCTGATATCCCAACAATATCCGCCTTTGATGTCTTGACCAACACTTCAAATTCATCAAATTTATTTACTATACTTCTAGCATTGGTATACATGCAAGCAAACGTGCGCCTATTCCTAGTTACCCTGACACATCCCATATACACACCTGTTTCACGACTACCATCAATCTCTAACCCCCAGCACCCCTCGCTCCAGGTTGCTACTTATTCTAATAGAAGTTGTGCAAGAGTCACCTTCACCTCTGCCTGCGGCTACTTTTAACCTTTTAGTCTGTGAATGCCCGCAAACTAGCAGTTTTCCGACCCACCTAACACTGCCAATATAAGGGTGCAAATATTCTTGCACCCTTTCTATTTAAGTGTATCCCATCCGTGTAGAAGCAGTCTCTCCTGTTAACAAGCACAGACCATGCTGAAAAAAATTCTACCCCGTGAGCCTTGCACATTCCCTCCAGGGCCGAATTGATTGACAAGGCTCTCATCATGTACTCTCTCTCTCCTATCGTGTCTGGGCAGAATTGCAGACACTTTCAAATTTAACCCTAACTCACGACTTTTTTGCAACATTGACCTGTACTTGTTAAATAAATCTGCAAATCTCCTACTCTTAATGTCATTGGTGCCAACGTGTACAACAATATCTTCTGTGCCCTTAAAAGATGATATATGCTTTACAAAGTCATCAACTTTTCCCCCCCCTGGCAGACATATCCTGGTACTGTTCCATCTATCCTTTTTACACAATATATTCCCCTTCTCCCACACAATAGAGTCACCAACAATAACTAGTTCCTTTGGGATCAGCGCATTCTGCCACTGTGTTGCCTGATGCCAAGGAGTGTGCTCTGGCATTGAGTTGGGCAGCTGGGAGCTTGATGGGTCCGTCATATTAATTTCTTCGAGGGCATCTATCCTACACCTCAAGCTCTCATAGATGCCCAGTAGAATGCTGAGTTGATGCTTAATTTCTAGACACTGTACCTGGCACACGCAAAGACATCCTCCTTGGCTAGATCATGTTCTGTTCCAGAGAGTTCGACAAACATTTCACAAGTTGAACATTTTTTTAGGCTATGATGTGTTGGAGAATCGCCCCTCTCAGTTTTCCCCCGAGCCACAGCACTCCTGCCACTCTGTGGCCATTGCTTTGCTGCTGTAGTCTGGAGCATGATATTTTAAATTAATAAGATCAATAAACTTAATTAATTGATTGTCAATACTACACTATCTAATTGAATCCTAAATTCAGTAATGCGTATTACGCTATATAATTATACGTTAGAGCTACCTAGTTACCACAATTAAAAATTTGAATTCCCTACTACTCTATACAAAAACAATGGCTGCAAGATTCGAACGAAATAACGGTTTTACGTATTTTAAGTAGTAATCTACAAAACTCTTTATCTAAATTAAAAATAATCAGCATAACTATAAGACTATGCATAAAGTACAATATAAAATAACAATTAGGTAAATATAAAGGCAAACGCATCACTTTTTCAGAGCCTGTAATTCACAGCTGTAATTTTTAGAGAGTCAGCGTTCTCAGCATTTGCCATGAAATTGTACGGCATTTTGAAGCTAATGAAGCTCAGTTTTGGAAGTGGTATATCATCATCGATGATAGAGGGACAAAGGGACACATGGGTGCATCACTTCAACCCTGAAACAAAAGAACAATTGAAAGCAACCTTTTTTTCCCACTCCACTTTCAAAGTGCAAGCATCCCTCTTTTCCCGCTCCTAGAAAGTTAAGTGCAGAAGTTAGCTGGGAAAGTCATGGCATCCATCTTCTGGGATGCAGGAGTGATTGTGGTTGATTTCCTGAAATGAGATGCCATTATTAATGATGAGTACTGAAACATTTCCATTAGGAATTGAAGCTCAAGGGGCTGCAGAAAATTAGCCAAAGGAGTCATCTTGCATCAAGACAATACACCAGCACACACCCATTGTTTGTGACTCAACACTGCATGACTCTGGGTTCAAGCTATTACAGCATCTGCCCTACTCACCAGATTTGGCTCCATAGGACTAATTTCTATTTCCAAATCTAAATAAGGACTAGAACGAACAAAAATTTGACAGCAGCAATGCTGTGATGAATGCAGTCAATGAATGGTTTGAATCAAAATCTTTTAAATTTTATTTCAGCGGGTTATGAAAGCTAGTGGATCGTGCCAGAACACGCGTTGACTTAAAGGGTGAGGCACATTGAGGAATGGGTTTTGACAACTTTCCTGGATTCCTTCCAAGAGAGACTAGAAACTTTACATTCGAGGCTCAGGTGATCCCAATTGCAATAGTCACATGATCCATGAATATTTTTAAGCTGGTGGACATCAGTTGTGAGCTAACAAAGGGAAATACAGCCCTGAATGATACTGTTTTCAATCGCACTGAACTTTTATTTTATCTCTCTTCACGGTGTAGCAAGCAAGAAAGTAGTAGTAGTGACATGTGATGCAAGAAAGCAAGTGTATGAGCTTATGCAGTCAACCAAAAAAAAAAAAAAACCACACTATTCCCTCCAAATGCTTGTCCAGTTCCTCCTTAAATTTATTTAACCTATCAACTTCCACAACAATAGATGGAAGTTTGTTCCAGCAATTAACCACCCGCTGGCGAAATGCAAATTTCCACACATCTATTCTACATGTCTTTTCTTAATTTGAATTTATGCCCCCTTAGGTTCGTAATCTGAACAAGTGGAAGGATCCCATCAGAATTCAGCGTGCTCAACCCATTCAAGGCTTTATACACCTCATTTTTAATGTATATATTAAAAATGGTAATTTTTATGATAAAAATAAACAGACTCTGACGTAAGCTGCTAATAAACGTAATAAATGCCCGACATAGTAAACTTACCTATGGCTATATATCATTCCTCTTCGTCTTTGAATGAAAACCGGTAAGAATATTTACTCACTTCACTAGTTTAAGAATTCAAGAGTATTAAAGATTTCTTCATATAAAACACAGGTTCGCGCAAATGAGATGAAAGGTTCAAATGGCGAAAATATGGCAAACTAAGAAAATATCTTATAAGAAGAAATCTAGCAATAACAGAATAATTAAAAAAACAGATCTTTCACTTCAAATATACCGCTTCCTGATTAAACCTAAATATACAACATTCAAAAGTACATACAAGAGCCAGCTTTGACATACGTATTTTTATTACCCAATACGGATGCGGTTATAAATTGCACATTAGCTCCCTCTAGAAAGTTTTAAAACTGTAAAAAAAAAATTTCAGAATGATAAAAATTATCGTATAAGTAGGCTATAGCAATGTTCTACGTCTTATTGCATCGATCTCATATTGTGAAGACACTTTTCTACGAGATGTCTTAGTATTGCGTTACTCTAAATAAAAACAGAACACCACAGTAAAAACATGTGTTTTTACTCTGTCGACTACCTACCCGACCATGAACGTCGAAACCGGGGTATCGGCAATGGGCTACACTTTAAATACAATACAGTACTATGCGCTTCTCCATTGGATCGGTGTTCTTTTTTTTTAAATTTAGAGTAGCGCAATACTAAGACATCTCGTAGGAAAGTGTCTTCACAATATGATATCGATGCACTAAGACGTAGCACATTGTTATCATTCTAAAATATTTTTTTAACAGTTTTAGAATTTTCTAGAGGGAGCGAAGGTGCAATTTATAACCGCATCCGTATATTGGGTAATATGAATACGTATTCTTACGGTGGCGATGGGTAGGCACATTGAACGCTACACAACTCATTGAGGAGATATTGTATTGGTATTATAATGGCTAAATGATGCAAAAGGTCCTTGAGGTTGTCACAGACATTCTCTCAGATTTGCCAGACAACTGTACTTGCTACTGGGAGTTTAAAACGCTGATGGAACTGACATTCGGGTGACATTCGATTCAAGTGGACCCCATTTCGGCGATGTCTGGACGAACTGTGAAAACAAAATCCTCTGCTTGCACCTTGACGATGGTGGGAATGTTAGTAATCCTGGGTATAACCTCCATGCTAGGTTAGGCAGGCGAAGGGAGATTACGAGAAATCTTTGGCAAGGGATGCAAAGAAAAACAGCAAAGAGTTCTTTACTTATGTAAACTCTAGAAGGAAGGGGATGAATCATATTGGTCCACTTGATATCGTTGGGTCAACTGTTGATGATCCTGCTCAGGTAGCTAACAAACTAAATGAATATTTTGCGCCGACATTCACACATGAGGAGTTATTCAGCGAAAGGAATGCCAGAGGTGTATTCAACTCTGGCAGTAAGCTAGAGAATCTTGTAATAACTGAGAGTAAAGTAGAGGAGAAATTGTTGAAAATAAATACAAGGAAGGCACCTGGGGTGGATGGGATCTATCCAGTTATATTAAAGGAGGCAGCAAAGGAAGTAAGCAAACCTTTAGCCATAATTATGAGAGCTTCCTTGGACTCAGGGGAGGTACCCATGGACTGGAGATGTGCAAATGTGACCCCAATTCACAAAGGAGGATCAAAGGGCGACACAAATAATTATAAACCTGTTAGTTTAACTTCTGTTCCGGGAATATTAATGGAGGCACTGGTTAAAGAAACACTGCAGGATCATCTAGACAAGACTTCAGTTATAGCTCAGACACAGGATGGTTTTGTTAAGGGGAAGTCTTGCTTGACCAATTTGATTGGATACTATGATGCAGTCAAAAAAGAACTGGATGCAGGGAATAACTTTGATTTTATATACTTGGATCTTAGAAAGGCTTTTGATACTGTTGCACATGGAAGACTGCTGCACAAATTGGAGCAGTGTGGCATTGGAGGCAAATTGCTGCTATGGATAAAAGGGTGGTTGACGGGGAGAAGACAGAGAGTGCTAATCAATGGACACCGCTCATCGTGGACTAATGTTATTAGTGAAATCCCTCAGGGTTCAGTATTGGGTCCATTATTGTTTTCTGTATTTATAAATGATATTGATAATGGTATATCAAGCTTAATGTCCAAGTTCAAACAATGCGAAGTTTCGCAGGATTGTCAAGGACACTACGCTACTGCAACAGGATCTGGAAAGGTTGAGCAGATGGGCTGAGAGGTGGCAAATGAAGTTTAACATTGACAAATGTAAAGTACTACATATGGAAAACAGCAACCCCAGAGCAACATATCAACTCTGTGGTACTACACTGACAGTGGTAGAGAATGAAAGGGACCTGGGGGTGGTTGTGCAGGCAGATATGAAGTTTTCTGAGCAGTGCAGATGGGCTGCAAGAGTAGCTCATGTGTATTGTCAATGATATATAGGAATTTTTCTAGCAGGGATAAGGAGGTGATTATTCCCTTGTATAAGGCAATGGTCAGGCCACACCTAGAGTATTGTATACAGGTCTGGAGTCCTCATTTCAAGAAGGATGTAGAGATGCTGAAACGAGTACAGAGAAGGTCAACAAGATTAGTGAATGGAACGAAGGGGTGGTCTTACGAAGAAAGACTTAAGTTTTGCAAATTACACTGTCTGGAGACTAGGCACCAGCGAGGTATATAAAGCCTTGAATGGTTTGAGCATGCTCAATGCTGATGGGATTCTTCCTCTAGCTCAGAATAATCACCTGAGAGGGCATAAATTCAAATTGAGGAAGGACAGATGTAGGATAGATGTGAGGAAATTTGCCTTTAGCCAGCGGGTGGTTGGTTGGTGGAACAGACTTCCATCCCTTGTCGTGGAAGTTGATAGCCCAAATAAGTTTAAGGCTCAGCTGGACAGGTATTTCGAATGAACAGAGGGGTGAAGTGGATGTGGTTATTTTTTATTTATTATTTATTATTTTTTTTTTTTTTGGCTGATGCTGCATAAGCTTGCTTCCTTGCATCAAATGCCTCTGCTAATGCTAATGCTAATGCACAAGCACACTGTTGGTGACCACCCGGGTGTGAACCAACCTAAGCAGGGGTCGAGGTGTGTGCCCACACCACATGGAGGAACGCCGCCCCTGAGTGTTACTAGGCAATACGAGGTGGAAGATGACCCTCATCAAATGGTGCACCACAACTTTGGTTATTTGTGGCTTGAAGTGGTGGAACCCATGTTTAGTCTCCAGAGCTAACTTCTGGTTAACCGTTTCTGATCTCTTCCATCATGCAGTATGATTGATGACTTTTGAGGTTATGATGAACATCATAGCCAGATCCAATCTTCCTTACATTTCGAGGCAACAGCTCTATAACTGTGTTCGCAGGCCAGCCGCTAGTTATTACACAGGACCGAACCTATTGGTAACTCTTCAGAAGGTTTCCGGATCAGCTAGTGTATAATCTTGCAACCACTACTCTGCCAGATAGTGACTGGAGGGCGTCTGAGTAGTGTGTATGCGGCCGGCATTGTCGAGGCCACGTTGTGTCAATGATCTGGGTATATTCTTACCATGTGTGTACGCCATAACCAAAAATTTCATAACTTCTTAGAACAACGTTCCCCCCACTTTTTCTTACTATTTAATACACCATGAATTATCAAACTAATAGAGTAAGCTTATCTGCGAAGAGAGCTAAACCTCCCAAACAATTCCTAGTTCATTTCATAAATATACGTGGTCTCAATTCTAATCTCAGCGATGTCCATTTCCACTTGCAGTCTGCCAAACCCCATGTACGTTTTTCTGACAGAATCTCAGTTATCGGTTGATTCAACTACTGCTCATCTCTGTTGCCCAAATTATTCGCTTTATGATTCCTTTCGTCTCAAAGGTGATATTTGTGCAAATGACCGTTCCGATATTCCCTGTCAAAGACTTGGTAATCTGAAATCTCTTCTTTTTGATTTTCTCTGGCTTAAAATCTCTCTGCCGCATTGTGGCAAATTCATCTGTTGTCTCTACCGTTCTCCCAACTCCACTAATCACTTGGAGCTCTTCAAATTCCTCTCTTTTCAACTTGACTTTCTCCAGTCCAACTTTCCTAACCGTGAGGTGATTTTTAATATTCACAACTCCAGTTGGCTTCCGTTTTCTAGTCACACGGAGGACCCAGCTGGTCGAGATGCTGAGGCTTTTGCAATTACTAATGACCTTGCTCAGATTGTTCATTTAAATAAAAGAATACCGGACAATGCTGACCATACAGCTAACAAGTTTGATCTTTTTCTCACAAACAACCCTTCTAAGTATACGGTCGAAGTGAGTGGTCCTTTAGGAACCTCAGATCACAACTTGGTGATTGTCTCTTCTCCAATGGAGCTTTTATCTCATGGCTATTCCCAACCTCGTATTGTTTGGCATTACAAGAATGCAAAATGGGATGACCTGCGAAATTCCTTTTCTTTTTTTTCCTTCGTTGGATTACTGTTTCAAAACTTCTGATATCAATGTTTTCTCAGATCGTGTCAGTGAAATCATTTTCGTAGGAATGGAATCCTTTATTCCACATTCCACTTTAAAATCCTGTCCTTTATCTAAACCTTGGTTTTCCAATAAATGTGCTAAGGCTGTTCCTGAGAAGAATTGTTTCCAATTCTTCAGTTTCATTTTCTGCCTACACCAAAGGTGGCAACAATTGTAAAACAGTTATTAATCAGTCCAAACTAGATTTTGAACAGGCTAAGAGTAGAAAACGTACTTCTTGCCCTAATGGAGCCAGGCATCCTTGTCTCTAGCCAAAGCTTTTGGCCGTAACTGGATGGTCTTGCCCTTCTTTTGTGGTAGCCATACGGGGGACAGCGCCAGTTGCTCCACTGTCTTCCTCGGGAGACCTCAACGCAAGTGACTTTATCCTGCGCAACACTCGATGCAGTATGATTAATATTTATCTGCGACATTATCCATCTTTAGAGGTGGATCTGTTTAGCTTCGGCTTATATCCAGTGGTAATTCTCTGGAGTGACGCCTGATGGCGCCGCCACAATCTGCCTTATCCGACACTCCTATCTTGGAGTAGGTAGGTAGGTAGGTCCATTGGAGCAATTTTCACGATGTTTATTTATTTATTAATATTTATTACTTTTAATTTATTCTGATTTTATTACTATTATTATACTGGTCTCCCAGCTTGATGGAGCCGCGTTCTCTTCCGCCAAGGCGGTACTCGAAACCGGGTCCATCAGGCTAGTTAGTCCAGTGTCGAAAAGCCGCGTTTGCTTCCGCCAAGACGGTACTGGAACCCTGTCCATCAGGCTGGTAGTTCAGTGTCGAAACCACTGGGCTGTTGCACCCCCTGTGCGATGACCCATTGGTTACGACACTGGATTATTATTATTATTATTATTATTATTATTATTATTATTATTATTATTATTATTATTAGCCTTATGGTGCAAGGAAGCCTGAGGCTTATGCTGCACCAGCAAAAATATTCCCGAGTTACCCTGAGAAAGAGAGAGACAGAGAGAGAAGTGGAAAGGAATCACCTAGAAAGAGAAGAATGATCTTATCCAGCTCAGGATCCTGGGTGTGCCAAACCCATACTCACCAGATGTGAGCCCCTGGGGTTTAGTAGAACTTCTGAAATGCGCAGGAAGAGAAGTGGCTGTTTTGATACAAAAACTGTTAAATGGTATACTTAGAGGAGAAGAAATACCGAAAGAAATGCAAACAGGATATATTTCATCAATTAATAAGAAGAGCGATCGGAAAAGTAGTTCAAATTACAGAGGAATATGCGACCTGAATCTGCTGTTAAAGATTCTTGGAAAACGGATCAGAAATCATTTCGAAGCCCGAATCGAGGTGGCGGACTAACAAAGTGGTTTTTCAGCCGGGAGATCACAAATAGACCATATCGCAACGTTACGACAGATACTTGAAAAATGCCAATCGAAAGGAAAAGAAATCTTTATGATTTTCATTGACCTTTAAAAATCATATGACAGTGTTCCAAGAAAACTCTTATGGAAAGCACTGAAAGAGGCAAATATTGGTGGATAATTGATTAACATTATCAAGACAATTTACAGGAATAATAGATGCAGAATTAAAGTGGGATCAGCTTTGTCACCTGAATTCCACACTTCAAAAGGTTTATTGCAAGGCTGTTGCAAGTCACCAACACTTTTCAAAATTTATATCGACATCTGTCTAAGATGCTGGTCAAAAAAATGCAATTAAATGCGATTGCCGATCAATAAGAACATCTATATTCACAATTTACTTTTTTGCAGTCCAACAGGTGGTGATAGTACAAGATTTAGATGATGCAGCCTATGCATGTCGTAAATTGTTTGAGGATTATAAACGATGGGGGGGGGTCTAAAAATCAATTTTCGCAAGACTGAAATGTTGTCTTCAGGATCAGGACACATTCTAAATATTGAAGGTTTTAAAATCTGAAAATTTTTTTCAGATTTTAGATTCTCAGATTTTCAGATTTCCAGGCTGAAAATTTTTTTCAGCCTGGACTGTACTTGTTAACAGGAGAGATTGCTTCTACAGGGATGGGATACACTTAAATAGAAAGGGTGCAAGAATATTTGCTGATGCTATCGAGGCAGTGTTAGGTGGGTCGGAAAACTGCTAGCTTGGGGGGGAGACAAAGACCAATAGATTGACAGTAGCCACTGGCAGAGGTGAAAGAGATTCTTGCACTGCTTCTATTAGAATGAGCAGAAGCCTAAAAAACAAGATGCATGGTATTTCAGAGACTGCTGGGAGCCATTGCGGCACAAGTAAACACATGGGTTGTGTTAGGGTAGCTAAGAATAGAAACAGGTGCAGGTATACTTGCGTGTACACCAATGCTAGGAGTTTAGTAAATAAATTTGATGAATTTGAGGTATTGCTCAAAACATCGAAGGCAGATATTGTTGGGATATCAGAGACGTGGTG
Organism: Mastigoproctus giganteus; assembly: GCF_048544385.1. NCBI lineage: Eukaryota > Metazoa > Arthropoda > Arachnida > Uropygi > Thelyphonidae > Mastigoproctus > Mastigoproctus giganteus. The sequence continues at coordinate 126,324,152 of NC_143584.1, forward strand.
TCACACAGATATAAGGGATGCGGAACTGCAATTTGGGGAGTACAACGTCTACAGAAAGGATAGACAGGATAGGAAGGGGGGAGGTGTTATGCTATTAGTTAAGAAACACATAAAAACCAAGGAAGTGAAGCCAGTCGACATCGCTGGACAGTGCAGTGTGGAGTCAGTTTGGTGTGACATAAACATTGGGAGATCAAAATTGAGAGTAGGAGTGTGCTATAGGCCTAATGACTCTGATGAGTATAATAAGGAACTGTACAGGGAAATAGAGTGGGCCAGTAAATGAGAGTGTCTTATAATGGGAGATTTTAATTTCCCAGATATTGACTGGATTTTGGGGGCTGGTTACTCACACACTAGCAGGGCTTTTGTGGATTTATTGGATGATTGTTTTCTACATCAGCATGTTCGGGAGGCAACTAGAGGGAGTAATACTCTTGATTTGATTATCAGCAGTGATTCTTCATGCATTAAGAATCTGCAGATAAATGAACCACTAGGTGGCAGTGATCACAGTGTGCTGAAGTGGGATTTACTCAAAGAGGTAACTACCATTAGGGGTAAAGGGAAGGGTTATTGCTTCCGTAAAGGCGACTACGATGGACTGAGACAGTATTTAAATTCTATACAGTGGGACCAACTGATGATGTTACCAACAGCAAATTCAAAATGGGAAGCATTCAAAGAACTTATCTTGGAAGCTACTAGGCTTTACATACCAACTAAGAAATATTGTTCAAGGTTTAGGCCAAAATGGATGTCAGATGAACTAATGAGGCATATAGCAGAGAAGAAAAATGCATGGGATACATACAAATTAACACATGACACAGAAGCCTATGATAGATACAAGTTGATATGCAACCAAGTTACAAAGGAGGTTAGGCAGGCGAAGGCAGATTACGAGAAATCCTTGGCAAGGGATGCAAAGAAAAACAGCAAAGAGTTCTTTACTTATGTAAACTCTAGAAGGAAGGGGATGAATCAGATTGGTCCACTTGATATTGATGGGTCAACTGTTGATGATCCTGCTCAGGTAGCTAACAAACTAAATGAATATTTTGCATCGACATTCACACATGAGGAGTTATTCAGCGAGGGGAATGCCAGAGGTGTATTCAACTCTAGCAGTAAGCTACAGAATCTTGAAATAACTGGGAGTAAAGTGGAGGAGAAACTGTTGAAGATAAACACAAGAAAGGCACCCGGGGTGGATGGGATCTATCCAGTTATATTAAAGGAGGCAGCAAAGGAAGTAAGCAAACCCTTAGCCATAATTATGAGAGCTTCCTTGGACTCAGGGGAGGTACCCATAGACTGGAAATGTGCAAATGTGACCCCAATTCACAAAGGAGGATCAAAGGCTGACACAAGTAATTATAGACCTGTGAGCTTAACTTCTGTTCCAGGAAAATTAATGGAGGCACTGGTTAAAGAAGCACTGCAGGATCATTTAGACAAGACTTCAGTTATAGCTCAGACACAGGATGGTTTTGTTAAGGGGAAGTCTTGCCTGACTAACTTGATTGGATACTATGATGCAGTCACAAAAGAACTGGATGCAGGGAATAACTTTGATATTATATACTTGGATCTTAGAAAGGCTTTTGATACTGTTGCACATGGAAGACTGCTACACAAATTGGAGCAGTGTGACATTGGAGGCAAATTGCTGCTATGGATTAAGGGGTGGTTGAGGGGGAGAAGACAGAGAGTGGTAATCAATGGACACTGCTCGTCGTGGACTGATGTTATTAGTGGAGTCCCTCAGGGCTCAGTGTTGGGTCCATTATTGTTTTCTGTATTTATAAATGATATTGATGATGGTATATCGGGCTTAATGTCCAAGTTTGCAGACGATACAAAGGTTGGCAGGGTTGTCAAGGACACTACTGACACTATGCTGCTGCAACAGGATCTGGAAAGGTTGAGCAGATGTGCTGAGAGGTGGCAAATGAAGTTTAACATTGACAAATGTAAAGTACTACACATGGGAAACAGCAACCCCAGAGCAACGTATCAACTCTATGGTACAACACTGACAGTGGTAGAGAATGAAAGGGACTTGGGGGTGGTTGTGCAGGCAGATATGAAGTTCTCTGAGCAGTGCAGACAGGCTGCAAGAGTAGCTCATGGAGTATTGTCAATGATATACAGGAATTTTTCCAGCAGGGATAAGGAGGTGATTATTCCATTGTATAAGGCGATGGTCAGGCCACACCTAGAGTACTGTATACAGGTCTGGAGGCCTCATTTCAAGAAGGATGTAGAGCTGCTGGAACGAGTACAGGGAAGGGCAACAAGATTAGTGAATGGAACAAAGGGGTGCTCTTACGAAGAAAGGCTTAAGTTTTGCAAATTACAGTGTCTGGAGACTAGGCACCAGCGAGGTGATCTGATAGAGGTGTATAAAGCCTTGAATGGTTTAAGCATGCTCAATGCTGATGGGATTCTTCCTCTAGCTCAGAAAAATCACCTGAGAGGGCATAAATTCAAATTGAGGAAAGACAGATGTAGGATAGACGTGCGGAAATTTGCCTTTAGCCAGCGGGTGGTTGGTTGGTGGAACAGACTTCCATCCCTTGTGGTGGAGGTTGATAGCCTAAATAAGTTTAAGGCTCAGCTGAACAGGTATTTTGAACGAACAGAGGGGTGAAGTGGCAGTGGTTTTTTTTTTTTTTTTTTGGCTGATGCTGCATAAGCTTGCTTTCTTGCATCAAATGCCTCTACTAATGCTAATGCTAATGCTAAAAATCAAACAAGTTGATAAAATCAAATATTTGGGATCAATCTTACAAAGTGATAGATCATCTCAAACAGAATCAATAAGAGAATTGCAGACGGCAGAAAGACAATCGGCATGTTAAATTTTATTCTGTGGAGCAGAAATATTCTACAAAGAAACTTATATTTCAAACGATTGTACAAAGTCTTCTATTGTATGGAGCGGTATTCTGCACGTTGAATAGGCGAAGGGAAAACAAATTGCTCTCCACAGAAATGGATTTTTGGAGACGCTCAACAAGGACTTCTGAAAACGGAATTAAGACATTAGAGAGAAAATAGAAGTTAAAAAGAATATTATTGACACTATCAAAGAAAAGCGTTTAACATGATATGGATATGTAAAACGGACGCAAGAAACCAGATATCCAAAGGCTATCCTGGAATGGATATTATGAAAAATATTTTCATTTCTAGCCCTTTCGCTCGCCCATAAGAAGTATTCTATGCTGCTAAGCGCCCTTTATTTTTTTCACCGCCTGTACAACAAAAATAGTGTCACTTCGTCGGAGCTTGTTGCGTTGCACTTTCGTTTTCGAATGCCTCAGGGGATGCGGTCGTTGACGTCAGGCCGTTCTCCCGATTGTAACGAGCAAGCATCGAACGCATTATATCTGAAATGACAGTGAGGGTAAAAGGTGACTATTGAAGTAGAAGAATTAGCAGAACAAAACACATCACTTCTTGTGTAATCAGAATCCTATAAACACATTAATTGTCATTTCGACATTCCGTGCATGGTATTGAATCAATATTTGACAACCCCCCCCCCCGAAAACGACAGAAACTGTCCTGTACAAATATTTTCTTTCTCCAAATTATATATCATTTTTTGTAGTGTCTAGTCGCAATAGGCGACAGGTCCCGAGGTTTGTTCTTTTCCCCACATTATTGACCTGTGAGATCAGAAAATTTGAAAAGGGGAAAGCAAGAAGGATATACTTTTGGGTGAGACTGAATGGTAAGAGCAGACCAGTGAGAGATTTGGAAGATTTTTGTGGTTTTGTAAGTCAAGAACAGAAGAAAGGAATCAATCGGTAGGAAGAAGACAGAAAAGAGAAAAAAATGAATCTCTGGACAAGAAATGCGGCCCCCGAGGCGCCGCGAAGTTTTTCGGGTAAGTCAACCCTCGTTGCTTAAGAAGAAACGGTACTAAATCGCCCAGAGTCAAACCTACCCTACTCTTATTGTATTCGCGTTTATAAGACATTTCTCCTTATAGACTATCAGACAATTGTTGTATCAATTTCTTAGTACTCGAGTTTTAACAGATAATGTGACCTGTCAAAATACTAATTATACTATTAATTTGACATATTTTCCTGTTTTAGCATTAGAACAGTTGTATGTTATAAGACTCCAATCACTCTGGATACTAGTGAGAGCAATGAGGAAAAAGCCCACATGAAGAACACTGTTTATTTGTTGCTTACTAGCAGTAATGTTTTAATCTGCTATCTAGTTTGTACCCAAGCAGTCTTATACAAGTGTTACCCAATTCATGACCAATTACATAACGATTTATTGTACAATTTTGCGTGTTTAATAAACCTTGTTTTGTTTGTTTACCCTTTTGCGTCTTGACCATTCTTTCTAGTTACACATAATTCACTGAATAAGTTTTGTAAAAGAACCATAGTTAATGCGGTGCTTTGGAGCCCAATCACATAGAAAGGAGTCCAAAGTAAAATCACAACGCGGTCCTTGATGCTGCAAGCTTACTCACAGTGACATTCTGAGTAAGTCTTGAGGGCACAGGATTTATTGTCCTAATATACATTGCTAGATGATCATATGAAACCCAGGTTTTCGGGATACACATGGTAGCGTGCGGTCTTGCCGGAAGCCGAGTGATCCACGAGTACGTTGATTGGCAAGCACACACTACAACAGAAAGACGTACGGAACACTATCTCCTGAAGGAAGAAGAAGTGGAAGACCTAAGAGGACGTGGATGGATGGAATATGGGAGTACATGAGAGCCCGAGGTTTAACTGACCAAGACACCTTGAACCGCACTTTATGGCGTTTATAGCTGGCATTTAGAGCAGAAAATTAAAAAAAAAAAATAACTTGTAGGCTGAGGAAACCCATTGTAAATGGAAACACTCCTCTTGAAGAAGAATGAAGCAATTTTAAAACAGATAACTGGTCCATTGCATCATTAAAATCCTGGGGATGGGGCCCTGCTCTACCCACCGTAGTTCCGGCTCTGTATACTCAGTAATTGAATTCAGGACTTCATTTGTAAAATAAATGATCGTTTCAACAATGCACTCGCAAATTAAAAAAAAATGAATAAATAATAATAATAATAACAATGGGCTTTCGCGAGCCCACTATAGCTCACCACTGCCCACACCATTAACCTACACCACCAGCTTTCAATGTTGCACCTAGCAGGACGGGTCCATGAACTCATGGACGTTTGGATTGCTATTTTCTCTATTCGTGTTCTCCCATTTTAGAAAACATTTCCAGGTCTAACGAATACTGACATCTGAAGCATAAGGATTCGTTAGGCCAGGAATGTTTTTCCCATCCTACACTGTGCAGTGTTGGTGTATCTGAACCCACTGTAATCAGAGCTTATTTTTTTTTTATTTATTATTATTTTTATTTTTTTGCTGAAAGGTAGAACTGGGTTCGGTCGTCTGCTGCGAAGCCCCATGACAAATCACGACCAGTTTCTAGTTTCGCTTCTAGCCGTTGGCTGTATGTTATTTGGTTGTGTGACCAATCTCAGTACGCCTGAGAAACAGTTGTATGTGAAAACTTCAGCAGAGTTGCAGTTGCAGATATACTTATACCTATTCCCCAGAAACTGGGATTTTTCATCCAGCAAAACAGGCAAATCGACCAGAGAACACACGCAATTTACAGACACAATGCACATGGGTATTATTATTATATTAAGGTCACCCGTAATTTTTTACATAAATCTGTATTTGTGTGTGTTCTCTGCTCGATTTGCCTGTTTTGCTGGACAAAAAAAACCCCAGTTTCTGGAGGGAAAATCTAGCTATGCTCGCATCATCGACGGGACTCGAACCCGGATCTTTTTCACTCGGGTAGGGAGGACGGAGACGATACCACTGTGCTACCCGCACAGACATGCATGGATATATGAAATAACTTTCTGGTAGACCTTAATATAATAGTTTGTTTTTGCTTTTATGCTTATACCTGTGGATCTGGCGCCGACTACCACGCCAAGTTCAAAGTTTCTTAAATCTTTTGTTTTACCCATTCTTGCACTGAATTGCACAGCATTTCTATGCACATAAAAACATTCAAGAAATCTGCTCACCTGCTTTATATTGCATGGTACAAACACGTGATCCTATCACCGATAGTTATTGTTGCTGTTGTAGAGTTTTAGCAACATTAACGACTAAAGCCATATTGCTCCTTTTTCTGTAAATTGTGTGCGTTCTGTTGTCGATTTTCTATTTACTGGACGAAAAACCGGCGTTTCCGGGAGAAGAAAACCATGTTACCCTCGCCTGAGACCGACTAACTCAGCCACATTGTGAAAAAGGCTCATAAAAATTCCTCACGTCATCGACGGGACTTGAACACATGTCTTTTTCACCCGGTGTGGGGAGGACGGCTATTCTACCAATTGTGCTAACCCCGAGGATTATTACCGATGGAGCACTCCATTTCATGAAGAAGAAGTAGGTGTACTCAATAAAGGGGCCACTCAATATATATTGTGTTTAGGAAAATCGCTCATGGAGTCCCACAGGGTTCGGTGTTAGGTCCACTGTTGTTTTGTATATTTATCAATGATATTGATGAAGGTATATCAGGCTTAATGTCGAAGTTTGCAGATGATACAAAGGTTGGCAGGGTTGTTAATGACAGTAATGGAAGTGTGCTACTGCAACAGGATCTAGATAATTTGGGCAGATGGGCTAAGAAGTAGCAACTGAAGTTTAACCTTGACGAATGCAAAGTACTGCATATGGGTAGAAGTAACCCCAGAGAAACGTACCAACTGTGTGGTACTACACTTAAGGTGGTAGAAAATGAAAAAGACCTGGGAGTAATTGTGCAGTCAGATATGAAGTTCTCTGAGCAATGTAGACAGGCTGCCAGGGCAGGTCATGGGGTTTTGTCAATGATATATAGGAATTTTGCTAGCAGGGAAAAGGAGGTGATTATCCCTCTGTATAAGGTAATGGTCAGGCCACGCCTTGAGTACTGCGTACAGGTCTGGAGGCCTCATTTTAGGAAGGATGTAGATTTACTTGAGCGTGTACAGAGAAGGGCAACAAGATTGGTGAGGGGAATGAAGGGATCCTCTTACCAAGAGAGGCTTAAGTTCTGCAAATTGCAGTGGCTGGAGACTAGACACCTGCGCGGTGATCTGATTGAGGTATATAAGGCCTTGAATGGGTTGAGCACGCTGAATTCTGATGGGATCCTTCCACTTGTTCAGATTACGAACCTAAGGGGGCATAAATTCAAATTAAGAAAAGACAGATGTAGAATAGATGTGCGGAAATTTGCCTTTAGCCAGCGGGTGGTTAATTGCTGGAACAAACTTCCATCTGTCGTTGTGGAAGTTGATAGGTTGAATAAATTTAAGGAGGAACTGGACCGGCATTTGGAGGGGATGGTGTGATTTTTTTTTTTTTTTTTGGCTGATGCTGCATAAGTTCATACATTTGCTTTCTTGCATCACATGCCACTACTACTACTACTACATCGGCAGCTGTACGGTTAATATTAAAAAATCAATAACTTAATGAAGAAAAATTAGCACTTCTTTGACGGTAGCGGAAATCTGTCTTTCGATACTCTCCGTCCTAGTGTGTCTCCGAAACTTGAAGGTCGCGTGTACTGCGAGTGAAGCTCACTTATGCCACTAATACTGTACTTGAGAACACAGAGTAGTCAGAAATTATTAGCTACATGATGCAAGGAAGCCTGAGGCTTACACTGCACCAGCCAAAAAAAAAAAAAAAAAAAATTCTGAATCACCTCAACAGAGAGAGAGCTTACTACTCTGTGCTTTAGAAGGTGCAGAGTTATATCCACATTACCGCCACACCCTTATGGCATCTTTCATAGTGTGGATATAACTTCGCAACTGAGATGGCTTGTTGTATTACCTACCCGCCCACTGATGACGAAGCCAAAAAGCTTCGAAACGATCGTCTGGGTGGTGGTACGCTGAAAATAAATAACAGTAGTATTCTCTACTAGAGAAGCGTTATTTATTTGAAGTAATTCAATAGTAGCTATCTTGTTGTGAAGGCAACCACATTATGAGATACAATTAAAACGATGCCTTCTACGCTACAATCGTAGCTCAATGATGTATTTACACCGATATTATGGACACATTACACTGTAATGTGTCCATTTGAGCACAAAACTTTGGTCGTGACGTCCAAATGTCATAATCACTTAAAACTAGCAGATGTTTACACGTGTTGAATAAACTTAAAAATATGTGCTTCTTATTTTTATTTTCAAGTATTAGCGTTCCGTTTTTTAAATATTTTCCAATTCTAATATTGATTATATGTTACAAGAAAACAACACAACACAACTTTGTTTACGTTGCTAACTAAACTATCCTCTAGTATCTAGTCTAGTTAATGGCTTTCGGAGTGAAGGCTGTTGAATACTCGTCAATTAATATGCGTTAAGAGTTGTCCGATAATGCCTGAGAAATTAGAATTTTGTGTTATGCAAGTTTCTGGGGAAGATGAAGATTACCCTGCTTCAGAGCTTAATGTGCATTGTCCAACCGTAAAAGGATGGCAATCTCCCAGGTTTGTTTGTTTATATATATTAGGTGGGGAAAAAAAAACGGACTGGCTTCGCCAAAACAAAAAAAAAAAAAAAAGAAAAAGAATGGGATTTGAATAGGTATTTTAATGGGTTACTAGAAATTTTGTTTTGTGGTGTAGTACGTTCCAACATTAGTAGCGTTTACAAGTGTCATCACGTGACTACATTTATACTGTATAATATAAAAAAAATGTTCTTTGGGGCTTTATATCCCCATCATGTGTGTAGTTATGTAGAAAAATTTCCGTTTATACTCCGGACGGCTGAGGCCAGAAGAGCTTACAGCTTTTCTGTAACTTTTATTGCGTCTGATTTACCACCGCAACATTCTTAGTATATCGAAGAGGCCCAGTTGGTATTTGATGCTGGCTATTAAATCTGCCATTTGCAATCGCTAACAGAGAGGAAAAAAAAAAAAAAAAAAACTGTGTATAGGGGCCACCCGAGAACCAACTCAATTGTCCAGGGGCGTATCTAGGGTATGTGAGACCGGGTGCCAATCGCAATATGGTGCCCCCCTCCCTTTAAAATTTTTCGTATGTGGATGTTTCAGGTTTTCAGTTGCCCCTTGAACGTGGGTCCCCGGTGCAGTGCATCCCTTGCATCCTTGGGACAGCCAGCCTCTGGATATGCCCATAAATTGTGTGGGTTTTCTGGTTGATTTGCTGGATGAAAATCCTGTGTTTCTTGGGGGGGGGGGGTCGGCCCTTGCTATCTATGTCCAAAACTGACTAATTCAGCCATGGAGTGAAAAAACCCATAAAAATTACTTACATCATTAACAGGATTTAAACTATGGACTTTTCTACTCAATGTGGGGAGGGTGGGAGGCAACAGCTAATGATGAACCATGCACTTTTTTTGGCAGCATAGGGAGTTGATCTCACAATGTCAAATTTGTGTTCGTGTCCATTACCCTAGGACTGTTTCCCAAACTGGAGTCCGTGGACGCCTGGGAGTCTGTATACCAGTTACAGGGGGTCTGCGAAACAGCAGTTGACCATATATATATATATATATATATATATATATATATATATACATGCATGCATATGTTATATATAGGGGTCTACAAACTTTTTTTTATATCTGAAGGGGTCCATGAATTTTTTTTTATTTTTGAAAGGGCCGTAAATCTCAGTCGTTTGGGAACCCCTGTCCCAGGACAACAACCAGCCAGCCTCACATGTATTTGTAGTGTACATGAGTATGATGATATTTAAATGAAAACTGGTACAAAACAAATTCTAAAGGTGAAAAAAACAGACAAAATGTACTCTACAGATGAAAAACTGGGGCATTGCCAGGAACCAGCTGTAAACATTAAGCATGTTTACAGCTGGTTTCTTATTTATATAAGAAAACAGTTGTTAATGTTTTCTTATATAAATAAGAAAACATTAACAACAAGAATACAAATATCAAAAAACATTTTATACAAAAAAAAATTAGATAATCCTATTCACATTCATTAGATCTAGTGAATATTAGTCATTAGAACTTGAATTGTTTAGAAGATATTTTTGTTTGATTTAATGGGGATAAAGCCTGGCCTCTGAAGTTGATTTTCCAGTTAGAAAAAAATATATACAGGACCACAGTTTTCAGAATGTTATAAAAAAAAAAATAATAATAAAAAAATATAAAAATGTGCTTTACCTATGAAATAGAGAAACATTCATTATATGTTGTAATATTATATTTCATTCAACTTACTATGTGGAGTTGAAGAGCTTGAAATTTTTCTGTCATATGTATTTGTGGGGATGAAGATCCTGGCTCCCTGGTAGTCTGTTTTATTATGAAAATATTTTAACTGATGGCATTTACATCAGGCTGAGACAGTTGTCATATAGGTTCCACACAGACAAAAAGCCTGGTTCTTTAAAGCAAGGGTTTACTATAACAAAGTTATAAAATTCCATGCGAGTCAGTTTGTAATCAGTTGCTACTTGCTGAATCACTTCTGCATTTTTTTTTTTACAAGTGCTAAGAAAAATGGGCAAGGAAAAACAAACTTTATTTTTCTCACCAATACTAGAATAATATATTAAGTCAGTATAATAATAACTGCTCTTCATGGAAAAATGTTATTAGTGGAGTTCTCCAGGGTTCAGTGTTGGGCCCATTGTTGTTTTACATATTTATCAATGATATTGATGAAGATATATCAGGTTTAATGTCCAAGTTTGCAAATGATACAAAGGTTGGAAGAGTTGTTAATGACAGTAAAGATAGTATGCTACTCCAACTGGATATAGATAAGTTGGGCAAATGGGCTGAAAAGTGGCAACTGAAGTTTAACATTGACAAATGCAAAGTACTACATATGGGTAGCAATAACCAAAGAGAAACATACCAACTGTGTGGTACTACACTCGGGGAAGTGGAAAGTGAAAAAGACCTGGGGGTAATTGTGCAGTCAGATATGAAGTTCGCTGAGCAGTGCAAATCATGGAGTCTTGTCAATGATATAGAGGAATTTTGCCAGCAGGGACAGGGAGGTGATTATTCCGTTAAACAAGGCAATAGTTGGGTCACACCTAGAGTACTGTGTACAGGTCTGGAGGCCTCATTTTAGGAAGGATGTAGTTGCTAGAATGAGTACAAAGATTGGTCACAGGAACAAAGGGGGGTGCTCTTACCAAGAAAGGCTTAAGTTCTGCAAATTGCAGTGCCAATCAGATCACCTCACAGATCATCTGTGAGGTGATCTGATTGAGGTTTATGAGGCCTTGAATGGGTTGAGCAAGCTGAATGCTGATGGGATTCTTCCTCTTACTCAGATTAAGAACCTGAGGGGGGGGCACAGATTCAAATTGAGGAAAGACTGTTGTAGAATAGATGTGCAGAAATTTGCCTTTAGCCAGCAGGTAGTTGATTGGTGGAATAGACTTCCATCTTTTGTTGTGGAAGTTGATAGCCTAAATAAATTTAAGGCTGAGCTGGACAGGCATTTGGAACGAATGGAGGGGTGAAATGGGAGGTTTTTTTGTTTTTTTTTTGTTGATGCGGCATAAGCTTGCTTTCTTGCATTGTATACCTCTGCTAATGCTAATAATAATTCAGTATAAAAATAATCAATAGATTTTTAAGAAATTGTAGTTAGAGCTGATTTAATATGGAAATCTTGAAGCCACTGCTTCCAGAAGTCAGCTGTCAGGGGCAGCAAAACTGCAGTAGTACTAGTAGTACTGCCGTTGATTTCTTTGTGTAGTGAGGGACATTTTCCTGATTGCAACCAGGTGCTTAGGTTGTTTAACATAGTCCTGCCTGAATGGTAGTTATGTTTATGTGTTTTCGTAATTTTAAGTGACCTATCAGTGCAATGCCACGACCATTACTGAAAAATGTCATGCATACTGTGCAATCAGTTTAATCTCTGAAGCAATCTTTTTTGATTAATGTCCTCTCCTTCAAATATTCTGATCTTAAAATATTTATATGCATAAGCTGACTATGCATATAAATATTTTTATATGCATAGTCAGCTTATGGACCAGGCATATAAACATATATTATATGCCGCTCTATTTTGTGTTCTATTTTTTTAATAATTATAAAATGCTTCTGCATGCCAAGATTATTTTAGCACATGAACAAGATGTCAATACATAGTGCATTCGGAACTTTTTGCATTCATCTTATAACAGTAGTCTCCAATTGATATATTCAGACTGACAATTAGAGAAACTTCAGATGTATACTATCCATGTTCCTGTGTGTAAAATAACAAAATGATTCCTTTCTGATGTGTGCACTTTAATTCACTAAGTCTTATCACTAATGAAATCTTGCCAGCCTTTAGAGCATATTCTTGTATGAGTGTTCAAAATCCACGTCTCACCTTCATACATGGAAGTCTTTGGGATTGGAAGCACTTCATTTTTTTTCAGAAACTTTTCATTTGGCAACAATATCTATATCCGGATTTTCTATCAAAAATTTTTTGCCGTTCTATTGATTCCATTTCACCATCAAATTCAATTGCATCTCTAAGTTTCTTAAGTAGGGAAGAAAGTTTTGGGATTTCCATTTTTGAGAACATTTCATGAATCGTTTTATGAATATTTATGAAAATCATATATTTCGTGTTTATTGTTCTTTCCTTGGTCTTTTCTTCCTGGGTGTTGTTAGACTGTTTCTGGAATTGCATTGTTTTGGAATTTGGCACACTCTGTGCAAAGACCATCCATTTTTAACCAAAACAGGCCCATTAGATTTTTCAAAGTCCAGATTAGACTTACTTCCATTTTCCTTCATCCATAATATTTGCGCTAATTTCAACAGCTTGACTTTTTTAGAATATTGCCTCTTTATGATATGCTTATTTCTATAGCATCAGAAAAGATGGATACAGAAAAAAAAAAAATGCCAATATCCTCAAGAAAATACTATTCCACATTGAAGGGCCAGGGCTGTGCAAAAGCACTTGGGGGCATGGATGCAAATGGAGTTAAGGGGCCTTGTTTATTATGTTGAGACTTTGATGGCTCCCTAGATTGGGGTCCACTAGATCGGGGGGCCCTGGTGTGGCACATCCAATGTACCCCTCATTTGCATGGCTCTGTGAAGGGCTGCTGTATAAATTGGAGTAGTGTAGTTGGGGTGAAGTTACTACCATAGATAAAGAGATTAGCAACAAATGATGCAAAAATGCAAACTTATACAGCATCAGCCACAACCCCCCCCATTTCCCATCGCTTGTCATCCTTCTGATAATTTGTTTAGTTCTGCCTTAAATTTATTCAAAATGGATGTTTGCTCCAACAATCAACTATCTGCTGGTTGAAGGCAAATTTCCACACATCTATCCCATATCCTTTTTCAAAATTTTAAATTTATGTCTCCATCAGATCTCCTTGCAAGCACCCAGTCTCCAGTTGTTGCAATTTCCAGGCCTGAAACCTTTCTTGGTAAGAGCACTCTTTCATTCCCCTCACTAATCTTGTTGCCTTCTCTGTACCTTTCATTTTTTACAGATTCCAAGAGTTATATAGTATGAATCAGAGCTGAAATACTCAATATGTTCTACGTTGATAATAATTTTAATTGTTTTGAATTGATTTTGAATTGTGTTAAATTGATTATTTAATTATTTATATTTTACTTTAATTATTTATATTTTACTTTAATGTACCGGTAAGTTGTCGATTTTTTCGTTTTTTCCGTTTTAATTTCTGGAGGGTATCATACGGAAGTGTTCACGTACGATATTGAGGTAAACTCCTCTTATTAATTTACTAAGATTCCAAGAGTATACAGATACTTTCAGCAATATGGTGTATGTATAACAATTTTTTCTATTAGTTTAATGTATACTTGTTTCTGTTTATTTAGCAGTACTTTTTGGGTAACTTTATTATGTCAACTTTTCTATCTCTTGATTGCCTGTAGATTTTGTCCCTATCCTCAAGTTATTGTCATCCAGTTGGAAAGAAGAGCAAGAATTTGTAAATTGCAAATTTTGTCCCACCAGTATCTGATAGGTAAATAAAAATTCATTTCTTACACTTGTAACTAATCTTTTATCAGTATTTTATATGATATATTATGGAGTTTTTATAAATTAAAGGAAATATTTATAATACTGGGAGTAAAATACTTTATTTGGCATTAATTCTTTCATCAGTAACTAGATGGATATGCATTTTGAAGTTTGTTTCAAACTGTGTTCATTTATGTATGAATTGTTTTGAAATTTTTCTGATATGTGCGGCTATCACATCTCTTTCCAATTAAATTTTGACAAGATTTATAGATAGCAGCATGAAAATTGATTTGAAAATGAGAAAGGTTGTATCTCTTGGCCTAAGTTGTCTGATTTATGCTTACAAAAACTGAAATGCAAAAATTTCTATGCAATTCAGATCCAGAATTTGATAAAACTAAATAAGTAATACATAAATAGATGTAGAGGATATTATTGCATCAAAAAATTAACAATAGGTTTTATTTATATTTGTTTTTGAATTTTTTTGTGAATTTTTTATAGTAATTTTATTCTAATGTTGGGCAATGAAGGAAAAAAAAAAGAGAAAACATTAATAATATTTTGTGAAAAAACTCATTCCATAAAGCTTGCTGCTATTGAAAATTCACTGCAGGGGACCTACCCTTGTTCGGCAACCTTACCAGTTTAAAGGGTTAACATTAACATATTTTGTAGTGGAAAAGCTCATTTTATATATGATCATTTTATATATGATCTTGCACTTCAGGCATATTTATTCTGTATATCGTCTACAGTCTGCAGTTAATTTAGCTCTTGATGATTTATGTCATTAGATATTGTATACCATGATAGGAATTGCTGTAAACTGCAACAAGTAATGATGGAAATGGGCTCCAACTGAAGTATATCTGCAACCTTTACAATCTTATCTGTAACCTCTTCATATGATTCATCTTTTTCAAATACTTTGAACCCTTTTACGTGCCATGGGCATATTTTATTCCATGTGCCATTTAAACAACTTTTAGTAATTTCTGCCCAGGCCTTATTAATGTTTAAGATGCCATGGTAAATATTGTAAGATTTCCAAAGTCTCTTAACGTAAAATTTTTCTCACTGTCTACTGCAGACAATGCCTGAGCAAATGTTGTGCGTAAATAGTACGTTTTTAAATTCGAAATAACACCCCGATCCATAGGTTGGATGAGTGAAGTCAAGTTTGGCGGTAGAAATATGACTCTCACATTCGAATTGAAATCATCTAGCTGCATAGGATGTCCAGGAGCATTATCTAATAGAAGCAAAATCTTGAAAGGAACATTGTTGTCTTTACAATATTTTTCAACCTAGGGAATGAAGCAGCATTTAAACTAATTCTGAAAGAGATATATTGTTATTCATGCTCTCTGGTTCGATCAGAAATGCATGGGTAGGGTGGCTTTAT
This sequence comes from Mastigoproctus giganteus, assembly GCF_048544385.1. Lineage (NCBI taxonomy): Eukaryota > Metazoa > Arthropoda > Arachnida > Uropygi > Thelyphonidae > Mastigoproctus > Mastigoproctus giganteus. The sequence goes on from NC_143584.1 coordinate 126,339,646, forward strand.
TGATGTCCTTAAATGCATGAGGATTTCCAGAATGGTACGCAAGCAGTGGTTTTAATCTGTAATCTCCCACTGCATTAGTCCCAAGCAAGAGTGTGGCCCTATCTTTTGACACCTTGAAACCTAGCATTGTCTTTTCCTCTTTGGCAGTGTATGTTTGATCCGGAATTTTTTTCCAATACAGAGCTGTCTCATCAATGTTAAAAATTTGCTGCGTTGAATAGCCGCCTTCATCAATAATTTTTTCCGACACATCACAAAATTTCTCTGCAGCTACAGAATCAGCACTGGCAACTTCACCACATACTTTAACGTTGTAGAAACCAGCTTGATGCTTGAACCTATTAAACCACCAGTTGCTTGCCACGAACTTGGGTTGGGGTTTGCCATGCTTACCCTTAATATCTTTATAAATACTTGTTGCTTTTGCTTGAATGGTCATTAGACTGTGGGGGAATCATTTCTGAATCTGATTTTCCATTCATATTATTAACAGCTGTTCCATCTTTGACATAACACCTGAACGCTGTTTTGTGATCACTGTTGATCTTAAGTGTGTTGATCCTTTGACATGTTTTTTTTTTTTTTTTTTTTATTAGTGCAATGTCTTTTAAAATAGTATTCACTGTTGAAGCAGTGAGACCTAATTCCCTTGCAATAGAAGACAAACTTTGTCCTGCTTCGTACTTCTTAATCATTTTCATCCCTATTTCTAAATCAATTTTGTTTCATTTCCTGGCACTACTACCACTTGCACTTTTCGTTGGTCGCTTTCTCTTCATCATTGTAATATGCAGTGCTTTTTTTGGGATGGTATGCAACGGTATGGTGTACCGGCACCTTTATTAACAGTGACGTGTGACATTTGGATGCAGCGCACTTTGAAATTTGTTATGTTTGTTGTTTGGTTTTTAGGAGCATTAGCAACTGAAGCCATATTGCTCCTGGATATGCGGTGATCATTCCCCGACCTTTCCGCATCTTCCGTATTTGGTGGTGACGGGCTCGAACCCCGGTCTAATCAAGAAGCGTGTGCTACGCACTGCAGCTCCTTCCCACCTGGCTACTGAGGCGCCTGAAATTTGTTATACTCTGTAATTTTTTTTCAACATGTTTACCTACTATTCAAATAAGCTTAAAATTATTTAACTAAATTTGCATTTTTTACTGTCTATTTTTAAGATATTTTCTATATAAAACTGTATAATCATTTTTATAATTCTAAATTACTCAGTCGGACCTCTGTTTAACGAAGTCCTTATACAGCAAATTATTTTGAATTCCCCTTGGAAGTTATGTTTAAAATAGAGTCTGTAGAGCGAAGAAAATTTTCGTATAGCGAACAGATTAAGAGAGAATTAACTTGGTACGCACTGTTCGCATTTCTGGCCTTCAGGCAATTAGTACATGTAACTGCAGCTCCTTAACATTACAGCTCACGTGAAGCACAATTTTAAATGGAGTTAGAGGACTTAAAAATCAAGGACATGTGGAGTCTTGCACTCCACATGTCCTTGATTTTGTTTGTTTAAGAAAAACAATGTTTCCTTCAGCAAAATAACTGCAGTGGCTACTGATGGTGCACCAGCATTGGTTGGCCATTACAGAGGATTTGCCGCCTTTCTCAAAGAAAAGATTCCAGAAGTACCCACTGTTCATTGTGTGTTACAGAGATACCATCTTGTAGCAAAGAAACTCAATGGTAAGCTGCATGATGCCCTAAAAGTGTGTATCAGATAAATTAATAAAATCAAAACACATCCGCTTAATTCACGTCTGTTTGCCTTGTTATGTGAAAAAATTATGAAATGTTCAATCAATTACTTTTTCATATGGAAGTAAGGTGGCTGTCAAAAGGCGATAGTTTGCAAAGACTTGTCGATTTGTATGACTCAACTGTCAAGCTTCGTACAAGCATAGCTCCATCACTATGTGATGAATTGAAAAAGCATAAGAACCATCTGTTCTATTTGGCAGACTGTATCCAAAATTTAATGAAGTACAGAACTGACTCGAAGGTAAAGATGTTACCATTATTCAAGCGTGCTAAATTCTATTAAGGTTCCAAGTCAAGATAGGCTTATATAGGCTTATATAGATCTTCATTGGCATGCAGAGATTTTTAGTATTTCTCAAACTTAAAACAATTGGAAGGAGGAGGTAAAAAACTTTAAGGTGATCATTTGGAGTGAAGAATGAAAAAGACTTGTGCAGTGAAATATTTGTCAATGATATACAGTAAATTTTCTAGCAGGGATAAGGAGGTAATTATCTCATTGTATAATGGAATGGTTAGGCTATACCTTGAGTACATGCCCACAGATCTCGAAGCTTCATTGTAGGAAGGATATGAATCTGTTGGAACAGGTGTAGAGAAGGGAAACAGGATTATTGAGGGGAACAAAAAGAGTACTCTTACCAAAAAAGGCTTCAGTTCTCCAAATTGCAGTGTCTGAAAATTAGGACCTGCAAGGAGTTCTGATTGAGGTGTTTAAGGCTTTAAATGGGCTGAACAAGTTAAATGTTGATGGCATCCTTCCTCCTACTCAGATGATATAAAAGAGGGGACATAAATTTAAATTGAGGACTGATTGTTGCAGGGCAGATGTGTTAAAATTGATTTCAGTCAGTGGGTTGTTAATTGTTGAAATATTCTTTCATATAGTGTTGTGGAAGTGGGTACTTTGAATTAATTTAAAGAAGAACTAGACAAATTATTGTCATGTTGGACAAGTGATGTGGGAAGTTTTTTTGCTTTGTTTTTGGCTGATGTTGTATAAGCTTGCTTTCTTACATCATTTTCCAGTATTATTACTAATACTAAATGCAAGGTATTGCATATGGTTGGAGGAAAAGTTCACTAATACTGACACTCATAAAAATCAAATAAGAAGACATGTGCAATGCACCACATGGTGTGTACGTGTAAAAAAGTTAAAATGAAAGGAGTTAAAAAAGAATAAATATAGACATCTGATAAAAACTATATCAAAAGATAATTATTTCTTAGATTTTTTTTGCCCCTTTAGTAGGTTGTAGTAGAAGACGAGTATGGATGCATTATTTGAGATTAATAATGCATTGGTTGTTATTTTCATTATTTTATCTTTTTTATTTAGCTACAAAGATTGAGCTACTGGTTGGTGATGTACCAAATGGTATGTTGGAATCCCCTCAAAATGCAAAGTGGGAGAAGTTTGGGTAAGTATAGGCAACAATTTTTTTTTTATTATTATAAACAATAATTACAGATTATTCTCAGATGTTTTGTGGACTTCAATGACTATAAAGATAGGAACTGATAGATTATGGTGACTTTGCTTACATAGAGTTGTTAATTTAATTACACATTTCTTACTTTTAATATTTAGCTTTTAGTACTTATATGTATGATGGCCTCTGTAGCCGAGTGGTCAGCAGCAGGAGTGCAGTGGCATGTGCTCTTTGAGTATGCTTGGTTCAAGCCCCTGACTGCTAAATACAGTCAATCTGCCAACCCACATTAGACCAGCATGGCAGATTATGATCCATAATCCTCAATATGACTTGTTGAGGAGGCCTCCATCCTGCAGTAGATTGATAATGGCTGCAGATTAGACTTATATGCATAATAGAACATGAATTAGTCAACAGATAGCTATTAGTAAACATCTATTAAAGGTTAATTTTAGCAGTTTAAATAATTTTTTAAATCAGTTAATAATTTAGTTAATAAGTTTTTTTCGTTTTTTTTTTTTTTTATGAAAACCCCAAACACGAGGGGTATTAGAACCTATAGTACTTAGTACCATGCATGGACTGAAGATTGAGAAGATGAAAGAAGATACTTGTTGACATTAGACTTCAACTTCTGTAGATTGTAATTTTCAGGAAATACATATGAAGGAAGGTTGTTCCAGAAAACGGAAGTTGAAGTTTAAAAGTCATGCAGCAGAAACAGAACATCCATGAGACAGAGATTGGAGGGACTCTTTTAGAGATGAGTCATTAATTAATCTGGAAGCCTGAGAGAGATTTTTGGGGTACCCCTCCAGATGTGGGAACAGTATTCCATGGTAGGGCAGATTTGAGATTTGTACAGAGTGAATAGCTGTTTGGAAGAAAAGTAATGTCAAGAGTGAAAGAGAAAACCCAGTTTTTTAGATGCAGAGGAAGCACTATTTGTAATGTGCTTATGCCAAGAGAGATTAGAAGTCAGAGTAATCCCCAATAGAGATATATGATCTTGCTTAGAAATCGGAGATTAAAATTTAATAAAATTAAATAAAATTAAACTTAAGTAAATATATAGCCATGAATACTTACATTCCATGAATACATAGAAGGACAGCATTACAGGAATGCTGTCCTTATGACCCCGTCAGCCTCACATACCAAGACAGTGGTTTTATTAATTATATTTATATGTTCTATACTCTCAAACCAAGAATTTTTGAATCAAAATTCAGGTAAAGTTTTTACCTGAGGGTAAGGATTTCCAGAGAGAGAGCATAGGGATTTGGACATTTTAGGATTAAACATCTATTTGGCAGTTAATCTTCGTGAATGTCTTAATTGTGTGGATAGGGTGAAGATTACGTTAGAGTGAGGATTCTTTTTTTTTGAGATATAATTATTATGGTTATAATTATACCTTGAAAAATCAGGATATAATTATAATATTATTTTTATTAATACAGTGCAACCTCGATATAACATGGGCATCAGACAACAACTTTAATATGCATATTATAAGTGATGCATGTTATAGCTAAAAAGATTTTACCATTTTTTTTGCCAGTTTTTTTTTTTTAACATATATACACTTTACTTAATAAATAAATACTTGTTTTAATGTTTTATGAGTATACAGACAAAAAGATGTAAAGTATTAAAGTATTATGAGTATAAGACTAAAAGATATAAAGTATTATATTATTCCCTTTACATTCTACTAATACACAATGCTGTTATGGACTTATATTTTACACATCTGTTCTGAAATAGTCATGTAATTTAGTTTGTCAGAACTGATGGCAGGATTTTTTCAGTACATAATTCTTATTAGTGGTCTGATGTAATAAATGAAGATGTTCACTGTCCTTCTGATGTTCTAACTATGCCATCACCTCATTAATGTTTTCAAGCACTTTGAAATCCGGTGCTTATTCCTTACACAAGTCATCCACATTATTCTTTTGAGTCATTTCCTATGTCACTGGCCTTCTGTTTGTTGATTGTGTTTCCACTCTTCATAGTGGCTGAAATTTCTTATTTGCTCAGGTAATACATAACTGAAGCTTTTTCATCCATCTAAATCCAAGCAGCCAGGTCATTTTCTCCAAGACTGCCACCAAGTACGTTACAAGCAGCCTTTGATTCTTGTTCTGAAAATGTTGCTAATTTAAGGTTATTATTAATGATCTAGTCTTTTCTAATACATTTTTTCCAGCAGTTTTTGGTTGCTGTTGAGCTTACTTTCTCCCACACTAATCCAATATTGTACGCAACATCTTTCAGTGTTAATGTTTTCAGACAGAAGTTCTAGAACTTAATGATTTCACAACACCAGTAAGTAGCACACCATGATACTAGGCTTTGAAGGCTCAAATAATGTTCTGATCCATGTACTGAATTAGTACAGTTGCGTTCCTTTTGCAGAGAAGTGACTCTGATTTTGCCATCTTTTGATTTCAGGACATCAGCTGAAGAATGAGCTGAACAGTGATCCCACACTAACAGAGTCTTTTCTTCAAATTTTTTTGGAAAGCAGGTGGCATCTCACCAATGGTACAAACTCACTTTCAAACCAAGTAAAAATATCACTCTTCATCTAAGTAATTGTTTTTTATAAATCAGGCAGGAACTATTTTTATAAATCAGGTAGAGATTTCATGTTGATGTGCTTAAAACACCAGGGACTTTGGCTTTTACTGATGCACAATGGCTTTAGCCATTGTGCATCAGTAAAAGTGATTTGTGATTTCTGGTTTTGTTTGTACACAGTAATTTTCTCTTTGTTAGTTTACACGTCTACTTTGTTGGGTGTTTTTTTAATATCAGTTGATTTGTTGGGGAGAAGATTATATTATAGCTTTGTTTCGTCAACTGTTCATCTGTGAATGCACAACCTTGAATCACATCACACAGAAATGCAGGAAGCGCTTCTGCTGCTGTAATGCCACCAAATGCAGATTCGTGTATAAGACTAAGCTGGTATATACCATGATGAGCTTCCATCTCCAAAGCCACCCTTCAGAAGCTTTAAATGTGTCATCATCTTCACCAAGTATTTTATGAAATTTAAGTGCCCGTGCTTTCAAAATTACCCCATTTATTGGTACTTCTTCATTATGCTTCTGTAGAAATCATTGATTAAGCATTTGTCTATATTACTGTTTTCACAAAGTCAGGTTTTCTTTCTTTGGAGGCCTACTTCATCAAGGTTGCACAATATTTCTGTGGAGTTTGTGAATTAATGTAATTCCTCTTTTATCCATAGAAGATTGTTCCTTCTGGATTTGCACAAGAATCCAAAAAATGTTAGAAGATTATCAGTTATGTTCAGAAGCACAATATGGCTTCAAGAAAGGATGGTCAACTGAAGACGCTATAAATCTTCTGACCAACTGTGTCCAACTCACTTGCTGTGTTTGTGGACTTTCAGGGCGTGTTTGACACTTTATGGTGGGAAAGCGCCCGCAGGAGCGTATATCTACAGTGTTATGTGATTGTACTTTAGCGACAGACATATTAAGGTGGTGGCAAAACATCTTACACACTGGGCTCAGATTTAAAGAGGATGCCCCAAGGATCAGTGTTGGACCTCTCTGCGTTCCAGAGGGACCTCTCCTCTGGAACGCTGTGCTGAAGATTTATATCCAGATTTATATATTGCTTTTTGGGGTTTGATTTACTACCTAAAAAAAGGACAGTCTAAGACAATGCTTGAAATTACGACTGACTCAGCCAGCAACTTTAAAAGGGAGAAGAAAAGGCTTTGGAAGGAATTTACTGTTGTCTGGCAAAAAAGATGGGATGAGAGCGAATTTAGTCTTGTAACAAGAAAGTATATTGTGCAAGTGGAATTCTCAACAACCCCTGGAGTTATTTCATGGTTTAGACCTTCTATGACAACTTCTTATCTGCTAACAGGGCATGGGTTCCTCCGGGCTAAGTTATTTTAGCGTGGCCTGGAGCCTGATCCTTACTGCACATGCGGGGAATATGAAACGTGGATTCATGTACTTCTGAACTGTCCATTGTACTCTCAACCTAGAACGGATTTAATGTCTGCGGTTCCAACCGTATTGGAGAACAATGTAAATATCTTAGTTGAAGACCATAATGACTTTACTGCTCTGCAAACCTTCTCAAGATCAGTTTTCATATTGAGGACTCAGCTAAGAACTTCAACTTCTTCTGGGAATTGACTTCACAAATGACCAAAAGACAAAAGGTTTAAGTGTAAACAGAAGATTTAAGATAATGTTATTGTGTTGATTTATGTTAATTAATGTTGCATTGATTTTGTCCAATTGTTATTGACAAGATTTATGTCAATTGTTATTGTAAAGATTGGTTTCTGTGAAACACAAGGCTTATGAGAATCATTTAGTAGCTATCTGATTGTGCTTGTCGACAGGTTTGAAAGTTCAAGCAGACAGAGTAGACAGTGTTGTTAATTGTCCATTGTATATTATATATTGTTTTCTTGGTTCTCAGTAATTCAGAGACTGAGCATATTTAAAAAACAAAGTATTGTACACATCTGTTTAATATAATAATTAGTGGGTGTAACTGAGGAAAATTTGTGGAAGTTCTTCACTAGTAATTCATTTGTGGACACCCACTGGTATTGCACTACATCCGGTGGGTGCAGGACTTGTGCATTCAGCACAAATACCTAATGTAAACCCAGGCCTAGAGAAGGGCGCTGTCTTATATTGATGGTAGTAAAATACCTCGCAAATGTTTTTAGGCTAGATTTGTTGAGGTTCTATGCCAAAACAGATGAACTAGGTGGAGATGGGCTTTTGCCTAGCAGCCACCCTTGACTCTGGGATATACGTACGAAGTGCACCAGGAGGTACAATATAATGTCTTATGTATGTGTAATGAGAATGCTAATGTATATAAAATTGTATATAATATATATATATATATGTTATTATGTTATTTGGTTTTTTTTAGGAGCATTAGCAACTAAGGCCATATTGCTCCGGGATATGCGGTGGTCATTTCCTGACCTTTCCGCATCCTCCATATTTGGTGGTGATGGGCTCGAACCCCGGTCTAATCAAGAAACATGTGCTACGCACTGCTGCTCCTTCCCACCTGGCTACGGAGGCGCCATATATATATATATATGTGTGTGTGTGTAATAATTGTGCATACAAATAAATGGAAATGGAATGGAATTGCACATTGTGGAATGTATACTGCATTTTGTTTCTCCACTTTTAACTCTTTCAATAATCTTTAACCTTTCTTCAATTGTATAATTTTTTCATTTAATAATAATAATAATAAAATTCTTTATTCAATAAAAAAAATTATACAAAGACATGATTCCCGCTACAGATAACCAGAGGAATCTAACAATTAACTAGAGACATCATATTCAATACATATAAACTGCAAATACAAGAGAAACTACTTAGAATACATAGGAATGTGTATAGAAAGGATAGACAGGACAGGAGGGGAGGAGGGGTTATGCTATTAATTAAGAAACACATAAGGTCTAAGGAAGTGAAGCCAGTCGACATCGATGGACAGGGCAGTGTTGAGTCAGTTTGGTGTGACATAAGCATAGGGAAATCAAAATTGAGAGTAGGAGTGTGCTATAGGCCTAATGACTCTGATGAGTATAATAAGATATTGTACAGGGAAATAGAGTGGGCCAGTAAATCAGAGAGTCTTATAATGGGGGATTTTAATTTCCCAGATATTGACTGGAATTTGTGGGTTGGTCACTCGCACACTAGCAAGGCTTTTGTGGATTTATTGGATGATTTTTTTCTACATCAGCATGTTCGTGAGGCAACAAGAGAGAGCAATACTCTTGATCTGATTATCAGTAGTGATTCTTCATGCATTAAGAATCTGCAGATAAATGAACCACTAGGTGGCAGTGATCACAGTGTGTTGAAGTGGGATTTACTCAAGGAGGTAACTACCATCAGAGGTAAAGGGAAGGGTTTTTGTTTTCGTAAAGGCGACTATGATGGTCTGAGACAGTATTTAAATTCTATACAGTGGGACCAACTGATGATGTTACCAACAGCGAACTCAAAATGGGAAGCATTCAAGGAACTAATCTTGGAGGCTACCAGGCTTTACATACCAACTAAGAAATATTGTTCAAGGTTTAGGCCTAAATGGTTGTCAGATGAACTAATGAGGCATGTGGCAGAGAAGAAAAATGCATGGGATACATACAAATTAATGGGTGACATGGAAGCCTATGATAGATATAAGTTGGTCTGTAACCAAGTCACAAAGGAGATTAGGCAGGCAAAGGCAGACTACGAAAATTCCTTGGCAAAGGATGCAAAGAAAAACAGAAAAGAGTTCTTTACATATTTAAACTCGAGAAGGAAAGGGATGAATCAGATTGGTCCACTGGATATTGATGGTTCAACAGTTGAGGATCCTGCTCAGGTGGCTAACAATCTAAACGAGTATTTTGCATCTACATTCACGCATGAGGAGTTATTCAGGAAGGAGAATGATGTAGGTAAAGTAAACATTGGCAGTGAGCTGGATGATTTTGTAATAACTGAGAGGAAAGTGGAGGAGAGATTGTTGAGGATAAACATAAAAAAGGCACCTGGGGTGGATGGGATCTATCCAGTTATATTAAAGGAGGCAGCAAAGGAAGTATGCAAACCGCTAGCCATAATTATGAGAGTTTCTTTGGACTCAGGGGTGGTACCCATAGACTGGAGATGTGCAAATGTAACCCCAATTCACAAAGGAGGATCAACGGCTGACACAAGTAATTATAGACCTGTTAGTTTAACTTCTGTTCCAGGTAAATTAATGGAGGCACTGGTTAAAGAAGCACTGCAGGATCATCTAGACAAGAATTCAGTTATAGCTCAGACGCAGCATGGTTTTGTTAAGGGCAGGTCTTGCCTGACCAATTTGATTGGATACTATGATGTAGTCACAAAAGAACTGGATGCAGGGAATAACTTTGATATTATATATTTGGATCTTAGAAAGGCTTTTGATACTGTTGCACATGGAAGACTGCTGCACAAATTGGAGCAGTGTGGCATTGGAGGCAAATTGCTGCTATGGATAAGGGGATGGTTGAGTGGCAGAAGACAGAGAGTGGTAATCAATGGACACTGCTCAACGTGGACTAATGTTATTAGTGGAGTTCCTCAGGGTTCAGTGTTGGGTCCGTTGTTGTTTTTGGTGTTTATGAATGATATTGATGATGGGATATCAAGTTTAATGTCCAAGTTTGCAGATGATACAAAGGTTGGCAGGGTTGTTAAGGACACTGCTGACGCTATGCTGCTGCCACAGGATCTGGAAAGGTTGAACAGATGGGCTGAGAGGTGGCAAATGAAGTTTAACATTGACAAATGTAAAGTACTACATATGGGAAACAGTAACCCCAGAGCAACATATCAACTCTGTGGTACTACACTGACAGTGGTGGAGAATGAAAAGGACCTGGGGGTAATTGTGCAGGCAGATATGAAGTTCTCTGAGCAGTGCAGACGAGATGCAAGAGTAGCTCATGGTGTCTTATTTATAAGGAGGTGATTATTCCCTTGTATAAGGCAATGGTTAGGCCACACCTTGAGTACTGTATACAGGTCTGGAGGCCTCATTTCAAGAAGGATGTAGAGCTGCTGGAACGGGTACAGAGAAGGGCAACAAGATTAGTGAATGGAACAAAGGGTTGCTCTTACGAAGAAAGGCGTAAGTTTTGCAAATTACAGAGTCTGGAGACTAGGCACCGGCGAGGTGATCTGATAGAGATGTATAAGGCTTTGAATGGTTTGAGCATGCTCAATGCCAATGGGATTCTTCATCTTGCTCAGAATAATCACCTCAGAGGGCATAAATTCAAATTGAGGAAGGATGGATGTCGGATAGATGTGCGGAAATTTGCCTTTGGCCAGCGGGTGGTTGGTTGGTGGAACCGACTTCCATCACTTGTTGTTGAAGTTGATAGCCTAAACAAATTTAAGGCTCAACTGGACAGGTATTTCGAACGAACAGAGGGGTGAAATGGGAGTGGGTTTTTTTTTTTTTTTGGCTGATGCTGAATAAGCTTGCTTTCTTGCATCATATGCCTCTACTAATGCTAATGCTAATACATAGAAAACATAGAAACTGCAAAAACCTCATTTCTACTAACATAAAGCAAATTTGGTGGCCACTACTTCAGTCCTACTGATTTATTCATTTTGCAGTGTATTTATATCTGATGCACTAGAATTTAACTTGTTTTTCAGAAAACTAAATTAAATAAACCAAACTGTCCGGCATATCACAGTGTCAAAGAAAGTCACTTGATTTCTTTATAAATCACTTGTCACTTTGTGTATTTTTTATCTAGTTGAATCCATATCAGTTTTCATACCCTAAGTGTAATTTATAGTCAAAGGAAGGATGTGATGTGTTTGTTGTTTACAAAAAAATTTATTTTGTAACTAATGTAACACATTTGACAAATGATAGCCATATTCCCCTCCAGAGGTAGCTGTTTGTAATTAGTCCCACTTATATACTCTTTTATAGCATTTCTAGCTAAAGGCACATTATAGCCTTAGCAGCTTATGTGCCATTAAGCCTCCATAACAACAATAACAACAACAATTTCTAGCCAAGGTGAAAAACTTGGTGTTTATAGTGTCTGGGTCTCTGATGAATCCTGCTGTTTACAAAAATTACTCTTCAACTGAATATATCAAAGTGAATAGACAGCCAATTTTTAGGTACTTCTTCAAATTTCTCTTCTTGTAAATATGCTAGTAGGATGTACAATAGATAAGAGTATATATCATATTCAGTTTTCTAGTTTCCAATACAAAATTGCTGGTTCTTTGAACACATTACTTTTTTCATAAATCGTTTTGGGGGACATGATCATAGCTATGATATATATCCTTGAAACCACGGAATCAAGAGGTACGTTATATCGAGGTTGCATTGTATTTATTAATATTTATTTATTAATTATTATGGTTTCTGTAATAGTTATATCTCAAAAAAGGATCCCCCATCCCCCTTTCCAATATAATCTTCAACCAACCCACACATTTAAGATGCTCATAAAGATTAGTTACCAAACAGATGTGTAATTAATCATACAACATCCAAATCCATATTCTCTCTCTCTCTAAATATTCTCACCCTTAGATCTGAACTATGATTGGCACGGAGTTTTGATTAAAAAATTCCTAGTTTGAAAGTACAGTATAGATCATAAATATAATTAATTAAACCACTGTCAGGCTGCTGATTTCATAAGGGCAGCATTCCAGGAATATAAGTATTTGTAGTTATCTATTTACTTAAGTTTCATTTTAATGTTATTAAATTTTAATGTAATTAACTAAATTATTAAAATTTAAAAATTATTTAAACTGCTAAATTAATCTTTACTAATAAATTTCTGTTGACTAATTCATGTTCTGTTACACATAGTATTAGTAATAGTAGTAGCAAATGATGCAAGAAAGCATGCTTATGCAGCATCAACCAAAAAAAAAAAAAAAAAAAACCTTTCCATTTTGCCTATCCATCCCATGAAATAGTTTGTCTAGTTCTTCCTTAAATTTATTCTGGCTATCCACTTCCAAAAAACATATGGAAGTTTGTTCCAGCAATCAATGACCTGATGGCTAAAGGCAAACTTCCACACATCTATTCTGTAACCAACCTTCCTCAATTTGAAGTAGTAATAGTACTAGTCAGTACCGTACCTAGGTGTGGGCGAACTGGGTGGCTGCATGGGGTCCATGAATGTAGGGAGCCCAAATTCCAATGATATTTAAATTTTTTTTTTTAATATAAAAAAAATGGTTGTTTCTTAATATGATACTTTAATTATACAAAAAAATTAAATATTGGCTTATTCCAGTAAATATATTTATTTTATAATCAGTGTTAAAAGAAATTAATTTTTGCCTATTTTTATTATTTAAACTTATTTTTAATGCAACACACCACCACAATAATGTTGACTTAACATTTAAAAATTTGTGCACTCTAAATATTTGTGAACATTTTTTGGGATACTTGGCCATTCATGATACTTCAAGGAAATGACTAACAGAATCTATACTAAAAATGTTAGAAACAAACAACATCTACCAAAGTAACTACGGCGGGCCAAGGTATGATAACGGTAGTTACATGAAAGGTAAACATAATGGCGTACGAGCAAGAAGTTTACAAGAAAATAGAAGAGCTTTTTATGTTCCATGTGTTGCTCATAATTTAAATTTAGTTGTATCTAATGCAGTACATTCTTCAACAACAGCAGAATTATTTTTTGGAAATTACAAAGATTATACAGGATTTGCACTGCTTCGCCAAGTAGGTGGGATATTTTAAAATGGCATGTAAAAATTACTGTGAAATCTCTACCATAAACAAGATGGGAAGGAAAGATAAAAGCTATTGAAACAGTACGATATCAGTTACGGTATATTATAACTGCCTTAAATGAAATCAAGGAACAGGCCAAAGGAAAAGATGCAAAATTGCAGTCTGAAATAAAAGGTTTGTTAACTACTACTACTGCTTCAAATTGAGGAAGATTGGTTACAGAAATAACTTCTTTTAAATTTATTATAAGTGTAGTTGTTTGGTATGAAATATTAAGTATTATAAATAAAGTAAGTAAAGCCATGCAAAGTAGTACAATTGATATGAACACTGCAATTATATTGATAGAAGGTGCTCTTAGTCAACTGAACGAACTTAGAACATCAGGATTTAAATTGTGTATGGATAAAGTTATAGACTTTGCAATTGAGTTGGAAGTACCATCAGCATTACCAGAAGTGCAAGTTTCTAGAAAAATACATGAGTTTACCTATGAAACTTCATAAGATGAACTCTTTATTAATCAACCAAAAGGTTTGAAATGGAATTTTTTAATATAATGATCAATGTTGCTATCCTTAGCTTACAAGAAAGATTTGATCAGATGAATGAAATATCCTTGGCTTTTCATCTTATTCTAAAATCAGAAAATTTCATGAATTTATTAGAAAGCGCAGTAGAAATGAAATGTCAACATCTTGAAAGATTTCTCACTGGTGAAGACGGGAACAGCGACATCGATGCCAAAGAGTTATTTCAAGAAATCAAATCTTTGCAGCATGTTTTAAAATGAAAAAAAAAATTGGTTGCTTCGAATTATTGACATTTATTCAATGAAGAAAAAACAGTTGAATTATATCCCAACATTACCACTTCTCTTCAGATATTATTAACATAGTAATAGTATTCGCCATGTAGTGCAAGGAAGTCACAGGCTTTTGCTGCACTGACAAAAAAAAATAATAAATAACCAACCATGGAAATAAGAAAACACAAATGTTTCCCTTCTCACACAGGTAAGTATTCCGTAGACCTTTGAATTTATTCAAACTGTTAGCCTCAACTACCTGTGAGGGCAACTTGTTCCAGCTATCAACTACTTACTGGCTAAAAGAAAACTTTCTACAATATGATCTAAACCTCAACCATTGTAATTTGAATTTATGAACTCTAGTTCTGAAATTGTTTATATCAGTGAGAATTCCACCTTCATTCATTTTACTAATCCAGCTCAGAGCCTTATAACCTCAATCAGGTCACCTCTGAGGTATCTGTAGCTCACATAATCAGAATCTTTCAGTCCCAGATCTCGTTTCTCCACGGTTTTTAATTCAAAACCCACCAAATGTATAATTTATTTGAGGGTTGCTATTCCCAAGTGTAAGACCTTGAATTTAGCAGCATTAAAACATAGCTACCATTTCTGGTCATCTTTGAAGTTTGTTCAAGTCATCCTGAAGGAGTGCTGCTTGCACTGATCATTAATGACTCTACCAATCTTTACATCATCTGCAAATTTTGACATCACACCTTCTATCCCTTCGTCAATATCATTTATGAAAATGAGAAACAATAGTGGTCCAAAAACCGATCCTTGAGGGACCACACTCCTGATGTTACACCAATCTGAACAATATCCATTAATCACAACTCTCTGCCTTCTACCCTGCAGCTTACATGTTAGAATCATACCAGTAATTCCAACCTGTTCAAGCTTATACAGTAACCTCTCATGAGGAATCGAATCAAATGCTTTGCTAAGATCCAAATAAACTATGTAGAAATTATTCCCTAAGTCCAGCTCAGTGGCCATGACTGGATGTTGTTTCATGACAAACGCATTGCGGAAATGAGATTTAGCTTTGATGAGCACGTCTATAGTAGATCTGTTTTTCTGAAAGTCATACTGATATCAGGAGATTTTGTGACTCAGGGAACCAAGTGAGCCTTGTATGAAAAATCCTTTTTGAAAATTTTACATTGCCAATTACAGTTGTGTCTGGAGAGAGGAGTCTTTCAAGACTCAAAATAATTAAAACATATTCACAAGCAACAATTGGCCAAGAAAGAATTAATGGATTGGCCATTGTGTCAATAGAACAAGATGTACTAAAAGATATAAAAACATCAGACGTTATACACAGATTTATATCAAGTAAATATCATAAGATAATGATGGGAAAACTTTTAAGTTTATATAAATAATGTACTAGTTATTAAAGTTTAAATAAATAATTAGGATTTGAATAATTTTTGGGTGTTTCGTATATTTTCCAATTTTACAAATTCCATCTTTAATTTTTGTGAGGGGACCCCAGATGAATATTTCATCTGGGGCTGACAGAAGTCTAGGTATGGCACTGGTAGTAGTAGTAATGGAAAATGATGTATGAAAGCAAGCTTATATAGCATCAGCCAAAAAAAAAAAAGAAATCCGCATTTTGCCCAACTGTACCCTCTAAGAATTTGCCTAGTTGTCCCTTGAATTTATTTAACTCATCCACTTCCACAACAACAGATGGAAGCCTGTTCAAACAATCAGCCCCATGCTGGCTGAAGGCAAACTTCGCTCATCTATCCTGCAACTATCCTTCCTCAACTTGAATTTATGCCCCCTCATGTGTGAAGTCTCATTAAGTGGAAGAATACCATTAATTACTCAGTCTATTCAAGGCTTTAAACACCTCAGTCAGGTCTCCCCGCAGGTGTCTGGTCTTGAGACACTGCAGTATGCAGAACTGATGCCTTTCTAGGTAAGAGCAACCTTTTGTTCCCTTCACAAGTCTGGTTGCCCTTCTTTGCACCCATTACAGCACATCTACATCCTTCCTAAATTGGGGCCTCTAGACCTGTATATAGTACTCAAGATGTGGCCTAATTATCGCCTTGTACAAAGGGATAATCACCTGCTTATCTCTGCTAGAAAGGTTTCTTTATATCATTGACAAAACCTCATGTGCTGTTCTGGCAGCATGTCTGCATATAGAATTTCACTGCTCATAGAATTTCAGGTCTGACTGCACAATTACTCCCAGGTCTTTTTCATTCTCTACTATCCTGAGTGTATTATCACACAGTTGATAAGTTACTCTGGGGTTACTGCTACCCATTTGCAGGACCTTGCAATTGTCAGTGTTAAACTTCAATTACCATTTCTCAGTCCATCGACCCAATTTTGCTAGATTTTGTTGCAGCAGCTCACCCTGACGACTGTCATTAACCACCCTGCCAACTTTATATCATCTGCAAACTTAGACATTAAGCCTGATATACCTTCATCAATATCATTGACAAATATTGAAAACAACAATGGACCCAGCACTGAATCCTGGTGAACTCCACTAATAACATTAGTCCGTGAAGAGCAGTGTCCATCGATAGCCACTCTTTGTCTTCCACTTAACCATTCCTTTATCCCTAGCAGTAACTTTCCCTTAATGCCACATTGCTCCAGTTTGAACAGTAGCTTTTATGTGCAAAAGTATAAAAAGGCTTCCTGAAATCCAAGTACATGATGTTTAAATTATTTTTTTCATTCAGTTCCTTAGTCACTGTATCATTGATAACCACTGTCTCTCATCTTCCACTTATACCCCCTCACATGTGTGTAGTCTGAGCAACATGAAGAATCCCATCAGCAGTGAATTTGCTCAGTCTATTCAAAGATATAAACACTTCAATCAGATCACCTAGCAGGTGCCTAGCCTTCAGATGCTGCCAATTACAGAACTGAAGCCTTCCTTGGTGTGAGTGCCTCTTTTTTCCCCTCACCAATCTTGTTGCCATTCTCTGTACTCATTCCAGCAGCTCTACATCCTTCCTAAAGTGATGCCTCTAGGCCTGTATGCAGTACTCAAGGTGTGGCTTGACCATTGCCTTATACAATGGTATAATCATCTCCTTACCCCTTCTAGCAGAATTCCTTGACAAAACCCTACGAGCTGTCCTGACAGCCTATCTACACTCTCAGAGAATTTCGTATCTGACTGCACGATTAACAGCACTCTGAGTGTTGTACCATACAGTTGACACATTACTCAGGGATTACTGCTACCCATATGAAATGCTTTGCAATTGTCAATGTTAAACTTCACCTGCCATTTCTTAGCCCATCTGCCTAATTTTTCTAGATCTTGTTGCAGTAGCTTACTCTGATTACAGTCATTAACCACCCTGCCATCCTTTGTATTATCTGAAAACTTAGACATTAAGCCTGATATACCTTCATCAATATCATTAATAAATATGGATAACAACAATGGACCCAGCACCGAATGCTGAGGAACTCCACTAATAATATTAGTACATGAAGAGTAGTGTCCATTGATAACCATTCTGTCTTCTCCCACTCAACCATTCCTTTCTCCATAGCAGTTACGTGCCCTTAATGCCACTCTGCTCCAATTTGTATAAGTCTTTTATGTGCAACAGTATCAAAATCTTTCATGAAATCTAAGTGTATGATGTCAAAATTATTTTTTTTTACAACCAGTTTCTTTTCATCTACATCTGAGTATCCAGTCAATTTGGTCAGACAAGATTTCCCCCTTAACAAACCCATGCTGTGACTAAAGTATAGCCGACCAGGCTAGCCAGGTGGGTAAAGTGCCTGCCTGGCAACCCAAAGGTCGCGGGTTTGAATCCCGCCTCGGGCTTGGATCAAAGTACTGCAAAAACCTTGGGAGGTGCACTATGGCCACAGAAGCTGATGCGCCAACAACTACAAAAAAAAAAAAAAAAGAGACTAAAGTATAATAACACTCTTGTCTAGATGGTCTGCATTACGTCTTTAACCATTGACTCCATTGTGTTCTCTTCAACATAAGTTAAGCCAACAGGTCTGTAGTTACTCCTGTCACCCTTTGATCTTCCTTTTGTGAATTGGGGATACATTCACGCATCTCAATCCACTGGTCTTTTCTGGGACTTTCCAAAAGTCTTTTCTGGGACTTCCACTGAGTCCAAGTATGCTTTCATAATTATGGCTTAGGGTTTTCTTACCTCCTTTGCTGTCTCCCTTAATGTAATTGGATAAATCCCATCAACCCCACATTCTTATGTTTAACTTCAACAGTTTTTTCGCTTTCCTCTTGGTTCTTATGAAATCATTTAGCTCCCTGTTAGAGTTTCATAAACTACTGATATTCACTCACCTAAATGATTCCTCATGTGTAAATGTGGTTGTTGAATTCTTATTCAGTTTTCTAGCCACCTGAGGAGGATCATCACAGTTGAACCATAAATATCAAGTGGGCCAATGTGATTCATCCCCTTCCTTCTAGTGTTTACATAAATAAAAAAGTCTTTTCTGGTTTTCTTTACATTCTTTGGCAACGATTTCTCACAATCTGCCTTAGCTTGTCTAACCTCCTTTGTGACTTGATTACAGACTAGTTTATCACCTGATAATTTATATGCATCCCATTCATTTTTCTTCTCTGCCATGAGTCTCAGTAGTTCATCTGACATCCATTTAGGTCTAAGCTGGAATAGTATTTCTTAATTGGTATGAAGAGCCTAGTAGCTTGTATATGATTATTCCCTTGAATGCTCTCGTTTAGAATTTTCTGATGATAACATTAGCAGTTGGTCCCACTGTATAGAAATTAAAAACTGAGTCCACTGTAGTCACCGTTATGAAAGTAAAAACTCTTTCTTTTATCCTTGATGGTTTTTACATCTTTAAGTAAATCCCACATCAATACACTGTGATCACTGCCACCTACTGGTTCTTCTTTTTGAAAATTCTTAACGCATGAATAATCACTGGTGATAATCAGATCAAGGGTATTACTCTCTCTTGTTGCCTCTCTAACATGCTGCTGTTGAAAACAGTCATCCCAGAAATCCACAAAAGTTGTTGCTAATATTTGAGTGACCAACCTACAAGTCCTGTCAATATCTGGAGAGTTAAAATCCCTCTTTGTAAAACATTCAGATTTTCTGGCCCACTCTATTTCCGTGTACAGTTGTTTGCTGTACTCATCAGAGTTATTAGGCCTATAACACACTTAACTGTCATTTTTGCTTTTCCATTGCTGACATCACACCAGACTGACTCAACGTTGCACTAGCCACCCATGTCAACTGGATGCACTACCTTAGATTTTACTAACTTCTTAATTAAGAGCATAACACCTCATCCCTCCTCCTCTCCTGTCTGTTGTTTCTGTATATATTTGTACTGCCCATATTCAAATTCTGCAACCCTTATATCTGAGTGACATGTCTCCCATATACCCACAATGTCTGCATTTGATGACTTGACCAGCACTTCATACAGGTACTAAAGTTAAATATTAAAAAGTTAAAAATGGGTAATCAAATTAACAATTCTGTGTAAATGAAGTGATCATAATTTACCAGTTCTGCTGTATTTTCAGTCACTTTAGAAATGGTGCAGGAAGTACCATGAAATATCTGTGAATAATTTGTAATTCTTTAAGAAATTAAAGGTTTAAGTGCTGATTATTTCCCTATTACATCATTTCACATTTCCAATTATAAATCTATTTGATCAGCAGTACACTGTAAGCACCTGGCATGCTGGTCTTTAGTTTATTCCAGTGCTGAAAAACACTACCCTTGGAAAGACCTATGTGACTTGACTTGCTGAAATTTTGGCTTTCTTCATGGGACACTTCCTTTGAGAGTTTGTTAAAGATTTTGTGTACCAAAAAAAAGTTCTGTGCATCACAGAACAATGAATCAGAATTGCAAATGCAATTGTAATAGTAATGGTTAGTACTGATATGTTGGAATGCACATGGAGAGAATGTTGTTGTTGTTATTTGGTTTTTAGGAGCATTAGCAACTAAGGCCATATTTCTCTGGGAATATGCGGTGGTCATTCACTGACCTTTCCCATCCTCCGTATTTGGTTGTGACGGGCTCGAACCCCGGTCTAATCAAGAAGTGTGTGCTACGCACTGCTGCTCCTTCTCGCCTGGCTATGGAGGTGCCATGGGGAGTAGTAGTAGTGGCACATGATGCAAGAAAGCAAGTGTAGGAGCTTATGCAGCATCAGCCAAAAAAAAAAAAAAAAAAAAAAAAAATCACACCATTCCTCCAAATGCCTGTCCAGTTCCTCCTTAAATTTATTTAACCTATCAACTTCCACAACGACAGATGGAAGTTTGTTCCAGCAATTAACCACCCACTGGCTAAAGGCAAATTTCCGCACATCTATTCTACATCTGTCCTTTCTTAATTTGAACTTATGTCCCCGTAGGTTCGTAATCTGAACAAGTGGAAAGATCCCATCAGAATTCAGCGTGCTCAACCCATTCAAGGCCTTATAGACCTCAATCAGATCACCGTGCAGGTGCCTAGTCTCCAGCCACTGCAATTTGCAGAACTTAAGCCTCTCTTGGTAAGAGAATCCCTTCATTCCCCTCACCAATCGTGTTGCTCTTCTCTGTACACGCTCAAGCAAATCTACATCCTTCCTAAAATGAGGCCTCCAGACCTGAACGCAGTACTCAAGGCGTGGCCTGACCATTGCCTTATACAGAGGGACAATCACCTCCTTTTCCCTACTAGCAAAATTCCTATATATCATTGACAAAACCCCATGACCCGCCCTAGCAGCCTGTCTGCACTGCTCAGAAAACTTCATATCTGACTGCACAATTACTCCCAGGTCTTTTTCATTTTCTACCACCTTAAGTGTAGTACCACACAGTTGGTACGTTTCTCTGGGGTTACTTCTACCCATATGCAGTACTTTGCATTTGTCAAGGTTGAACTTCAGTTGCCACTTCTTAGCCCATCTGCCCAAATTATCTAGATCCTGTTGCAGTAGCACACTGCCATTGCTGTCATTAACAACCCTGCCAACCTTTGTGTCATCTGCAAACTTCGACATTAAGCCTGATATACCTTCATCAATATCATTGATAAATACACAAAACAACAGTGGACCCAACACCGAACCCTGTGGGACTCCACTAATAACATTAGTCCATGAAGAGCAGCACCCATTGATTACCACCCTCTGTCTTCTCCCACTTAACCATCCTTTTATCCATTGTAGCAACTTACCCTTAATACCATTCTGCTCCAATTTGTACAGTAGTCTTCCATGCGCAACAGTGTCAAAAGCTTTCCTGAAATCCAAGTATATGATATCAAAATTATTTTTTGCATCCAGTTCCTTTGTGACCACATCATAATAACCAATCAAATTTGTCAGACAAGACTTTCCCTTAACAAACCCATGCTGTGTTTGAATTATTGCTGCAGTCTTGTCTAGATGATCTTGCAATGCATCTTTAACCAGTGACTCCATTATTTTACCCGGAACAGAAGTTAAACTAACTGGTCTGTAATTACTCGTGTCACCCTTCGATCCACCTTTGTGAATTGGGGACACATTTGCACATCTCCAGTCCGTGGGAACCTCCCCTGAGTCCAAGGATGCTCTCATAATTATGGCTAAGGGTTTGCTTAGTTGCTTTGCCACCTCCTTTAAAATCAGTTAGATGGGGCGAAATCAGTTAGATGGCATATATGTAATTAAGGGTGTACACACTGAAGTGTATTGATTGTTTAAATAAAATAGACGTCTTGCTCTTCCCTAAAATGAAGAAACCATTACAGGACTGCAGATTTCAGACATCAGGTGGTAATTATTGAAGTGGAAGCCTTGTTTTCCGTTCATAGTGTGGAGCTCCTTTTAACCAGTCTGAAAAAGCTTAATCACAAATAGGAAAAATGTGTAGCTCTAGAGGATAACTACACAATAGAGAAGGAAGAAACTACCAGCCAAGTTTCAAATCCCTAACACTACTGCATGCATTTGCAGAGAGTGGATGTATTTTAATTTAGCCCAGTGACTGAAGGTGATTAAGATCAGATATATCGAGTCTTAACCTTTTTAAGCCCAAATATGGAGGATAATATGGAAATAATAGCCCAAAATGGAGGATTGTGGTAATTTGGTGACCCAATCCCTCTCCCCTGACAGGAATCAATAATATCCAAATTATAGCTAGGTACTTTCTAAAATAAAAAAAAACACAAACAAGCTAACAAAAATTCTATATTTTTTCAAAATTAAGATGATTATCTTACTGTTGGCATTAGCATTAGTAGAGGCACATGATGCAAGAAAGCAAGCTTACCTTCAGCCAAAAAAAAAAAAAAAAAAAAATTTCCCATTTCACTGATCAATTCATCCCAAATGTTTGTCTAGTTCTACCTTTAATTTATTTAAGCTATCAACTTCCACAACAACAACAGATGGAAGTTTGTTCCAGCAATCCAACTACCCACTGGCTAAAAACAAACTTCTGCACATCTATATTCTATAACTGTCTTTTCTCAGTTTGAATCTATGCCCCCTCAGGTTTGTAATCTGAGCAAGAGGAAGAATCCCATCAGCATTGAGCCTGCTCAATCCATTCAAGGCCTTATATACTTCAATCAGATTGCCTCGCAGGTGCTTAGTCTCCAGAAGCTGCAATTTGCAGCACTTAAGCCTTTCTTCATAAGAGCACCCCTTTGTTAAGAGCACCCCTTGTTAACAGGAGAGACTGCTTCTACTGGAATGGGATACACTTAAATAGAAAGGGTGCAAGAATATTTGCTGATGCTATCAAAGTAGTGTTAGGTGGGTTGGAAAACTGCTAGCTTTGGGGGATACAAGGACTTATAGATTAATAGTAGCCACTGGCAGAGGTGAAAGTGATTCTTGCACTGCTTCTGTTGGAATGAGCAGCAGCCTGGAAAACAAGATGCAGGGTATTTCAGAGACTGCTGGGAGTCATTGCGGTACAAGTAAACACATGGGTTGTGTTAGGGTAACTAAGAATAGGAACAGGTGCATGTATACTTGCATGTACAAGTTTGGTAAATAAATTTGATGAATTTGAGGTATTGCTCAGAACATCAAAGGCAGATATTGTTGGGATATCAGAGACGTGGTGTCACACAGATATAAGGAATGCAGAACCTGAATTTGGGGAGTACAATGTGTACAGGAAGGATAGACAAGATAGGAAGGGAAGAGGGGTTATACTATTAGTTAAGAAACATAAAATCCAAGAAAGTGAAGCCAGTCGACATCGCTGGACAGTGCACTGTCGAGTCATTTTGGTGTGACATAAGCATTGGGAGATCAAAATTGAGAGAAGGAGTGTGTTATAGGCCTAATGACTCTGATGAGTATAATAAGGAACTGTACAGGGAAATAGAGTGGGCCAGTAAATCAGAGAGTCTTATAATGGGGGATTTTAATTTCCCAGATATTGACTGGAATTTGTGGGTTGGTCATTCACACTAGCAAGGCTTTTGTCGATTTGTTGGATGATTGTTTTCTACATCAGCATGTTCGGGAGACAACTAGAGGGAGTAATACTCTTGATCTGATTATCAGTAGTGATTCTTCATGTATTAAGAATCTGCAGATAAAGGAACCACTAGGTGGCAGTGATCACAGTGTGCTGAAGTGGGATTTACTCAAAGAGGTAACTACCATTAGGGGTAAAGGGAAGGGTTTTTGCTTTCGTAAAGGTGACTACAGTGGTCTGAGACAGTATTTAAATTCTATACGGTGGGACCAACTGATGATGTTACTAACAGCAAATTCAAAATGGGAAGCATTCAAAGAATTTATCTTGGAAGCTACTAGGCTTTACATACCAACTAAGAAATATAGTTCAAGGTTTAGGCCTAAATGGATGTCAGATGAACTAATGAGGCATGTGGCAGAGAAGAAAAATGCAGGGTACGCATAAATTAATCGGTGACATGGAAGCCTATGATAGATATAAGCTAGTCGGTAACCATGTCACAAAGGAGATTAGGCCGGCAAAGGCAGATATTAGAAATCCTTGGCAAAGGATTTCTAATATCTGCAAACTCTAGAAGGAAAGGGATGAATCAGATTGGTCCACTGGATATTGATGGTTCAACTGTTGATGATCCTGCTCAGGTGGCTAACAAACTAAATGAGTATTTTGTATCTACATTCACCCATGAGCAGTTATTCAGGGAGGGTATTGCCAGGGGTGAGTTAAACTCTGGCAGTGAGCTGGATGATTTTGTAATAAATGAGAGAAAAGTGGAGGAGAAATTGTTGAAGATAAACATAAAAAAGGCACCCCGGGGTGGACGGGATCTAGCCAGTTATATTAAAGGAGGCAGCAAAGGAAGTAAGAAAACCCTTAGCCATAATTATGAGAGCTTCTTTGGACTCAGAGGAGGTACTCATGGACTGGAGATGTGCAGATTTGACTCCAATTCACAAAGGAGGATCAAAGGCTGACACATGTAATTATAGACCTATGAGTTTACCTTCTGTTCCAGGAAAATTAATGGATGCACTTGTTAAAGAAGCACTGCAGGATCATCTAGAAAAGACTTCAGTTATAGCTCGGACACAGCATGGTTTTGTTAAGGGAAAGTCTTGCCTGACCAATTTGATTGGATACTATAATGTGGTCACAAAGGAACTGGATGCAGGGAATAACTTTGATATCATATATTTGGAATTTGTGCAGCAGTCTTCCATGTTGCACATGGAAGACTGCTGCACAAATTGGAGCAGTGTGGCATTGGAGGCAAATTGCTGCTATGGATAAATGGATGGTTGAGTGGGAGAAGACAGAGTGGTAATCAATGGATACTGCTTGTTGCGGTCTAATGTTATTAGTGTAGTTGCTTAGGGTTCAATATTGGTCCATTGTTGTTTTCTGTATTTATAAATGATATCATTTATAGATCAAGCTTAATATCCAAGTTTGCAGACGATACAAAGGTTGGCAGGGTTGCGAAGGAGACTAATGACAGTACTCTGCTGCAACAGGATCTAGAAAAGTTGAGCAGATGGGCTGACAGGTGGCACATGAAGTTTAACATTGACAAATCTAAAGTACTACTTATGGGAAGTAACAACCCCAGAGTGACGTATCAACTCTGTGGTACTACACTGGCAGTGGTAGAGAACGAAAAGGACCTGGGGGTAATTGTGCAGGCAGATATGAAGTTTTCTGAGCCGTGCAGACGGTCTGCAAGAGTAGCTCATAGTGTCTTGTCAATGATACACAGGAATTTTTCTAGGAGGGATAAGGAGGTGATTATCTCCTTATATAAGGCAATGGTCAAGCCACACCTTCAGTACTGTATACAGTTCTGGAGGCCTCATTTTAAGAAGGATGTAGAGCTGTTGGAATGAGTACAGAGAAGGACAACAAGATTAGTGAATGGAACAAAGGGTTGCTCTTACGAAGAAAGGCTTAAATTTTGCAAATTACAGTGTCTGGAGACTAGGCACTTGCGAGGTGATCTGATTGAGGTGTAAAAAGCCTTGAATGGTTTGAGCATGCTCAATGCTGATGGAATTGTTATTCTCGCTCAGAATAATCATTTGAGAGGGCATAAATTCAAATTGAGGAAAGACAGATGTAGGATAGATGTGCAGAAGTTTGCCTTTAGCCAGCGGGTGGTTGGTTGGTGGAACAGGCTTCCATCCTTTGTTGTGGAAGTTGATAGCCTAAATAAATTTAAGGCTGAGCTGGACAGGTACTGGAAACGAACGGAGGGGTGAAATGGGAGCGTGTTTTTTTTGGCTGATGCTGCATAAGCTTGCTTTCTTGCATCTTATGCCTCTACTAATGCTAATGCTTTGTTCCATTCACTAATCTTGTTGCCCTTCTCTGTACTCGTTCCAGCAGCTCTACATCCTTCTTGAAATGAGGCCTCCAGACCTGTATACAGTACTCAAGGTGTAGCCTGACCATTGCTTTATACAAGGGGATAATCACCTCCTTATACCATCTCACAAAATTCCTGTTTATCATTGACAAGACTCCATGACCTACTCTGACAGCCTGTCTGTACTGCTCAGAAAACTTCATATCTGACTGCACAATTACCCCCAGGTCTCTTTCATTCTCCACTACCCCGAGTGCAACGCCACATAGTTGGTACATTTCTCTGGGGTTATTGCTATCCATATGCAGTACTTTGGATTTGTCAATGTTAAACTTCAGTTGTCAGTTCTCAGCCCAGCTACCCAACTTTTCCAGATCCTGTTGTGACACACACCATACTGTCATTACTGTTATTAACAACTCTGCTGACCTTTGTATTATCCGAAAACTTTGACATTAAGCTTGATATACCGTCATCAATATCATTGATAAATATACAAAACAACAATGGGCCCAACACCAAACCCTGAGGGACACCACTAATAACATTAGTCCATGTAGAGCAGTACCCATTGATTACCACTCTCTGTCTTCTCCCACTCAACCATCCTTTTATCCATTGTAGCAACTTGCCCTTAATGCCATACTGCTCCAATTTGTACAGTAATCTCCTATATGCAACAGTATCAAAAGCTTTCCTGAAATCCAGGAATATGATATCAAAATAATTTTTTGCATCCAGTTCCTTTGTGATCACATCATAGTATCCAACCAAATTGGTCAGAGAAGACTTCCAGGAGAGATTGTAGAAGCAGTCTCTACTGTTAACAAGCACAGACCAGGCAGAGAAAAATTCTACCCCTTGAGCTTTGCACAATCTCTCCAGGACCAAATTGATCAATAAGGCTCTCATCCTATACTCCCTTCTATCGTGTCTGGGCAGAATTGCAGACACTTTCAAATTTTACCCTAACTCAATGCTTTTTTTCAGAATTGACCTGTACTGCTTAGTAAATCTGCAGATCTCCTGCACTTAATGTCATTAGTGCCAACATGTACAGCGATATCACCTTTTGTGCCCTTAAAAGATGATATCTGCTGTAAAACATCATCAAATTTTGCCCATGGTAGACATACCCTTGTCCTATTCCACCTATCCTTTTGCACAATATATTTCCCATTTCCTTGACAATTGAGTCACCAACAATAACCAGCTCCTGTGGGACCACAGGAGCTCGTTCTGCCCTGAAGGTTGTCACTGTTTTGCCTGGTGCATAAGAGTGTGCTCTGGCATTGAGTTGGGCAGCTGAGAACTTGATGGGCCGCCCCATTTTAATTCCTTCGAGGACATCCACCAACTCTTAAAACTTTCATAGATGCCCATCAGAACAATTAGTTGGCAACTAATTTCTTCACATTCTCTGCACCTGGCACACACAAAGACATCCTCCATGGCTAGATCATGTCCTAGTCTGGAGCATGATTTCCATTTAAATACAATTTAATTAACAATAAAAATTAAAAAGATTTATAAATTTAATTGATTAATTGCCAACTATACTAAGCTAACAGATTCCTGCTACAGTGCTATGTATTATGCTATCTAGTTTTATGTTATGTCTTACACTATCAAGATCAAGATATAGACATTGCTATTCTAATGCTGATGTTGTAATAATTAATAAATACAAAATTTATTCCTTCCAAATAAGTTCTGAAAATATAATATAAAATTTAACAATCAAGCAAAATATATCATATTTTCAAAGAAATTACAATAATTATCGGACCTTTGTACATTTATTAACAAATTCAAAATTTCTCTGAAAATATGTAACTTTATAATAATTATTAAAAAAGTTACAAACAAGAAACCCTTGATGTTGAATACCTTTTGAAAGTTCTTTAAGTTGTGGTTTTATCCTGGAAAGACTCCATTTTAAATCATGTTGTGACTTCTATTGATTTTTTAATTTTTGTAATTGTGAGGGCTGAAAAATCTGATAACTACATATATATGTTGTAGAAAAAAGGAGAATGACCTTCATTGCTTCATTTCTCATGATTTTTTTTTTTTTTTACCTTCATCCTGAATTCACTCAACTTATGTTTGCTGTAATTATATCTGAATGTTTCATCACTTTGCAGTTCAATAAATTGCTCTTGAAAAAATTGCTTTGAACAAACGTTAGAAACTGAAGTGAATTGAGTTTCCAACTTTTGTTCAAAAATTATATTTTGTATTTTAGTAAAATTAATATTTCCATTCTCAGTTAGCAAGTTATCAAGTCAGGAAAGAAGCAAATTTACCTTCCTCCACTCTTTTTTTTTCCACAATTTTGAATTTCCCTTAAAACTGCTTATCTTCTCAGCTAATTCAGTTAATGTCTGATTACAACTTTGTATCAACACATTTAGATCATTAATTTCAGAAAATACATCTAAAAGATATGCTGTGTTTAGCATTCAGGTTAAATTAGATAACCTTGAAATAGGGGGATGACTTTTTTCAGTTAAGAAAAATTCATACCTCATCATGTAATGACATAAAGCACTGAAGAACTTTTCTTTGAGACAACCACTTCACTTTAGAATAATATAGTAATTATTCATATTCAGAACACATCTGACTAAAAAGTCTACTATTGAGAGCCTGTGTTTTTATAAAATTAACCATTTGAATGATGTCACTCATTACAATATCTAAATCTGGTGACAGCCTCTTTACGGCCATATTTTCCCTATGCAAGAAGCAGTGATAGGTGATAATATGTGGATTATTTTCTCTCACTCCAGCACAAAAACCTTGATGAGCTCCAAGCATTGCTGACACGCCATCAGTACAGATACTGAAGCACTGATTCCAGTCCAATCCTTTGTCATTAAAGAAACAATCCATCATTTTAAAACATATCTTCTCCACTTGTAGTTGTGTTGCAAGTGGTCTACAAAATAGTCTTCTTCCATATCAGAAATGCCTGGATATAAAACATACACCATGAGATCATCTTTGTTACTTACATCAGTCAATTCATCCAGCTGAATACTAAATGCTCCGCTTGGTTTTATAGCCATAATAAGTTGATGCTTAATATACTTTGATATATTGTTAATTTGCAACCAACTGGTATCATTCGGATAATGGAATCTGTTGCAACTTCTTGGAAAATTCACTTTCGCAAGTAATACCCACCATGTCAATAGCAGCAGGCTTGATAAGCTCCTCTACTGTTCTGTGTAGCTTCTTGTGCTTTGCAACTTGCCAAGCAATGTAACAAGATGCCAAAGAAGCTTGTTGCACAGAATATGCAAAGCTATTGGCAGGAGTACTCTCAGGCAATGTTGTTTGATTTTTCTGTTCGTGTCTTTCAAAGAAACTTTGTCGTTCTTTTCCTATGAAATCCTTATGTTTCATCTGAAAGAGTCTTTTTGTTTATTGTGCTTCAATGATTCATTACTAAATACTTCACAATGTAGCACTGTGGTTTGACAACTTCACAATTAGTAATAAATGTGAAGTCAATATATAAAAACTGTTCTTTGTATTGTTTTGCCATTTTCAATGTTACATTTTTGTTTAATATTTATTAATAACAATTAAAAACAATTACAAAAAAGGTCTGAAAAACACATACTAAATTTTTCACCAATATGACGCAATATAGCAACCATGTGAGTGCTTGTGAATCAAAGAATTAATGTCCTTACCAGTTTGTCTGTCTGTGATTATACACCCCTCTCATGACAAACCTGCCATTTCATGTTGTATGCTAATGTAATATTTTCTAATGGATATAAAATGAACTATTAACTGATAATTTAAAATCCCTTATTTATTTGTACTTGCTTGAAATTTTAAAAAGTTTGTTTTGATAAAAAATATTTAAAATTTTTTTTCAAAATTAATATTTTTTTCTCGAATGCTTCACGACCTGCTCAAAAACCTTGGAAACCCTAATTTGGGTCACGACCCAGGGGTTACTGGGTCGTGACCCAAAAACTGAAATACTGATTTTCTTTAAATACCTTGTAAATTAAATTTCTGTAATTTTGATTTCACTAATTGTCTGAGATTTAAAATATCTTCTAAATTCTTGCCTTTCCTAAATGGTTCTTTTAGTAACTTCAGTAGTTTTAACTTCAATAATGGATAAAGTTATCATAACAGTTTAATTGCTATATTTTGTTAATTTAAATTCTGTAATAGTTTTAAAATTTAATTCTGTAATAGTTTTAAAATTTAAATTCAGTAATAGTTTTAAAATTAAAATTTAGTAATAGTTTGTCAATTTAAATTCTGTAATATTTTTTAAGTTCAAATCTTATCTAAATAATGGTTGTTACAAGATCCACTTTTAGTAGCTCATTCAAAGATACTAACTGTGCATACCAACATACACTGATGTGCAAAATTTAAGGACAAGTCAGGTTTTCACCTGTATCTTCTCATAGGAGTGGCCTGGATATAGGAAAAGCATAGCAAAGGAACCTCATGAGGTACAGAAATGATGAAGGAAACAATACTGACACAACAACAGAAACAAAACGGTACAGAGGGACTTTATTGAAAAATGGCAACGTAGCACTGGCTGCCATGATACAGATGCATCACTGCTAAAGATGGAACAAAGGGAAGAGGTGGTCCTCAATAGGAGATATGGCCAACCCTAATGTCGATGCAGGCTTTGCACTGCCTGTCCATACTTAGATCAGTGTTGTTGATAAGTTCTTGCGGTAACATCGTCCATTCCTCTGTCAGTGCCATCTTCAGCTGGTGAACATATTCTGGTGGTTGTGGACATGCCGCTAGGCATCTCCTGAGAGTCTCCCATATGTGTTCGATGGGATTTTGATCGGCACGGGCAGGCCAATCCATACGAACAGTGTCCTCACTTTCCAAAAGTTATATCAACAGCTGCAGTGCAATGGGGTGTGGCGTTATCATCCATAAACACGAACTCGGGGCCAATGGAACCTCAGAACAGACACGCACGGGGAAGGATTACCTCAGTACAGTAGCGTGCACCGGTTACAATACCGCCTTCCAGTATCTGGAGTTGTGTATGTCCATCCAAGATAACGCCTCCCCAGACAAGAACACCTCGACTGCCATATCGATCCCTTTCGGTGATGTTTGTGGGGTATAGTGTGCCAACCTCTCGCCAGATTAGCTGATGTCCAGAATCGCTGCTGAGACTGAATCTACTCTCATCAGTAAAGAGTACCTTAAGTAAAAATTTTGTGGTCGTAACCTTTAGAAATAGTGTTGATCCTTAAGTTTTGCACATCAGTGCAAAACTTAAGGACCAACACTATTTACTAACTACTAATGTTGCTACTAAAGCACCAACTGTGCAGTACAACACTCAGGTTAGTGGAGGGTGAAAAAGGGGGTAATTGTGCAGTCAGATATGAAGTTTTCTGAGCAGTGCAGACAGGCTGCCAGAGCAGCTCATGGGGTCTTATCAATGATATACAGGAATTTTGCTAGCAGGGATAAGGAGGTGATTATCCCTTTGTATAAGGCAATGGTTTGGCCACACCTTGAGTATTGCATACATTTCCGAAGGCTTCATTTTAGGAAGGATGTAGAGCTGTTGTTGGAATGAGTACAGAGGACAGTGAGATTGGTGAGCGGAAACAATGGGTTGCTCTTTCAAAGAAAGGCTTAAGTTCTGCAGATTGCAGCATCTGGACACCAGGTACCTGCGATTGTGGTGTATAATGTCTTGAATGGTTTGAGCAAGCTCAGTGCTGCCAGGATTCTTCCTCTTGCTCAGATTGTGCACTTGAGGGAGCATAAATTGAAATTAAGGAAAGGCAAATGTAGGATAGATGTGCAGAAGTTTGCCTTTAGCCAGTGGATAGTTGGTTGTTGGAACGGACTTCCATCCTTTGTTGTGGAAGTTGATAACCTAAATAAATTTAAGGCTGAGCTGGATAGGTATTTGGAACGAATGGAGGGGTGAAATGGGAATTTTTTTTTTTTTTTTTTGCTGTATAAGATTGCTTTCTTGTATCATATACCTCTACTAATGCTAATCCTAAAGATATCATGACTCAAACAGGAAATGGCCATAGGCATTTATGGTATGGTTCATGAGCTCATTGCTTGTATAGTTGTCATTTGCGGTACTTTTCATGAGCACATTGCTTGTATATTTGTAATTTGCAGTATGGTGCATGAAATCATCACACATGGCATGTATTCTAAGGTTGTAAGGTCAGTCTATTAGAAAAACCAAGTTCGTATGACAGTTCTTTTCTTTTTTATTTCCCAATGTAGTAGTAGTGGCAAATGATGCAAGAAAGCAAGCTTATATAGCATCAGCCAAAATAAAACTACACAAATCACTCATCCATACCCTCCAAGAATTTGTGTAGTTTTGCCTTGAATTTATTCAAATCACCTACTCCCACAACAACAGATGGAAACCTGTTCCAACAATCAACCACCTACTGACTGAAGGCAAACTTCCACACATCTATCCTCCAACTATCCTTCCTCGACTTGAATTTGTGCCCCCCCCCTCATGTGTTTTGTTCCCTTTACCAATCTGGTTGTCCTTCTCTGCACCCATTCTAGAAGACCTACATCCTTCCTAAAGTGAGGCCTCCAGACCTCACTTTAGGAAGGAATGTACTGTATACATTACTTTAGGAAGTAATGTACTGTATACATTACTTAAGATGAGGTTAACCATGGCCTTGTACAAAGGGATCATCACCTCCTTATCCCTGCTAGCAAAGTTTCCATATATCATTGACAAAACCACATGAGCTGTGCTGGCAGTCTGTGTACACTGCTCAGAGAATTTCTTTCGTATCTGACTGCACAATTACACCCAGATCCTTTTCATTTTCCACTATTTGCTCAGAGCCTATACGCTAGATGACTAACCCTTCCACTGCCTGCAAACCACGAACAACAAGGACAAATGTAGTACTCCATGCACCCCCCGAACCTGAAAGCTCCACGATCAGGTGGAAACTTATAATTCCATCAATACCAGATTACTGAGGTAGGACCATTAAATATCCCAACTCATCACAAATTATAACCAAATGGAACACGTATCACAGGAAGAGTATGGGGGAGAACCTCCCAATTCTACCCCCATTGATAATGCTGGATATCATAGCAGAACTGGAACTCACCTCAACCATACTCAATTCCTTTCCACCACAAATTGACCCATGGGCGGGACATGGGTCGCAAGGGCAACCTCCAAAGAAAAGAACAAGCACAGCCTCCATGCACAATATACCACCCGGACTTGCATTCTGCTTGACAGCTCCATTCTCCCAAACAACAAAGGAATCAACCCTAATAGTGAATAAATCCTACTCTTCCAAATATCCATGGATGGGATATGGGTCCCACGAGTGACTACTCAACAAATTGCTTCATTAATTGCACTGTATTGACTTGGACCTATTGATCCTACATTTCCAGCATTGAATGGACCTGGACTTGCTTCTTGAATACTCAATCCTGACCTACAGACAGAGTATGCACCAAAAACGGCGAGCAGCCCTCTATACGTTATCCTATGGACGCTAAAATATGATTTATCTGGACGGGTCCCAGTTCCAATGAGCGACCTCCAAATTGGCGGCCAAACTTGGCGCACACGAACGTCAGATAATCCTAGAAGAGACTCAATCCTACTGGTCTATACCAAAAGCCACATGGACAAATCGCAGTCTCTGCATGCAGTGCTGTATTAGTGACCCGAGTTAGCTCCCTTGCCTGGCTCACCTTTTCCACCCCTCCCCGGCGGGTGGGGGAGTGTGACGGTTCCGCTGTCTCCACCCACGCACCACCCCCCATTCTTACTCTCTGGTGGGGTATGCCCCACTGTAAACTGGAGCTGTCTTCTCTATCGGCTCCATGTCTCTGCCGTTCACCCCCGACTCTTCAATCTACCCCTCCACTCTACCTGCACGCAAGTGAATGCTCCACACAATCTAAGTTAAACTATCTAAAATCACCTTTGCCCACTACTTTTGGCCTCTCATTCCTAGCACTTCCCTGCCACGCGAGTGCGTAAAGGGTATGTATATATATATTTTTTTAATATGTTTAAAATATATATATATATATATATATACAAAGGGTACTAGGAAAGTTTTGCAATATGACGCAACAATGAATCACAGGAAGCTGTTTGTTGCTGCATGTTGAGACATGTTCATACGTGCATAGTAGCCGCCGCGCCAAGTCGATGGGCTCAGTTATTCATTAGTAGTGAGAGTGTAAAGTGCTTGCGATGGCATCGTGGTCACGAAATGAGATAAGGACAGTTTTGCGGTATAATTTCGTGCGTGGTTTAACCACAGACCAGTGCTTAGAAGAAATGACTCTTGCACTAGATGATGATTGTCCACATCGTACAACGATATTCAGGTGGTATAGAGAATTCCAAAGGGGAAATTTCACTCTGGAGGATTCTGAGAGGCCGGGAAGGCCACGAACGTCAGTTACGGAGGAAAACGTTACTGCTGTGAGGAAAATGCTAGACGAAAACAGGCGAGTGACCTACCAAAAGATA
Source organism: Mastigoproctus giganteus (assembly GCF_048544385.1). NCBI lineage: Eukaryota > Metazoa > Arthropoda > Arachnida > Uropygi > Thelyphonidae > Mastigoproctus > Mastigoproctus giganteus. The sequence goes on from NC_143584.1 coordinate 126,374,420, forward strand.
GAGGATACTTTGGGCCTAAATGCACCAGCAATTCGTTCGATTCTGCAAGATCATTTACACGTGAAGAAACTTTGTTCTCTCTGGGTGCCGTATCAACTGACTGAAGAGCAGATGACACGACGTGTGACTTGGTGCCGGGATGTGTTAAAAAAGTTTGATAAGGGACAATCTCGGTATGTGAACAACATCGTGACAGGTGAAGAGACTTGGCTGTACTATTACGATCTGCCGACCAAGGCTCAAAACAAAGTTTGGGTCTTTGATGATGACGACACACCCGTAATTGTCAGAAAATCCCAATCTGTAAAGAAGAAAATGATAGCTGTATTTTTCAAATCGAGTGGAATTGTGGAACGTGTCGTTTTGGACACGCAGAAGACAGTCACAGCTAAGTGGTATACTGAACAATGCCTACCTAAAGTCATTGGATCTATGAAGAACCTGCGGCGAAAGTCAAGAATGGACACCTGGTACCTCCATCACGAAAATGCTCCAGCTCACCGCGCCAAAGCCTGCACCGAATATTTGACCACGACAGGACTGAAACTTCTCGAGCACCCTCCCTACAGTCCAGACCTTGCTCCCTGCGACTTTCGACTGTTCCCGCATGTGAAAATGAAGCTAAAAGGGAGGCAGTTTTCCAGCGATGAGGACCTTCTATGGGCTTGGGACAACGAGTGTGCTTTACTTCCTAGTGAAACTTGGCAGAACTGGTTTAAAGATTGGTTTCGGAGGATGGAGAGGTGTATTGAATGTAGAGGAAATTACTTTGAAAAAATTAAATAAACAAAGCTGTATTGCAAAACTTTCCTAGTACCCTTTGTATATATATTTTTTTTTTTTTTTAGGTCCTAGCCACTGAAATCTCAGGAAATTAGGTGGCAGGACCTGCCAGAGTAAATCTTAGTCTACTGGTGTTTCCTGGTCTGCCTCCACGGGGCAAAAGTGGGGCAATGTTGGGCCTCAGTAGGGGTCCAGCGGCTAAACGATCAGATGAACAACGGTACACGACACCACACATGTACAATATCCATACACTTTTGAATCTCTGGAATTTCCAGTAAACTGGCATATTCATCACAATGCAAGCAATGCGGAGTTGGGGGAAACCCCTGGTGCTGCTTGACACCAAACACACTTTACACTTTACCCTGAGTGTAGTACCACACAGTTGATGAGTTCCTCTGGGTTGCTACCCATATATAATACATTGCATTTCTCAGTGTTAAACTTCAACTGTCATTTCTCAGTCCATCAACCTAATTTTCCTAGATCTTGTTGTAATAACTTGCCCTGATTTTATTATTATCATTATTTTTTGGCTGGTGCAGTAATAGTTTGTGGCATCCTTCCACACAATATGGCCGATACTAATACTAACTCGCATATTTCTAGGTGAGGGTAAATACCACCCATCGTATTTGATTGAAATGACAATACACATAGCTGGGGTTGTTGTATGTTATATTATTATTACATTAATTATATAATAATAATTGTTATTGTAATAATCTTTATTCACAAATACAATGAGACTTTGCTCAACATATTAAATATGTTCTTATAAAATACAAAATAGCCAAATCAGTGCTAACCAAATTGTATTTTCTTATAGGTTTAATGTTATAAATTGTTGTTTAAGTCTCAGACAGATAATAAGAAACATTTTATGGGAGAATAAAACTGAAAATATATTTCATTGGAAATGTTTTATCAACCTAATTTTTGATAAAATCCTTTCTTGATATCACCTTATTGGCTGAATGAACCTGTCAGTCAGTCTCAAAATGTATTATTTTATTGGCTATTATACTTATCTTCCAAATTAATCTATCAATTGATCACTATGACACTAATAAATATCACTCAAAGAATGTGATGTTTTTAAACATCATATTCTTTGAGTTATATTTATGTTTGATATGCTTAAAAGCATATCAGCCAGACAGTATATTAATTTATTTAACATATTTGAATACCCACCAAATGCACAACAAGCCTTTCCTGGAAGGACTCCTCTTAGCTATAATGTGACAGATTCTCCACCTACTAATCCACTATCAATGAAACTTTGATGTAGCACCCATTTTTCATCCTCAATAATGAGTTAATTCAAAAATGTCACCTTTAAGTCCTTGAGAATGTAGATTCAAAAATGCTTGCCTGATGTCTAAGATTATCTGGTGATATCATGTGTGAACCAGCTTTCCAATTTTCAACACATTTCTCAGCTGAACAAATGGTGAAATGGGTTCAGCTGAGTTTCTGGTTAACTTCTTCAACAATTACAGCATCTTTAAGTTTATGACTAGGTCATAAACTTTAAACTACAAGAAGAAATTTTAAAGTGTGGTCTGAGTGCTTTGTCATTTTTTGTGGTCATCAGACCTGAACTTTCGAAACTACCATTGGCATTTCCTCATATTTATAGCTTCCTCCCCATATATATCTTCAATATTTTTTGGCTGCAGTCATGTTGTTTCTCTTTTCTAAATTTATGCAGTGGTCAGGGTTGGGAGTGCAGTAGCATATTCATTTGTTTTGATCATGGTTTGAGTCTCACATAACTGCTAATACAGTAATTATTATATTCTCATCAAAAATGATTAGTTGTAAACTTCTGTGACTTATGTGGTCTTGTTGGAGTATAAACAGAACATTTTTATGTGCACCATAGCAGAGTAATCAAATCAAATCAAATCAGAAGGCTGTAGTAGTAGTATGTATTTGTTTGACCATAATTCTGGCCTGTGTGCTGCTAAATGTGGTGCTGTTCTTGCATTCGCTCTATCTTGGAAACTCCTTTGACCTTAATGTGACCATACTGAAGTGTAAATAGAAAATTTAAAAACCAGATCATTGTTAACTTGTTAAAACTTACAAATAGACATAACTTATGTCTACACAAATTTTCATCAGTATTTTTCATAGATTCTTGTATAAATAAGACACAAGTTTGACAATGTGAAATGACTCTTAACTATGGGTTAACAAAATATTTACTGATTTTATAACATTATTTATGCAAAAGATTGCAAAAACTGTTGCAAAAATCCTCCAAGCTTCATTTACTTGAAATTACCTACAAGTTTTGTTACCTACAGAATATTCTCTCTTACTCAAATTTTAGTAAAGAAGCTCAAATTTTAGTAAAGAACCTTGGACTAAGAAACATAAAAGAATGAAATGTAAACTGTATGATTTACATAATTTATGATTTATTTAATGTTTGGGTATGTTAGCAACAGTGAAATTGTTCTAAAAGAAATTCAGTTCAGTGCTTTCAGTAATTCATTCAGTTAAATTCAGATTTAACTTTACAATGTGATTTCATTCCTTGGTTATTTGAAGTGGATGATGAGTGAAAATGCACAACCATTAACCATTAGTTTTTACAGAGTAGTATGAGAACATATTCCTCCTGAAAGAATTTTTTTGTGAGGATGAACTTAGAAAAAAACATGTTTTTTTTCTCAATAGTGTTGAAAAATTATACAATGAGAAAAAATGTTTGGCTATTCAAAATACTTTTGATATAAAATATAATATTTGATTTTATCTCTATTAAATATGTGTCAATATCATTTAAATATTTAATATTTATAATTATCAAAATTAATTCTTTTACTTAAAAGAATTCAAATTCTTTTAAGTTGGCTCAGTTATTGTTTAAGCTAAGAAACTATTCAGACTATTGCAATTTGGGTTTGGATAGTTAATAAGAATAATTTTTTTTATAGTTTAAATTTGATGTTTTTTTTTAATATATATGTATTTTTGTTTTAGGGAAATTTCATTATCTGACAATATCCAAACTATGTATAAGGCAAGAGAACTAAGATCAATGCTTGTAGATGTTGTAGCCAGATTTGTTAAATTTGTTCTTCACCAAAATTATGTCAATAGACTAAATTTGTATAATCAGGTATTTTATCTTGTTCTATTAGATTATTACTGATAATTATTACACCGATAATGTATATGTTTTTTAATAGAAATTACATGCAAACAATAAAAAATTTTAAATTATTGTGTCATGGTTCCCTTATAATTTATTTATTTTTCCCATCAGGAGATTACAAACACCACCTGACTATGAATTAAATGTATCAGAAGTTTCTCATCAAAGAGGCTATTCAAAAGCTGTGTGTGTGTGTGTGTGTGTGTGTGTGTGTGTGTGTGTGTGTGTGTGTGTGTGTGTGTGTGTGTGTGTGTGTGTGTGTGTGTGTGAGGAAATGACGGAGAAACTCATATTATTCAGATAATGACACAGTTCATAGACATTACCAGGAATTAGTCTTCTTCTTAGGATTTATTCCATTATTACATTGGTTTTCTTCAACCTAACATCGAAAAGTCATTCCTTTATTCTTTTTTTCCATTTTCTGCTGTCTTCCCAATCTCTATCCATATTCAGGAATCGGTGCAATGAATAATCTTTCATGAACATATAGGCTAAGGTAAAGAAAGCCAGCACAAGAACGACGAGAAACGTCGGATAACTTGCACAGAAAATTAGTTTCTCAACACGGCACTCTAGCGCTGCTCGCTCGGTAAACAGATGGTAGGTGTTATTGGTCTGGAGCAGAAATCGAGAAGAATATATTAATTGACAGGTAGGCATGGCAAACGATGAAATGATTGGTGGTGGGCACGACAGACCACAAGCTACAGGGCATATTATTGAACAAGAAAATAAAAATACAGTCTTAAAAAAATTTATTTTTTTATGACTGTGATTCTAAAGAAAAAAGGTTAGATTACCCCCTCCACTTCGGCCGGGGTTCAAGCTCCCATGGGATTCAAGTCAAGGTAATCTGACCTTTTTTTCACCATTACGAAATAATGGTGAAAAAAAGGTTAGGGCATGTGCGATCAGGGAAAGTTACCATTAGTGCTACTAAAGTAATACTAAACCAGTGTTATCGTGTGTTGTGTTATCGCACCAATCAGCACATTCTTTTCCACCCCTACTTGTCAATCAATATATCATTCTCGACTTTGCTCCAGACCGATAACAATTACCATCTGTTTACCGAGTGAGCAGCGCTAGAGTGCCGTATCAGGAAACTAATTTTCCGCGTAAGTTATCCGACGTTTCTCGTCGTTCTCGTGCTGGCTTTCTTTACCTTTGTCAATATATACTGCACTGTGTGATGCCTATTCAGTTTGCAAGTTTAAATTTAATAGAAAGTATGTTTCTAGCCCAACATTTCAGAGAAAGTTTTGCTCTCTTATTAGTAGCTGAGTAACAATATTTGAAATTAAAATTATGACAATCTTGTAAATAGATAGATGAAGAATACAAATGATATTTCGTTTGTATCCTGACATTATGTTTGCATCATGTACTTGGTTTATGTGATTGTGAAGGCCTGGACCATGATATGGCATCACTTCCATTTGAAACTGAACTTCATTTGGCAATGTTGCCTTACTTATCAGTGAAGACTCATCTCGCTGACTGCTATCAGTATCAGTTGACGTTCTGGTCATTCTTCCCAGTGCCATCAGTTTCCAGTGCTTGTTTCCTTTAAAAGTGAATCTTCACTCAATCTGTGTATTTCATTTTTAATTTTTACTAGTAACCTGATTATGTCAAGAAATAAGAAAAGAGCATTAAAGGAAGAAAAGAGAGTATGCAATGAAGAATGGGGCTTGCAGTATTACATTGTTGCAGTGAAAGATAAAATGATGCATTTGCTCTGCAATGCCATATTGGCAACAGGGAAGAAATACAATGCATATCAGCATGATGCGACTCATAAGGACAAAAAATATGCTAAAATAGGAGAACCACGAAAGTCTGCAATTAATGAAAATGAAAGATTGAAAGCTGCAGCAGCAACAACAAGTATTCAAAATGATGTCAGGACAAGGGATTGACATCACTGAAGTGACATATAAAGTAGCATATATACTTGGAAGAAGAGGTAAGCCATTTTGCAATGTGGAAATCATAAAAGAATTCATTGTTGAAGTTGTGAGATATTTAGATTCAGCTAAGGTTAATAAGTACAAACAACTATTTCTTTCAAGGAGGACCATAACTGATCAGCAACATGAATTAGTCAGCATGCTTCTTCCTTATTACTGTAAATCGAACTTCTCTAAAATGTTCATAATAAGGAAGCACATCAGGGTCTGATGATGATTCAATATAATGTATGATGTCATCCATATGTTGTCTTATAACAGACAATTTAGGATGAGGTGCAACTGATTCTTTGTCATCATCATTGTCCTCTTGTTCTTCATGAAAAAAATTTTCTATAATCTCTCCCTAAGAAAAAATTTGATAGCCTGGATCACCATCATTTTCGAGCCACTGTTCCACATTTCTCAGTTGCATTTTTGTTGCCAGCCCTCAGAAGAGTGTCCTGAAAATTAGACACCTCAACTCCCTCAAATTCCATTTCAGGTTCTATGTTTCGAGCCACTGTTCCACATTTCTCAGTTGCATTTTTGTTGCCAGCCCTCAGAAGAGTGTCCTGAAAATTAGACACCTCAACTCCCTCAAATTCCATTTCAGGTTCTATGTCATACAACAACTTCTTCCAAGCATTGGTCAAGATAGTAATCTCCATATCTTTCCATGCAGCTACTAAGAAAATAGTAGATCTGATGTATGCATGTAAATTTTGCAGTGTCCTGGTGCCTCTTGTATCTTCTTCTGTGTCTTCTGTGTCAAAACAACAATCACCTCTTCCAAAAACTTCTTCTTCAACCTCTTACAAGCAATGATTACACTTTGATCCATTGGCTATATCAGTGAAGTAGTGTTAGGAGGCAGAAAAACACATTTAATTCTCCAATCCCTGCTAACTAACCTCTCAGCATTAGGGTGAGTAGGTGCATTATCTAGCAGAAAAACAGCCTTTATTTCATTAGAAGGAATTTTCAGTACATCTGTCTGATAGCGTTGCACATTGGGTTCAACACCTGGCCACCATTTTTAGGGTAAAAAAAAAATACTTAAAAAAAAAAAAAAAAAAAAAGTGTTCTGGGCTCTGAAAATGCCATTTACAGCCTACTTGAAATTATCATCATCATCACTTGAAAATCGATACCCATGCAGGTGTTTCTTTAAATTTCTGAAGAAAAAATAATCGCTATAGGCCACTGATTTATCCATATTTATGAATGCAGGTCAAGTCTATCTAGACTGTGTGTGGGGGGGGGATTAATTCCTGAAATCTGCAATTTAGAGCAGCACTTGCTTTATGAAATTTGTGTGCAGGAGCATTGTCATAAAGAAGCATAACATGTTGTGTCAATTTCCATTTTTTCTGAGACTATGCACTAATGACTCATGCTGCAAGCCTATCAGAATGGGCAGCAGTATGTCATTCCCAGGTGCCTCCGTAGCCAGGTGGGAAGGAGCAGCAGTGCGTAGCACACGCTTTTTGAGTAGACCGGAGTACGAGCCAGTCACCACCAAATACGGAGGATGCAGAAAGGTCAGGGAATGACCACCGCATATTCCCGGAGCAATATGACCTTAGTTGCTAATACTTCTAAAAACCAAATAACAACAACAACAACAATGGCATTCCCAAACTAATAATAAACTCTTTCAGATTAAACAGGTTCCGAAAATATGGCTCTCCAGTGTCCAGACATCAAGACGAGTTAGTTAGTTAGTTAGTTATTTTGGTTTTTAGGAGCATTAGCAACTAAGGCCATATTGCTCCGGGATATGCGGTGGTCATTCCCTGACCTTTCCACATCCTCCGTATTTGGTGGTGACAGGCTCGAACCCTGGTCTAATCAAGAAGCGTGTGCTATGCACTGCTGCTGCTCCTTCCCACCTGGCTATGGAGGCGCCACACATCAATACGAGAAGAAGTAAGTAATCCTTTCAAGAGCAAGAATAGGTCATACTCACCTGACCTACCTTCATTTACTCACAGAAGATGATCCACAACAGTGTTCACATTGCTATATTAATATGACACATTCTCATTTACTGCTCCTATTATAAACAAGACGAACAATCTAAACGAGTATTTTGCATCTACATTCACGCGTGAGGAGTTATTCAGGAAGGAGAATGATGTAGGTAAAGTAAACATTGGCAGTGAGCTGGATGATTTGTAATAACTGAGAGGAAAGTGGAGGAGAGATTGTTGAGGATAAACATAAAAAAGGCACCTGGGGTGGATGGGATCTATCCAGTTATATTAAAGGAGGCAGCAAAGGAAGTATGCAAACCCCTAGCCATAATTATGAGAGCTTCTTTGGACTCAGGGGTGGTACCCATAGACTGGAGATGTGCAAATGTAACCCCAATTCACAAAGGAGGATCAAAGGCTGACACAAGTAATTATAGACCTGTTAGTTTAACTTCTATTCCAGGTAAATTAATGGAGGCACTGGTTAAAGAAGCACTGCAGAATCATCTAGACAAGAATTCAGTTATAGCTCAGACGCAGCATGGTTTTGTTAAGGGCAGGTCTTGCCTGACCAATTTGATTGGATACTATGATGTAGTCACAAAAGAACTGGATGCAGGGAATAACTTTGATATTATATATTTGGATCTTAGAAAGGCTTTTGATACTGTTGCACATGGAAGACTGCTGCACAAATTGGAGCAGTGTGGCATTGGAGGCAAATTGCTGCTATGGATAAGGGGTTGGTTGAGTGGCAGAAGACAGAGAGTGGTAATCAATGGACACTGCTCAACGTGGATTAATGTTATTAGTGGAGTTCCTCAAGGTTCAGTGTTGGGTCCGTTGTTGTTTTCGGTGTTTATGAATGATATTGATGATGGGATATCAAGTTTAATGTCCAAGTTTGCAGATGATACAAAGGTTGGCAGGGTCGTTAAGGACACTACTGATGCTATGCTGCTGCAACAGGATCTGGAAAGGTTGAACAGATGGGCTGAGAGGTGGCAAATGAAGTTTAACATTGACAAATGTAAAGTACTACATATGGGAAACAGTAACCCCAGAGCAACGTATCAACTCTGCGGTACTACACTGACAGTGGTGGAGAATGAAAAGGACCTGGGGGTAATTGTGCAGGCAGATATGAAGTTCTCTGAGCAGTGCAGACGAGCTGCAAGAGTAGCTCATGGTGTCTTGTCAATGATATACAGGAATTTTTCTAGCAGGGATAAGGAGGTGATTATTCCCTTGTATAAGGCAATGGTTAGGCCACATCTTGAGTACTGTATACAGGTCTGGAGGCCTCATTTCAAGAAGGATGTAGAACTGCTGGAACGGGTACAGAGAAGGGCAACAAGATTAGTGAATGGAACAAAGGGTTGCTCTTACGAAGAAAGGCTTAAGTTTTGCAAATTACAGAGTCTGGAGACTAGGCACCGGCGAGGTGATCTGATAGAGGTGTATAAGGCTTTGAATGGTTTGAGCATGCTCAATGCCAATGGGATTCTTCATCTTGCTCAGAATAATCACCTCAGAGGGCATAAATTCAAATTGAGGAAGGACGGATGTCGGATAGATGTGCGGAAATTTGCCTTTGGCCAGCGGGTGGTTGGTTGGTGGAACCGACTTCCATCACTTGTTGTAGAAGTTGATAGCCTAAACAAATTTAAAGCTCAACTGGACAGGTATTTCGAACGAACAGAGGGGTGAAATGGGAGTGGGGTTTTTTTTTTTTTTTTTGGCTGATGCTGAATAAGCTTGCTTTCTTGCATCATATGCCTCTACTAATGCTAATGCTAAAGACAGAATTTCAACCCTGCAATCACTGGTTATCCTTCAACAACCAATAACCCTAGAGAATTTAATTGATGATAAGGCCAATATTTCTGAATTTTTATGCTTTCTCAAGCAAACTGGTATTTTTAATCTTTTCTGATTAAGGACTTTTATGACTGTATGATATTTTCTTATTTCCTTTTTATTATAAATGAGTAGGCACATTATAGCCAAAGTAGCTTATGTGCCATGAAATCCCAACAACAACCATTTTCTCTGTTCCTTTATGGCTCCTCTTAAATTTTTGAGAACAGCAGCATAGGTATTTCTAGTGACTGTTTTCTTAGCATGTGCTATATCAAAAGAATTTTTTTGCATATCCCAAAAAGTGGTAGTTGTGACTTCCTGGTAGAGGACTCTCCAGTTGAGTCCTAAATTTTTTCAGTAATGGTGACCCATGGTGTTTCCATTGCATGGACTCCTGTTTTCTGTTGGGATGTTACTGATGATGAGTTCATGTTTCATCACCAATTATTATTCTTGAAAGAAACCCTTTATAGATCTTCATGGTGCATATGTAAATTTTCCTCACATATTTGAACCCTGCACTGTTTCTATAGAGAAGTGAGCATTCTTGCCACCTGGTAAGAGCTGATCTTTAACATGGCCAAGTGTTCGTGGAGAATGGTCAGTACTTATTGCTCAGAAATGGTACATTCTGTGGTGGCTATAGACTCTCTAATATGTCTGTCCTGCAGAACTGGATCTTCAATTTTTTGGCACATTTCTGGAGTTGTCATTTCCATTGGTTATCTTGTGTGGATTCTCAATTCCCTTTAAACTGCTTAGACCAAAATTTTACCTGATATTCGGAAGGAGTAGCTTTACCATATACAGCTTTCATGCATTCATGAATAATTTTGGTTCATTCCTTCTTTTGTCAGAAATTTGACATGACCTAGTTTTGCAATTTCATGACATTGGTGTTTTATTTTGGGTTAGGTATTTTAAATCTGTTCTATTCCTTTTTAATTCACTGTATTGAGCTGGACCCACACAAATAAGATTCAGATATTTATGAATATATGATCAAACTATAGTTTTTTAATATATCAACTATCAAGTATATTTATAGTAAAGGTACAACGAATGCCCCTCATACTTAAATTCACCTTGCATTCATAATGCCACACAAAACTCAAAAAAGATGTTCAAAGTCATATCACATAGATGTTCATAGGAATGTGAGTATAATAAAACTACATTTTTTTTAATATATCAAGCATATTTATAATGAAGCTAGATTACCTATTGAATTCCCCTTGAACTATTTTATTACTCAAGATAGAACAAACTTTCTTAGTCGCATGTCTAATACTTTTAAACAAATAACATTACTCAAATATGTTATTTTTGCTTAAAATAATATTCTATTACATACTTAAAATATGAGACATCGCTATTGATGGTCTCTCAAACAGATAGCAGGTGGTCTTAATCCAGTGGATCTGTGATGGCTCACAAAGAAGCATTAGGATTAGCATTAGTAAAGGCATATGATGCAAGAAAACAAGCTTATGCAGCATTAGCCAAAAAAAAAAAAAAGGAAAAAAAAAGGAAAAAAAAAAAACACTTCTACTTCACTCCTCCTTTCGTTCGAAATACCTGTCCAGCTGAGCCTTAAATTTATTTAGGCTATCAACTTCCACAAGGGATGGAAGTCTGTTCCACCAACTACCTACCCGCTTACATCTTCTTTCCTCAATCTGAATTTATACTCTCTCAGGTGATTATTCTGAGCAAGAAGAAGAATCCCAACGGCATTGAGCATGCTCAAACCGTTCTAGGCTTTATACACCTCTATCAGATCATCTCACCGGTGCCTAGTCTCCAGACACTATAATTTACAGAACTTAAGCCTTTGTTCATAAGAGCAACCCTTTGTTCCATTCACTAACCTTGTTGCCCTTCTCTGTACTCGTTCCAGCAGCTCTACATCCTTCTTGAAATGAGGCCTCCAGACCTGTACACAGTACTCAAGGTGTGGCCTGACCATTGCCTTATACAAGGGAATAATCACCTCCTTATCCCTGCTAGAAAAATTCCTGTATATCATTGACAAGGCACCATGAGCTACTCTTGCAGCCCGTCTGCTCAGATAACTTCATATCTGCCTGCACAATTATCCCCAGGTCCTTTTCATTCTTTACCACTGTGTAGTACCACAGAGTTGATACGTTGCCCTGGGGTTGCTGTTTCCCATATGTAGTACTTTACATTTGTCAATGTTAAACTTCATTTGCCACCTCTCAGCCCATCTGCTCAACCTTTCCAGATCCTGTTGCAGCAGCATGGCGTCAGCAGTTTCCTTAACAGCCCTGCCAATCTTTGTATCGTCTGAAAAGTTGGACATTAAGCTTGATATACCATCATCAATATTATTTATAAATACAGAAAACAATAATGGACCCAACACTGAACCCTGAGGGACTCCACTAATAACATTAGTCCATGATGAGCAGTGTCCATTGATTAGCACTCTCTGTCTTCTCCCCCTCAACCACCCCTTTATCCATAGCAGCAATTTGCCTCCAATGCCACACTGCTCCAATTTGTGCAGCAGTCTTCCATGTGCAACAGTATCAAAAGTCTTTCTAAGATCCAAGTATATAATATCAAAGTTATTCCTTGCATCCAGTTCTTTTGTGACTGCATCATAGTATCCAATCAAATTGGTCAGGTCAAATTGGTCTTTCCCTTAACAAAACCATGCTGTGTCCGAGCTATAACTGAAGTCTTGTCTAGATGATCCTGCAGTGCTTCTTTAACCAGTGCCTCCATTAATTTTCCTGGAACAGAAGTTAAACTTATAGGTCTATAATTACATGTGTCAACCTTTGATCCTCCTTTGTGAATTGGGGTCACATTTGCACATCTCCAGTCTATGGATACCTCCCCTGAGTCCAAGGAAGCTCTCATAATTATGGCTGAGGATTTGCTTACTTCCTTTGCTGCCTCCTTTAATATAACTGGATAGATTCCATTCACCCCAGGTGCCTTTCTTGTGTTTATCTTCAACAATTTCTCCTCCACTTTACTCTCAGTTATTACAAAAATTATCTAGCTTACTGCCAGAGTTGAATACACCTCTGGCATTCCCCTCACTGGTTGGTTTTTTTTTTTTTTGGCTTTTTTTTTAGGAGCATTAGCAACTGAGACCATATTGCTCCAGGATATGCTGTGGTCATTCCCTGACCTTTCCGCATCCTCCGTATTTGGTGGTGATGGGCTCGAACCCCGGTCTAATCAAGAAGCATGTGCTACGCACTGCTGCTCCTTCCCACCTGGCTATGGAGGCACCTTCCCCTCCCTGAATAACTCCTCATGTGTGAATGTCGATGCAAAATATTCATTTAGTTTGTTAGCTACCTGAGCAGGATCAGCAACATTTGAACCATCGATATCAAGTGGACCAATCTGATTCATCTCCTTCCTTCTAGAGTTTACATAAGTAACGAACTCTTTGCTGTTTTTCTTTGCATCCTTTGCCAAAGATTTCTCGTAATCTGCCTTTGCCTGCCTAACCTCCTTTGTAACTTGGTTACAGGTAAACTTATATCTGTCATAGGCTTCTGTGTCACATGTTAATTTATATGTATCCCATGCATTTTTCTTCTCTGCCATATGTCTCATTAGTTCATTTGACATCCATTTAGGCCTAAAACTTGAACAATATTTCTTAGTTGGTATGTAAAGCCTAGTAGCTTCCAAGATAAGTTCTTTGAATGCTTCCCATTTTGAATTTGCTGTTGCTAACATCATCAGTTGGTCCCACTGTATAGAATTTAAATACTGTCTCAGACCATTGTAGTCGCCTTTATTATGAAAACCCTTCCCTTTACCCGTGATGGTGGTTACCTCTTTGAGTAAATCCCACTTTAACACACTGTGATCACTGCCACCTAGTGGTTTCTTTATCTGCAGATTATTAATGCATGAAGAATCACTTCTGATAATCAAATCAAGAGTACTCCCTCTAGTTGCCTCCCGAACATGCTGATGTAGAAAACAATCATCCAATAAATCTACAAAGCCTTGCTAGTGTGTGAGTGACCAGACCCCAAATTCCAGTCAATATCTGGGAAATTGAAATCCTCCATTATAAGACTCTGATTTACTGGCCCACTCTATTTCCCTGTACAGTTTCTTATTATACTCATCAGAGTCATTAGGCCTATAGCACACTCCTACTCTCAATTTTGATCTCCCAATGCTTATGTCACACCAAACTGACTCGACACTGCACTGTCTAGTGATGTCGACTGGCTTCACTTCCTTGGATTTTATGTGTTTCTTAACTAATAGCATAACCCCTCCTCCCTTCCTGTCCTGTCTATCCTTCCTGTACACATTGTACTTCGCAAATGTCAGTTCAGCATTCCTTATACTGTGTGACACCACGTCTCTGATATCCCAACAATATCTGCCTTTGATGTTTTGAGCAATACCTCAAATTCATCAAATTTATTTACCAAACTCCTAGCATTGGTGTACATGCAAGTATACATGCACCTTTTCCTATTCTTTGTTACCCTAACACAACCCATGTGTTTACTTGTACCGCAGTGACTCCAGCAGTCTCTGAAATATCCTGCATCTTGTTTTCCAGGCTGCTGCTCATTCCAATAGAAGCAGTGCAAGAATCACTTTCACCTCTGCCAGTGGCTACTGTTAATCTATTAGTCCTTGTATCCCCCCAAGCTAGCAGTTTTCCAACCCACCTAACACTGCCTTGATAGCATCAGCAAGTATTCTTGCACCCTTTCTATTTAAGTGTATCCCATCCCTGTAGAATAAAATTCTACCCTTTGAGCCTTGCACAATCTTTCCAGGGCCAAATTGATCGACGAGGCTCTCATCATATAAAAGCAGTTCTATGTCTATTACCATGCAGTATAAAATAGTTAATTTTGATTATTTTAATATAGCAAAAGCTAGACCTTGTCTTTCTATATATCTTGAAGCCAGCAGGATTTCAACTGCCACAAGTAAACACTATAGATCCGTTAATCAGCCCTACCATCTGATGAGAAATCAGTGTCTCAGAACATACTATAATTTTTCACATTTAAAAAATTTAATTTATGTATATATACAGGATATTTGTGTATATATATATACACGACTTTTTTTTTTTCTGCTTGAATAAGGTGGAAAAGTGTACTGGAAGTTAAAAAGAAATTAAAAGAAAAATGACATTTAAAAAAAAATTATTTATTTTAAAATTTATTTATTTGTAATAATAAATAAAAATTATTTATTATTATTATGTCAGTGGAGAGTAAAGCTAGATTTGACTTTGCCTCATCTATTAAAGTGTTTGCCAATCACAACACTTAATAATTAAAATGTATAATAAAACCATGGCATATTCAGAGCCATCATGCAGCCATAGACATGAAAACAGAAAAAATAAATCACATTAAGAAATACGATAACATGCTTTTACTGTGGATACCTTTATAAAAACATTTTAAATAACAAATAAATAATACCCATTAAATTAGTTTTATTAATTAGTTATACTTTTATATTATTGAAATGTAAAATCAGTAATTATGACTCCATTATTTAAAAGCATCACTGGAAAATGAGAATGTGTATAGTTTATTGTGTAAATGCAATATTATTGAAGTATTAAATAAAGGAAAAAGGTGACTTTATTAAACCCCGCAACAAAGAAGCAAGAGTGCAGGACGAGCAGCAAAAGTAATAAGCGGCCAAAATGATAAAATAATTTTTTTCTTGAGATCTCAGAAAAAAAAAGCTGGACTAATTGTTTAAAACTGTAAAACTTCCCCAAATTTGAAAATTTGGTGCATTTAGCATCATAATTTTCTAAATCATTTTCCCAAGGAGGACCCTGGACCCACTTCCTTTTTCCTAGGATGATTTCCTCGACATTCCAGAAGGTTATATTTTACAAAATAGCCCTGTGTGTGTGTGTGCATATGTATTATTAATAGCCTCTATATTATTATTAATATGCTCCACATCAGGGCAGCCTTCTGATGATGTTATTTATTTAAAAGTAGTGCTTTTTGAGATTACTTTTGCTAAGGAATTTTTTTCTAATTTATATCATAGACTATATTCTCTATTAACCCTCTACACAAGTAGCTTTCCAGACAGAATGCACATGACATGTATATGGTAAACCACTTCCCAGGGATCATTATTTACAGTCGCAGACACAAGCTGCCACCATGAGGCTCTCTTATACTTCCATATGTTGTCTGTATGTCTGTTCTGCAAGACCCTATAGTACTCCCTAGATGCATCAATTTAAACAATTAACATCTGACCACAAGGAAAAGGTTCACCTTGCGGTCAGATGTTGTCCAGGACTTGTTGACCTTCTTGTCTCAAGTCAGGACTTGTTGACTTGAGAATTTCCGTGCAACAGCAGGAGTGGCTAGAGTTACTTCAGTAGTACTCTCCCAGAGGGTACTGCTAAAGGTGGAGGGGTTAGCTGGCTTGTTTAGAACCTGAAGATTGGTAGAGATGATATAGTTTTCTAAGTCTTCACTGCTTCTGGTGTCAGCATGGCCAGGGGTTTGTGCTGTGCCACAGCGGTGAGTGACAGTTTGCATCCATTGAGATAAGAAGCTTCCCCCCCCCCCAAGGAGTACATCAAGTGCAGTTCGGATTAAGTTGATTAAGTTAAAGTTATCCACTCCACGATGACTGTAAATCAAAAGCACATGTAGGGTAATCTGTGTACATGCACTGACAGGGGTGCAAAGAGATCAGATCTTTATTACTGTAATTTCAGTGTTCCTAATTGCAATTGCTGCCCATGGCATTTCAGCATTACACTGTTTAATCTGGTATGAAGAGGGATATCCTAAAGGAGCCTTGTACCCATAAGGGTACAAGGATCCTGTAGGAATATTATGTCAATTTGTTCTCAATTTGAGCTCTAAGTTTAATTTGATCACCTACCAATCTAGCTCTTTGGCCATTAATTCACATACATTTCACCCATTGAGTTGCTGCAGTTGTGGGTGTTCTTTCCATAATTAATTATGTTATGTTATGTTATGTTATTTGGTTTTTAGGAGCATTAGCAACTAAGGCCATATTGCTCTGGGAATATACGGTGGTCATTCCCTGACCTTTCCGCATCCTCCATATTTGGTGGTGACAGGCTCGACGAACTCCAGTCTAATCAAGAAGCATGTGCTACGCACTGCTGCTCCTTCCCATCTGGCTACAGAGGTGCCCCATTGATATGTATGCTTGGCTTTCGAGTAAACAGCACAATTTGGATCCCTGATTGAGTGGTGATGGGGTAGTCTTGCACCTTTTCAGTTGGAGCAAACAGCAGCCTGTTCCTTGTTTGGGCATGCACTGAATTTGTGGCCACACCGAGTGCAATGCCCACATGTTGAATCCTACTGATTACAAGCGTGTAACGTACGGCCAAATTTGAGACATCGCTAACATTTAGGAACTGGAATGTATTCTCTAAACCTGTGACAGTCCCAGCCAACATAAACTCTTTCCTGCTGAGTGAGAATCTGCCCAGCAGAAGGAGAAAGCTCAATGACCCAGTTCACTGCAGTCGGGACTTTAGTTTTGTTAGCGTATTTCGGAATCACGTGTGTCAAGCCCACCTTCCAGGCGCCTCCGTAGCCAGGTGGGAAAGAGCAGTAGTACGTAGCACATGCTTCTTGATTAGACCGGGGTTCGAGCCCGTCACCACCAAATACGGAGGATGAGGAAAGGTCAGGGAATGACCACTGCATTTCCCAGAGCAATATGGCCTTAGTTGCTAATGCTCCTAAAAACCAAAAACAACAACAACCCGCCTTCCAAGTGGTGGTCACTAGGGTTTCTGAAATAGATCTCTTCCTTCAATTTGGTAGAAGTGGTAGGCTTATCAATATCAAATAGTACAGTAGATGAGATGGACCCTTGCATCTTGGGGTCTCTGCTTTTAAACCAACGATAGTTATATGTGGATTTTCTAATATGGAGAGAGCCTCCTCCCTGGTGGAAGTCTCAAAAATGAGACCTGGCATCCTTGTTTTCTGAATGGTTTTAATTTTCAGCTTCCTCATTTGCTCTTTAAGATTTGCTGTTAGGACATCCTTCACAGCTTTGCTATTTTCGCTTTCTCTGTTGGTTTCAGCAATACAACACGAGATTCGGGTATCTTTTTCTCAGCCTTTTTTGAGTTCCTTTTGCTTTGTAGTAGTAGTTTTTTTTAAGTCAGATGGTTTGCTCCTCAATGCCTCTGCATAAGAAAAGGGGCCTTATGGCATTTCTTGAAAAATAGAAATTTTTCAAGAATGGGAATTCTTGAAATATTTCTATTTTGGCACTAAGCCTCTTATTTTCAATGTGCAGGTACAGTATTGTTCCCTCCATTTTAGACCAGCTATCAATATTATCCTTCCTAACAGCCGCTGAGATACAATTTTTTTTTTTTTTTTTTTTTTTGCCATGTATCTTTCCAGTGCTCCTCTGAGCTTTAAGAATTTGTCTTAAAGGTCTTATGGGGTTCTCTGTTTCTGACCTGAGTAGTGATTTCCATTTCTTTTTTCTATTTATGGACATGAATTTTCAAGTCATGGATCACATGAGCACCTCAGAAATTTGATAGTAAATGGATGTTGGCTGGGAGCGGCACGTGCTTGGACTGTTTTTGAAAGAAAGAGTGGGAATTATAGAACCTAATTCAGAAGAACAGTGCCCATGGAAGTATCTGTAGAAGAGCAATGCAGCAGAAACAGTACATGTATGAGACAGAGAGTGGAGAGAGACTGTTTGAGAAGAGTCATTAATTAACCTAACTGCCTTCTGAATGGAATCTAGAAGTCTGAGAGAGATTTTCGGGGCACCAACCCCAGATGTGGAAACAATATTCCATGGTAGGGCGGATTTGCGATTTGTACAGAGTAAACAACTGTTTGGAAGAAAAATAATGCTGAGAGCAAAAGAGAAAACCAAGTTTTTTAGATGCAGAGGAAGCAATATTTGTAATGTGCTTGTCCTAAGAGAGAGTAGAAGACAAGGTAATCCCTAAAAGAGATATATCATCTTGCCTATAAATCGGAGTGTCACCAAAGATAAGCATAAGAGCAGAAGAATCCTTTTTGTGAGATATGAGACAGGACTGAGTTTTAGAAGGATTGAAATCAACTAAGTTGTCTCTGCCCGACTGGAGAATTACCTGGAGATAGGCATTTAAGGAATTGGCAGCAGATATTTGAGAAGTTGAAGCTGATTGATCGGGGTGAGGTTTCTCAAACTGGAAAGTGAAATGCAATGTGCTATCATCAGCAAAACTATGGATAGGATTTCCGGTCAATCGAAGAAGGTCATTAATATACAAGAGGAAAACAGTGGGGGAAAGAACTGAACCTTGGGGACCACTAGCATTAGTGGAAGAATTAGAAGACAGAGAGCCATTACCATCATCATCAGTGAGCGGTCAGAGAGAAAACTGGAAAACCAATTGCAAAAAACAGTTGGCAAACCATAAGATGGAAGCTTGTTTGGAAGACTTTTATGCCAAACATGATCGAAAACCTTTTTAGATGTCAAGAGCAATTGCTTGTGTCTCACCGAACTTTTCCAATGAATTTGTCCATAAATGGATAACATAAGCCAGAATATCATCAGTGGTTCGACATTGACTGAATCCATACTGGCAATTGTTGATCAGACGGAAGGTTTCTAGGTAGTTAAAGAGTTGGCAGTTAATTGATTTCTCCATTACATTAGAAAGAGTAGAAGTAATTGCAATGGGATGATAATTGGATGGGAGGAATTTGTCACCCTTTTTAGGTACTGGCTGGATATGAGCAAATTTCCAAGCAGAAGGAAAAACACCTTTGGAATAAGAAAGTGAAAAAAGGTGGCAGAGAACATGAGTAAGTTCAGGAGCGCAGGTTTTGAGAACAAAAGGAGAAATACCATCAGGACCTGAAGCTTTCTTAGCATTGAGATTCATCAAAATCCTTCTGACGTCCTTTTGATGGAAGAGCACAGGAGACATTGAATGGAGCATGCTGGGAATGGTGGGAGGTGTTTTACACAGATCATTAATACATGAATTGGAAGAAAAATGGGATGCTAGCAGGTCATCTTTATCCTTGACTGAAGTGACAATAGAACCATCTGGTTTTGACAGAGGTGGGAGCAGATATGGGCAAAAGTTGAAGCCAATAGCTTTGGCAGGAGACCAGAATGCTCAGCTACCATTAGGGCAAGAAGCAAGTTTTCTACTCTTAGCCAGTTTAAAATCTAGTTGGACTGATTAATGACTGCTTTACAGTTGTTGTGAGCTTTGGTATAGGCAGAAAATGAAACTGAAGAATTGAAAACAGGCCGTTAAGATATGCAACATTCTTCTCTTGAACAGCCTTAGGACATTTATTGAAAAACAAAGGTTGAGATAAAGGATGAGATTTTAAGCTGGAATGTGAAATAAACAATTCTATTCCTACAAGAATAATTTCACTGACACGATCTGAGCAAACATTGACATCAGAAATTTTGAAACAGTAATCCGACCAAGGAAAAGAAGAAAAGAAATCTTGCAGGTCATCCTATTTTGCATTCTTGTAATGTCTAACAACATGAGATTGGCAGTAGCCATGAGATAAAGGCTTCATTGGAGAAGAGACAATCACCAAGTTGTGATCTGAGGTGCCTAAAGACCACCTCGATCGTGTACTTAGAAGGGTTGTTTGTGAGAAAAGGATCAAGCATGTTGACTGTATGGTTAGGATTGTCCGGTATTCTGGTAGATAAATGAACAATCTATGCAAGGTCATTAGTAATTGCAAAAGCCTCAGCATCTCAACCAGCTGGGTTGGTATGACTAGAAAACAGAAGCCAGCTGAAGCTGTGAACATTAAAATCACCGAGGAAAATTACCTCACTGTTAGGAAAGTTGGAATGGAGAAAGTCAAGTTTCAAAGAGAGGAAGTCAAAGAGTTCGAAAGGTTTGAGATGGGGTGACCAAAAAATATCGCTGGTCATTCTCACTAGTGTTCCTTTTATGGTGGCCGGTATGGCCTGACTCATAGACAAAAATGCTAACTAATTGCATACAAAAATCAAGCAGGAATTCCTTCACACACAACACCAAACTTAAACAGGTGATTCCTCTTCCTAGGCCGAATCTTTTGAGTACAAAAGTAACACATTATTCAAAGATAATCCAAAGAAAAGAACATTAATTTGCAGAGCTAAAAAACAACATGGATGGCCAATTAAATAGCCCTAGAGGGTGCCAAATGCTTTGGATAGTGACAGATTATTGAGAGACGCCAATTTATATAAGTATTATAAGCATATAGGTAACAGAACCACTGATGGATAAGACAGGTGAAAGCTAAGACCAGGGACAAGTGGTTCTATTCATATGGGAATACAAGAAAGATGGGAGTAACTCAGTTATCCCCCTTAAAAGATGGTAGTGGCAGAATCATAGACAACTCACACAATGTGGCAAATGAGTTGAACAGATACTTTGGAATGACTTTTACAATTGAAAATGAGTTTGACCCAGAGAGAAACAGTGAAGAGGAATCAGTTTGCTGTAATTTTAATGATATAATTGTCTCAGTGATCAGTAATCAGTAGCTAAGCCAGGATTTTTTATCAGCAGGTACATTCACAAAAAAAAGGTGTCAACTGCCTAATGCTAAAGTGCAACAATACCAGATTTCAGTGTCTGGGGGTTCAATGTACCTGCTTACCCTACTCTTGCTATGCCACTGTCAGTGATCCATCTGTTGTAAAAGTTATCAAACAAAGGCCTAAGAGGACAAGGCCCCAGAGGCAAATGGTGTACATCTAGTTATACTGAAAAAGTGGTATGCAAATGTATCAAAATATTAGTGCCCCTCCCTTGAACTGGAGAAACATTAATATTTCTCCAATCCGTGAAAGAGGTGGTGGTGGTGTGTTCTGGATATGTTTGAAAAGTAAATGTCTTATGTAGTGTACACTCTTTCACAAGAAACCTTATAATTCAAACCCAAGGACAAAATAATCTTTGCAGCCCTTTTAATTTTTATTAATAAAAAAGTATTTGTAATCTTAAATTTTACCTTAATTGAGCTGATATGGATCTCCAATTTATTCACACAAACTGAGACATTTTATTTATTTTATTTATTTTTTACTGATTCTTTATCAGTGTAACTTATTTGTTAGGAATGGGAAATGTCTGTATTTCCTGGAAAAAAAATTCTGCATAACAAAAAATTTGAACATTATAACAATTGGCATCTAATTCATATAATTTAAACACACAAAGGAATGGTGACTGCCAGATTAAAGTTAAATACAATTTCTAATTTATACTTTAAAAATCTTATCAGAACTCAATTAAAATAGAATTATTATGAGAGTTGTTGGTTATTCGAACAAACGTCCATAGTTTGGCCAAAAATTCTTGTATCAACTTTTGAATTTCTTCTAAATCTCACATTTTCTGTAATGTAGTGAAATCAGTTTATATTCTTAACTTGATAGGTAAAATAAGAAGGAAACATATATCCTTAGTTATTCAAAAGGAAAAATACTTGCGTTATTAATTATTTGAATTCTTTTTTAAACATTCTGTTATGAACAACACAGTAATACTGATGATCAAAAACATATATTCTTTCTTTCTTGTTCTGGCTTTAAAGTTAGCAATTATCTGCTCCCTTTTATTTTTTTATACTTCTCTATTCTTAGCCTTTCAAAAAAACATGCCTATTTCTCTTTAGTAGCTACCCTAGTAGCTACAAATGTGGCACTTTTTTTTTTTTTGTTATTTACTGTGCATAATTTAGCATTAGCATTTCACTTCAATTTAGCTTTAGTAGAGGCATATGATGCAAAAAAGCAAGCTTATACTGCATAAGCCAAAAAAAAAAACAACTTCCCATTTCACCCATCCATTCAAATGGAAAAACCATTTGAATGGATGGGTGAAAAGTTTTTCTCCAAAAGTTTTTCTACTTCTTCCTTGAATTTATTTAAGCTATCAACTTCCACAATGGCAGATGGAAGTTTGTTCCAGCAATTAACCACCCATTGGCTAAAGCCAAATTTCCGCACATCTATTCTACAACTGTCTTTCCTTAATTTCAGTTTACGCCCCCTCAGGTTTGTAATCTGAGCAAGAGGAAGAATCCCATCAGCATTGAACCTGCTCAAACCATTCAAGGCCTTATACACCTCAGTCAGATCGCCTCGCAGGTGCCTAGTCTCCAGACACTGCAATTTGCAGAACTTAAGCCTTTCTTTGTAAGAGCATCCCTTTGTTCTCCTCACCAGTCTTGTTGCCATTCTCTGTACTTGTTCTAGTAACTCTATATCCTTCCTAAAATGAGGCTTCAAGACCTGTATGCAGTACTCAAGGTGTGGCCTGACCATTGCTTTATACAAGGGGATAATCACCTCCTTATCCCTGCTAGTAAAATTCCTATATATCATTGACAAGACCCCATGAGCTGCTCTGGCATCCTGTCTGCACTTCTCAGAAAATTTCATATCTCACTGCACAATTACTCCTAGGTCAATTTCATTCTCCACTACCCTGAGTGTAACACCACACAGTTGGTACATTTCTCTGGGGTTACTGCTACCCATATGCAGTACTTTACATTTGTCACTGTTAAACTTCAGTTGCCACTTCTCAGCCCATCTGCCCAACTTTTCTGGATCCTGTTGCGGTAGCATGCTGTCATTGATAACCCTGTCAACCTTTGTATCATCTGCAAACGTCGACATCAAGCTTGATATAACTTCATCAATATTATTGATAAATATATAAAACAGCAATGGGCCCAAAACTGAACCCTGGGGACTCCACTAATAGCAGTGTCCATGTAGAGCAGTATCCATTGATTACCACTCTCTATGTCTTCTCCCACTCAACCATCCTTTTATCCATTGTAGCAACTTGCCCTTAATGCTGTATTGCTCCAATTAGTACAGTAATCGTCCATGTGCAACAGTATCAAAAGCATTCCTGAAATTCAAGTGTATGATATCAAAATTATTTTTTGCACCAGTTCCTTTGTGACCACATCATAATATCCTATCAAATTTCTCAGACAAGACTTTCCCTTAACAAACCCATGCTGTGTCTGAATTATTGCTGCAGTCTTGTCTAGATGATCCTGCAATGCATCTTTAACCAGTGACTCCATTATTTTCCCCAGAACAGAAGTTAAACTAACAGGTCTGTAATTACTCATGTCACCTATTGATCCCCTTTGTGAATTGGAAATACATTTGCACATCTTCAGTCTGTGGAGATCTCCACTGGGTCCATGAAGGCCTCATTCTGTGTGTAGCATTGAACAGACTAAGTTTGCTACTTAGTGGATTTCATATTGTGGATGCACTTTGCCATGAGTCACCATGGTATTGGCTCCAGAGAAATATATTGCTGTCTTGTTTAAAGTTGTGCTACTACCCAGACCCAGGTTTTGATGCTTTTTTTTGGAGATCTCATTGATAGGCAAGTATGCACAGTGAAGACCTGAACAACTCAGTGACAAGAAATATCCACAATATGTGAGATGCAAGAAGGTGCAGTAAATAAAGTGATAATGCTATAGACTATTGAGTTTGATTTCTGTAGTGGACAACATTATGTAGTCTGTGAGGATTAATAAATAAATTTATTAATGGGAAAATTAATAAATGCAAGGCTTGCACCTGGGGAAACAGAAACCCAAAAATAACTTTAAGATGGGGAGGGGACTAGTTAAAAGTAGTTTAGGACACAAAGAAATAAGGGCAAAAACAAAATTATACCGTCAAGTATGAAGTTTACCATGCAGTGTAAATAAGCAGCCAGGAAGACACATGGCCTCTGAATTATTTATTAGAACTTTGGAAGTAGGTAAAGTGTAAAGTGTGTTTAGGGTGAAGCGGCACCAGGGGTTTCCCCCATCTCCACGTAGTTTACATTGTGGGTGAACCAGTTGACTGGAAAAGCCAGAGATTTAAAAGTGTATGGACTTTGTATATGTGTGATGCCTTGTACCGTTGTTCATCTGGTCATTTAGCTGCCAGACCCCTACTGAGGCCCGACGTTGTCCCACTTTCGCCCCGTGGAGGCAGACCAGGTACTCACTAGAATATAATTCACTCTGGCAGGTCCTGCCACCTAATTTCCTGAGATTTCAGTGATTAGGACCTAAAAAAAAAAAAAAAAAAAATCTCGTACGCGTCGCGGGAAGCGCTAGAAGTCCAAAATGTTGGGCAAAATTAATTTAGATTGGTGATTTTAGATTGTGTGGGGCGTGTTCACGTTGCTGTCAGATAGAGTGGGGTGAAGGCTGAAGACTGGGGGGCAAATAGACAGAAATATGGAGCCGAAAGGGAAGGCAACTCCCGTTTACAGTGGGGCATGCCCATGCCCCACCAGAGGGAAGAAGCAGGGTGGGGAGGGGACAGTTTACTGTCCCCCTCCCCACCCTGCCAGGAAGAGGTGACACAGTGAGCCAGACAAGGGAGTTGGCTCCTGAACAGGTTGTGCAAAATGCCATAGTTGGGAGTCATTCATGGGACTATTGTCCCATCTGGTAGTCAATGTTCTGGGAAGTGGAGTTTTGTCACTTCTCAGAAGAGTTCCAATTTTGTCCTACATGAAGGATCAAGCAGTTAAACCTGACGTCTGGTTGGGGGGTCTCTGAGAAGCTTTGTTTGACACGTCTATTCGAAGTTTGCAGGCAGAGGAATGGTCAATCGTCTGGAAGTAGGTAGTGGGATGACTTTTTTTTTTTTTTCCCTGTATAAGGTAATGGTGAGACTGTACTTGAAAAATATCAGAAAAGCAAGTAGAAGGGCAGCCATATTGGTAAGGAGATGCAGACAGTAGAGAACTTGGAAACTAGACAGCTTAGGGCAGTGGTTTTCAACCTTTTTTTAATAACAGCACCCCTAAGTAATTTATTTTATTTGGCAGCACCCCTACTCAATTTTCTGCCTATTAGATCTGATTCTGTGTGTGTGTGTGTGTGTGTATATATATATATATATATATATATATATATATAATATTATGATATTTATTATAATAATATAATTATAAAAATTACATTTCATAATACAAATTATATATATATACAGTATATAATGTTATTCTTTATATAGAGGCACTAAATAAACATCAATTATAGATCACCACAAAATTAAAAAGATACTGTACACCTTTTTATAATGAAATAAACATATAAATTAAAAAATAATAATAAGTTTAAGTAACTTAAACCCAAATTACGTGACACCCCTGGAATGTTGTTGCGGCACCCCGGTTGAAAGCCACTGGCTTAGGAGAACCTAACTGAGATTTATAAGGTCCTGATGGGATTATTAAAATGAATGAGGGAAGTATATTATCACTGTAAATAGGGATAAGAACCAAGGGATAAAAATATAAAATCTTTCACGAAGTTTATCTTTAGGTAGCATGCTACAGATCGTTAAAGTAAGTTGAAGTAGAGAATTTAGAGTACTGTTCAAGGTGGAATTGGAATGTCACTTTCTGGCAAAAGGAAAAGTATTAATGAGAGTTTTTTCATATGGCCATTCTAATACTAAACCCCTCTAGAATTATCTCTTCAGAAGTATGCCATATTTTTGTATTAATTACTTGTTTTTTAATTTGTATAATAAAGGAATTTATATTCCTTTATTAGCCAGATTTATAAGGAATTTATATTCCTTTATTAAGAACCTGCAATCATTTTGCATTTTAAATAGCAAATTGTAATTGAATAATTATATCTCATTATTCCTGTGGAAATGACTAACAACATATTTTGATTATACCATAAAGGATGATTTATTTGATTTAAAATACTTTTTTTTTTTTTTTTTTTTGTAGATAGGATTGATTGCAATCAATGCTGTTGGAGAAATTACGCCAGAAAGTGGTTCAATTAAAGCGAAGTGTTTGGTAAATTAATAAATTACTCTAAGCATTGTTATCATTGTATAAATTTTTTTATCCTTTTTAAAAGAATTTTAAACATTATATTTTAAGGACATAGTTGCTACTTTAAATAATAATAATAATAACGGTGTGATTAGCTCAGTGGTTATGATGCTGGACCACCAATGCGATGCACCTGAACTTAGATCCCACAGCGAAAAAAAAAAAAAAATTGAGATGGAAAATAAAATACCCAGATATCTCTTTTTACTAAAAAAGTTTATTCACACACACACACACACACACACACACACACACACACACACACACACACACACACACACACACACACACACACACACTCATTGGCGTTTTCTTTGATGTCATCCATTGTAGCAAAACAATGACGCCAAAGCTCCATTTTCAGTTTAGAGAACATACAGTGCAAGGTTGGGGGGGGGAGAAAAATGTCACAAA
This sequence comes from Mastigoproctus giganteus, assembly GCF_048544385.1. Lineage (NCBI taxonomy): Eukaryota > Metazoa > Arthropoda > Arachnida > Uropygi > Thelyphonidae > Mastigoproctus > Mastigoproctus giganteus. The sequence goes on from NC_143584.1 coordinate 126,401,537, forward strand.
TTCGTGGTGTACTATGTGCTCCTCATTGAAAAAAAAATGATCAGCATGACTTTAATGTTGGATTTTGTTGCACGGGACTTCTTGGGCTTGGGGACACTCGTGTGCCATTCAGATGATTCCACTTTGGTCTAGGATTGTAGGCGAACACCCAACTCTCATCCCCAATGACCATTTTTCTTAGGAAGCTTGGATCCTGCATAGATTTTGCAAACAAATCACCTGCAGTGGCTTTCCTGTAGTCCATTTGATTGTCCGACAGGAAGTGTGGAACAAACTTTGCACACACATGACACATCCTTACATCTTACATCAGGATTGTGTGTGTACTGAGCCTACAGACAGACCAACTTCATGAGCGATCTCAACAACAGTCATTCACCTGTCATTTTGCATGAATTCCTTTACTTTTGTAACATTTTCGTTGTTTCATGATGTCAGAGGGTGCCAATTGCATCTTCCATTGTTTCTTTTTCATTTTTAAACCAATTGAACCACTCGTAAACTGCTGTTTCCTTCAAAGCATCATCTTTATAAATATTCTGTAATGCTGGCAGTGTCTCTGTATTACTTTTCCCAAGTTTAAAGAAGAAAACAAAGTTTGAACATGCTGTTCAAACTTTGACATTCCACAATCAGTCAGCTGTAACATAAGAGTAAAGTGGTTGTGTCAGTTCCCACTTGGCATATGTGCACGCCAAGGTCAATGTCAACACCCCATGAAACCTTATGGCCATAGCACAAACCATTTAAATACCAGCATGCGATTCCAGTAACTTTTTGAATGTATTACGTGTACACCCTAACAAATATTTCTATACTCATTTGTGTATGGTCATCAGTCAGCATGTAAATTTTAATCAGTTAATAGTCAATCAATTTATTAATACTATTATCTTTCTATACTTTAAAATAATATTCTTCCTAATGATATTTATTCAGCCAATGGGAGAAGAAAGATGTGGGTTATATGATAATATGTAACAAATACAAAAATACGTAACAGAAGCTTGTTTTACTGTGGTAAAACAAGCTTCTCTTTAAGCGTGGTCACGTGCTATGTTTATCTAACGTGGCCACGTGGTACCATTATTTATTTAAATAAACTAAATTCAAGAAGGCATAATATTTTCAGATTTTAAAATTCTATATCTATATAACATCGGTGTAGATACAACTCTTAAAAGAAAAACTGCAATCGTAGTGTGAAAGGCACCCACCAATGAAAAGCCAACTAGCTTTGAAACAGTGCCATCTGGGTAGTGGTGGTGCCCACTGTGAATAAGTGACAATAGTCAAACAGCAAAGAGTTCTTTACTTATGTAAACTCTAGAAGGAAGGGGATGAATCAGATCGGTCCACTTGATATTGATGGGTCAAGTGTTGATGATCCTGCTCAGGTAGCTAACAAACTAAATGAATATTTTGCATCGACATTCACACATGAGGAGTTATTCAGCGAGGGGAATGCCAGAGGTGTATTCAACTCTAGCAGTAAGCTACAGAATCTTGAAATAACTGGGAGTAAAGTGGAGGAGAAACTGTTGAAGATAAACACAAGAAAGGCACCCGGGGTGGATGGGATCTATCCAGTTATATTAAAGGAGGCAGCAAAGGAAGTAAGCAAACCCTTAGCCATAATTATGAGAGCTTCCTTGGACTCAGGGGAGGTACCCATAGACTGGAAATGTGCAAATGTGACCCCAATTCACAAAGGAGGATCAAAGGCTGACACAAGTAATTATAGACCTGTGAGCTTAACTTCTGTTCCAGGAAAATTAATGGAGGCACTGGTTAAAGAAGCACTGCAGGATCATTTAGACAAGACTTCAGTTATAGCTCAGACACAGCATGGTTTTGTTAAGGGGAAGTCTTGCCTGACCAACTTGATTGGATACTATGATGCAGTCACAAAAGAACTGGATGCAGGGAATAACTTTGATATTATATACTTGGATCTTAGAAAGGCTTTTGATACTGTTGCACATGGAAGACTGCTACACAAATTGGAGCAGTGTGACATTGGAGGCAAATTGCTGCTATGGATAAAGGGGTGGTTGAGGGGGAGAAGACAGAGAGTGGTAATCAATGGACACTGCTCATCGTGGACTGATGTTATTAGTGGAGTCCCTCAGGGCTCAGTGTTGGGTCCATTATTGTTTTCTGTATTTATAAATGATATTGATGATGGTATATCGGGATTAATGTCCAAGTTTGCAGACGATACAAAGGTTGGCAGGGTTGTCAAGGACACTACTGACACTATGCTGCTGCAACAGGATCTGGAAAGGTTGAGCAGATGGGCTGAGAGGTGGCAAATGAAGTTTAACATTGACAAATGTAAAGTACTACACATGGGAAACAGCAACCCCAGAGCAACATATCAACTCTGTGGTACAACACTGACAGTGGTAGAGAATGAAAGGGACTTGGGGGTGGTTGTGCAGGCAGATATGAAGTTCTCTGAGCAGTGCAGACGGGCTGCAAGAGTAGCTCATGGAGTATTGTCAATGATATACAGGAATTTTTCCAGCAGGGATAAGGAGGTGATTATTCCATTGTATAAGGCGATGGTCAGGCCACACCTAGAGTACTGTATACAGGTCTGGAGGCCTCATTTCAAGAAGGATGTAGAGCTGCTGGAACGAGTACAGAGAAGGGCAACAAGATTAGTGAATGGAACAAAGGGGTGCTCTTACGAAGAACGGCTTAAGTTTTGCAAATTACAGTGTCTGGAGACTAGGCACCAACGAGGTGATCTGATAGAGGTGTATAAAGCCTTGAATGGTTTAAGCATGCTCAATGCTGATGGGATTCTTCCTCTAGCTCAGAATAATCACCTGAGAGGGCATAAATTCAAATTGAGGAAAGACAGATGTAGGATAGACGTGCGGAAATTTGCCTTTAGCCAGCGGGTGGTTGGTTGGTGGAACAGACTTCCATCCCTTGTGGTGGAGGTTGATAGCCTAAATAAGTTTAAGGCTCAGCTGGATAGGTATATTGAACAAACGGAGGGGTGAAGTGGAAGAGGTTTTTTTTTTTTTTTTTTTTGGCTGATGCTGCATAAACTTGCTTTCTTGCATCAAATGCCTCTACTAATGCTAATGCTAATGCTAGTCTTCTTTATTAGTGAAGCGTTATTTATTTGAGGTAGTGCAATACATGGTAACTCATGAAGGACAAGCACAATATGAGATACAGATGAAATGATGCCTTTCACACTACAATCATAGTTTTTCTTTAAGAGTTATCTATGGTGTATCTACACCGATATTATATAGATATAGTAACGTATTTATGTATTCATAGCTGAGCAAGAGACACACAGGGTCGAAAGCTTCTGTAAGTATTTTATGTTATTTTATATCAAAAGAAGCGAGTGCAGCAAGAAGGAGGCAAAGCCTCCTAGTTATTATTGTTATTATTATTATTTATTTTTTGAGATGTTAAAAACAAAATTAAGATGTCAATAAAATATTAGGTATAAAAAATATTAAATGTTTATATGGTGAGGAGAGCTCTAAATGTGAGGAAATTCCACCAGTAGTCACCAAATCAGAACTTATTCCATAAGTTCTGATGTGGTGACTATAGTTAGCTGATGAAGCATGATCAGACTGATCTGTTTTGTTTAATGATAATTTAGCAACACATACAAGAGCTACATCAGGAAGAGGAGTCTGATGTAGCTGTTGAAGGAACTTACACAGAAACTCATCTCAATCTAATGATTTTGTAATAACTGAGAGCAAAGTGGAAGAGAAACTGTTGAAGTTAAACGTAAGAAAAGCACCTGGGGTGGATGGGATCTATCCAGTTATATTAAAGGAGGCGGCAAAGCAACTAACCAAACCCTTAGCCATAATTATGAGAGCATCCTTGGACTCAGGGGAGATTCCCACGGACTGGAGATGTGCAAATGTATCCCCAATTCACAAAGGGGGATCGAAGGGTGACACGAGTAATTACAGACCAGTTAGTTTAACTTCTGTTCCGGGTAAAATAATGGAGTCACTGGTTAAAGATGCATTGCAGGATCATCTAGACAAGACAATAATTCAAGACAATAATTCAGACACAGCATGGGTTTCTTAAGGGAAAGTCTTGTCTGAGAAATTTGATAGGATATTATGATGTGGTTACAAAGGAACTGGATGCAAAAAATAATTTTGATATCATATATTTGGATTTCAGGAAAGCTTTTGACACTGTTGCGCATGGAAGACTATTTTACAAATTGGAGCAGAATGGTATTAAGGGTAAGTTGCTACAATGGATAAAAGGATGGTTAAGTGCGAGAAGACAGAGGGTGGTAATCAATGGGTGCTGCTCTTCTTGGACTAATGTTATTAGTGGAGTCCGACAGGGTTCGGTGTTGGGTCCACTGTTGTTTTGTATATTTATCAATGATATTGATGAAGGTATATCAGGCTTAGTGTCGAAGTTTGCAGATGATACAAAGGTTGGCAGGGTTGTTAATGACAGTATTGGCAGTGTGCTACTGCAACAGGATCTAGATAATTTGTGCAGATGGGCTAAGAAGTGGCAACTGAAGTTTAACCTTGACAAATGCAAAGTACTGCATATGGGTAGAAGTAACCCCAGAGAAACGTACCAACTGTGTGGTACTACACTTAAGGTGGTAGAAAATGAAAAAGACCTGGGAGTAATTGTGCAGGCAGATATGTAGTTTTCTGAGCAATGCAGGCAGGCTGCCAGGGCAGGTCATGGGGTTTTGTCAATGATATATAGGAATTTTGCTAGCAGGGAAAAGGAGGTGATTATCCCTCTGTATAAGGCAATGGTCAGGCCACGCCTGGAGTACTGCATACAGGTCTGGAGGCCTCATTTTAGGAAGGATGTAGATTTACTTGAGCGTATACAGAGAAGGGCAACAAGATTGGTGAGGGGAATGAAGGGATCCTCTTATCAAGAGAGGCTTAAGTTCTGCAAATTGCAGTGGCTGGAGACTAGGCACCTGCGCGGTGATCTGATTGAGGTGTATAAGGCCTTGAATGGGTTCAGCACGCTGAATTCTGTTGGGATTCTTCCACTTGTTCAGATTACGAACCTAAGGGGGCATAAATTCAAATTAAGAAAGGACAGATGTAGAATAGATGGGCAGAAATTTGCCTTTAGCCAGTGGGTGGTTAATTGCTGGAATAAACTTCCATCTGTTGTTGTGGAAGTTGATAGGTTGAATAAATTTAAGGAGGAACTGGACAGGCATTTGGAGAGAATGGTGTGATTTTTTTTTTTTTGCTGATGCTTCATAAGCTCATACATTTGCTTTCTTGCATGACATGCCACTACTACTACTGCTATTACTACTACTACTATCTGAAGCAGTTACAAAGGAACTGGATGCAAAAAATAATTTTGATATCATATATTTGGATTTCAGGAGAGCTTTTGACACTGTTGTGCATGGAAGACTATTGTAGAAATTGGAGCAGAATGGTATTAAGGGTAAGTTGCTACAATGGATAAAATGATGGTTAAGTGGGAGAAGACAGAGGGTGGTAATCAATGGGTGCTGCTCTTCGTGGACTAATGTTATTAATGGAGTCCCACAGGGTTCGATGTTGGGTCCACTGTTGTTTTGTACATTTATCAATGATATTGATGAAGGTATATCAGGCTTAGTGTCGAAGTTTGCAGATGATACAAAGGTTGGCAGGGTTGTTAATGACAGTAATGGCAGTGTGCTACTGCAACAGGATCTAGATAATTTGGGCAGATGGGGTAAGAAGTGGCAACTGAAGTTTAACCTTGACAAATGCAAAGTACTGCATATGGGTAGAAGTAACCCGAGAGAAAAGTACCAACTGTGTGGTACTACACAGTTGGTAAGGTGGTCGAAAATGAAAAAGACCTGGGAGTAATTGTGCAGTCAGATATGAAGTTTTCTGAGCAATGCAGACAGGCTGCCAGGGCAGGCCATGGGGTTTTGTCAATGATATATAGGAATTTTGCTAGCAGGGAAAATGAGGTGATTGTCCCTCTGTATAAGGCAATGGTCAGGCCAAGCTTTGAGTACTGCGTACAGGTCTGGAGGCCTCATTTTAGGAAGGATGTAGATTTGTTTGAGCGTGTACAAGAGAAGGGCAACAAGATTGGTGAGGGGAATGAAGGGATCCTCTTACCAAGAGAGGCTTAAGTTCTGCAAATTGCAGTGGCTGAAGACTAGGCACCTGCCCGGTGATCTGATTGAGGTGTATAAGACCTTGAATGGGTTGAGCATGCTGAATTCTGATGGGATCCTTCCACTTGTTCAGATTATGAACCTAAGGGGGGCATAAATTCAAATTAAGAAAAGATAGATGTGCAGAAATTTGCCTTTAGCCAGCGGGTGGTTAATTGCTGGAACAAACTTCCATCTGTTGTTGTGGAAGTTGATAGGTTAAATATATTTAAGGAGGAACTGGGCAAGCATTTGGAGGGAATGGTGCTTTTTTTTTTTTTTTTTGGCTGATGCTGCATAAGCTCATGCACTTGCTTTCTTGCATCACATGCCACTACTACTACTACTACCTCTTCTGCTGTTCACTGCCATTTGAAACAGCTTGGGGAAAGTGTCAGAACATGGAACTTTGATTCCATACTTATCACTAGTCTTAAGAGACTGAATAAACATTTGGAATTCACTGTATCCTCGTGAACATCAAGTGCCCTTTTTGAATTACTGGGGATGAAAAATGTGTACTTTATCACAATATTAAGTGTTGTTAACACTGAGTAGTATTAGATAATCTGCTTCACCACAGCCCCGAGGCAAACCCCAGGAAGGTTTTGCTGGGCATATGGTTAAATATTCAAGGCATGGTTTATTTTGAACTGTTGTGGAGGGATAAAACCTGCATCATAAACCTGAATCTCCAAATTTTGAGTGCTGCTTTCCAAGAAAAATGGACTTCTTTGATCAGTGTCAAAGGTGTTGAGTGTCATCAGTACAATGCCCAGCCTTATATAGTTATAATCACATGTTGCAAAATTGAGGTGCTTGGTTGGGAAGAAAAAAAAAATCCATACGAGCCATATTTTTCTGACCTTGCAGATTACTACATATACAGAACTTTACAATGCTTGAGAGAAACAAAAGTTTCAATTTAAATTTCAAACTTTTGAAAATAAAATTTTGTTTCACAGAAAGGATTTTTTTTATAAATATTGCATGGAAATGCTTATAAGAAGGAAGCAAAAAGTCATAGAAGGAAACAACAAGAACAAAGAAAAGAAAACAAAAAAAAAGTGAACAAAGGAATATATATATATATATATTTAATTAAAACTTCATTTGAAATGGTTCTATTTTTGTTTTGAATAAGATGAAAAAAAATAACATCACATATGCAATGTCCTAATATTTGTGGTTAGGAGATCAAGGTTGAACTCATACCTCATTTTGGGCATCATTGGATACCATGCTAATCTGTTACATGTGTGCACATTAGTGAAACATGGGAGTTAAATATGCGGTATTCATTGCTTTGAGATTCATAAGAAGTCAAAGATGACAGCACTTGTACAGAATCAGTCAGAGTGTGTGTCCTATGGTTTGGAAAGTTTGAAACAACAGTTTTCTCTGTCTACTGCCAGCTGTGATTTGATTTTTCTTTTATTGTTACTCTGGAATAATACCATTTCTGTTATTTGTGGGCTGTGGTCACATTTAATCAGCTGAGTGTATATTCATATGATTAAGTTCAATAAATGTTGCATATTGCTTCTGCACTTTATGTGTAATGTAAATCTTCATTGCTTCTACCTGTTACCTATATTGGTATTGTAGAGAAATTTCTCTTTTGTTGTTGATTCGGAATCAGCACCTAACCAAGAGTCTATGGTTTCCATTAAAAAAAAATTTTGTTTCTCCCCCCCTCCCCCCCACAAACATCAGGGGTTTTATATTTTGTTTCTAAAGAGATATTTCAGGCCTTCTGTGATCATCTTGCCCTGGAAAATGCCTCATTTCCCTTTTGGTTTGTCCACCTCTCCCTCTCCCCTTCCCAATTTGTTGGCCACTGCAGATTTTATTCTAAGACTTGATTTTGTTTCATTACCACTCCAGTGGCTTCTGACCATTGTTTCTTATAATTGCAATAGTGATGCTGCATTGTGTAGATTGACATGTGGTATTTTATTTTTGGATTTCATCTATTAATAATTGTTTCTATATTAAAATTTTGCAAGTCATTGCTGGCATTACTATTACTATTGTATTCTGAGTACTGTTATATACTTTTTAATACCTATAAATTTACAATGAGAGAAAGGCTTATTTAGCTAAGGAAATCAGAACCTCTCTTAACTTGATTCTGTATATTTACATATATTTACAGTTAAATACTGATGTAAACTGTCAGACAATATCACTTTCTGTGCAGCAGGACAGATGTTATATGACTTTTAATCTTTTTAGAAAGGTTTGTTTCAAATCCCATTGATAAATTACAAAACTTATAGAGGTATTTCTAACCAGGATTAGTCAACTGATGGAAGATGCAAGTATTTTGATTCCTAGTTAGAGAAATGGGATAAAGATCAACTGCACAACACAATGGATGCACGAGTAACATGTAGAAATTTATGAGAATATGATAAAAGCTACTTTTTATTTATGTATCAAGCATATTTATAGTCAAATTAGATAACTTATCAAATGCCCCTCATACTTTAAGTCGCCCTCCATTCAGATTTTCACACCAAACTCAAAAAAGGTGTTCTAAGGCATATCACACATATGTTCATTGTTCATCCTGATTGATTTCTATATGCAGCCATTATCTTTTAAACCAGTTGCAGCAACATACCACAACATGCCACCTTCCCATTTATATCACTCAGAATATCACTCAGAATCCAACAAGTTAAACACTTATTTATAAAATAATAAACTTTTATACCATGTGTAACAATTGATGAATCTGCACCAAGATTAAGCTTGCAAAGGCATTTCTGCAGCCTGTATTACAAGCTACCTTTATAAATTAAGCATTTAAAAATTAAAAACAAATTATTAATTAATTATTGAGAAATAGGATTATCAACCAATTAACTTTTCTTCTGGCCTTTTATCTCTTTTACTTCTATTCTTTGAAGCACCTTTCCTATCTTTCTTTCATGTGCATTACCTGAAAAGCTCAGCTTACAGGAGTTTAAAATCTTTCTACAGTATTATAATGTTCATTAAGGAGTACTATAATAAATGTCTTAATAGTAGATGTGGTCATCTCAATTTTTTTTTTCTTTACTGTCTTCTTTTTTTTTAAATAATGTTACATTCATTTTTATTTAAATAATGTAACATTCATTTTTTTTTAAATAACGTAACATTCATTTTTATACTGATATTTTTACCATTTCAGCTAAATCCAAACACTTTATTATTTAGGTAAGTATAACTTTAGAATTTCGGTTGCATTTTTTTTTGTACCTTCTCAATTTTTATCATTTTGTATCTGCTTAACAACTTTCTTTGTCATTATTATTCTGTTTTAAAGAATAGTATGATTATTTTTGAACATTTTAGAATAATTCTTTTTTGGTTGCTGATATCTTAGATGTAATTCTTTTTAGTTTTGTAAATTTTGTATAGTATAGAGACTGACATTAGTTGTTTGCCTCAAAGAAGAAAGCTAAAAATAAAAAAATAAATCATTTAATTTCTGCATTATATTTTGTAGATTGACTTCAGAAAGGTTCAGTTGGTGTCAAATTAAACATTCTCTATGTTAAATTTATAAATGGGCATACTGGGCATGCATTGATGGGAGCCATAGGTTTTCAGTCCCCAGAATGATAAATTAAAGTTGATTCTTTTGAACAGAATACTATATAATTGTGTAATCTTGCCAGTGATTAATGAAAGCATAATAATAATATTGCTGTGTAGATCTTGCTCATACTGTATCCAGAAATAGTTATATATTGAACATATGTTTTCTGCAAGATCTATCATCGTCAGCCATTTTCAGTCCATTGCAGGATGAAGGCCTCTCCAGCAACTTTCCAGTTCTTTCTGTTTTGTTTAATGGCCATCCATTTACCATCCATTGTTGCCTTCCAGGTTTTCTTTTAGCTCCTCTTGGGTACCATTCTGTTATTTTCTTAGTTCATCTGTCGTCATGTCTTCGAGCTGTGTGTCCTGCCCAAGACCATTTTAGTTCTTTAGTTTTGATAAGAATGTCCTTTACTTGAGTTTGCTGCCTAATCCATGTGTTTCTCTTCTTATCTAACAGTCTGATTCCCAATATAATTCATCCCATTCTTTGCAGTGTAGTTCTCAACTTTTCCATTCTTTTGGTGAGTGCCCAAGTTACATTTCCATAAATCATGGTGGGGGAATACATTGGTTCATTATTTTACATTTCAGAAAAATTGGGATATTGCTCCTCAATATGTGACTATATTTGCTGAATGCTGTCTATCTGAAATTTATTCTTCTCTTGACTTCCAGCCATTTATCATTATTACAGCTAATGACTTGTTCAAGATAAGTATATGAATCCATCTTTTCAATTTCTTCTCCTTCAATGATTATATCCCTTCCTGTGGCATACTTGTTCATCATTACTTTTGTTTTAACCATATTCATCTTTAGTCCAAAATCCTTACTAACTTTGTATAACTGATTAAGATTTTCCTCTAATTCTTCAGGATCATGGCTTATGCTTACAATGTCATCTGCAAATCGTAAATGGTTTAGGTACTCTCCATTCACATTAAATCCTTTATGTGACCAGTCCAGTCTTCTGAAAGATTCTTGAAGGGCAGCAATAAACAACTTCAGAGATATAGTGTCTCCTTGTCGAACTCCTTCCTCAATTTTAAACTTGCTACTGTCTTTGTCTAGTCTAAGAAAGGAAGCAGCTTTCTCATATATTTTCTTCAAAATCATAATGTAAGGGATGTCTATGCCTTGTCTTTCCAGTGCCCAAAACAGTGCCTTATGCTGTATACAGTCAAATGCCATTTCAAAATCCACAAATGCCAAGCATAATGGCATTTTATATTCATTTTCTTTCTGCATTAACTGTGATATTACATGAGGGTGATCCATAGTTGAGAATCCTGTCCTAAAGTCAGCTTGTGGTCCTTGAGGTTGTCACAGACATTGTCTCAGATATGCCTGATAAGCTGTACTTGCTATGTGGGAGTCTAAAACGCTGATGGAACTCATATACTAAGATGAAATTGAAGTCAAGTGGATCCAATTTCGGCGAAGCTTGAATGGCTTGTGACAACCAAATCCTCTGCTTGCACCTTCACGATGGTGGAAATGTTAGTAATCCTGGGTATAACCTCCATGTACAAGCACACTGTGGGTGACCACCCAGGTGTGAACCAACGTAAGCAGGGGTCGAGGTGTGGTGCTCACACCACATGGAGGAATGCCACCCTTCTATATTACCAGGCAGTACTAGGAGGTAGATGACTTTCATCAACTGGTGCAATACCACCACTTTGCTTATTGGAGGCTTGAAGTGGTGGAACCCACGTTTAGTCTTCAGAGCTAAGTTCCAGTGAATCCTTCCCCATCTCTTCCATCATGTAGTATGACTGATGACTTTTGAGGTTATGATGAACATTATGGTGAGATTCAATCTTCCTTACATTTCGAGAGTACAGCTCTAAAATGGTGTTTGCAGGCCAGCCGCTAGTTAGTACATCGGACCAAACTTATTGGTAACTCTTTAGGAGGCTTCCGGATCAGCTAGTGTATAATCTTGCTACCTCTACTCTGCCAGACAGTGACTGTAGGGAGTCCAAATAGTGTATATGCGGGGGAGAGGGCATTGTCATGGGCACGTTATGTCAAGAATCTCGGTATATTCTTACCACATGTACACCATATCCAAAAATTTCATTATTTCATACCCAAAGGTCGTGGGTTCGAATCCCGCCTCGGGCTTGGATCAGAGTAGAAAAGGCAAAAACTTTGGGAGATGCAATATGGCCACAGAAGCCGATGCGCCAACAACTAACAAAAAAAAAAAAAAAAAATTACTTCATACAGCATGTCCCCCCCACTTTATCTTACTATTGAATACACCATGAATTGTCAAACTAATAGAGTAAACTTATCTGCAAAAAGATCTAAACTTCCCAAACACTTCCTAGTTCATTTCACTAATATATGTGGTCTCAATTCTAATCTCAACGATGTCCATTTCCACTTGCAGTCTGCCAAGCCCCATGTACCTTTTCTGACAGAATCTCAGTTATCGGTTGAGTCAACTACCGCTCATCTCAGTTGCCAAAATTATTTGCTGTATGATTCTTTTCGCCTCAAAGGTGGTACTTGTGCATGTGTCTGTTTCGATATTCCCTGTCAAAGATTTGTTAATTTGGAATCTCCTCTTTTCAATCTTCTCTAGCTTAAAATCTCTCTACCTCATTGTGTCAAATTCATCTGTTGTCTCTACCATTCTCCCAACTCCACAAGAGAGGAAGTCAAAGAGCTCTAAGTGATTATTGGAGTTCTTTGACTTCCTTTCTCTTTGCAACTTGATTTTCTCCAGTCCAACTTTCCTAACAGTGCAGTAATTTTCCTTGGTGATTTTAATGTTCCCAACTCCAGCTAGCTTCCGTTTTCTAGTCACACCAACCCAACTGGTCAAGATGCTGAGGCTTTTGCAATTACTAATGACCTTGCACAGATTGTTTGTTTACCTACAAGACTACTGGACAATCCTAACCATACAGCCAACACACTTGATCTTTTTCTCACAAACAACCCTTGTTTGTTGTCTTCCAGGTTTTCTTTTAGCTCCTCTTGTATACCACTCTGTTATTTTCTTAGTCCATCTGTCATCATGTCTTCATGCTATTTGTCTGAAGTGAGTGGTCCTTTTGACACCTCAGATCACAACTTGGTGATTTTCTCTTCTCCAATGAAACCTTTATCTCATGGCTATTCCCAACCCCCGTATTGTTTGGCATTACAAGAATGCAAAATGGGATGACCTGTGAGATTTCTTTTCTTTTTTTCCTTGGTTGGATTATTGTTTTAAAACTTCTGATGTCAACTTTTGCTCAGATCATGTCAGTGAAATTATTCTTGTAGGAATGGAATCCTTTATTCCACACTCCATTTTAAAATCTCGTCCTTTATCTAAACCTTGGTTTTCCAATAAATGTGCTAAGGCTGTTCAAGAGAAGAACATTGCATTTCGTAATTAGCTTGTTTCCAATTCTTCAGTTTCATTTTCTGCCTACACCAAAGCTCGCAACAATTGTAAAGCAGTCAAAACTAGATTTTGAACAGGTTATGAGCAGAAACCTTGCTTCTTGCCCTAATGGTAGCTGAGCATTCTGGTCTCTTGCCAAAGCTGCTACTTTTGCCCATCTCTGCTCCAACCTCTGTCCAAACCAGATGGCTCTATTGTCACTTCAGCCAAGGATAAAGGTGACCTGCTAGCATCCCATTTTTCTTCCAACTCATGTATTAATGATCTTGGTAAAACACCTCCCACCATTCCCAACACACTCCATTCAATGCCTCCTGTGGTCTTCCATCAAAAGGATGTCAGAAGAATTTCAACAAAATCCTTGAAGTTATTACAAAATCATTTAACTCCCTGTTAGAATTTGATAAACATCTGGCCCTCTCTTCCTTGAATAACTCCTTGTATGCGAATGTAGATGCAAAATACTCATTTAGTTCGGCAGCTATCTGAGACTGATCATCTACAGTAAAATCATTGATGTCAGGTGGACCAATCTGATTCATCCTCTTCCTTTTAGAGTTTATATAAGTAAAGTCTTTGCTGGTTTTCTTTGCATCCTTTGCCAAAGATTTTTCATAACCTTCCTTTGCTTGTTAACCTCTTTTGTGACTTGATTACAGATTAGCTTGTATCTACCATAGGCTTCTGTGTCACCTGACAATTTATATGCATCCCATGCCCCTTGACGTGGGCACCTGTACGTGGTGAGGGGACCTCCCAGTGACGCTGCTGGACTTCCAGACTAGCATCACTGGGATCCAACGCCCACAGCCCAGATTCCAGGCTTACATCAATGGAATCCGGCGTGTTTGCCGTGCGCTGCGACCCGTGGAAATTCGGAAAGGGGGATCCTGGTGGTTGAGGGGCCCAGCTTCAATACACCACTTTGGCCCCTGCTTTGACAAGACGGGAGGTCCTGGAAGGCCCGGCTAGGATCAATCGGCTGCGAGGTTCGCCTGCGAGGGTCAACCGTGTCAATGCCATGCCCCTACCCTCATGGTCCGAGGGACAGGATTCAGGCTGGCGGCGGTGCGCGTATGGTGTCTGGGTAGCCCTGGTTCCACTCCCAAGCGCATTTATTGCGTGCCAGGTAGTGGGCGTCCCTTTGGGCTCCGTGGTGGGTGGGGAGCCCGGGCACTGAATCATATAAAAACTCTATGAATCCTGATAAATTATCTTCTTCAGGGGCCCCAACCCAGTCCCTATCTGAAAGCATTGAGAAAGATTCAGATAGCATTATTGCTACAAAGAGGCAGCGAACAGAAATATCATCAGGGCCTGTTCCAAGATTTCTAATTCTGCATTCTACGAATGAAACACCGATTGGTGTTTATTTTATTTATATATTTATATAAATAAAATAAATTATAAATATATTTATACTATAAATAAATATATTATTTATACAAAAGGGTTTAGATGGGTTAGCAGGGTCACCCAAATCAGTTAAGAGGCTCCGTTCTGGAGACCTTTTAATTGAAACTAAAACTGACAGGCAATCTGAGCAGCTACTCCGAGCAACATCAATAGGAGGAGTACCCATAACAGTGACACCACACAGAACACTAAATTCATTGAGAGGTGTCATTTCAGAATGGGACCTTCTCGACATAACCGAGGAAGAAATCTGCTTGGAATTGAAACCACAGGGAGTTATTGCCGTCAAGAGAATTAGTGCGCGTAGGGATGGGAAACTTGTTAAAACCAGGAGCATTATCCTGACTTTTAACTTGCCCAAACCTCCTGATGAGATTAAAGCTGGCTACATTAACTGTCCAGTGCGTCCATATGTTCCAAACCCTTTACGGTGTTTCAAATGCCAGAAATATGGACATTCTCAAATGGCCTGCCGTGGAGTCCTTGCATGCGCTCGGTGTGGTGCAAAGGACCACGAAACAACAGCATGTTCAGCCACAAAACCCACCTGCATTAACTGTGAGGGAGCACATCCAGCCTATTCACGAGCATGCCAGAGGTGGAAAGAAGAAAAAGAAATTCAACGGCTGAAGGCAGAGCTAAACATATCGTACCAGGAGGCAAGGAAAGCGGTGAAACCTCTCAACATCAACAAACCTACCTACGCCCAGAAGGTAGCAGGGAGGTATTCCATTGGAACTCAGACAGACATGTCCATCCCTCCAAAAGAATCGTTTACTCCCATCGCACATTATCTTTTAAGCTCCCAAAAACCTGCACAGAAGGACCAATCAGCTGCCACTCCTATATCGGTACCTCCTAATGCTCCACAAGTAACAAAAGCAATTGCAAAAGAAAAGAATAAGAAAGGTGAAACATCCGTTAATACCCAAGAAAACATGGATGTTGAGCAGAAGGAGGTACAAGAAGACTCAATTTTGGAGCTCTTTGCTGAGGAGGAAATGGACACTGGACAGCGTCCATACTTCCCCAGGAAGGATAAAGCCAAAACTGAAAAAGGTAAGCCCTCAGCACCTCGGAAGCTGCCTGATGGACCCACCAAGCCAAAATAATGGCTAAATTCCTACAGTGGAACTGTCGTGGATTCCGGCAAAATACTGATGACATCAAGGCACTCCTGCAAAAGCATGAGCCAGTCTGCTTTTGCTTACAAGAGACATACCTGAAGGCAAATGAAAACCCTTTACTTCGTAACACCATTATCATTCGAAAGGACAGAACTGGGGATGGACCTGCTCATGGGGGTGTTGCTATAATTCTGGGCAACCATACCCCATATCAAACTATTGCGCTCACCACCAACATTGAAGCGGTAGCAGTTCGCCTTACGGTAGGTTTTTTAATAACAGTCTGCTCAGTTTATTTACCACCTGGGGCTGATATCTCCCAGAGAGACCTTGATGATCTCATTGTGCAGCTGCCTACTCCTGTCTTACTCCTGGGCGATTTCAGTGGACATAACACCCTGTGGGGTAGTGCAAACGTTAATGGAAGGGGATGTGTCATAGAGCATACGCTCAATGACAATGACCTATCCCTTCTAAATGTGGGAACTAACACCTTTTTCCACATGCTTACCCGTACGTTCTCTGCTATTGACCTCTCTATATGTTCCCCCTCTCTCCTTCCTTCAATCAACTGGGAGGTAGAGGAGAATCTTTATGGAAGTGATCACTTCCCCGTGATAACCAGCCTACTTAAAGGGACGCCATGCTCACCTTTTAGGTTACCGCGATGGAAGATTGATCAGGCTGACTGGAACACCTTTCAACACCTGGTAGACTTTAACATCAGTACAGTCAGTCGGGAGCCTATCAATGACGCAGTGGCGTATATCACAGAAAGCTTTGTCCATGCAGCTGCAGCTACAATTCCGAAAATATCTACCCGGTTTCCGCCATTTCCAAAACCTTGGTGGAATACTGAATGCACAGCAGCAAAAAAGGCACAAAATAAAGCTTGGGGGATATTCCGACGATATCCTACCACAGCCAATCTCTTAGCCTTCAAACGTGCATGCGCGAAAGCGCGATATATTCGTCGTCAGAGCCAAAAGGAATCGTGGGTCCGCTTTACATCCACTATTACCCAGTCAACCAGCAGTAAAGCTATCTGGGACAAAATCCGGAAAATGAAGGGTAAATATACATCACACCCTTCATCGGTCCTGGAGTATAATGGATACGTTATTGCAGACCCAACTGCAATAGCCAATGTACTTGGGGAGACCTTTTCTGCCATCTCGTCAACATCTGCTTACTCCCCAGAATTTCTGGTCTGGAAAGATAAATGTGAAAAGGAGCCAATTAACTTTAAATCAAAAAAGTCTTATCCCTATAACAGGCCCTTTACCATGGAAGAGTTAGAAACAGCTCTAACTCTTACCAAGGCAAGTGCTGCCGGACCAGATCTTATCCATTATGATATGGTCAAACATCTATCTGCAAAATCCACATACTAACTGCTTTTTCTATATAACAGAATATTTCAAGAAGAGCAGTTTCCGGATTCCTGGCATAAGGCAATCGTGCTTGCCTTTCCTAAGCCAGGAAAGGATCCTAAAATCCCAACGAACTACCGTCCTATTGCTCTGACTAGCTGTCTGTGCAAAATTCTGGAGAGAATGGTCAATGCCCGCCTTATCTGGTATTTGGAGGCTAATGGGTTCCTCTCCAGATTTCAGTGTGGCTTCCGTAGGAATAGGTCAACTTTGGACCATTTAATCAGGCTCGAAACTAGTCTGCGCAGGAACCGAAAAGAGGTAGTTGTTCTATCCCGGCTCCGCATAGGACATTGTCACTTGACACATTGCTATTTGCTGAGGGCAGACGATCGTCCTATGTGTAGAAATTGTGACACCATTTTAACAGTCCGTCATATTTTAATTGAATGTACTTCCTTTTATTATGACCGCCGCTTATGTTTTAGCCATCTGTCTGAACCTTATACACTCAGACAGGTTTTATCCGACAATGACAACATGTCAGCTATTTTTAAGTTTTTACAACTTATTAATCTAAAAAATTCTATCTAGAATATTTTTATAGTTTTATGCTATATGAACGTTTTATATCGTATATATTTTTTACAATAATATACAAATAATTTTATATGCTACATCCTTTTGACTTGGCGCATTATAGCCTTAGATGCTAATGCGCCATAAAACTCTAAAACAAACAAACAAACAAAAAAGCATCCCATGCATTTTTCTTGTCTGCAACGAGTCTCATTAGTTCATCTGACATCCATTTAGCCCTAAACTTAGAGCAGTATTTCTTAGTTGGAACAAAAAGCCTAGTAGCTACCAAAATTACTTACTTGAATGCTTCCCATTTAGAATTTGTTGTTGGTAACATCATCATTTGGTCCCACTGTACAGAACCTAAAAAATCTCTGAGACCATTGTAGTCGCCTTCACGCAAGCAAAATCCCTTCTCTTTACCCCTGATGGTAGTTACATCTTTAAGTAAATCCCACATCAGTACACTGTAATCACTGCCACCTAGTGGTTCCTTTATCTGTAAATTCTTAATGCATAAATAATCACTGCTGATAATCAGATCAAGAGTGTTACTCCCGCTTGTTACCTCTGTAATGTGTTCAAATGTATCACCATTTCACAAAGGGGATTGAAAAGGTGACACAAGTAACTATAGACCTGTTAGTTTAACTTGTGTTCCGGGGAAAATAATGGAATCACTCAATTAAAGAAGCATTTCAGGATCATCTAGACAAGACTGCAGTAATAGTTAAGACACAGCATGGGTTTGTTAAAGGGAGGTCTTGTCTGACCAATTTGATTGGATACTATGATGTGGTCACAAAGGAACTGAATGTCAAAAATAATTTTGATATCATATACATGGATTTCAAGAAAGCATTTGATATTGTTGCATATGGAAGACTGCTGTACAAATGGTGCCTCCGTAGCCAGGCCGGCAGGAGCAGCAGTGCGTAGCACACGCTTCTTGATTAAACTGGAGTTCGAGCCCTTGACCACCAAATACGGAGGATGCGGAAAGGTCAGGGAATACCACTGCATATCCCCGGAGCAATATGGCCTTAGTTGCTAATGCTTCTAAAAACCCAAAACAATAATAACAATGCTGTAAAAATTGGAGAGATATGGCATTAAGAGCAAGTTGCTACAATGGATAAAGGGATGGTTGAGTGGGAGACGACAGAGTGTAGTAATCAATGGACACTGCTCTTTGCAGACAAACGTTATTAGTGGAGTTCTCCAGGGTTTGGTGCTGGGCCCATTGTTGTTTTGTGTATTCATCAACAATATTGATGACAGTATATCAGGTTTAATGCCCAAGTTTGCAGATGATACAAAGGTTGGCAGGGTTGTTAATGACAGTAAAGAAAGGGATCTAGATAAGTTGGGCAAATGGGCTGAGAAGTGGCAACTGAAGTTTAACATTGACAAATGCAAAGTACTGCATATGGGTAGCAATAACCCAAGAGAAATGTACCAACTGTGTTGTACTACGCTCAGAGAAGTGGAAAGTGAAAAAGACCTAGGAGTAATTGTGCAGTCAAATATGAAGTTCAATGAGCAGTGCAGATGGGCTGCAAGGGCAGCTCATCGAGCCTTGTCAATGATAGATAGCAATTTTGCTAGCTGTGATTATCCCGTTGTACAAGGCAATTGTCAGGCCACACCTAGAGTAGTTTGTACAGGTCTGGAGGCCTCATTTTAGGAAAGATGTAGCATTGCTAGAACGAGTACAAAGTAAGGCAACAAGATTGTTGAGGAGAACAAAGGGGTGATCTTACCAAGAAAGGCTTAAATTCTGCAAATTGCAGTGTCTGGAGAGTAGGCACCTGCGAGGTATCTGATTGAGGTGTATAAGACTTTTAATGGGTTGCGCAAGCTGAATACTGATGGGATTCTTCCGCTTGCTCGCATTAAGAACCTGAGGGGGCATAGATTCAAATTGAGGAAAGACAGTTGCAGAATAGATGTGCTGAAAGTTGCCTTTAGCCAGCAGGTAGTTGATTGGTGGAACAGACTTCCATCTTTTGTTGTGGAAGTTGATAGCCTAAATAAATTTAAAGCCGAGCTGGACAGGCATTTGGAATTAATGGAGGGGTGAAATGGGAGTGTTTTTTTTTTTTGTCTGATGCTGCATAAGCTTGCTTTCTTGCATCATATGCCTCTACTAATGCTAACATGCTGCTGTAGAAAATAATCATCCAATAAATCCACAAAAGCTTTGCTAGTGTGCGAATGACCAACCCACAAGTTCCAGTTTATATCTGGAAAATTAAAATCCCCCATTATAAGACACTCTGATGTATTGGCTCACTCTGTTTCTCTGTATAATTGTTCATTGTAGTCATCAGAGTCATTAGGCCTATAACAAACTCCTACCCTCATTTTTGCTTTCCCAGTGCTTATGTCACACCAAACTGACTCAGCATGCATTGTCCATCTATGTCAACTGGATGCACTTCTCTAGATTTTGTGTTTCTTAACTAATAGCATAACCCCTCCTCTCCTCCTCCTCCTATCCTGTCTATCCTTTCTGTACACAATGTACTCCCCAAATTCCAATTCTGCATCCCTTATATCTGAATGGCATCATGTCTCTGATATCCCAACAATATCTGCCTTGGATGTCTTAACCAGCATTTCAAATTCATCAAATTTATTTACTATACTCCTAGCATTGGTGTACATGCACCCATTCTTACTCTTAATTACTCTACCACAGCCCATGTATTTATAACCTTGTTTTATAACCCTCAGCAATTCCTGAAATCTCCAGCAACTGGCTTTCCAGGCTGCTGCCCATTCCAATTGAAGAAGTGCAAGAATTATTTCATCTGCATGTGGCTACTGTTAATGTATTTGTCTGTGAATCCCCCCCCAAGCTAGCAATTTTCTGACCCACCTAACATTGCCCGATAGGTGGCATTTAGGTGACATTTCAGATATCTTACCAATACCCAGCTATCTTACCAATACCTTCCCCATACTCTTCATCATTTTCAGCTATCTTACCAATACCCATCATCAGGTCATAACAGCATGGTCTGATGATGCGTATCGGTAAGATAGCTGAAATATAGTTACCTTAATGAAATATAAATACCTTAATGTATAGTAGTTTAGGGGAATAGCTATATTATTAATTTCACACGGTGTATGAGTGGTATTAAATATAGTAATAATCTTAATGTTTTTTTTTGTTGTAAAGTGTTGGAACATATCTGTAGTTTTTTGTTTTTTTTTTAAATTCCAAATGTATTTTGTTATGAAATATATTAAAATAACTGCTTATGATTATTCATTATTATACTGGGGGGGGGGGAGGCATGCTGATAAGACTTTGCATAAAGACACCTTATATGCATGCAGTATTCTTTCTGTGTACTATTCCTTTCTGCTGGTCTCTTTCAGTTTCTATGGTCTACTTGAAAATTTCCCTGCTGTAGTAGCACCATGAAGTTTTCATTGGTGATTATATTTGTCACTCTTTATCTAGGGTATCCAGTTTTGTTGCAGGAGCAGAACAGATGGACTGCTAATATAGTATCTTATGAGGACTTCCCATTCAAAGTTGCTAAGGCTCTTGTACTGTATTTCCTCAATCAGTTTACTTCTAGTATGAATACAATCGCTTTTATAGCTTTTCTTGACATGTGAATGATAAGTATATTTTTTATTTTCAAAAGTCAGAGGTTTTTGGATACTGTTGGCAATATAGTGTTATGTTGTGTATGTACAATGTACACTGTATGAATTAATTTAAGATATTTAATATTTCAGTATTGTGTATTTTGTTTTATAATATTGTGTTATTTTAGGTAAAAATTCTTAGTTTTGAGTTTCACTATTCATTGTTTCATTTCACTATTCACCATTTCATGATATGATATCAAATTTGTTTTGTTACTCAGAAAGTTCATTAAGCATACTTTTGCTAACTAATTGATACTTGTGAGCTGAAATTTTGTAATGCTCTAAATCTTATCTTTCAGGAAAGATGGTCTTTCTGAAGTGAATGATTTGGCATTTGATATGTATATTGACCCTGAAGTAGGACATATATTGAGAATGCTGGAACTGAAAAAGCAAAAAGCAATAGCAGGTAAATACCATTAAAAAATTAGTCAAAATTTTACCCTTCTTGAAAAATACCTTCAACAATTTGGAAAACATCTGTAATTTATATATAAATTTTTAAGATTTGTAATGTTACATTAATGCTTTCTGAATAATAATAGTTAAATATTGTTTCTGTTTAGGTAACCCACAACCACTGTTTTGAAAATTCTTCAAAATTACTACTTTGTTGTCATAATCAACATTGTGACAGCATAATTAACACATTTTTATCTGTTTATTAGATTCAACATTCAGCTATTCATCTATTTTCCAAAAAATCACACTAGAATGGGAAAGTTGAATGACATACTAATCAAAGAATAATTATTTGAGATATTTGAAACTAAGAAAGTTCAGAATAAAATTTATATTATGATAAGCATTACATTAAGGAAACCTATACTAGTCTCTTGGTTACATGCAATCTTTAAGAACCCAAACCTGGTTCTTCCATATATGTACTTAATATGGTGATGATGTCATCAAACCATATATGAGGTACAAGCTAAAAGCTTCCAGACTGATGGCGAGGTATGCAAATGGCAGTTCCAGTTTTGCTCTGACTATATCATATTGCTTTATCATAAGTAAGTTTGGTGAATTTTGATATTATAATGCGCAGCATTATTTTGTAATTGTTGTTTAACAGTTTGGTAAATTTTTCCATTTCAGTGTGCTGCATTATTTTGTGACCATCATTTAACAGTTTGGTGAGCTTTGCCATTATGGTGTGTTGCATTATAAGGGGCATTCAAAAAGTTTTGTCAAACACATACTCTAGATTTAGGTGCAAAGGTACAAATAAGCATAGTAATAGGAGATAGTATCTGTACAAAATTTCAGCCATATAACTTATTCTGTTTATTTTTGACAGGTGTGATTCTGAAGTCTGTTGACAATCAAGCCAAAAATGAAAAAATTTGAGCAGCAAGCAGTTACAAAATTCCTAACAAAATAGAATGTGGAATTACCCAAAACATTACACATTTGAACATTGTATATGGTCAAGCTACTCCATCAGAACTTGCAATCTGGGATTGGTTTATTGTATTTAAGCATAGCAGAGAGAGCATCGAAGATGACCCAAGGACTGGGTGGCCAGAAAGCAGCCCAAAATGAAATGGCCAACAAGTTGCATAAATTAGTTATGAAAGACTGTAAAATGAACATTGAACGGATAGCCAATAACGCAAAGATTAGACCTGGGTCAGTATATGCCATCCTACATGAGCAACTACACATCACAAAGGTGTCTTGTTGGTGGGTTCCAAAAATGCCGAGTGACAATCAGAGAGAGGCAAGAGTGAACATCGCCAGGTCTCTTTTGGAGTGTGCCAATCTGAATGAAGATTTTTTTGCCTGATTGTTACTACTGATTAATATTGGGTTCACCACTTTGATCCAGAATCTAAATTTGCTACCATACAGTGGAAACATGCTGGATCACCCACTCCAAAAAAATTCAAAGTGCATTCAGCTGGGGAAGATTCTATTGACAGTCTTCTGGGATTGTTTGGGAGTACTGCTCATTGATTTCCTTGAAAAGGGTAAAACTGACAGGAAGGTAATGTGTTGATCTATTTACCAAATTATGAGAAAACATCAAGTGGCAGTGACAAGGAAAGCTGCCCCAAGGAGTGCTGTTGCTAGATGACAATGCCTCACCTCACAGATGTGAACTGTCAGAAACAACAATGGCCAAATTGGAGTTTGAGTCTTTGCTGCATCCACATTATTCACCTGATATGGGCCCATCTGACTTTTACTTGTTTGGAAAATTGAAACAGCATCATCATGGGAATGCATTTTGTGGATGATGGACATCTGAAACAGGCAGTGACTGAGTGGTTTGATGAGCAAAATACAGACTTTTACTGTTTTCATGTTGAAACACAAATGGGAAAAATTTATAACTGTGAGTGGTGACTGCATAGTGACGTCTTAACATGCACTCTGAAATTTGTGAGTCTGTGATTACAGGAGCTGTGTTTGACAGAACTTTTTGAATGCCCCTTGTATTGTGTGCTATCTTTGATTTGTGGCTACTGTTTAAATGTTTGTTCAGTGCATTCTGTGATTAGTAAAGTGGCTGACATGGAGAAGCAAAGAGTTTGCAAAAAGTTATGCTTTAAAATTGGCAAAATGACTTTGGCAATTCATGAAATTCTTAAAACAGCTTTTGATTCTATTATAATGGGATGGACACAAACATTTGAGTAGTTTTTGAGGTTTAAAAGTGGTCAAATGTCATTTGAAGATTTGGAGCAGTTAGGTTGTCCATTTTTGGGTTAGACTGGCAAAAGCTTGGAAAAGTTGCATTAAGTCATCCACAAAGACTGAGAGCATACCATTAATGATATAGCTGAGATATTAGGCACACAGGTGAAAGAGTTTCTTTTACCTGTGTGCCAGGACCTTCACCTTCTTGTTCCTCAACATGAAATTGTAGCTTAAAGAACTGGGATTTGATGATTTTTACAAGATCCAGGTAGACTGGCAGGTAGTACTAAACATGATCTCAAAATAAAAAAAGTTCCTGGTGCATCCTTCAGTGGTAAAAAAACTGGATTTGGCTGTTAACTCTGAAAGGGGATTACTTTAAAGGGGACAACATTGGCTTATGACTAAGGTAGGTGCAGCACTTACCTTTTGGCTTGCCTCTTGTATACGCAATGTGGTGATGATCAAGCCATATTATACAGTGGGGCCTCGACTTACAATGACATCGACATCCAATATACCTTCCATATGATTTTTTATTTTAAGAACCAATGATATTTGCAGGTACCAATGGCTTTCCGATATAGCTGGAACTATACATGGGTGCAAATTTTCAGATGCGTGGTGTGCAGAACATCACTCATACAGTTGTTCTCAATCAATTAGCATCTTTGTTATTGTCCAGTAAACATTCCTATGTGTTATAGTACTTTGGAGAGTCTCTTTATGTTCTGTTTGATGCGCTTGTTAGTGTGTTTTTGTTAATCATACATAATTACAGTAATTTAATTGTGGTTTTAATGCATTAATATGACTATTTCAATTGACTATTTCTACAATATTTAAACAAAAGGATATTCTAAAGAGTGTTAAAGCTAGTGATGATTCCACTTTTTTTTTTTTTTTTTGGTAGTTGTTGGCGCATCGGCTTCTGTGGCCATAATGCACCTTCCAAGGTTTTTGCAGTACTTTGATCCAAGCCCGAGGCGGGATTCGAACCCGCGACCTTTGGGTTGCCAGGCAGGCACTTGACCCACCTGGCTAGCCCGGTTGGCTATGATTCCACATTGGTACATAAGGGAAGAGACTTTATTTTGGAAATGGAAAGGCTTTTGTTGATATGGATTAGGGAAAAGCAGATGAAGGGTGACACAATGCCTAGACAGTTTATCTGTGAATGTGCTAAGCAGATCTATGACAATCTGAAACTTAAAGCTGCATCAATCAGTGGCAATGCTGTGCTTTTTGAAGACTTTAAAGCTAGCAGAGGCTGGTTCGAGCACTTCAAAAAAAGGGCAAGTATCAAAAGTGTTCAAAGGCATGGAGAGGCACCCAGTGCTGATAAAAAAGCAGCTGAGGCCTTTAAAATTGAATTCCAACAGTTTGTTGATCAGGAGAGTTATCTTCCCCAGCAGGTTTTTAATATTGACAAAACCGGCCTCTTTTGGAAGTGAATGCCCACGAGAACATACATCACTAAGGATGAGATCAGTTTACATGGTCATAAGCATATGAAAGATAGGCTCACTCTCCTGTTGGGTGCCAGTTCCCCTGGAGATTTCAAGCTGAAGCCTTCGCATGCGCATCACTCTAACACTCCAGAGTATTTAAACAATAAAAAGTTGACAAAGGCATGCTGGGAGTGTTTTGGTGCAGTAACAGAAAGGCCTAGCTTACAAGATATGTCTTCAATGAAGGGGCACTTGAAGTTTTCTGTTCTTCAGTGAAGAGTTATCTTTAGAAAAATAAGCTTCCTGTGAGGGCACTGCTCCTGATGGATAATGCCCAGGCCATGGTCCCAACCTTGTTAAATCTCTTGAGGCATATTTTGACTTTGTTCAAGTCAAATTTTTACCACCCAACACCACTCCTCTTCTTCAACCAATGGACCAGCAAGTGATAGCAAACTTCAAGAAAATTTACACCAAGAAAATGTTTGCAAGTTGCTTTGCAGTGACCTCTGGTGAAAATGCTGGCACCCTCAACGATTTTTGGAGGGCAAAGTTCAACATCCAGGACTGTGTAAGGCTGATTGTAAGTTCTTGGAATGATGTTTCCACCAGGTGCTTAAATTCAGCCTGGAAAAATATCTGGCCTTTAATTATCCATAACATTGACTGATTTGAAGATGATGGTGCTTTGACAAATGATATTAAAAAAAAAAAAATGTTCTTGTTTATACTCCAGCATGATCACCAGGTCAGTGGAGTTTACAATAAATCAATCAATACAAATATTAATTGTATTTAGTAGTCACGGGTTTGAACCCCAGTCCACTCAAAGAGCGTGTGCTACTGCACTCGCACCCTTGACCACTCAGCTACGTCAGGCCCTTGTTATTGTTACTCTTGGTAAATCAATGGGTCTGGAGGTTGATGAAGAGGATGTGGAAGATCTTATTGATGCTCATGGGCGTGAGCTAACAACAGAGGAGCTACAAGAGTTGGAGAAAATTACAAAGAGTGACACTTAAGAGGAAGAAGAAGACACCCAAAAAGTGTCAGCTGAAGAGTTGAAGACTGTCATTTCTTGTTGGGAGCGTTTAAGAGAAGTGGTAAAAAAACACATCAACATTGAAAACACTGAACTCATGATGTGCAAAATGGAAGATGGAGTCATTTCTTACTTCAGGAAGCTACAAAAAAGTCGTAAAAAACAGTCCACCGGACAGTTTCTTTGCCAGTAGCAGTAAAAGACAAAAGGCTGAAAAGACACCTGACACAGTCCCACCACTATGCCACCATTGATTTCATCAGCTCTGCACTTCAAGTCTAAGGTAAATGCTAATTTATTGTTTGTTTTAATTTAAGATGTTTTATGATTATTTATTAATTAATATTTAGAAAGCACTCATTTTTAATGTAAAAATGAAGTATAATATGTAAGAAATACTTATTTTATATGTTGTTGGGGTCACCTATCAAGAGTTTGGAATGAATTATAGAAAATCAATGTATTATTGGTTTCAACTTAAAATATTTTCAACATACAATGAGTTTTGTGGAATGAATCACCATCAGATGTTGGGGCCCCATTGTATATACATATGGAATCAACTGGGTTTGGGTGCCTAGAGGTTGCATGTGACCAAGAAACTGGCATAGGTTCTTTTCAAATATAATACATGTCAAATAAATGTATGTATTTGTCATCATGTGAATTATGTTTGTTGCCCCCCAAAAAAGATGGAGGGAAACCATGAAGATAAAGCTTGTTTTGAAACCAGAGTTAAGGATAGTTGAAATATACTTATAAAATATCTAGATGGATATTCAGAATTATTTCAGTCATTCCATATTTTGATTACCATATCCGAATATGAGCTGCAGCAGTTGTTTGATATTCTAAAACTCAAATTTGGATGTGGATCTTATGTCGTACGTTGTTAAATGTAGATTTCACCGCTTGTAGATGTTTAATGTTTAGTTTTTGTGTTTGTGGCATACACGAGAGAAAGAGAAAGAGTTTTAAGATTTTTAACTTTTGCAAAACTTTAGTTGAAAAAAAGCATTAGCCTCTGACCAAGGTTTCCACTAATCTGGTGTCAACCTTTCTAGTCCTCTCCTTCCAGTTATTCTTTTAATAGCTGTTTCTCTTCTTAGCAGTGATTTTTAAGCCAACTTTCTCCTTCCAAACATTGCATTTACTTTATTGCTTCTCCATTATCTTCTTCTCTTTGCATTATTTTAACAGCCAGGACTTCCAGGCTGTTCCTAATATTACTCTTTCTTTACTCATTCTTTACTCTGTCTTCTCTTTACCAAAGAATTAAGTATTGCACATGTAGTATTCCTCCTTTTCCTTCTTTGTACACTCTTAATCTGTCTCAACATCCACATCTTAGTCCACCTCCCCACCCCATTTTCCAGTACTGAGCATTATGCAAAATTTCTAGCCACACTGCCAGACCTTTAAAACCTGCCTTTAAGTTTAATTAGCATTCAGCTGTTACACAATGCTCCACTAATATGCCTCCATTTTATCCATCCAGTTTTAATTATTTTATTACATCTGCATCAATCACTCCATCCCACTACATAACTGAGAAAATATGAATATAAAATTTTAGTTCATAAGCAGCATTATTGGGAAAAATTTAAGAATAATATGGTCTGTTTTATTGTTTAGGAAATCTTTAGAGATAAAAGTAAAAGTTTCGATGCATATTAATAAATCATTCTGTACTGTAACATCCCAATTATTAACATTTGAATTTGAGTTACTCTCTTGAACTTTTTGTTTTGGCTAACTTTATGTGAATGCACACTGAGTGTTTTGCAGTACTGCCCCACTTTTTGTTTTATTTGATAAAAGCAAACTGTCGTACTCTGAGTTTGTTTGATGAAGAATATTTTATATTTTTTTTTACTTTTTAAATTTTTCAAAAATATGCAAAAAGTGTTCACTGTTTTTTGTTTTTTTCTTATTCCTTTGTAAACTACAACTACTTTCACAGCCCTTACTTACATTATACTATATGTATGTTTTATTATTTTGCACAGATGAAAGATTTATATATGCAAAAAAATTGAAGCATGCCATGGAAGTACTTCGAAAGGTAAATCTTTATTGAATTAGTATTAGTGTTATTATTGTCCATACACTGCAAGGAAGACAGAGACTTTTGCTACATCAGCAGAAATAAAAACAACAACAACAACAACAAAAAAACTACCTTATGCGTGTTTTCCACTTTCTCTTTATGGTTTCTGTTAATGTTTATTTGTTGAAAAAGGCTCTTAAAGTTCTTCAGATAAGATTTGATATTGTAAATTCATGTCAAAATATTTGTTACAACATTTTTTATTAAATGTTGAAGTGAAAAAAAATTGAACATTTAAAAAGCTCATTTTGTTATCCTTTGTTATAAATAGCTACTGTAATAAATGTCAACAAATTTTTGTTCATATCAAAGTTTGCTAGCTGACCACGTGAAGCAGAGATCAGGAAGGGAAATATGCTCTGCTTATGTTTTGTTACAATAACAAAACAAGCAAAGCAAATGTAAATAACATTAAAATTTTCATCAGAATATCACATGTAGTAGTATTCAAATAGAATAGAATGATGTAGTAGTCAAATAGAATAGAATGATGTAGTAGTAAAATAGAATAGAATGATTTAGTAGTCAAATAGAATGCATCATCATTTGAAGAGAACTATTTTAAAATTTGCAATACGTTGTAGAAAAGAGAAAAGTGCATAGAATTTGAGTATATGTAGTAAGTTATGTAGTGTTTGGTAAATGTATGCATAATTGTTGTAGTTTTATCTCTGGAACCCCTCTGTCATTCAATGCTCGATTTGTATGGAGAAAGATTCATCTCAATATCTAGTATTAGTATTCTTTTAATAAAACTATTACACACACACACACACACACACACACACACACACACACACACACACACGCACACACACACACACACACACACACACACACACACACACACACACACACACACACACACACACACACACACACACACACACACACACTCCTGCTGCTCGTAAATGATATGAAGCTCACAGGTAATGTGTGTTCTTTTCACTACATCATATATAATGCTTTTGTCCTTAGATAAGATCAAACTCTTTACTGAATTGATGTTAAAGTGATATTAGCAATAGTAGAGGCATATGATGCAAGAAAGCAAGCTTATGCAGCATCAGCCAAAAAAAAAAAAAAAAAAAAAACCCTCCCATTTCATCCCTCCATTCATTCCAAATGCCTGTACAGCTCAGCCTTAAATTGATTTAGGCTATTAGCTTCCACAACAAAAGGTGGAAGCCTGTTCCACCAATCAGCTACCCGCTGGCTAAAGGCAAATTTCCCACATCTATTCTACAACTATCTTTCCTCAATTTGAAACTGTGCCCCCTCAGGTTCTTAGTCTCAGCAAGACGAAGAATCCCATCAGTATGCTTGCTCAACCTGTTCAAGCCCTTGTACACCTCAATCAGATCACCTCACAGGTGCCTACTCTCCAGGTGCTGCAATTTGCAGAACTTAAGCCTTTCTTGGTAAGAGCACCCCTTTGTTCCCCTCACCAATCTTGTTGCCCTTCTTTGTACTCGTTCTAGCAACTCTACATCCTTCTTAAAATGAGGCCTCCAGACCTGTACATAGTACTCTGTGGCCTGGCCATTGCCTTGTATAACGGGATTATCACCTCCCTGTCCCTGCTAGCAAAATCCCTATATATCATTGACAAGACTCCATGATCTGCCCTGGCAGCTCATCTGCACTGCTCAGCGAACTCCATATTTGGCTGCACAATTACCCCCAGGTCTTTTTACTTTACACTTCCCTGAGTGTAGTACCACCCAGTTGGTATGTTTCTCTTCGGTTATTGCTATCCATATGCAGTACTTTGCCTTTGTCAATGTTAAACTCCAGTCTCCACTTCTCGGCCCATTTTCTCAACTTATATAGATCCAGTTGGAGTGGCATACTCTCATTACTGTCGTTAACAACACTGCTAACCTTTGTATCATCTGCAAACTTGGACATTAAACCTGATATACCTTCATCAATATCATTGATAAATATACAAAACAACAATGGGCCCAACACCGAACCCTGGGGAACTCCACTAATAACATTTGTGTATGAAGAGCAGTGTCCATTGATTACCACTCTCTGTTGTCTCCTACTCAATCATCCCTTAGCATTAGCATTAGTAGAGGCATTTGATGCAAGAAAGCAAGCTTATGCAGCATCAGCAAAAAAAAAAAAAAAAAACCACTTCCACTTCACCCCTCTGTTCATTCGAAATACCTGTCCAGCTGAGCCTTAAACTTATTTAGGTTATCAACTTCCATGACAAGGAAGGCTATCAACTTCCACGAAAGTCTGTTATCCATTGTAGCAGCTTACCCTCGATGTACCTCTCCAATTTGTACAGCAGTCTTCCATGTGCAACAGTATCAAAAGCTTTCCTGAAATCGAAGTATATGATATCAAAATTATTTTTGGCATTCAGTTCCTTTGTGACCACATCATAGTAAGCAATCAAATTGGTCAGACAAGACCTCCCTTTGACAAACCCATGCTGTGTTTTAACTATTACTGTAGTCTTGTCTAGATGATCCTACAATGCTTCTTTAACCAGTGATTCCATTATTTTCCCCAGAGTTACTGTGTCATCTTTTGAACCTCCTTTGTGAATTGGTGTTACATTTGCACACCTCCAGCCATGGGGACCTCTCCTCAGTCCAAGGAAGCTCTCATAATTATGGCTAAGGGTTTGCTTACTTCCTTTGCTGCCTCCTTGAATATAATTGGATAGATCCCGTCCACACCAGGTGGCTTCCTTATGTTTAACTTAAACAATTTCTCCTCCACTTTGCTCTGTGTTATTACAAAATCACTTAGCTTCCTGTTAGCGTTTGACGAACTTCTGGCGCTCCCCGCATTGAATAACTCCTTATGTGTGAATGTAGATGCAAAATACCCATTCGGTTTATCAGCTACCTGAGCATGATCATCAATAGTCAACCTATCTATGTTAAGTGGTCCAATCTGATTCATCCCTTTCCTTCTAGAGTTTACATAAGTAAAGAACTCCTTGCTGTTTTTCTTTCCATCCTTTTCCAAGGATTTTTCATAATCTTCCTTCGCCTGCCCTACCTCCTTTGTGACTTAATCACAGACTAGTTTATACCTGCCATAGGCTTCTGTATCGCCTGATACTTTATATGCATCCCATACATTCTTCTTCTCTGCCACTAGCCTCATTAATTCATCTGACATCCATTTAGGCCTAAACCTTGAACAGTATTTCTTAGTTAGAATGAAAAGCCTAGTAGCCTCCAAAATTAAGTCCCTGAAGGCTTTCCATTTAGAATTCACTGTTGGTAACATCATTAGTTGATCCTACTGTACAGAATTTAAAACTGTCTGAGACCTCTGTAGTCACCTTTATGAAAGCAAAAGCCCTTCCCTTTAGCCTTAATGGTAGTTACATCTTTAAATAATTCCCACATCAATACATTGTGATCACTGTCACCCAGTAGTTCCCTTATCTGCAGATTCTTAATGCATGAAGAATCACTACTGATAATCAGATCAAGTGTATTGCTCCTTGTGGTTGCCTCTCAAACATGTTGCTTTAGAAAACAGTCATTCAATAAATCCACAAAAATCTTGCTAGTGTGTGTGCAAGTGACCAATCCACAAGTTCCAGTCAATATCTGGAAAGTTAAAATCTCCCATTATAAGACATTCTGATTTACTGGTCCACTCTATTTCTCTGCACTATTGCTCATTATACTCATCAGATTCATTAGGCCTATAACACACACCTACTCTCATTTTTCCTTTCCCAGTGCTTATTTCACACCAAACAGACTCAACACTGCATTGTCCACCAACATCAATTGGATGCCCTTACTTAGATTTTATGTGTTTTTTAACTAACAGCATAACCCCTCTCCCTTCCTATCGGGGTCTGGAAAATTTATCGGCCGCAATTCACCGCCAGCAATTAATCACTAGCAGTTTACCGCCACATCAGTTTATCGCATAAACAATTTATAGCCTACAAATGATCACTAGCATATTTTACCATCTAGAAGCAATGAGATGTGTTTGGTCAAATCATAAAAAGTTATTTTTTATTTAAGTTTCTGCCTTAAGCTATGATTAGCATATTTTTGGAATTCTATGAACTATGAGGGAATAGTACGGAAATAAAAAAACACATGTATGGAAATATGTATTTTAATAGTTACATGTATCACAAAAATAGTAAAAAATCCATTATTTAAACAATATAACAATTGTTTAATTTTAAACTAAACTAATTATAACATTAGGTATGTCATAGTACACTGCTAAAAATTCAAAATGAATGTTTATGCAATCTTCAGAATCAGTCACGTTGTGATAATTAATTACTAAGAAACTGTAATATTTACAACACAGTATGTACATTATTAATAAGAAATGTTATGCACTATACCTCTTAGATAATCAACAATATCACCCCGTTCATCGTATGCACTAACAAGCCTTTTAATTTGTTCATCACAATCGCGATACTTCTTTTTTTTGTTGCCTGGATCACTTCCACTTAAATATTGTTCAATGCACATTTCGTTAATACTTTGTTCTTTTTTAATGCAATCGATAAATTTCCAAATGTTGGGATGATAAGCAGCGACTTGTTCCTCAAATCTTCTATGCCAACCTTCAACAGAATTATTCGTTCTTGGTAATCCTTCAAGAACAAGCTGGTGTACGTTCCACATTTCATGGGAATACTTTGGTGGTCAATGAAGATGTCGTCTGGTTGGGCATCCAATCCATGTATCCTCAAAATAATCAACAACTTCTTGCGATTCTGGAAAAACAACCGTCACAATAGGAGTGGGCACAATTGCTACCAAAATTCGCATATTTAAAGCAAAATTAGCATCAGTTTCATAACGTTGTTTCAATCCATTATTCTGAATGAAACGAAAAATACATTGTGAAAAGTGGAAAAAACAACCCCATTGCGAAGTGTCAGGAAAAACTCTTCTGCAAGCATTCATCATCGCCATCTCAAAATCTATAGTTATTGATTGCAGGGACATAGCTGGTTCCAATACTTCCGGCTGCTGTAGTAGAGATACATATGTTTCCTCAGACTTGTTAGGCAATAATGCATAAACTAATGGAAGTGATATTTTGTCCTTGAATCCATGTATTGTATACAGCTGATAAAAAAGTAAGTGAACAGTTTTGAAAGTCCCATCGGCATAACAGTGTTCACTTCGCGCTAACAACTGCAAATTTCTTTTTGTACTGAAAATTAACATACGATTGTCCTCGGGTCCAGAATCAAATTGTAGAAACAATTCTCCATTGCATGATGTTTTATATTCTTCTGTAAAAACTATGTCTCTACGATGCGTTGGAAGAACTGGGCCATCAAAATTTCGATTTCTTATATTTTGGATCGTTCGTTTCATTGTATCTACACTTGGAAGCTTCGAGGCTGCTGCTTGGCTACAGGTTCTCGAAACATTTGAAATAATACTATGAGGTGTATTATTTGTTGTTTCTGCATAAGTTCGAATGGTATCAAGAAGTTGTGCTGCCCCAACTCCTGCTGCATCTCCACAATGGTTGTGCTCCTTCCATGTTTTAAAGATGGTGTTATCTACCGTAGTAACTCGAGCGGCACATTTGGTTTTTCGGTAATTTTGACACTTCCAATGAATTTTTGTTTCGTTTTGCCTGTCTTTATAAAACAAATGTCCACTAAAGCACAATTTCAGTTTTCCTTTTTCTGATTTCAAAAATTCCACCGACATGATGCGTTCACAAACTAAAAAGGATGAAAAATAAACTCAAAATAAGAAAATGTTGTGATTGTAAGAGATTTTAAACATATAAGTACCTCCTAATCGGCACGCCCTATCCCTACTCCCCTAAAACATGCTACTTAAGTTAAAGGGATTAAGTAGGTACCTACCTAATTCCAATTTTGGAAAATAACAGGCAATTAAATTAAAGCACCTGCAATGGTATGTATTTCTAGGAAATGTATACCTAGAATATAACTTCCATTTTTAGCTGCACTTAATTCTTAAATAACACCTATAGAAAAACCTTATTTTCAATTTAAAATGACCAATAAATTTATATATAAATCGGTAGTATTGCCTGCGATAAAATATGCTAGCGATCATTTGTGGGCTATGAATTGTTTATGTGATAAACTAGCTGTAAACTGCTAGTTTACCGCTGTAAATAGCAGTGTATGGCAGTAAACTGATAGCGATTAATTGCTGGCGATAAACTTTCCTAGACTCCTTCCTATCCTGTTTATCCTTCCTATACACATTGTACTCTCCAAATTCCAACTCTCCACTGCCTATATCTGTGTGACACCACGTCTCTGATATTCCAACAATATCTGCCTTTGATGTCTTCACTATCACTTCAAGCTCATCAAATTTAATAACTATACTCCTAGCATTGGTGTACATGCAAGTATACATGCACCTGTTTCTGCTCCTAGCCACCCTAACACAGCCCATGTATTTACTTGTTCTACTATGACTCCCAGCAGTCCTGGAAATCTCCATTACCTTGCTTTCCAGTCTGCTGTCCATTCTAATAGAAGCAGTGCAAGAATCACTTTTGCCTCTGCCTGCAGCCACTGTTAACCTTTTAGTCTGCGTATCCCCCCCCACGTTAGCAGTTTTCCGACCTACCTGACACTGCCTCGATAGCATCAGCAAATATTCTTGCACCCTTTCTATGCAGAAGCAGTCTCTCTTGTTAACAAGCACAGACCAGGCTGAAAAAAATTCTACCCCTTGATCTTTGCACAGTCTCTCCAGGGCCCAATTGATCGACAAGGCTCTCATCATATACTCCCTCCTATCGTGTCTGGGCAGAATTGCAGACGCTTTCATATTCAACCCTAATTCGTGACTTTTTTTCAACATTGACCTGTACTTGTTGAGTAAATCTGCAGATCTCTTACTCTTAATGTCATTAGTTCCAACGTGTACAACAATATCACCTTTTGTGCCCTGAAAAGATGATATCTGCTCTACGTCATCAACTTTTGCCCCTAGCAGACATACCCTGGTCCTGTTCCACCTATCCTTCTTACATAGTCTATTCCCCGTCTCCCTGACAATAGAGTCACCGACAATAACTAGTTGCTTTGGGACCAGCGCATTCTGCCTTGGAGATTGCCGCTGTGTTGCCTGATGCACAGGAGTGAGCTCTGTAGTTGAGCTGGGCAACTGAGAGCCTGATGGGCCCCTCATATTAATTTCTTCGAGGGCATTTACCCTACACCTCAAGCTCTCATAGACACCCATCAGAACGCTGAGTTGGTGCCTAATTTCTTGACACTCCAGACACCTAGCACACACAAAGGCATCCTCCTTGGCTAGATCTTGTCCTGTATTAGAAAGGTCGGCAAACATTTCATATTTTGCACATTTTTTGAGACTGTGATGTGTTGGAGAATCGCCCCTTTCATTTCTCCCCCGAGCCACAGCACTCTCGCTAGTCTGGGATCTTTGCTTCACAGCTCTAGTCTGGGTCATGATTTCCATTTAAATACAATTTAATTAACAATGAAATTTAATAAGATTAATAATATTTTTGATTAATTGATAATACTATAATAAGTTAACAGATTCCTAATGCAGTGCTTCGTGTTACGCTATCTAGTTTAACTTTATACCTTATGCTATCAGTTTGAGATATATATATATATATATATATGTTAATCTATTTCTTATCGTCTCTAATATGGCGGCTCGTTCAACAATATTGGCACCAACAACGGGAGTCGTAACTTCCAAAATCGCTAGTAAAATTCAAAATAAGAAGCTAACGAATGCTACTAAACCTATTTAATATCTCCGTAAAACACAATGTACTATATTAAATAATGAAGAATACATTAAAAATTAAAAAATACTTATCCCTTTACAGCAGCCAAAAATCCACCATCCGTACTGTTCTGTGATCCCAACACCCTATGAGAAATATCGTTGAGTAAATCATTGCAAATCTCCGTGTATATATCATTCATTGTCATAAATCATCGTGTGTATATCATTCATTGTCATAAATCATCGTGTAAATATCATTTATTCAATGTAAATATCCTTGAATAAATCCCACTTCAGCACACTATGATCACTGCCACCTAGTGCTTCCTTTATCTGCAGATTCTTAATGCATGAAGAATCATTACTGATAATCAGATCAAGAGTATTGCTCCCTCTAGTTGTCTCCCGAACATGCTGCCGTAGAAAACAATCATCCAATAAATCTACAAAAGCTTGCTAGTGTGTAAGTGACCAACTTAGAAATTTCAGTCAATATCTGGGAAATTAAAATCTCCCATCGGCATTAGCATTAGTTAGCATTAATTGAGGCAATGATGCAAGAAAGCAAGCTTATATAGTATCAGCCAAAAAAAAATAAAATTCTCATTTCACTCATCCGGTCACTCCAAATGTTTGTCTAGTTCAGCCTTAAATTTATTTAAGCTATCACCTTCCACAACAACAGATGGAAGCCTGTTCCAGCAATCAATTACCTCCTGGCTAAAGGCAAACTTCTGCACATCTATTCAACAACTGTCTTTCCTCAGTTTCAATCTATGGCCCCCTCAGGTTCTTTATCTGAGCAAGCGGAAGTATTTTGTCAGCATTGAGCCTGCTCAAACCATTCAAGGCCTTATACGCCTCGATCAGATCACCTTGCACATGCCTAGTCTCCAGATGCTGCAAATTGCAGAACTTACGCCTTTCTTCATAAGCACACCCTTTTGTTTCTCTCACCCATCTTGTTACCCTTCTCTGTACTAGTTCTAGCAACTCTACATCCTTCTTAAAATGAGGCCTCCAGACCTGTATACCGTACTCAAGGTGTGGCCTGACCATTGCCTTGTACAAAGGGATAATCACTTCCTTGATTCTGCTGGCAAAATTCCTATATATCATTGACAAAACTCCATGATTTACTCTGGTTGCCCATCTGCACTGCTCAGAGAACTTCATATCTGACTGCATAATTACCTCAGGTCTTTTTCATTCCCTGAGTGTAGTACCACACAGTTGGTACTTTTCTGTTAGGTTATTGCTACCCATATGGAGTACTTTGCATTTTTCAATGTTAAACTTCAGTTGCCACTTCTCAGCCCATCTGCTTAACTTTTCTAGATTCTGCTGCAGTAACATACTGTCTTTACTGTTATTAACAACCCTGCCAACCTTTGTATCATCTGCAAACTTGGACATTAGGCCTGACATACCTTCATTGATGTCATTAATAAATACACAAAACAATAATACCAAACTCCGGGGGACTCTGCTAATAACACTATTTTGTGTAGAGCAGTGTCCATTTATTACCACTGTCTACCGTCTCCCACTCAGCCATCCCTTTATCCATTGCAGTAAATTGCCGTTAATGCCATACCGCTCCAATTTGTATAGCAGTCTTCCATGTGCAACAGTAAAAAGTAAAGTAAAGTGCAGCCATTATCAACCCACTGCAGGATGGAAGCCTCCTCAACAATTCATGCTGAGGGAAATGGACCATAATCTGCCACGCTGGTCCAGTGCGGGTTGGCAGATCGACCGTATTCAGCAGTCAGGGGCTTGAACCCCGGTCTACTCAAAGAGCGTGTGCTACTGCACTCCCGCTCCTGCCCACTCGGCTACGGAGGCCTGTGCAACAGTAGTAAAAGCTTTCTTGAAATCCAGGTATATGCTATCAAAATTATTTTTTGCTTCCAGTTCCTTTGTGACCACATCGTAGTATCGAATCAGATTGGTCAGACAAGACTTCCCCTTTACAAACCCATGCTGTGTCAGAACTATTACTGCTGTCTTTTTTAGGTGATCCTGTATCACCTACTTAACCAGTGACTCCATTATTTTCCCTGGAACAGAAGTTAAACTAACAGGTCTATAATTATTTGTGTCACCCATTGAACTCCCTTTGTGAAATGGGGATACATTTGCACATCTCCATTACGTGGGTATCTCCCCATGAGTCCAAGGAAGATCTTATAATTATGGCTAAGGGTTTGCTTACTTCCTCTGCTGCCTTCTTTTATATATCTGGATAGATCCCATCCATCCTAGATGTCTTTCTTATGTTTATCTTCAACAATTTCTCCTGCACTTTGCTCTGAGTTATTACAAAATCACTTATCTCCCTATTAGAGTTTGATAACTTCTGGCATTCCCCTCCTTGAATCCTCTCATGTATGAATGTAGATACAAAATACTCATTCAGTTTATCAGCTCCTTGAGCAGGATCATCAATAGTCGAACCATCTATGTTATGTGGACAATATAAGACATTATAAGACACTCTGATTTACTGGCCCACTCTATTTCTCTGTACAGCTGTTTCTTATACTCATCAGAGTCATTAGGCCTGTCTCAAGTCAATTTTTCTTTCACAGTACTTATGTCGCACCAGTCTCAAGTCAATTTTTCTTTCACAGTACTTATGTCGCACCAGTCTCAAGTCAATTTTTCTTTCACAGTGCTTATGTCACACCAAACTGACTCCACACTGCACTGTCCAGCCATGTTGATTGGCTGTACTTCCTTGGATTTTATGTGTTTCTTAACTAGTAGCATAACCCTTCCTCCCTTCCTATCCTGTCTATCCTTCCTGTACACATTGTACTCCCCAAATGTCAGTTCAGCATTCCTTATACTGTGTGACATCATGTCTCTGATATCCCAACAATATCTGCCTTTGATGTTTTGACCAACCTCTCAAATTCATCAAATTTATTTACCAAACTCCTAGCATTTGTGTACACGCAAGTATATATGCAACTGTTCCCATTCTTAGCTACCCTAACACAGCCCATGTATTTACTTGTTCTGCAATGACTCGCACCAGTCTCTGGAATCCCCTGCACCTTGTTTTCCAGGCTTCTGCTCCTTCCAATAGAAGCAGTGCAAGAATCACTTTCACCTCTGCCAGCAGCTACTGTTAATCTGTTAGTCCATGTACCCCTGAAGCCAACAGTTTTCCGATCCACCTAACACTGCCTTGATAGCATCAGCAAATATTCTTGCACCCTTTCTATTTAAGTGTATCCCATCCCTGTAGAAGGAGTCTCTCCTGTTAACAAGCACAGACCATGCTGAGAAAAATTCTACCTCTTGAGCCTTGCACAATCTCTCCAGGGCCGAATTGATCGACAAGGCTCTCATCATATACTCCCTCCTATCGTCATGTCTGGGCAGAACTACAGACCATTTCAAATTCAGCCCTAACTCATGGCTCTTTTTGAACATTGACTTGTACTTGTTAAGTAACTCCGCTGGTCTCCTACTCTTAATATCATTAGTACATAGAGTTCCACTGAACGCAACCCTTACGTAAGTCGGAGAGTTGCTGTAATTTTGACTGTCTTAACTTTTTTTTGTTTTGCAAAATGCAAAAAAAATTGCATTTTCTTTTTTTTTTTTTTTCAATGAATTTCTGACTTGCACAATTTATTACAGTGTATGGAGATTTTGTTCCCGAATTATGACTGAAAGAATAGGGAAAAACATTTCATTGAAACTCTGTCTGAAATTGCCTTAGAGAATATAGAAAGAAATTTGTTACCCAAATTCTTTAGAAGACTATTTGTTTAGCAAAAATAACAAAAAATTTTTATAGATTATAGACTCAAAGAAATTTTAAAAATTTCTTTGTAAAAGTGAGGAAAAAAATAAGTCGTTTACCTTTTTAAAGATTTGACAGTTATAATTCACGACTATACATTGCACGTATGGCACCTCCATAGCCAGGTGGGCAGGAGCAGCAGTGCGTAGCACACGCTTCTTGATTAGATCGGGGTTCAAGCCCATGATCACCAAATACAGAGAATGCGGAAAGGTCAGGGAATGACCACTGCATTTTCCTTGGAGCAATATGTTGCTAATTAGTTGCCTTAGTTGCTAATGCTCCTAAAAACCAAATAACAAACAAACAACATTGCACATATGTTAAAGGATGTAGAACCATGGTTTGTACTGTGACACCTGACCCATAGACCATTTTCTAGAAGGTCATATGCATATTGTAAGTCATTCACACGCACTCAGTAAATTAGTTTAAGGCATTAAGTGACAGAACAAAAGTAAACATTAAATTTTGTTTCAAGTTGGGAAAAAGGGCAACTGAAATTTACCAATTAGTAAAATAAATGTATGTTTACTCTGCTCAATATCATTTTCATCTTTTTTACTGGCTTGAAGTTTAAAGATGGCCATGTGGATCTGGAAGATGATAAGTGATGTGGATACTCGACAATGTTTCAAACCCCAGAAATGGTTGAAAAATGTTGTACATTGATTCCATTCGTCCACTGAATGATCCTTTGAGTGATGGAAGAACCTGGGAAGGGGAGGGACTAATTCATGCAATTCTGGCATAATTGTGCAAATGGAAGCTCATCTGCACTAGATTCATTCTGCACTGTTTGACTGATCAACAACAAAAGTTGCTTGGACTCAAAGCAGTCCAACCTCATTGAAGATATTGATCATCCATCCTACTCAGC
Source organism: Mastigoproctus giganteus (assembly GCF_048544385.1). Lineage (NCBI taxonomy): Eukaryota > Metazoa > Arthropoda > Arachnida > Uropygi > Thelyphonidae > Mastigoproctus > Mastigoproctus giganteus. The sequence continues at coordinate 126,442,606 of NC_143584.1, forward strand.
TTGATTGTAACTGATGACAAGTTATGTTGTTTTGAATATGATCTACAAACAAAGAACAATGCTTAGAATGGCAATCAACATTCCCTGTGAGACAAAAAAAAAATTTGATTTCAAAAATCTAAAACCAAAATGATGTTGATCACTTTCTTCCCTAACAAGGAAGTTATTCACAAGGAATTTGTTCTATCAGGTAAGACATGTTTTTTTTTTTTTTTTCAAATTTTATTTATTGTGCCTCCAGAGCAATGAGCCCATGTGCACTAAAAACAATTACAAAATTTAAAATTTCCATAAGGCTTTAAACAATATTAATTAATTTAAATTAATAATTTGTCAATCGATTTAACAATTTGTTTGAGTGATCTCAACATACAGTAAGTGCCAGTTATAGTGATCACTGGTTATTAGAATCAGCTGCTCAGTATAATCAAATTTCGAAGAACCGATCCAAATCAGTAAAATGCACTACACTTTCATTGTTTACTAGAATCACATTTTCAGTTATAAGAATCAATTTTGAATGCCTCTGTGATATTTTTCTAAAGCACATTTCTGGAGGTCACATTTATAGAGGTCACAACCATAAAACAATAAAAACAATTTGCAGTTTCCGGTTTATTGGGCTTTTCTGTTAGTGCAATTCTGTTAGTGCAATAAATGGGTAGTACACTCAATTGTCTTCTTATTATTCTTATTATTAGTCATATGGTGCAAGGAAGCCTGAGGCTTATGCTGCACCAGCCAAAAAAAAATTCCCAAGTTACCCTAAGCAAGAGAGAGAGAGAGAGAGGAAAGGAATTACCAAGAAAAAGGAGAATGATAATATCCAGCTCAGGACCCTGGGTGTGCCAAGCCCATACTCACCAGATGTGAGCCCCTGGGGATATTATTCATTTGGGATACCGATAGCTGGAATTCTGTGTTTTCACATTATTATGGTGAAATGTGTTTCCCCTTTTCTGAAATATGCTCTTCATTTCTATATCTAAACTTTGTTTCACTTGCATGTATCATGTTAGTTCCAATTTGTGTGTGCCGGGTGCTTTGTTATTGATTGATGCTTATCTTTTTTACAGTGTTTTAAATTTTACTACCACAAAAAAATGTCAGTGAACAGAAAGAGAGTGAATTTGAGTGTAAAAGATAACTTACGAATTATAAAAATGTACGATAAATTAAACTTAGGCAATATGTCTCAAAGGGAAGTGGCAGTAAAATTAGGAGTGCCTCAGTCATCTTTATCAAAATTGTTAAAATCATGTCACACATTAAACACTAATCTGATTTGTGAGACCAGAAAAGGAAGCGTGAAGGGAAATGCCAAACAGTAGATGAGGCTCTGTTGGGTTGGTTCAAACAGGCCATCTCATTTAATGTGCCAATCAATCGTAACATTCTTCTTCGAAAAGCTAATGATTTTGCCTAAAAACTACACAAAGAGTTTAAGGCGACGGATGGATGGCTGATAAGATGGAAGGAGAAGCATGATATTGTTTACAAAAAACTTCACTGAGAAAAACAGGATTCCAATGGTTCTGCAGCTGACACCTGGTTGAAAATCTCTTGGCAAACTGTGTTAAGCACTTACACTGATGAGCCAAAACATTATGACCAGCAAGTCATTATGCAGATCGAAGCAACTGCAGGTGAACTACAGTATGTGCACGGGTTGGGACATGGTATAAAAAACACCTGATACTGAGCTCCATTAATCAGCGTTACTCTTGTTCTTCAGATGGGAAATTCAGCGGACTTAAGCGAGTTTGACAAACGCCAAATTGTAATGGCCAGATGACTGGGTCAGAGCATATCCGAAATGGCACGGCGGATGATCACAGTCAGCTGTGGTTAGTACCTACTGAAAACCCACGAACTGCCAGCGAGGTGTTGGATGACTACGGCTCATCAATGCTCGAGGCAATCGAAGGCTTTCCCAGATGGTACGTGGCAACAGAAGGGCGACTGTGGTACAACTCACTGGTAATTGGAATGCTGGTGATGGGCGTAATATGTCACAACACACAGTACATCGAACCCTGTTGAAAATGGGGCTGCATAGCTCCAGGCTGCTCCAATTGCCCATGCTAACCATGGTTCACCGGCAACAGTGCCTACAATGGGCATGAAACTGGACCTTGAGTGATTGGAAGAAGATCGTCTGGTCCAATGAATCACATTTCCTGTTGCACCATGTGGATGGCCGGGTATGTGTGTGTCATTTACCTGGGGAAATGATGGTGCCTGGATGCGCTGTGGGACGAAAACAAGCCAGTGGCGGCAGTGTCATACTTTGGGCGATGTTCTGCTGGGATACCCTGGGTCCAGTCATCCACGTGCCAGGTACGCTGATGTCTACCACCTACCTAAACATCATTGCTGACCGGGTACTCCCTTTCATGGCAACAGTCTTCCCCTCTGGCTGTCTTTCAGCAGGATAATGCACCAGGCCACACTGCCCAGATTGTTCGAGACTGGTTTGTGGAACATGAGGAAGACTTCCAGGTATTGGCCTGGTCTACAAATTCCCCAGACATCAATCATCCCATCAAGCATCTGTGGTTTGTGTTGGAACAGCAACTCTGATCTGCGGTGTCTCAACTACGGACCTTACAGGAGTTAAAGGATCTGCTGGTTACGTGCTGGTACCAGATACCACAAGACACATTTAGAAATCTTGTAGCATCCACGCCTTGTCGGGTATGAGCTGTTTTGGCTGCACGTGTAGGACCAACATCATATTAGGTAGGGGGTCATAATGTTTTGGCTCATCGGTGTATAATCCTGAAGACATTTTTAATACAGATAAAACAGGGTTGTACTACAGGGCTACCCAGACCATTGCATGATTTTTAAAAATTCCTCTGTGTCTGCAGAAAAGAAGATCAAGGACAGGATCACAGTTCTTTTAACATGCAACATGACAAGAACAATCAAGATGAAGCTGTTAGTTATTAGCAAGAGTAATCGCCTAGATGTTTTAAAGGAGTAAAACAGCTGCCTGTTGAATATGCCAATAATACCAATGTTTGAATGACATCTTCTTTATTTGAAGATTATCTTCATAAATGGGATTTGAAATTGGATAAGAAAAACAAAAAAATTCCATTGGTTTTGAACAACTGCCCAGCTCATCCAAAGTTGACTTTCAAAAACATTGAATTAGTTTTTCTACCTTCAGTACCACATCACTGATTCAACCTCTGGACCAGGGAATAATAAAAACCTTTTATAGATCGGATATGAGGTGAAGAATCATCCACTCTATAGATGAAGGTTTGGGAACATCATCTGATATCGCAAAGCAGATAATTGTTCTAGATGCACTTCATACGACAATGAGTGTCTGGAATGAAGTTTCCGAAACCTGCATTAGGAACTGTTTCAAAAAATGTGGATTAATTATTCATGATGGGCAACTAAGTCACGATATTGATCATGTGTTGAAAAGCCTGAAGACATGGGTGAACAGGAATTTAATGATTGGATGGACATAGATGGTGATATACAATTTACTACAGCTTTAACAGATGAAGAAATTGCCTAGTCTGTTAGTGATAACTTCGCCAAGGAGGAGAAGAAAAATGAAAATGAACCCGAATGAATTCCAGTTACAAAATGGCAAACTCGTGAAGCCATAGCCATCCTGAGGAGAGCGTTGGAAGAAACTGGTGCAAGTGATTGTGAATATAGACTGTTATACAATATTGAAAAATCTATAAATAGACTTTGTAATGATAATATAAAGCAATCTAAAATAAGTGACTATTTTAAGTTATAATCATATTACAAAGTGTTATGTTTAATTAATATGTATATTAATTGAGCTATGTATAAATTTATTTTTATTTTGCTAACCTGTGGATAAATTTATTTTTATTTTGTTCGGAATGTAAAAATCTGAATATTCTTCCGATTTTTACGTATCATTTAATTGGTAATAAACCTTTGGTAATAAAGTGTAAATTTGTGCTTTATATCTTTATTTTTATAGCCTCTGGATAATATTTGTCGATTTTCGCTTATTAGAATCGCTGTTTATTGGAATCAAAATTCAATTTACAAATGTGTTCACTATAACTGGCACTTACTGTATATAAAACAAACACAAGCTGTCGGTACAAATAGTGCCACCAATTTCCGTTCTGAACCTCATACAGGTACACCACTGTATTTGGTCCAGTAACCGGAATCTTCTCTTAAAAACATTTTGTACATAACAAAAAAGCTTAAAATTATGATGATTTACAAACAAAACCGGTAAATTATCTCTATCAAGGTACAAATCAAATCAAATTATTTATTAGAGCCACCCATTATTTCTAATATATACCCATATATGAATTTTGTCTGTTGTTGTTATGTGTTCTCTGGTCGATTTGCCTGTTTTGCTGGACGAAAAAACCCCAGTTTCTGGGGAAAAACCTTGCTATCTAGGTACATTCATTTAATCAAGCTAAACCAAATGGCCACCTGAGCCGTAGCTCATCTGCCACTTAAAATCATAACTGTTTTATTTGTTAACAACCTTAGTCAATCAATCTTTAACAAAACAACAAACAATTACAAAAGTCTAACTTGACTAATGACATAAATCAAAAGACAGCACACCCTTTAGCCTCGCAGCGGAGTCGGCATCTCTGCCCCCACCACGAGTTTCCGTCCCCACAACGAGGAGGTAGGTTGCCCTATCTAGTGAAACATAGTCTGGTACCTGCCAGACTAAATAATAATAACAATTGATCTTTCAAAAATTCATAATAACAATTGATCATACAGTACTCACACCGGTCCAGTTCCTGCGAACCCCAACACTGACGTTACTGTGACCGACGACCCCCAGTCACCACCGGGAGAAGTCTTCCTACAATTACTAAAAAGGGGGGTACCTCCACACGATACCAACTAATCCTTTTTAGTTCTTCTCTTTAAAGTATCAACCGCCTTTAAATATTCTGGACAAGTTCGATTGTTAGCGCCATGCGCAGAAGGCACCTTCCTCCTCCAGCAATTTACACATTTTGGAGCATCCGCTCTTTGTGTACAAGACTTAAAAGTATGACCACTCCCGGCACAGTGACTGCAGAACTCACCCGCATCACAGTACCGGGCCACATGGCCATACGCCATACATTTATAACATTGTGTCGGTGTCCACAACTCCCGAACACGGTGTGAGCTCCAATTCAAAAACACTCTTGAATATTTTAAAAGGTATCTCCTTACACGTGGGGAAACCTCCACCACTACATTGTACCCTGGAGAGTTCCTTGCCTTATTTTTAGCGAGTATTTTTATCTCGGAAAGAATTTGGTCTTTATTGACGAATCCGTCAACCAAATTCCTTTCCCACAATTCATTTTTAGGGACTCTCGATCTACATCTGAATCAACATCAAAAATTACTAATCTTGGCAACCGACGAAGGGGCCTTTCAACCTCCATCCCAATCTTTTGTACCTCTGTACACTCTTCGATTTTCTTGACATCGACTTCAGAAGCAGTTTCGATCATTACCCTTTTATTTCTTATAGGTCGAACTGATACTATCTTGACATCAGTTAAGACAGGGGCAACTCGTCCCATCAACTCACTCTTAACTTGGTCACTAGTACTATATTTGTCCGCCTTTGCCTTCACTATAATCATTTTATTCTTGGACTTTACCTTACTGGAACTGACAGCCTCTGCATATGATCTTTGAACAGCCACTTCTTTTTCTTTCTGTTCCATCAAAGTGCTCAACTTAGTCTCAAGGAGCACATTTCGAACAGTCAAAGACTGGACCAACTCAGCCATCTTGTCCCAGTATCCCATTACAATATCTAGATCGTGTACACTTGGCTTTTTTAAAGCCGATACAAAAAGCCTTAATTTACTTCTATAATGATCCAAATTCTCCAAGGTGGTAGGTTCTAACATACACCGTGCATATTCCGAGGACTTCTCCTGTGAATCTAGAGGTGTCTTCTGTCTTGAACTCTTCCCATCTGGAATTCTTTTCTTTTCAGGTGGTCTACTCGAGACCTCTCCTGTAACTTCTTCAACTGAAGACTCCGAGTTCTCCTCCGAAGATTCTTCTGATTCTTCCACTGGAGGGACCGGAATCTTTTTCCTAGTTCTTGGCATTATACTCTACAACTTTCTTGACCACTCACAAAATTTTGATCACACGAAATTACAAAAAGAACCAGTCCTAAACAAGCTCTATCTGCCAGCTGAGGGAACAATCACCTCAGCTGCCCAGCCCAGACCACTTGGAGGAAGAGCCTCTTCAAACAATTTGTTGTTCAGGGATCCAAACAAACAGCCGCACTATCACAAGACCAAACAAGTCGCAATGATAAAGTTTTGACCAACTAATCAACAAATCATTTGGCATCTGGGCCAAATGATTTGTTGATTATTGGGCTATCTAGGTACAGACACAAGCTCACTTCACAGGTCAACATAATATCTACCATGAAGATGACATGAATGCCAGTCTCCATCTCCCCACAAAAACAAAAGCCAGAAGGGACCAAGATGAATTGATTTAGCTTAGACTTGCCCCTCCAGCAGGAAACAGGCATACAAACTGAATTGTAACCTGTAATTCACAGTAGAGACAGAGGGCAGAAATAAAAACATTTCGCTGCCTTTCTCAGAGCTGTTACAATGATTTTGCCATATATTTACAAGCTCATCATAGATTCTTCTCTGCTCCACTGCAACCTGTCGCCTCACTAGCCCCCACCCACCTTCCAGGCAGGACGAAATACCTAATATCTTTGCAGGGATACTTCCCCTGAGAAAATATATAAGTCCAATGAATGATCAACAGGTCAGCAAACAATTTGCCAGACAACACCTGAATAGCATCTGTAGATACAGTGTGAAAAACACGAATAATACCCAGAAGAGGGAATCTGAAATCTCTGGGCCGAAAGATGTTTCTTTATTATTGAATTTTCAGCCTTCATAAACCAAGCTCTGGAGACATAAGTGATTGTGGGGACAAAAACACTGTTATGTAATAAATTTAAAGGCCGCCCTTAATTTCCCCATTTCACTCTAGTAACCCTCCGAAGCTTGGCATATAATAATTTAATTCTCTGTTTCAAGTATTTGACATGTTGTGTAAAAAAACAAACTCTCTTCCAGGTACAAACCCAAATACCTGACACATATTGCATTCCTCAAGGACAGGGGTCATCAAACTATGGCCCGCGGGCCAGATCCACCCCATGTAGTCTGTTCATCTGGCCCGGCCCACCCCACCCCGCGCTGTGCTACAAACGATCAAAATTTCTAAAATATATCTATTTAAAGGCAATTCTCTTGGTTGGGTGTAGCAATTCAAAAGCAAACATTGATGATATTTTAAAAGCCAAACAAAAGTTCCATAAATCATTAATCATGATTAATCTTTTCTGCTTATTTTATTCCTAATGTCGCGTTCCTTGATAAGTTTTTATTGGTTAAAATTGGTTGATCAATTTGTTAAAAGAAGTCACCAAGTAAGGCCTCAACTTTGAGTAAAAGAGGGTCTGGTTAGTGTTGTCAACTGTGCTAGGCCACATTCTGTTCTGATTATCAAGGAACTTTTGGTAAAGCATGGGATTGTATTCTTTGACTACTGTTTGTACCCCAAAATCAAATCCACTCTGAATGGTTAGTTGATGATTTGACAGTATTAGAGGACATTAAAAGAAATGTGACAAAGGAATTGATTGTAACCAGTTCAAACTTGTTTAAAAAATGTTCCAATAGCTCTGTGAGGATTCCACTCGTGTAGCTGTTCAAGGTGATTACTTTGAAAATATTAAAAGCGTTTTTCATTCTGATATGGTTTCCTTTAAACTAACTTAGTGCTGGAACTTGATTATCAAACTTTATTTATACAGATTTTGCATAATTTGCAAAAATAAAACAGAACAAAACTTAAACTAAACAAAAATAAAAGAGATTGTTCTGTTAATCAAAGATAACAGATTGTTCTGTTATCTTTGAATAACTTCTAATAAACTTATCATTTATTAAAAGATAAAAGAATTTTTGCAATTTTGAAATAGTCCATGTGTTTTGCATTTTTTACTTAAAAATTTAGTATTCTTATCTCTTCCCCCTCCTCTCCACCCCACCTATATGGTACTTAAGATTGGTGAAAAGTTGGGAAAATATGATATTGAAAAGCAGCTGGCAATTGATGCAGAAGATTTTGATAAAGCACGTCTTAAAAAGGAAAAAATGGAAGAATATCGAATTACAAAGTATGAAAGCATTTGCCTTCCTGAATTAATGGAAATGGATGGAGTTAGTATATTTTTTAGTTTAATATCCAGTTTTTGTTTGATTGGTGTTTATTATTAAAAATACTTACTGTGACATTGAAATTGCAGCACCTTGCGGGAACAGGAATACAGGGAGGATATTTTCTGAGTAATGGTAGCTAAGAAGTTAGTAAACACATGATAAAAATTGCAGATGCTAATGTATGTGTATAAACATATTTATTGACACAAAATAATGCTTACAATGAACAGATCAATAAGATGTAAATCCACAACACTTTTAGATACATTGAGTTAAACATATCGGCATTGAGTTGTACAGGTGTCAAATAGCCTCCTGCCGTATACTCACCAAGCCTCTTGCACTTGGTCCCACAGTACATCTGTGGTCTGTGCTGGCTGCATGTGGCTTTGTAAATGATGCTCAATTATGACCCACACGTGGTTGATGAGAGAGAAATCCAAGGACCTGGCTGTCCAAGACGGTACATTCATACCATGAAGATATGCAGAGAAAGCCCTTACGGTATGCATTTGGATGTTATCCTGCTGAGAAATGGTGTCGGGCACCCCAGTAAGAATGGGGAAGAGTGATATGTTCCAGAATCTTGGCATCAGATTGCTGTTGACAAACACCAGTGATGACTGATTATCAAAACTGATTGCTCCCCACAATGTAACCACCAGGGCATTCAGTATGGCATTTAACAATAGCTCTAGGATCATTGCATTTGCTGTGATCATCAGGTCCCAAGCAGAAATGGGTTCTATTACTGAAGATCATTTGATGCTGTTCTGCAATCTAGATGGCCCCTTCCAGATACTGTTGATGATAGACAGCAGTCATAGATAATCAATGCAATGGTCAATATGCATGGTGATCCCTTCTGCCAGTTAGTGTGCAATGGTTTAACGAATGATAGGGTGGCAGCCAGCCGATGTCACAACTTGTTAGATGGTAGCCAGCATGGCTGTAGGTGTGATGTAAACCTGTAAACAGATAAGCAGATCCTCCTGTTTGTCATACTCCACTACCCATTTGGTGAGTAGTCATACCTTCTTGCAGCTATTGTTGCCAACATCTGTACACTGTGGTATTGTCGCAGCTCACATGTCCTCTTGAGGTTGCTGAGTTGCTGATATCAGTGTTGAACATGACTGTTTGGCATTCTCTACAATCTTCTTACACCCTGGAGTTGGTACCTGCAAGACAAAAGCCTGTTAACTGCATCACACGCATATTGCTTTGAACTCCACGATCCATACTTTCATTTTTATATCAACTGAAACTTCTGTCTGATTGGTCCCATATTTGAATCATTTATATATCAGGTGCAACTCATCAGCTGCTGATTTGCATGCACTTCTGATTATTCTTTCTGGGTGCTGCAATTTCATTGTCACAGGTTATATCTGTAAAGTTATAAAAAATCTCTTAAGTGAAATATTGTAGCAATAGTGGATCCTAAAGTTTTTTATTTCATTTTTTTCACTTTTGATATATTGTTATTCAAACTGGTAGGCACAAACTTACTATAAATGTGTTTATTTCAATATTGGTCCCATATTCCATGTTATTAAAAAGATAATTTACAGTACAAGTAAAAAGCAAAAAAATCAATGTTTAATAATAATAATCCACAGTAGTAATTCATAGATATTGCTTTCTTATAATGCTATTTGCACACATGGGTCTCTCAAATTTTTGTGCTGATACTTTATCTTGTTAGGTAGGCCATGATCAGAAAGGTTGGCATTGGCAGAGGTTGAAGCATGATAAGGACTTTACAGTAGTGTGAACAACCTTGAGAAATTCCTTCAGAAACTCATCACTTCCTTGATTCTGATTGTGTTGAATTTTATCAGAAGATCCATAATCATTGTGTATTTCAGAAAATTTAGAAATTGCACTGTTGGCATAACAGTTTCCAAAAATAGTTGAATTATATGTGCTTTCTTTTACATTAAATCTGTTGAGCATAAAGTCACCATCCAAGCTGAACTATAGGATGACAACAAATCTGGCTGCTTAGGCATATCTACTACTATGAACGGCCTCCGTAGCCAAGTGGTCAGGAGCGGGAGTTCAGTAGCACATGCTCTTTGAGTAGACCGGGGTTCAAGCCCCTGACTGCTGAATACGGTCGATCTGCTTACCAGAACTGGACCAGCGTGGCAGATTATGGTCCATTTCCCTCAGCATGAATTGTTGAGGAGGCTTCCATCCTGCAGTGGGTTGATAATGGCTGCACTTTACTTTTTACTTTTTTTACTACTATGAATCACTTCACATTAGCAAAGAAATATAGCTGTTGTCATTCAAATTGTATGTGATGTTGCAGTATTTCTTGAGGAGAAAGATAATTACATGCTGTTGGATGTGAATTCTTTAAGGGATTTTTTTCCTGGAATTCACAAATACCTTCCTTTCAATGAAGAAGTTTTACAAAAGGAAGATGCCGAAATAGATGGCAGAAGTGATTAAGGGTTTAATTGAGCACAGGGAAAAAAATGTATGACATAGTTATAAACTATTACAAGACACAAATTTTTGTGAATACTGTAATAACACTGGATAAGACAGGCAAAATGTGGGGACAAGAAATCACTAGCAAAGAGAACTAAAAATGGGAGCTAGGAGGTTTATTCTTATATGAATACAAAAAAGAAGAAAATCAGATATGCCTTACTTGATCAGAGTGAAAGAAGTAGAAAGCCTAGCAAAATTGGCAGTTGAATTGAATAGATACTTTGCAGTGATATTTATATTGAAAGAATATTAGTTATGGAGGAAACAGTGATGAGGAATCAGACTGCTGTAAAATTAGTGATATGTTGTGATCTTGGAGTGGAATCTCGAATAAAAGCTATTGTGACTATGGAAAGGTAAGACTCTGGGGGCAGACAGCATACATCATGTTATACTAAAAAAAGACTGTGCTGTATGTTAGTGCATCAGTCCATTGGGAATGTTAGTGAGATCATTATTAAACTCTAAAATGATTTCCTTGGACTGTAAAAGTGCTGGTTTCATCCTAGTTCACAAAGAAGAAGCAAAAGAAGCAATGGGCAATTACAGATCAGTGAGTTTAACTTCTTTAGTTTGTAAGATTATGGAATCATAATCTTACATACCAAATGTGGATACAATTCAGGTCCATCTTGATAGGAATGATATCTTTCATAGATCATAGCATACTTTTTCGAGGAAGTCTTCCCTGACCATGTGATTAATTGTTAATAGTTGATAAATTGGAGAAAATTGGATTAATATTGGTAAGGTCCTTCATTGGATCATTCTACTGCCAGATGAGAGTAACTTATTAATAACACAATATGAAAACTGCAAACACACTGCAGTTTGATAGGTAGCAGCTACCAATCAGTATAAAAACCATTCAGCTAGGTACAAGCTTCATGTAATGTGATGGACATTTAACAGTCTGATGATGTCTGTAGGAATCTTTGCTCCTCTAATATAGTGTTTTCTGGTGGAAGATGTGACTAAGCTGCCAAAAGTCCTTTTGGAACAAAAGCCATAACCACTTCTGACAGCATTTATGTACATCAGCAGCACACTCTGCAAAGTGCAGAAAATTCATAAAGCAGGAAAGTACCCCAATCTGTCTGATGGTGCAAGGAGTAGTCCACAAGATGGGAGGACCAACAGGTTCCAGGCATGAAGAACAAAAAATCCAAACTAGACTTCCAGCAGAGCTGGAAGTCTAGTTTGGATTTTTTTTGATGAAGGTACATCAATGGATATACATCAACCAATTCAACCTAGACATCTGACAACTTGCAACTCAGTCAGCAAGGTCAAGAGGGCAGCAGCTGTGGCCTTTCACAGGAAGATCCCACAGTGCACTAGGCTGCCATTAGCAGTTCCCACTCAGAAACGAGGCCAGCAGATGGTGCAAAGAGTCACAACTGGCACTTGGCATCACAAGAGAATCCTACCTGAGAAGAATTCTCAGGTCAGAAAAGAATGCTCCGAGGTACAGAATAAAGTTCCAGTCTGAGTAAAGGAGTAGTCAAGAGTGCTAGAAAATGGTGGTTATATCCAGGTGAAGGTAAGAGTATAGCACCTGTGGCAGTAGCAATGTCATGCACGGTTATATACTCCTTAGTGAAGTAGTGAGCTCTCAGGGAGCTGCTGACAGTCATTGGGATTGAGAGAAAGAATATACCTGTAAAAGACTATTGGCATGTATCATGAAAGCACTTGGAGCATCCGTAAATGGAATAAGGTTGTAGTCAGGATGAAAGGTGTCTGGTCCTGGAGAAAATAAAGGTAACAATAGCATAATGCATAGGTCAAGTCCAGGTGAATCTGAGATTTAGAGGTTGAAACACACACACACACACACATCATAGCCTCAAAGTAACATCCTGAACTGGTGAGTAAGGGGGACTTGCAGTGTAGAGGTGTAGCCTTTCAAGGAGTTGTTTGAGCAGCTGTTGGGGGTAGTTGTATTTGGCTGATTTGGTATCTGTGCTTCTTAATACTATTGGCAAACAGCATAAAGGTGCCAAAGGCTTCCTTGATCCTGATAAGGCTGCATTCTAGGATTAAAAGATGGCTTGTCAAGACAGTGTATATGATCTACTTAAAGATTGAGATAGATGAGGCATTCATGCATGACGAGTTCAGGACTCCATCTCACCTCATATGCAAAGTGTATCTTCTTGAATGTCAAGTTGATGTAATTTGCTATTGAAGGCATCATGGCCAATAAGGAGAAAGGTTGGCTGGAGATTTGGTTTGAACCATTCAGTGGTAGGTTTGCAAAGATTTTCACAATCAGAAAGAATTTGCAAGTTATACTGCCCTTAGGACAAAAGTTTCACTTCTCTTGCCATCAAATAACAAAGACATTCCATATTGTCTTCTTCTCAGGTGAATTTTGCTGTTCACCTTTATGCTGATGCCAAGATAAGTTGCAATTTCATTTTTTCTTTGAAATGGGCTAGGCCACAGTAGGTAAAATGCAAATGTAGTGGGAGATCCCCAATAAGAACATGAAGGGCTACTTCATGTTCTTGTTTGGTTTTTAGGAGCATTAGCAACTAAGGCTATATTGCTCCGGGGATATGCGGTGGTCATTTTCTGACCTTTCCGCATCCTCTGTATTCAGTGGTGATGGGCTCGAACCCCGGTCTAATCAAGAAGTGTGTGCTACACACTGTGCTCTTTCTCACCTGGATCGGAGGCGCCATGAAGGGCTACTGTGGAATTAGTATGGCAGGCTATTGAAAGTTGGAGTATCAAACAGACAACTGCTATCAAATGCTATCAACATCCTGTTTACCAACCAACTGGTTGGCAAGCGAGATGCTTGCAAGGGATGTTGCTGGTTTGGTGAACTGCACCATATGTCATATTAAGAATATAGACAACATTGCAGAGCAGCTGTAGCATCCTTTCTTTCAACCTTCAGTCTCTTCTAGTAACTCTGGTGAGCAGAATGATGTACTCTTTGGAATTTTCTTTTTGGTATTGTACATGTGAACGAAAGGACTACCAGTTGTCAAGAATTATACCCAGGTGTTTAATGGAGTGGCGGTTGTTGATGGTTTGCCATGAAGCCAGATGATGGCAGTGTGTGGATGTTAAGTTTGCCTTTCAGCATAAGGGCACTTCATTTGTCAGTGGAGATGATCAACTTACAGAGAGAGAAGCCTATGCAGTAAGCTTAGACAACACTTCATTGCCCTGGTTTTAATGGCTGCTCTGGTGGACCCATGTATGGTGATGGCCAGATCATCAGCGTAGAATTGATAGACATATTGGCGAGGATCAAATCAGCCATTTTTCTAGCATAACATGCCAAGCACTGGGCCAATAATCGATCCCTGTGGGCAGCATCTAGTCATTGGTCAGGAAATTTGGTGATATTTGGTATGCATGAAGAGTTTCCTAGAAGAGATGTAGCTAGGGAGGAGTTCTAGATATCCTTGGAGCATTCAGCAGTGGGAGCCCACCTGATGACACTTGGCCACCAGATGGAATCAAATATACCATGGAAATCCACAAAGATAGTTCAAGTTGATTGTTATACAAGGACAGGTCATAAATCCTGCAAAAAGTAATATTTATGAGTTAACAGCACCAGCTACTTATGCTGCAAAGGTATCCACATGAATCCCTTTTATAATGAAAGTTCCTTGATGTACAGGTTCAAGTTCACTTTTAGTTCTTAGTTTCAGGTCTTTTTTTTTTTTTTTTTTACTGGTATCATTTGCTTTATTCACAAAAGCAAATGATGGGCTCCATTCAATGGAGCCATCATTACTTCAATATTTTTGTTCTTGTAATTTAATCCAAGTTATTAAATTAGATAATGTATTCTACTTTTAGAAAAGCAGAATACTTTATCCAATATAAAAAAAAAAAAAAACCCAAACACAAAAGGTATCAGAACCTTTTCGAAAACTCTCCTAATGCATCATAAGTTTCAAATTCTTTCAGAAATCTGTATACAGACTTCTGAAAGAATTTTTTTCTTCCTTTGGTTAACTCTGTATATTGCCAGTATGCGACATCAACACGAAGCAATACAGCAGGTAAAATGGAATGTAACTTCTAACAATCTAGTCTAAACCTCTTCTCCTGTAATTTTAATTTATGCTCACAAGGTCTGAAATTCTCTATAACAGTGAAAATTCTACCTTCATTCATTTTACTAACCCCTCTTAGAGCTTTATAAACCTCAATCAGGTCATCTCTGAGGTGCCTGGTTGCCAAGCTCTGTAGCCACATAATCAGTCTTTCCTCATATGGTCACCCTTTTGCCAATCTCACATGGTGAGATTGGCACATCGAGCACACACAAAGACACCCCCCTTGGCAGCATCATGTCCCATCCCAGAAAGGTATGCAAGTCAGTGGAAGAAGAAAATCATTAATATATAAGAGGAAAAGAATTGAAGAAAAGAACTGAACCTTGGGGAACACATGCATTAGTGGAGAAGTTAGAAGACAAAGTGCCATCTACCACCTGGAGTAAGCAGTCAGAGAAAAATCTGGATACCGAGTTGTAATAAGAGTCAACAATCCATAAGATGGGAGCTTGTTTAGAATACCTTTATGCTAAACAGGATCAAAAGCTTTAGAAATGCCAAGAGCAACTCCTTGAGTTTCACCTTACTTTTCCATTAAATTTTCTCAAATACAAGTAACATAAACCATGATATCACCAGGGTATTGACATTTATAGAATCTATAGTGGCAATCATTGATATCATAGGGAAAGTGTCAAGATAGTTTAAGAGTTGGCAGTGATGGATTTCTTCAATATTTTCAAAAGAATAGAGGTAAGTGCAGTAGAGCAATAATTATATGGGAGGGATTTGTCTCCCTTTTTAGGGACTGGTTGAATATGAGCAAATTTCCAAGTGTGAGGAAGAATGCCAGTGGAATAAGAAAGTGTAAAAGGGTGACACAGAACAGAAGCATGCTCAGGAGCACATACTTTGAGGAACAAGTGGAGAAATGCCATCAGGACCTGGAGCTTTTTTGGCATTAAGATTGTTTAGATTTCTTCTGACATCCTTTTTTGGAAGGTGAGTGGAATGTACTGGGAATCATAGGAGGTGGTTTACCAAGATTGTCAGTACAGGTGTTGGAAGAAAGTAGGAGGTTAGTAAGTTGGTTTTATCTCTAGGTGAGGTGGCGGTAGAACCATCTGGCTTTAACAGAGGTGGAAGTACAGATATATCGACAACATTGTGACCAATAGCTTTGGCAAGAGACCAGAATGCTCTACTACCATTTGGACACGAAGCAAGATTTCTACTCTTTGCCTGTTCAAAATCAAGTTTTGATTGATAAATAACTGCTTTGCAACTGTTGTAACTGTAGTGTAGGCAGAAAATGAACCTGAAGATTTGTATGCAAGTCAATTGAGATATGCATAACATTTTTATCTTGAATAGCCTTAGCACATTTATTAGAAACCAAGGTTTAGATAAAGGACAAGATTTTAAGGAATGTGAAATAAAGGTTTCATCCCTACAAGAATAATTTCACTGACATGATCTGAGTAAACATTGGCATCAGACGATTTAAAACATTAATCCAACTGAGGAAAAGAAGAATAAAATTCTCAGATTATGAAATTTTGCAATTTTGTAATACTAGGGGATGAATAATCTTGACCATGTACTTTGATGGGTTGTTTGTGAGAAAAAAATCAAGAGTGTTAGCTGTGTGGTTAGAATTGTTGGTATTCTAGTAGGTAAATGAACGATATATGTGAGGTCATTAGTAATTTTAAAAGGCTTCGCATCTTGACCAGCTAGGTCTGTGTGACTAGAAAACTGAAGCCAGTTGTAGTTGTGAATATTAAAATCACCAAAGAAAATTATCTCACTGTTAGGAAAGTTGCACTGGAGGAAGTCAAGTTTCAAAGAAAGGGAGACAGAGTTCAGAGTGATTAGTGGGGTTGGGAGAAAGATAGAGGCAACAGATGAATTTAACAGAATGGGGCAGACAGATTTTAAGCTTGACGATATCAAAAAGAGGAGATTCCAAATTAGGAAGTCTCTGTTGAGGAATATCAGAGTGGACAGAGGAATATCAGAGTGGACAAATGTACAAGTACCATCTTTAAAGGAAAGAAATTATAGAGGAACAATAAGGGAAAGTGAGATGAGCGGTAGTTAAGGCAACTGATAATTGTGATTTTGTCAGAAAGAGTAAGTGGGACATGGCAGATTTTAAGTGGATATGGACATCATTAAGATTGGAACTAAGATTGCATATATTTTTGAAATGAATGAGAAAGCCTGTGGTAGATTTAGATCTTTTTTGCAGATAAGTTTTTTTGTTAGTTTAACTATTCATGGTGAATCCAGTTGATCTGGATTCATCATCTGGAACACCAGCTGATCTGGATGCCGCCTAGAGAGTTACTAATAGCACGTGATGGACTGTTAGCAGCCAGCATGTAAAAACTGTTTTAGAACTTGTACCCTTGAAATATAAGGCAAGGAACATTATTGCTGTCATGCCCATCATAACCTCAAAAGACATCACTCGTACTGCGTGATGGAAGAGATGGAAGTTGTTGAAGATTAAAAATGAGTTTCACCACTTGGAGCCTTCAGTAAGCAAAGTGGTGGTATTGCTCTGGCTGATGAGAGTCACTACTGCCTAGCGACTTACTTTAAAAATTATTGTTACCCATGAGTCAACCTCTGTTGCTATTATTTTTAATTGAATGACATACCTGCACTTCTTGGACAGGAACCTGTCTGTAGCCCCCCCCAACCAATATTTTATTTACTCTTGAAAACTGTGTATCTATGGTACCATTGTTTCCTTTGATTATCTGGTTGGGGGAGGTTCTAATTTAAAACCACATAAGCTGGAAGCAGACATATTCTTCCTTAGGGAAGTTTCATTAAACCCTCTTTTTGAGGGTAAAATTTTGGGCATGACAAAATAGCAACCACTTCACAACTGTCTGCTGCAGAGTATGTCCTACACACATCCATGTCTGGTGTGTAACAGGCATGGATGTGTGTAAGATTTTTGCAGGTTTCACTCTCTCTCCTCTCACCTTAGATGTCCTATTCATATCATAGGGTCCATAGCCAGGTGGGCAGGAGCAGCAGTGCGTAGCACATGCTTCTTGATTAGACTAGGGTTCGAGTCCGTGACCACTAAATACGGAGGATGCAGAAAGGTCAGGGAATGACCACTGCATATCCCCGGAGCAATATGGCCTTAGTTGCTAATGCCCCTAAAAACCAAATAACAAACAAACAATCATAGGGTCCGTTGCTGTTTGAAAGAGTACAACGTTATGCTACTCATAGGTTAAGTAAGCTGCACAAGTATCGGTGAGATAGCTGAACATGGCATTTTTCTGTGCTACTTTTCAGCTTTATATGAATCAGTGTTCTAACAAATGAGAAGAGCCACATGAGAAGAGAATATAAAAAAGATATTTTTATCATAAACCATATTGATTTCTACCATTGTAGTGACTTTTTAGCAACAGTGAAAAGTTGCTATGAAACTGGAATTGCTTTTCTTTTTGTGAAACCCCCAAACACAGAAGGTATTAGAATCTGTAGTACTTAGTGCCATGTATGGATTGTAGATTGCGAAGACAGAAGATTCTTGTTGACATTAAACAAGATATCACAACCACTTCCCCCCCACATATTATATTTTAGATATTGAGCATGGTACAATAGCATCAACTTTGAACAACCTCATGGACCTAATTTCTTGCCCCTAGGTGCCATCTATAGACAGTAGTAATCTTCAGACATCACTCTGAAGACATGAGAATTAATTTGTGAACTGTGAACTTTACCATCCAGTACTAAGCCACTTTCTCTCCCCACTTAATCTGCAAATATTTCAATTTCTTATTTTGTTTTAATTACCTATTTGTTGTTGTTGTTTGGTTTTTAGGAGCATTAGCAACTAAGGCCATATTGCTCCGGGAATATGCGGTGGTCATTCCCTTGACCTTTCCGCATCCTCCGTTTATGGTGGTGACGGGCTCGAACCTGAGTCTAATCAAGACGCGTGTGCTATGCACTGCTGCTCCTTCCCACCTGGCTACGGAGGCGCTCGAATTACCTATTATTCTGTTATTATGTGCATGTCCTTATGTTAAAAGTTAATCTTCATTTCTGTGAATTATTCTTTTAATACCAGTGCAGAGCATGTGTGTGTGTGTGGAATTTGTTTTTGGAACTTTTTAGTAAAAGTATTACCATGCATAATAAATATTAAGAAATTTTAAGAAATTTATAAATTTTGATGCTTATAGCTTTTTGTGTTGATAACAGTTAATTTATCTAATGAATCTCACCAGAAAACCATCTGTGCAGTGAGGGATAGGTCCCAGATGGGTGATGTTGGCAGTTATCTTATAAGCAATATATCCAAAGTACAGCTCCTATGCTAATGATCTGAAATTCTTTATTATATCAAAAGATCCTAAACTGTTGAATCAATCAATGAAGAAACCCATATATAGATTAAATAACTAATTGATAGGTAGCTAGATGCCAACTAAACAATGTCAATCGCCCCACGTGAAAATCATGAAGCAAAAATTAAGAATAACATCCAAGTTATTGTCAACAGTGAGAGCATCTACAAAGTTCCTCCCATACAGACCTAGGACTGATGTGATGTGATGTAGGATGAAAACATGGATTTCAAAGAACTTCCTAATGACCAAGAAGAAAACCTATTCTGTATTCCGAAGCTCAAACCTTGGGCCATCTGTCAAGAGCTCATGGGCTACTGCATTATTAAACTGGTTAATGATTATATTAAAGATTTCTCACATCACTATAGATATACACCTCTGAAATCTGGGTTTCCATATCTGCCTTCCATTATAACAAATTCCAAACAATGGAATATTGGGTACTGTGATGGCTGGACTTTTGAGAGGGAACCCATTCACTTCTCCAAATTCATTCTTTAAGCTAGTTTATACACAACCATGGAAGTTCCTATTATCTATAAATTCATGCTCAAAAACAAGAATCAGCATCTCACACTCAAGATGACATTTACTAACCTTAACTCTTCTAAGAGAAATGGTTCCAAACACCATCTGGTATTTCAATACATTATCCACTAATCTAAAAAAGTTCAATGACAATAAAACCTAAAAATGCCAAATTCGTGAGTATACATACTTCTGAAATAATCTCTGACCTCTAATGAGAATGGACCCCCCCCCAAACAGTGGCAAGATTCTCACCATAGTCATAAAAAAGTTAATTTTCATAATAGCTTGAGCTGAGCTTAAGTGAATAAATTCTAGGTATATAATAATATAATGCAAACATAAATATATATGTAAACAATTTCTATTTTATGTAAATAGCTTCAAAATGTCTGTTATGTATGTATGTATGTAAATAATTTATGAAGAATTGATATGTATATGGTTTGTGACAAGATTCTCACCACATTTATAATTTAAATATGAATTTCAATGCACATCATGTTATTAGTATGTTAAATATCTCAAGAATTTACATAATTTTGTATGTTGTATAGAATGAAGTACAGTCCATTCCGGTTATTTGGGACACATCGGGACTAGTGCATTTTGGCCTGATTAAGCGGCTGCCCCAATTATCCGAAGTTTCACGTAAATAGTTAAAAATACAATGTACACCTCCCTTTACAATTGGTTCACTGTACAATCAAATCACATTACAATGAACTCGACATAGTAAAGTACCGTTCACTATACGATGTGCAGTAAGCGCCAGTCATTGTGATCACATTTGTGAATCGAATTTTAACAGCGATTCTAATTAGCAAAAATAGGAGGAATATTATCCACAGGCTATAAAAAAAGCAAAGATATATTAAGCACAAATTTACCCTTTATTACCTTACCAATTAAAATATTAAATGATACATCATAATCGGAATAATTAATACGTACTGTAATATGTACATACTAACTAGTTGACATTTCTGTTCACTGACATTTGTGGGTGGGGGTTAAAATTTAAAACAGTAAAAAGATAAGCAATCAATAACAAAGAACCCGGCACATACAAATTGCAAGTAACATGCTACCCGCAAGTGAGAACGGAGTAACGAGTTACAAAGCTTTAAAAATAGGAATGAAGAGAAGATCTGAAAATTTATTTTTTTATATGATTGAAGATTTCGGAAGTGTAAACAACATTTCACCATAATAACCCACCGAATTCCAGCTGTCAGTATTATCGCAAATTCAGTAAGATCGAGTTTACTGTCCGTTTACGATAGCTTTCACTAACAGAAAAGCCAATAAACAGGTGACTGCTAATTGTTTTTATTGTTTTATGGTTGTGACCTCCAGAATTTCGACCGAACTATGTGGTACCGTCGGAGACAATTGTAGGGTAATCTCCAGTGCCGCGGTCTCCTGCCCCGATTAGACAGCATGCTGTCCCAATTAAGCGAAGTAAACCCTGGCTATTTTCTCGATTGGTTTCTGTTTTTTAAGATTTGCCCCAAATAAACGGCTGCCCCGATTAACCGGTGGCCCAAATAACCGGAATCCACTGTATTTGTATATCAATCAATTGCAAATTGCAAGTAACATGCTACCCGCAAGTGAGAACGGAGTAACGAGTTACAAAGCTTTAAAAATAGGAATGAAGAGAAGATCTGAAAATTTATTTTTTTATATGATTGAAGATTTTGGAAGTGTAAACAACATTTCACCATAATAACCCACCGAATTCCAGCTGTCAGTATTATCGCAAATTCAGTAAGATCGAGTTTACTGTCCGTTTACGATAGCTTTCACTAACAGAAAAGCCAATAAACAGGTGACTGCTAATTGTTTTTATTGTTTTATGGTTGTGACCTCCAGAATTTCGACCGAACTATGTGGTACCGTCGGAGACAATTGTAGGGTAATCTCCAGTGCTGCGGTCTCCTGCCCCGATTAGACAGCATGCTGTCCCAATTAAGCGAAGTAAACCCTGGCTATTTTCTCGATTGGTTTCTGTTTTTTAAGATTTGCCCCAAATAAACGGCTGCCCCGATTAACCGGTGGCCCAAATAACCGGAATCCACTGTATTTGTATATCAATCAAGTCCACTGGCCATGCAGGGATTAACCTGTGGTTAATAACACAGATTCGATAAAACAATACAGTACAATTTTATTAGTAGCCATCAAAAACAACAAATATTATTACTTGTTGGTAAGGGACCTAGCTTCCTTACCAACAAGTAATAATTATAAAACCGCACTGCAAACTTTTTAAATTTTCATATAAAATGTACCTTTTAGTTCTAAAACATCATGACTGTTTTTTTTTTTTTTTTAAATCTTATTCCTCTCAGCATAATCCTGATCAGGAGGATCTTCCAGGTAAAGTAATAAAATTTAGTTGTTTCTGAAAATTTGATTTGGATAATTTTTTTTTCTGAACTGGTAAATTACAGCAATAAAATTTGATCTTTTATAGAAACTAAATATAAAAGAATATCAACACCTCCTCCCAGAAAACCACCTCCACATGAAGCAGTAGTTCCAGCAATCAGTAATTATGTCAGCCACGACGACAGCATCTTACCTACTCTTAAAAGGTATCTTACTGCTGCTTACACATAGTATATTTAAGAGAAACTAGAAGAAATGTTCTTATATTCAGAAATTGGCTTAACCAGAATAAAATTATGTTATAGACAATTGTTCCATTTTAATTATAATATCATTTAAGGTTTGTTGCAAACCTTAAATAACATAACCTGATGTTATAAATCTCATAAGTTTCAATTAGAAATCAAGACAGAATGAAAAAACAGTAGGAAAAAAAATGTTCTTTCAGGAAAGAAAAGACAGTAGAAAGCATTTTTTCTTTGCTGGTAATTGTACTATATAGCGAAAAGGCAAATCCTCTTCAGATGCTTTTCGTTCTGTAGAACTCAGATCTTAATATTAATAATAATTTAATTTGGAAAATTTCTGTATAAATAGATAAAAGAATAAATATATAATGTTAATCAAACAAATAATTAATAGTAATAAGAAAGAACCGCCTGTGATGCATGTGTGTTCCAAGTCAGAAGAATAGTGGTGACAAATGGTCATGATTTTTTTACATTAAAAAAGCTCACATCCACATGATTATTTATCCTTCCAAAATTTGACTGATGATCCAGGAGTATACTCCCTCATTCAGGAATGCATTCTGGAGCCTGTCCCTTCATGATGGTGGGCATATGTTCCTTCATTCACCCAAAGTCTGTCTAAGTTTGAATTCTACTTAAGTCCCCAGACTTAAGTAGAATTCAAAGTGCATATCCTTAGTGCATATTTCTTTAGAGGTCCTTAAAATAAGGTTGCAGGGGACCCTGAACCAATAGTAATTCCATTGTTCATACCCCCCAGAGGGGGGTATGAACAATGGAATTACTATTGGTAAATCTGGTGGTCCTGATGTTCCTTCAACTATAAATATCAATTTAACATTCAACTAAATATTACAAAGTTCCTATTAAACTTGGCTGCCACTTATATTGAGCTTTCAATGATTCTTCAACTTCAAGGAAGGAAGTTCATCAGGTTAACTATTTTTTTTTTTTTTAAATTCACATACAAGTATGTGCAAAGCTCCTTTTCTTCCTCATTCTTAGCCCTATTTTTGCTAATAATATATGATACTCAGCTTTCATCTGTCTCAGTCCATCAGCAATTTTGTTACCTATATGCTTATAAGCAAAGAATCACATTGGTCTGCTAGATATGGTTTAACTGTTGATGATCCTGCTCAGGTTACTGACAAATAGATATTTTACATCTGTGTTCATGTGTGAGGAATTTTTAGGGATAGGGATGCCAGAAGTGTGTCATTCTCATAGGCAGCTAAATGATTTTGGAATAACTGACAGATTGTTAAAGCTTAACATAAATAAGGAACCCTGGGGTGGAAGGCTCTATCTTATTATAATAAGGGAAGCAATGAAA
The DNA here is from genome assembly GCF_048544385.1 of Mastigoproctus giganteus. Lineage (NCBI taxonomy): Eukaryota > Metazoa > Arthropoda > Arachnida > Uropygi > Thelyphonidae > Mastigoproctus > Mastigoproctus giganteus. The sequence goes on from NC_143584.1 coordinate 126,466,351, forward strand.
CAGGTAATAAAAACTTTAGCCATAATTATGAGAACATTGTTGGATTCAGGGAAAGTCCCTATGGAGATGTGAAAATTTATCCCCAATTTTCAAAGGGGGATCAGAGGGCAAAGTGAGTAATTACAGCCCTGTTAGCTTAACTTCTGTTTCAGGGAAAATAATGGAACACTGGTTAAAGAAGTTTGTAGAAAGAGTCAGCGAAGGCATACATAGAGATGATGCTCAATTCAGCGGTTACATTTTGCTTTATGTTCTTAACATCCTGCAATCTCTTTCCATTGTGGCAATTTTCACCTTGGGAAAGAGAAAGAAGTCTACTGGTGCTAGATTGGGAGAGTAGGGTGGATGGTTGATCTGTACAATTCCATGTTTCTTCAAAAATATCTTCACAACAAGTGCAGAGTGGGTGAAAGCATTGGCATAAGAATGTTCATAATAATGCTGCCTTTCTCTGAAAATTGTGATTTTGACCTGGAAATGTGCTTTAGTAATCTTTGAAGCACCTGTAAGTAGAGCACAGCATTGGTTTTCTCCTCTTCAGTGCAAATTCCTTGTTAATCAACCCTGCTTGTCAAAAAACATGAACAGCATCATCTTGATTCTGTACTTACGCAAACAAAACATTTTTGGCTTTATTGATGATTTTGAAGTCCACTACATGCTCTGACACTTCGTCCGAGTCATACTGAAACACGCAACACCCATCTCCAGTGGCAATGAAGTCAAGGAAATTAGGATTACCTTGACAAGTGTGGATGAAGTCTTTGCATGATGACACTCTTCTTTACATGTGTTCATCTGTGAGGTTGTGTGGCAAAAATTTTTCACAGACATCCCTTTTCTAAAATCATCATGCAGAATTTGACAGATCATCTCTTTATTAATATCCAACTCATCAGCCATGATTCTGATGGTCAAACGATGATCCCTTGCCACAATATCATGAAATTTTGCATCTCTGTTCTCATTTTGACAGATTGACAGTTGTCCACTTCTTGGGTTATCGCAAACATCCTCACTTCCATCATGGAACTACTTATACCATTCAAGCACGATGGTATGACTTAATGTTTTATCACCATAAACAGTTTTTTTAATATTTCATACATTTATTTTGCAGATTTTCCCAGTTTAATTAAAGCAAAAATTTGACATTTGTTTGTTGCTTCATTGAAAAATCATGACAAGGAAATTAGTGCTACTAATTCCCTGATTGTTACTTGCAACCTGTCAGTCTACTGGACAACCTCTGTACCACCATGTGTTGGAAGAAGTTTAAGTTACAACATACCACTTCTGCTTACTTTCAAACTCATTGAACATGACCATAACAGCACCAATCCAGGAACTTTATTGCCACACTTCATATACAATAAATGTGACTTTGCATCATGAGAATGCACCCTGCTACTGCACAGTGTCTGTTAGTTTTTGATCTCCAGAAATATTCTGTGCTCCCACAGTCAACATATTTCTTGGATCAGTCACCATACAATTTTTTTCTTTTTCCAAAGATCTAAAATCACCTGAAAGGATATCAGTTTGGAATGAGTGACAACATCCGATGGGCCAAAATCTGATGGGCACTGAAGGACCTAACAGAAGAAGCAGCAGGAAGAGAACTTTCAGTTGTAGTAAAATTTACAGTAACATTTTTTATATGTCTCATTAATTTTGTGACAGACCTCACATTCATGAACACATGGAAACTGTATGTGGTGATGCATCCCTCTGAACCTCAGATAAAAATTTTGGGTTAAGCAGTTTAAATGTGTTGTAGAATCCATACAAGATAACCCCTGCTCTAATGAAAGTGATAACTCCAGAAATTTTCCAAAAAAATTCAAGGCCTGATTATGCGGGATAAACATGTTGAAGTGTTTTTAACTGCCAGAGCATGTGATATTTCTAAGGGGTGTTAGTACTGACCATTTTCCATGAACACTTGCCATTGCAAAGGTCATTCTTGCTAGGTACCAAGAATGCTCATACCTCTTCTGAAATAATCCAGGCTCAATTTATGACAACAGTTTATACATGCATGATGCAGATCCACAAGGATTTCTTTAAAGCATTGTAATTGAACCATTAAAATGAGAGTGAACATAATCTATAGATTATGTTTACTGGAATGTTCTAGAAAGTCTGAGTATCTTATTATGGGCAATTTAAATTTGTCTCTAAATAATTGGACAAGCAGAAGGAAATTCATTATGGGAAACAAAATTTTTAAATCAAGTGGGTGATTAATATTTGTATCAACATTTTAGGGAAGTTCTAGGGGCAGGAATATTCTAGACCTGATCATCACCCATGAACCAGATGACATTATAGAGCTGACAATACAGGAACCATTAGCAAGGAGTGATCACTGAGTACTAAGTTGAATGATGATGGGGAGAGGTTGCAGGCATTAAAGGCAAAGGAATGAGTTTTAATTTTAGGGAAGAGTGTTATGACAACTTGAGATGCATAGCCTCTGTCAACTGGGGAGTTAGCTCACAGTATAGAATTATGCTATACCTTTAAAGCTATAGTTGCATAAGCTTTGAATATGTATTTACACTAAGAAAATACAGCACTAGGAGGATACTGAGGCATATGAATAATGAACTAAACAGTTTAATAGAGCTTTTCCATGCCATCTTTTTTCTGCTGAAAAAGATGGCATGGAAAAGTTATGGAGTGATAAAAGGTACTGAAGCATTTTGATGAAGCAGATAATGAGAAAGAGCAAGGACAAGGAGTTTTAGAACAAATGTAAATACAAATAAGGGAAGAAGATTAGATCAAATCAGACCCTTCTGTAATAGATGCAGTAAAACAGCACATAATCCAGCTGATATTGCAAATAAATTGAACAGGTACTTTTTATTGATCTTTCCTTTGTAAATCACTTCCACTCCTGCTGGCAGAGGTGGAAGTGATTCTTGCACTGCTTCTACTGGAATGAGCAGCAGCCTGGAAAACAAGGTGCGGGAATTTCAGAGACTCCTGGGAGTCATCGCAGAACAAGTTAATACACGGGCTGTATTAGGGTAGCTAACACAGCCCATGTATCAGCTCCATGGCCAAATTGGCCACAATGGCGCTAATGGGATCCCATGGCTGTACTGTGAACCTGTTTGTACATAACACCTTCGTACACCATAGTGGTGCTGGCCAGACAAAGTTCCACACCAGAACAAATATCCTCTACATTTAAAAGTGATCTATTACCCAAAGAGACATCATTACTCAAAGCTTTTCTAACACAATATATTCCATGTTTAATTGGAATGCATGTGAATAGTGACACAACATCAAAGGAGATCATGCTCTCATTTTCATTTACAATCAAATTTTTCACAAAACCCACAAATTCTTTGCTGTCTTTTATGACATAGTTGGACTGACCCACTATAGGTGAAATCAATTTAGCCAAGTACCCTGACAAAGCATATGTGGGGCTTCCTATAAATGATATGATGGATCTGAGAGGGACTTCATGGAGGAGTTAGAGGGCAGGGTTTTTGGTGGATGGCAGTGTCCCATAAAGAAATGGAAGAGGTACGTAGATGATACCTTTACCATGGTCCAGAAGGGGAGAGAGGATGATGCACTCCATTCCATTGGCTTAATAGCTTCTCCCAATTTATACAATTTACCTCAGAGGTGGAGACAGAAGGTACCCTTCCATTCTTGGATGTACTGGTCTCTAGGATAGGCCCTAGGCTCAAACTTCAGTGTATTGTATAAAAAAACCTATGTGCAGAGGCCAGTACACCCATTATAGTTCAGCACAAGCTGGACAACATAAGAATGGTGTGGTAAAAGCTCTACTAGATAGAGCAGTGTCACACTGTACTACCTCTGAGAACAAAGTGTGTGAAACTAGATGAGTCACAGCAGACCTTAGAAAATGCAGATACCCACAGAGGATCATAGACATATTTAGTAGAGGAACAGAGTCCAACCGTCAGGAACCGTTTGTTCCTGTGGCTACCGCATACATTCCTTACTATCCGAAATTCCTTACTATTCCAAAATTCTCGCATCTAGCGAGAATTTTGCGTGGTTATAAAACACGCTGTGTGCAGCTTCCCGGGCAGAGGTTGCACACAGTTGTGTCCCAAGTAAAAGACCCAATAGCAAAGGACCTGAGTAGTGGAGTGGTATACAGGATAAAATGCCCGGATTGTGGGGAATGTTATGTGGGCGAGACAAAACGACGGCTCAAGGATCGTCTGGGGGAGCATGCAAATGCTATAAAAACCGCTGATTACAACAAGTCTGCTGTGGCCGAGCATTTTTGGGAGAGGCACCATCAAATCTCCATCAAATCTGTGGATCAAGCGCATGGGTTCTGGGACCGTAAATGGCTCGATAGCTTACGAATCAGTTCATCTGACAACAATATCATGAATAGGGACAGAGGTATGCGTATGCATCCTCTGTTTGAAACCATTGTCCTAAGTATGGATGAATGGTTTTGCTTGGCACACTCCCGAGCTGTTTCCGCTTCCAGTTCAGACCATGCGCCGACTGAACCACGTGTATAAGTACCGTGAGCCTGTTATATAAGGAAGTGTTGCAGGAAGTTTTGTTACTGCTGAGGAAGGAAGCCGATGCTTCCGAAAGCTCCAGGTTTCTTATCGTTTTTATTGCTTTTAATCCGGTTTATTTTAGTATATTTTATTGCAAGGATTTTATTACAGTTTTAAAGTTTTCACAATGTACATAATTTAATTTATTATAATATCAATTTTTGTAAATACATAGTGTAGTAATTTTATTTATTTTAATTTGTAAATTTTCAGTTACAGTAAAAATACTTATTCTTATGGTTGGTGTATAAGTTTATTTATTGCTAAGATATGAATTTGCCCAACCTCAGAGGCCTTTTTCAGGATATGTATTTGAAGTTTATAGTTTAAATGTTTCTGCTACATTTAATATAGAGAAATGGTACCTTTAAATCAGCAGAAACACTGATCATGCCAACCAATTAAAATTATTTACATTTTTTTAATGGATTAATCACCCCCCCACTTAACAGTGGATCACTTAACTGGGGATATAAAAACAATGCTCTGTTTTTATGTACCCAATTAAGAGCACTATGAGGGGTACACCTGTATAAGATATTCTGTCTCAGTTTGAGGTTGATCCAGTCTTTTGTTCATTATATAAATAATGCATTGATTGTAATGGTGAATTTACTGTTTGCACTGATTGACTGTGACATATATTTGAAGCTGTCTCTGCAGGATGTGATAAGGTAACAGATTGTGTGCGTGCGTGTGCATGCGTGTGTGCATTAGATACACAGAGAGTGAGCTAATAAAGCCAAAATTCAGTGTTTTGATGGATCAAGTCAAACATCTGAGGAAAAGAGTTGGTGCCTTTGGAAAAAATTATACCAGGATACTTATCAGATACTTAGGGGGGGTGCCTCCATAGCCAGGTGGGAAGGAGCAGCAGTGCATAGCACACGCTTCTTGATTAGACCAGGGTTCGAGCCCATCACCACCAAATACGGAGGATGCGGAAAGGAAAGGGAATGACCACCGCATATCCCGGAGCAATATGACCTTAGTTGCTAATGCTCCTAAAAACCAAAAATTAACAAAGATACTTAGGGGTTCACCATAACATTAATGCTTGAATGCTTGACAGGAAATACTGGTCCCACAGGAGGTTTTAATTCTGGGTGATTCAAGTTTTAGAGAAAAAGGAAATAAATATATTCTGTAATGTGGGTAGGTGGATAAGGACCAAGGTATGTTTGCCAGGTGAAGAGGCTAATGATACTGTAGAACAGTTATCATATTGTAAATGCACAAAAGGCAGTATCATTGCATGGGCAGGTACTAATAATAATAGCATAGACAAATTGAGATCTTAATTCATGGTAATGAGATTCACATCCTATGGACATCCTTTGGATGACCACAGGATGTCAATCTTTCAACTTGCAATTATCTATTATTATGTGAACCTTTCAACTTGCAATTATCTATCATTATCAAGTAAGCTGTGGTCCATAAATGTGTGGATTTTTTTGAGTGAGCAAAAGAAATTAGATTCACTAAATATGATTTTGTGACTTCAAATGTACGTGACGTATGTAGTGATTTTTTTTTTTAAAAAAACAAACTTTGTATATCTGAATTGAATGTTTTTTCTATATAATTTTATGTGTAAGGAAAGAATGTATATTGACTACTATATAAATACATGTATTTGATTGTTCAGGCAATTAGTTTAAGGATATTGTATTCTGATATACATATGATATCTAGAAAATGAAAGAATTTTTGGTGTATTGTTGTTGCATGCTAAATAAATTAATTGCAGCTTTGTTTCTCTTTCATCATTTCATATTATCATTAAGTGGTTCTATTCTGCATCTTTTCCTGCTAAGTTTAAATATCATTTTAATGTTACAGAGGGAAAAGTTTGCCATCTGTGTTTGCTGGAGAGAATACTACAGGAAATAAAGTTATTTCATATGGAAAATTATCTGATAAAGAAAAGAAGAAAGCCTCTTTAGCAATTGAAGTCTTTGGGCTTCCATTAGTAACCTCCATTTTACTGATTATTGAATATTTAATAGAATAACGGACTTTAAATCTTTGTAAATGATTGCAGTTGTCCATTGGACAGATTTAAATTAATTAATGACACTTTATTGAAAAACGAAAAAGATTATTTTTGTTTACTTGAAGTTTAAGAAGTTCTTTAACAATTAAGTTTTACCAAGCAGAAATCAAAAATATTTGTCTGGGTAACTTTATTCCATATATCTAAATACAGGACTTGAGTGAATTCATGTGGTGCATATAAATTAAGAAATTATATATTCAATGTATAGATATCCCTCTGTTTATAAAATGGTTATATTCCTGAAATGGCTTTCATTAGTTAATTGTAATATATCCTGTATGTTTTTGTCCCTAGTATGTACCCAGATTAAAATATTTTCTGTCCCAGGGCATAGTCTGGGACAGAAATAATGTTCCTATTGTTTGTTGTGGACAATCTTTCAGTGATGTAGCTAATTCTAGCACTGGGAATCTATAACATCAGTGGAGGTTTTTTAATTTATTTTTTGAATGAAAATTCCAAGCACAAAAGGTGTTATAAACTATAGTACTTAATGTCATAAATAGGTTAAAAGTGAGAAGACAGAAGATTCTTGTTGATATTGAACTTGAATTTCTATAGATTTAGGAAATGCATGTTCAAGAAGGCTGTTAGCATTAGCATTAGCAAAGGCACATGACGCAAGAAAGCAAGCTTTTATAGCATCAGAAAAAAAAATAATAAAACAAAACCCTTATTTCACCCATCCACTCACTCCAAATGTTTGTCAAGTTCTGCCTTGAATCTATTTAAGCTATCAACTTCTACAATGACAGATGGAAGTCTGTTCCACCAACCAACCACCCGCTGGTTAAAGGCAAATTTCTGCACGTCTATCCTACATCTGTCTTTCCTCAATTTGAATTTATGCCCTCTCAGGCGATTATTCTGAGCAAGAGGAAGAATCCCATCAGCATTGAGCATGCTCAACCCATTCAAGGCTTTATACACCTCAGTCAGATCACCTCGCAGGTGCTTAGTCTCCAGACACTGTAATTTTCAAAACTTAAGCCTTTCTTCGTAACAGCAACCCTTTGTTCCATTCACTAATCTTGTTGCCCTTCTCTGTACTCATTCCAACAGCTCTACAACCTTTTTAAAATGAGGCCTCCAGACCTGTATACAGTACTCAAGGTGTGGTCTGACCATTGCCTTATACAAGGGTATAATTACCTCCTTATCCCTGTTAGAAAAATTCCTGTATATCATTGACTCGACTCCATGAGCTACTCTTTCAGACCGTATGCACTGACTGCTCAGAAAACTTCATATCTGCCTGCACAATTACCCCCAGGTCCTTTCCATTCTCTACCATTGTCAGTGTGGTACCACAGAGTTGATACGTTACTCTGGGATTGCTGCTTCAAATATGTAGTACTTTACATTTGTCAATGTTAAACTTCATTTGCCACCTTCATTTAAAGAGGGCACTGACTCTCTTTAAAAATTACAGCTGTGAGTTACAGGCTCCGAAAAAGCGATAAGTGTTTGCCTTTTTATTTTCATAATTGTTATTTTATATTATACTTTATACGTAATCTTATAGTTATAGTTATGCTAGTTATTTTTATTTTAATTTTGTGGATTACTACTTAATATACGTAAAACCATTATTTCATTTGAATCTTGCAGCCATTGTTTTTGTATATAGTGGTAGGGAATTCAAATTTTTAATTGAGGTAGCTAGGTAGCTCTAACGTATAATTATATAGAGTAATACGCTTCACTGTTTCTATTAGATAGCATTGACATTTAATTAATTTAATTTATTGATCTTATTAATTTAAAATAGCATGCCCCCAAACTAGAGCAGCAAAGCAACGGGAACAAAGTGGCAGGAGTGCTGTGATTCAGGGGAGAACTCCGATTCTCCAAGGCATCAGAGCCTAAAAAAATGTGCAACTTGTGAAATGTTTGCCGAACTCTCTGGAACGGAACATGATATTGCTATGGGGGATGTCTTTGTGTGTGCGCAATTTAAGGAGTGTAAGGAAATCAGGCGACAACTCAGTGTTGTTATGGGCCTGTATGAGAGTTTGAAGGACAGGGTGGATGCCCTCGAAAGATCTAAATTGAGGGGCCCATCAAGCTTTCGGATGCCCACATCAATGCCAGAGCTTGCACTTGGTCATCACACAACACAGCGGCAACCTCCAAGGCAGAATGTGCTGGTCCCACAGGAACTAGTAGTTGTTGGTGACTCTGTTGTCAGGGAAACAGGGAACATGCTTTGTAAAAAGGATAGGTGGAACAGGACCAGGGTATGTCTGCCAGGGGCAAAGGTTGATGATGTTGTAGAGTGGATATCATCTTTTAAGGGCACAAAAGGTGATGTAGTTGTACATGTTGGCACTAATGATATCAAGAGTAGGAGACCGGCAGAATTACTTAACAAGTACAGGTCACTGTTGAACAAAAGCCGAGAATTAGGGTTGAAATTGAAAGTGTCTGCAATTCTGCCCAGACACGATAGGAGGGAGTATATGATGAGAGCCTTGTTGATCAATTCGGCCCTGGAAAGATTGTGCAAGGCTCAAGAGATAGAATTTTCTTCAGCCTGGTCTGTTCTTGTTAACAGGAGAGACTGCTTCTACAGGGATGGGATACACTTAAATAGAAAGGGTGCAAGAATATTTGCTGATGCTATTGAGGCAGTGTTAGGTGGGTCGGAAAACTGCTAGCTTGGGGGGAGATACAAGGACTAATAGTTTAACAGTAGCCATAGGCAGAGGTGATGGTGATTCTTGCACAACTTCTATTAGAATTAGCAGTGACCTGGAGCGAGGGGTGTTGGGGATTTCAAGGACGGATACCAGTCATCCTGAAATAGGTGGGTATATGGGATGTGTTAGGGTAACTAGGAATAGGAATAGGAGCATGTATGCTTGCACGTATACCAATGCTAGAAGTATAGTAAATAAATTTGATGAATTTGAAGTGTTTGTCAAGACATCAAAGGCGGATATTGTTGTGATAGCAGAGACGTGGTGTCACACAGATATAAGGAATGCAGAACTGGAATTTGGGAGTACAATGTGTAGAGAAAGGATAGACAGGATAGAAAGGGAGGAGGTGTTATGCTGTTAATTAAGAAAAACATAAAATCAAAAGAAGTGCACCCAGTTGATATAGATGAACAGTGCACTGTTGAGTCAGTTTGGTGTGACATAAGCACTGCAAAAGCAAAAATATGAGTAGGAGTGTGTTATAGGCCTAATGACTCGAATGAGTACAATGAACAATTGTACAGAGAAATAGAGTGGGCTAGTAAATCAGAATGTCTTATAATGGGGGATTTTAACTTCCCAGATATTGACTGGAAATTGTGGGTTGGTCACTCACACACTAGTCAGACTTTTGTGGATTTATTGGATGATTGTTTTCTGCAGCAGCAGCAGCAGCAGCAGCATGTTCGAGAGGCAACCAGAGAGAGTAATACTCTTGATCTGGTTATCAGCAGTGATCATTCGTGTATTAAGAATTTGCAGATAAAGGAACCACTACGTGGCAGTGATCACAATGTACTGATGTGGGATTTACTTAAAGATTTAATTACCATCAGGGGTAAAGGAAAAGGTTTTTGCTTCTGTAAAGGCGAGTACAGTGGTCTCAGAAAGTTTTTAAATTCTGTACAGTGGGATCAACTGACGATGTTACCAACAGTAAATTCTAAGTGGGAAGCATTCAAGGAATTAATCGAGGATGCTACTAAAAGTTTCATACTTATTAAGAAATATTGTTCAAGGTTTAGGCCTAAATGGTTATCTAATAAACTAATGAGACTCGTAACAGGGAAGAAAAATGCAGGGATGCATATAAATTATCAAGCGACTCAGAAGCCTATGGCATATATAAGCTAGTCTGTAATCAGGTCACAAAGGAGGTTAGGCAGGTGAAGGCAGATTACGAGAAATCCTTGGCAAAAGATGCTAAGAAAAACAGCAAGGATTTCTTTACTTATATAAACTCTAAAAGGAAGGGAATGAATCTGATTGGTCCACTTGACATTGATGGTTCGACTGTTGATGATCCTGCTCAGATAGCAAACAAACTGAATGAGTATTTTGCATCTACATTCACACATGAGGAATTATTAAGGGTTCGAAAATGGCAGAAGATTATCAAATTGTAGCAGGATACTTAATGATTTTGTAATAACTGAGAACAAAGTGGAGGAGAAATTGTTGAAGTTAAGCATAAGAAAAGCACCTGGGGTGGATGGGATCTATCCAGTTATATTAAAGGAGGTGGCAAAACAACTACGCAAACCCTTAGCCATAATTATGAGAGCATCCTTGGATTCAGGGGAGGTTCCCATGGACTGGAGATGTGCAAATGTATCCCCAATTCACAAAGGGGGATCGAAGGGTGACACGAGTAATTACAGACTAGTTAGTTTAACTTCTGTTCCGGGTAAAATAATGGAGTTACTGGTTAAAGATGCATTGCAGGATCATCTAGACAAGACTGCAGCAATAATTCAAACACAGCATGGGTTTGTTAAGGGAAAGTCTTGTCTGACAAATTTCATAGGATATTATGATATGGTTACAAAGGAACTGGACGCAAAAAATAATTTTGATATCATATACAGTGAAACTTCCCTTTAACGGACAGCCATGGGGAACGAAAATGTGTCCGTTAGAGAGAAGTGTCCGCTAACAAGAAGTCTGAGGGAGAAAAAAAAAAGAAAGAAAGAAAAATCGTTAAACGTTTAATGTAAAATTAAATTAAAATATATACAGATTTTGAACAATATTTTTGTAAATAATATACAATTACATACACAAGAGATAAAGAAAAATCGTTAAACGTTTAATGTAAAATTAAATTAAATTATATACAGATTTGCACAATATTTTTGTAAATAATATACATACAATTGTGCTATGCATATTATGACTTTATCTTAAGAAAAATACATACAGTAATCACTTATTTTCTTCTGCACCTTCTTCCGGCTGATAATTTTGTTTTCAACATTTGTTTGGAGTGAAGAAACCATCGAAAGTCCTTCAGTATCTTCTTCAGCGGCGAAAAACATTTTTAAACGATTGATTTGTATGAGCACTTCTTCTATTTTCATCAGTGGTTCGTCATTAATATGTTCTTCGACAGAATGACCTCCTTCCATTTCTTCATCCTCATGAGGAACTTCTTAAAAAATATCGATGATAATGTCGTTGCTATCTATAGCACCATCTTCTGTAGTGAGGTTCGAATCTATATCTTTATAGCCAGGGTCACTTGTAGCTGAAATATCATACATTATCAATAGATGTTGAAGTTCTTGTTCTTCTTGGTGCTCCACATTGCTGTTCACAACTTCAATTTTTGCGTTTGAGAAGCCAGACTTTACAAAACAGTTCACGACAGTTTGTTTTCTAATTGCGTTTACTGAAGAGGAAATCCATTGAATTGCATCTAGGATGCTGATTTTCTTTGCAAGGTCACTCGCACATGTTACATCGTTCATGTTTGCAATGAGATGTCTTAAAACACGTTTTCTGTAGTGAAGTTTAAATTTTTTTATTATCCCTTGATCCAAGGGCTGACACTCTGCAGATGTGTTTGGTGGCAGAAAAACGATTTGAATGTTGGACAATTCAATGTGCGGGTGAGATGCAGCATTATCCATGAAAAGAATAATTTTTCTGTTTTGACGAATCATGTTTTGGTTAAAGTGACTTATCCATTCGCTCATGATATCTCGTGTCATCCACGCTTTTTGATTAGACTTCCAGTCAACATTCAAAAGATTCAACTTTATGCCCTTGAATCAACGAGGATTTTGTGGTTTTCCTATAACAAGAGGTTGTTCAAAGTCTCCCACATATTTGTACACAATAGTACAGTCAATTGTTCCTTAGAAATTTTTCCGCCCTGGCACTTTTCGTTTTTTAGACTCATTGTTTTTTCAGGAAGAGCTTTAAAAAACAACCCTGTTTCGTCACAGTTGTAAATATCCTTAGCTTCAAAATCACGACATAAATCTTCCAATTTGACGGTCCACTCTGTTAGAACCCCAGTATCAACAGAACCACCTTCACCACTTACGGTTTTCCAATAAATTTTATGCCGAGTTTTGAACTTGTCTAGCCATCCCACAAAACCTTTGAACTCATTTACTCCCCTTTTCCCTAATAATAGGCCCATTAATGGGAATTTTTTTAGCACGTTCGCGACAAAACCACTCATACGTAACATTGTCAATTTGAAGTCCAACAGTTTTCGGGAATGATTTTTGAACCTGATCATTTCCGTGTTGCCAAAATTGTTTGAGCAGTTCATTTTTTTTCCCTTTTGGATGTCGCTTACCTGCGTCTTCCCGATTTTGAATTTTGCAGCGAGATTGCGAACACTATTTTTTTGCCGATCATACGCATTAATGAGTTCAGCTCATTTTTAAAGTTAAATGTTTACGAGAAGACATTGTGCACTTCACACGACACTGAAAAAAACTAAAAACTGAAAAGACGAAAGGCCGACCATATTCCCCCCCCCCACCTGCACACACCGAATTAATCAGAAGTTTTACATGTGTCTTAAAATTCTTGAAAAAGGGTTTAGAACCGCGACATAAACATTGATAAAATTCAGAGAATCGGAAATAGAAATAAACACACGATTGAGGCAATACGTGGAAGAAACGTTCCTAGAAAAAGGGCCGTGAGCTCGCCCGCTGTCCGTTATGGGGAGATCAAATTAAATGCTAATCTAAACGAAACAGTGCACATTGCCTGTCCGCATCCGTTACAGAGAATGTCCGCTAGACAGAAGCTGAAAACGCATTAAAACCAATAGAGGTGAGTTGGGGAATTTGAAAATGTCCATTATAGAGAGATGTCCGTTAACGAGAGGTGTCCGTTAGGAGAAGTTTCACTGTATTTGGATTTCAGGAAAGCTTTTGACACTTGCACATGGAAGACTATTGTACAAATTGGAGCAGAATGGTATTAAGGGTAAGTTGCTACAATGGATAAAAGGATGGTTAAGTGGGAGAAGACAGATGGTGGTAATTAATGGGTGCTGCTCTTTGGGGACTAATGTTATTAGTGGAGTCCCACAGGGTTCAGTGTTGGGTCCACTGTTGTTTTGTATATTTATCAATGATATTGATGAAGGTATATCAGGCTTAATGTCTAAGTTTGCAGATGATACAAAGGTTGGCAGGGTTGTTAATGACAGTAATGTCAGTGTGATACTGCAACAGGATCTAGATAATTTGGACAGATGGGCTAAGAAGTGGCAACTGAAGTTTAACCTTGACAAATGCAAAGTACTGCATATGGGTAGAAGTAACCCCAGAGAAATGTACCAACTGTGCGGTACTACACTTAAGGTGGTAGAAAATGAAAAAGACCTGTGAGTAATTGTACAGTCAGATATGAAGTTTTCTGAGCAACGCAGACAGGCTGCCAGGGCAGGTCATGGGATTTTGTCAATGATATATAGGAATTTCGCTAGCAGGGAAAATGAGGTGATTGTACCTCTGTATAAGGCAATGGTCAGGCCACGCCTTGAGTACTGCATACAGGTCTGGAGACCTCATTTTAGGAAGGATGTAGATTTACTTGAGTGTGTACAGAGAAGGGCAACAAGATTGGTGAGGGGAATGAAGGGATCCTCTTACCAAGAGAGGCTTAAGTTCTGCAAATTGCAGTGGCTGAAGACTAGGCACCTGCCCGGTGATCTGATTGAGGTGTATAAGGCCTTGAATGGGTTGAGCACGCTGAATTCTGTTGGGATCCTTCCACTTGTTCAGATTACGAACCTAAGGGGGCATAAATTCAAATTAAGAAAGGACAGATGTAGAATAGATGTGCAGAAATTTGCCTTTAGCCAGCGGGTGGTTATTTGCTGGAACAAACTTCCATCTGTCGTTGTGGAAGTTGATAGGTTGAATAAATTTAAGGAGGAACTGGACAGGCATTTGGAGGGAATGGTATGATTTTTTTTTTTTTTTTTTTTTTGGCTGATGCTGCATAAGCTCATACTTGCTTTCTTGCATCACATGCCACTACTACTACATCTCAGCACATCTGCTGAACCTTTCTAGATCCTGTTGCAGCAGTGTACTGTCATTAGTGTCATTAACAACCCTGCCAAACTTCATATCGTCTGCAAACTTGGTCATTAAGCCTGATATATCATCATCAATATCATTTATAAATACAGAAAACAACAATGGACCCAACACTGAACCCTGAGGGAGTCGACTAATAACAGTAGTCCACGAAGAGCAGTGTCTATTGATTACCACTCTCTGTCTTCTCCCATTCAACCATCCCTTTATCCATAGCAGAAATTTGCTTCCAATGCCACACTGCTTCAATTTGTGCAGAAGTCTTCCATGTGCAACGGTATCAAAGGCTTTTCTAAGATCCAGATATATGATATAAAAGTTATTCTTCGCATCCAGTTCCTTTGTGACTACATAATAGTATCCAATCAAATTAGTGAGACAAGACTTCCCCCGTAACAAACCCATGCTCTGTCCGAGCTATAACTGTCTAGATGATCCTGCAATGCTTCTTTAACCAGTGCCTCCATTAATTTCCCTGGAACAGAAATTAAACTAACAGGTTTGTAATTACCTGTGTCTCCCTTTGATCCTCCTTTGTGGATTGGGGTAACATTTGCACATCTCCAGTCAATGGGTACCTCCCCTGAGTCCAGGGAAGCTCTCATAATTATGGCTAAGGGTTTGCTTGCTTACTTCCTTTCCCACCTCCTTTAATATAACTGGATGGGAGGCACCTCCGTAGCCAGGTGGGAAGGAGTAGCAGTGCGTAGCACACGCTTCTTGATTAGACCGGGGTTCGAGCCCGTCACCACCAAATACGGAGGATGTGGAAAGGTCAGGGAATGACCACCGCATATCCTGGAGCAATATGGCCTTAGTTGCTAATGCTCCCAAAAAAAAAAAAAAAAAAAAAACTGGATGGATTCCATCCACTCCAGGTGCCTTTCTTGTGTGTTTCTTCAACAATTTCTCCTCCACTTTACTCTCAGTTATTACAAGATTATCTAGCTTACTGCCAGAGTTGAATACACCTCTGGAATTCCCCTCCCTGAATAACTCCTCATGTGTGAATGTCGATGCAAAATATTCATTTAGTTTGTTAGCTACCTGAGCAGGATCATAAACAGTTGAATCATCGATATCAAGTAGACCAATCTGATTCATCCCCTTCCTTTTGGAGTTTACATAAGTAAAGAACTCTTTGCTGTTTTTCTTTGCTTCCTTTTCCAAAGATTTCTCGTAATCTGCCTTCGCCTGCCTAACCTCCTTTGTAACTTGGTTACAGACAAGCTTATATCTATCATGGGCTTCTGTGTCGCATGTTAATTTTTATGTAACCCATGCATTTTTCTTCTCTGTCACATGACTAATTAGTTCATCTGACATCCATTTAGGCCTAAATATTGAATAATATTTCTTTATTGGTATGAAAAGCCTGAATGTTTCCCATTTTGAATTTGCTGTTGGTAACATCATCAGTTGGTTCCACCGTATAGAATTTAAATACTGTCTCAGACCACCATAGTCACCTTTACAAAATAAAAAAACCCTTGCCTTTACCCTTGATGGTAGTTACCTCTTTGAGTAAATCCCACTTCGGCACACTGTGATCACTGCGACCTAGTGGTTCCTTATCTGCAGATTCTTGATGCATGAAGAATCATTACTGCTAATCAGATCAAGAGTTACTCCCTCTAATTGCCTCCCGAACATGCTGCTGTATAAAAAAATCATCCAATAAATCCACAAGAACCTTGCTATTGTGTAAGTGACCAACCCACAAATTCCAGTCAATATCCGGGAAATTAAAATCCCCCATTATAAGACACTCTTATTTACTGGCCCACTCTATTTCTCTGCATAATTGCTCATTATACTCATCAGATTCATTAGGCCTATAACACGCACCTGGCCCCGGGTGCCAAGCGAATTCGAGGTCAAGCGATTTTTTCTGCGAAAACAGAGTGCTCATCAAAAGCGATTAAAGTTTTTTCTAATTTCCTACGTTTCTATTAGCTTTATTTCTATATTGTTCTACACTTAAAAGCCACAAGTTAGAACAGAGAAAGGAAACTCACCTTTCTTTATTTATCCATATATTTCTATTTCCACTAACGAACTAACACTTTAACCGCTTGGCCTCCTAGCGGCACTGCTCCTGCCTCCCCGTGGCGGGGCCGGAAATCTTGGCAAGCAAGTCCACTTGCCAAGGGCTAAAAGGAGCAAACATGGCAAACACAGACCATCAGCAGGATATTGAGAACGAAAATCCAAAGAGACAAAAGACTGATCGGATGGAGCAACCTTGCCCATCGTTCTTAATTATCCACTCTCTTACTAGTCAGCCCATTAATAAATTGTCTCCGTTTGTCATACAAAAACATCTGGAGGGTATTGCAGGATCTCCCAAGATGGTGAAGAGACTGCAATCAGGAGACTTACTAGTAGAAACCACCAACCACAGACATTCTGAGAAGCTGTTACAACTGACAAGTTTTGCTGGAATTCCAGTTAAAATATCCCCGCACAAAACCTTAAATTCATCTAAAGGTGTGATATCCAGTTGGGACTTATTAAACGTTACTGAGGAAGAAATAACCCAAGAGCTGCAGGGACAACACGTAATTGAAGCAAGACGAATAATGATCAAAAAAGATAATGTACTTACACCTACAAGAAACATTATTCTCACCTTCAATACACCCAACTTACCCTCCTCTGTAAAAGCAGGTTATTTACTTTGCCGAATCCGGCCTTACATTCCAAACCCTTTAAGGTGTTACAAATGTCAGAAGTATGGCCACTCACAAACTGTATGCAGAGGAGTTCCTGTCTGCCCTAATTGTGGTTCTGCAGATCACATACAAAGTAACTGTACAGCTACAAAAATGACCTGCCCAAATTGCAAAGGTGACCATCCTGCATATTCCAAGACATGCGAAAAGTGGAAAACCGAGAAAAAAATAGTAAAATACAAGGTTGAGAACAAAGTAAGTTACCCAGAAGCGAGAAAATTAGTTGCTCCAACTATAACCAAAAATATGACCTATGCCAATGCTGTGAAAAAATATCAGACCGTCTCCACTCAAACTGATGTAACAGTTCCCACTAACAAATCAATTTCTGATTGGGCTAGAAATGTTCTTTCTAAGCAACAATCCAAGTTCTCTGACCAAGCCAATAATACTCCTCTGACAATACCAGCGGCCTCACCTACTCCGGTCATAGATACCATATCTCATAGTTCAAACGCAAATGTAGTAAAAAATTTTCAGGACACAACCATGGACACAGATGGCACATCCATACAGGATGATCCCCCTCTAGAAATCCATGCAGAAGAAGAAATGGACACAGGTCGACCAGTTTTCTCTAAAAAAGATAAAACTAAATTAGAGCGTCATAAGCCAGTAACCTTCAAAAAACAGTCAGATACAGCTCCTTCAATAAAACACAAATAATGCCTTGTATTTTACAATGGAACTGCAGAGGCTTTCGTTGCAACACAGATGATATCCGTGATCTAATTAGCCGATATTCTCCAGTTGCCCTTTGTCTTCAGGAAACTTACCTAACCTCGCAAATTTCTCCTTCAATAAAAAACTATTGTCTTTATCGAAGAGATCGTAACACAGCAAATGCTGCCCATGGTGGTGTAGCAATCCTGATAAACTCAAAGATCCCAACTAAACATATTCCACTTCAAACTGAAATAGAAGCTGTTGCTGTTCATATAACTCTGAATATTTCAATAACAGTTGTTTCAATATACCTACCACCAAACCATGCTTATTGTTTAAAAGATCTTGAAGATCTATTCCTACAGATACCTCCACCTCTCTGTATATTAGGGGATTTTAATGGGCACCACCCCTTATGGGGCGATCCTAAACTAGACACACGTGGTCGACTCGTTGAAAGCTTTCTAGAGTCACAAAACCTCACCTTACTCAATACTGGTACGCACACTCACATACAACTCCCAACTGGACACACCTCAGCAATAGACCTCTCAATTTGTTCTCCAATACTCTTTCCAACCATAGAGTGGTACGTTTTAAATGATCCAATGGGCAGTGACCACCTTCCAATCATATGCAATGTTTTAATGTCACAGACTCCATCAAACAAGCTCCGCAGGAAATGGAAATTTGTTCGCGCAAACTGGGCAAAATTTCGATCATCAATCTCTCTTGACGAGGAAAAAATCCAGCTCCAAAATATTGATAATGTAACAGACTACATCACATCACATCTCCTAAAAGTGGCCAAGGACACAATACCATTATCAAACCCCCCTGATCGCAAGCATTATAATTATTGGTGGAATGATGAGTGCACAAAAGCAAAGAAAGCAAAAATCAAAGCCTGGAATTTATTTCGGCGATGTCCAACCACAACCAATCTCATTAATTATAAGAAGCTAAGAGCAAAAGCACGATTTGTACAAAAGCAAGCTAAGAAAGAATCCTGGACCCGTTTTGCATCGACCTTTAACAGAAACACTGATCCGAAAACTATATGGAAGAAAATTAGACAGTTATCTGGTAAGTTTCCTACTATACCATCTCCAATCCTCTCCTGGAAAGGGCAAGATCTATCCAATTCCTTAGACATTGCTAATGCTTTGGGCAATACTTTTGCTGAAATATCAGCGGCATCAGCATATCCTACATCATTCCAACGAATTAAAAACACTAGAGAAAAGCATGCCATAAAATTTCAAACCGCATGTACTCTTCCATATAACAAACCTCTGCAATACTTTGAACTTCTGCATGCCATTAGAACAGCCCACAATGGTGCAGCCGGGCCAGATGGGATTTATTATGTCATGCTTCAACATCTCGATGACAAAGCTTTAAGACTGCTTCTGGTTTTTTACAATCGTATATTTTTAGAAAACGTTTTTCCAAATTCTTGGCACCACTCTACTGTTTTGGCATTCCTAAAACCTGGGAAAGATCCAACTAACCCCTATAGCTATAGACCGATCTCTCTCTCAAGCTGCCTGAGCAAAATCCTTGAAAAAATTGTCCACAGAAGACTCGTATGGATCATTGAGTCACAACATCTAATGAGCCATAACCAATATGGCTTTCGTAAAAATAGGTCATGCTTAGATCTTATGGTCAAGGCTGAATTCGCCATTCGAAATGCCTTTGTTAAACGGGAGCATCTTGTAATGGTTTCAATAGATATCGAGAAGGCTTTTGACACTACCTGGCGGCATGGCATACTTAGTGATCTTTACTCTCTTGGTTTGCGAGGCAACCTTCCTATTTTTGTTCAGAACTTCCTACGTACTAGATCGTTTCAAGTTCAGTACCAAGATGCCCTTTCCAAAACGTTTATACAGGAAGAAGGAGTGCCACAGGGATCAGTACTGAGTGCCACTTTGTTTGCTCTTAGAATAGATTCCATCACCAATCAGCTTCCAAATACAGTTGAGACCTACCTTTATGCAGATGATCTTTCCATCTCCTGCCATTCCCAAAATATGAGGTCTATTGAACGGCAGCTCCAGATATCACTTAATAAAATTCAACAGTGGGCCAGCCTCAACGGATATCGACTCTCGCAGCAGAAAACAGTTGCCATCCATTTTTGTAGACAGCGCAACCTTCATCTGGATCCTGAACTTCAAATTTATAATGTCTCCATCCCGGTCACTAATAGCATCAGATTTCTAGGATTAACATTTGATAATAAGTTAAATTTTATAGACCACATTAAAAATGTACGTACTTCCTGTCTAAAAAAGTTAAATATACTCAGAGCTTTATCCTCCCAAACATGGGGCGCAGATCGTACATCTCTGCTTCGGCTGTACCGGGCATTAATCAGATCCCGTCTTGATTATGGAGCTCCCATCTATGATTCAGCCAGATTGAGTGCATTGCGTTGGCTTGATCCAATTCAACACAGTGCCTTGAGACTTTCACTCGGTGCTTTCAGAACATCACCAGCACATAGTCTCTACATTGATGCCCATGAACCCCCACTAACTTTACGTAGGAAAACACTGTTATTGAACTATGCTGTCAAGATACAAAGCTGTGCCATGCATCCGACTCAGTCATACCTGTTCAATCCACCATTAGAAAACCTTTTCAGAAATAAACCAAGCGTAGTAAAGCCAGCTGGTCTTCGCCTTCTTGAACTGATGCAAATTTGGAATGTTCCCATCCTTTCTGTGCAACAGACAACAACTTGTCCTCAACCACCATGGGTTCCACCACCTATACCGACCTGTGACACCTACCTCTCTCAATGGGGTAAGAACATTTTACAAACATCAAATATCAAACAACTTCACGAAGCTCACATTCAAAGATACTTTGACTTCTCTCCAATTTATACAGACGGCTCTAAATCTAATTCAAACGTTGGAGCAGCTGCAGTGTTTCCAAATACCGTTATTTCAGCATCCTTGCCATCTGAATTCAGTATCTTCTCAGCTGAATTATATGCTATCAAACTAGCTTTACAGAATCTCTCTTCTGACTGTGCTTTAAAATCTGTTATTTATACTGATTCCCTCAGCTCAATTTTGGCTTTATGTAACCCCTTAGATAAAGTACACCCTGTTCTAGATGAAATAAAAAGCATATTACTACAAATTGAAGAACGCAATCAACTGGTCACCTTCTGCTGGATTCCAGCTCATTCTGGCATTTTGGGCAACGAACTGGCTGATAAAGCCGCAAAAAATCCAACTAGCTTCGACTTAACTGATATTCCTGTTCCGCCATCAGATTATGCATTAATCATTCAGGCTGCAAGCCTGTCAAAATGGACAGCAATATGGCACTCTCAAATTAATAATAAACTCTTTCAATTTAAACATGATCCAAAAATTTGGCGCTCCAGTGTCCGTACATCAAGACGAGAAGAGGTAGTCCTTTCAAGGGTAAGAATAGGCCATACTTATCTGACCCACCTATATTTACTCACAGGGAATGTCCCGCCACAGTGTCCACTTTGTAATATAAATCTGAGTATTAAACACATTCTCATTGACTGCCCTTACTATGAACAAGACAGAACTTCAACCCTGCTATCACTGGTTAATCTTCGTAGACCGATAACTTTAGAGAATCTCATTGGAGATGATGCAGATATTTCCGAATTTTTCAACTTCATAAAGCAAACAGGACTTTTTAATCAATTCTGAATTTATGAAACTTTTTCATCTCTTTTTTATAATAAATGAATAGGCGCATTATGGCCAAAGTAGCCTATGCGCCATCAAACCTCCATATCAACAAATAACACGCACCTACCCTCATTTTTCCTTTCCCAGTGCTTATTTCACACCAAACAGACTCAACATTGCATTGTCCACCAACATCAATTGGATGCACTTCCTTAGATTTTGTGTTTCTTAACTTACAGCATAACCCCTTCTCCCTTCCTGTCCTGTCTATCCTTTCTGTACACATTTTACTCCCCAAATTCCAGTACTGCACTTCTTATGTCTCTGTGACACCATGTCTCTGATATCCCAATAATATGTGCCTTTGATGTCTTGACTAGCACTTCAAGTTCATCGAATTTATTAACTATACTCCTAGCATTGGTGTACATGCAAGTATACATGCACCTGTTTCTACTCTTAGTTACCCTAACACAGCCTGTGTATTTACTTGTTCCACAATGACTCCCAGCAGTCCTGGAAATTTCCATTGCTTTGCTTTCCAGGCTGCTGCTCAATTGCATTTCAATAGAAGTAGTGCAAGAATCACTTTTACCTCTGCCAGCGGCTACTGTTAATCTATTAGTCCGTGTTTCCCCCCCCTCCCAAGCTAGCAGTTTTCCGACCCACCTAACTCTGCCTCGATAGCATCAGCACATATTCCTGCACCCTTTCTATATAAGTGTATCCCATCCCTGTAGAAGCAGTCTCTCCTGTTAACAAGCACAGACCAGGCTGAGAAAAATTCTACCCCTTGAGCCTTGCACAATCTCTCCATGGCCGAATTGATTGACAAGGCTCTCATCATATACTCCCTCCTATCATGTCTGGGCAGAATTGCAGACACTTTCAAATTCAACCCTAACTCACGGCTTTTTTCAGAATTCTCTTGTACTTGTTAAGTAATTTTGCCGTTCTCCTACTCTTAATATCATTTGTGCCAACGTGTACAACAATATCACCCTTTGTGCCCTTAAAGAATGATATCTGCCCCACAACGTCATCAACCTTTGCCCCTGGCAGACATACCCTGGTCCCGTTCCATCTATCCTTTTTGCACAATATGTTCCCCATTTCCCTGACAATAGAGACACCTACAACAACTTGTTCCTTTGGGACCAGCGCATTCTGCCTTGCGGGTTGCCACTGTTTTTGCGTGATGTTCAAGTGCAAGCTCTGGCATTGATGTGGGCAGCTGAGCGCTTGATGGGCCCCTCAATTTAAATCTTTCGTGGGCATCCACCCTGTCCTTGAAGCTTTCATATAAACCCATAACAATGCCGAGTTGGCACCTGATTTCCTCGCACTGTTGCAGAGAATAGAAATAGAAGGGATAAATAAGGAAGGAAAAAGTTCTATGAGTTTGGAGTTGGACAGTGAATGGCTCCTGACTGGTTAAGGCACATGTTTGTACTGTATTTGGAAGAAATTGGTACAGTTACAGATGCCAGTTCAGATGAACAGTGTCAATTGAAGTCGCTCTGTATTTGTAGAAAAGGAATGCTGCAGGAACTGAATGTCTATGAGACATAAAGTTCAGGGATTTCATAGGAGATATGTCATTAATTAATATGACTGTCCTCTTTTGAATAGAAGCAAGGAGTTTAAGAGATGTTTTGTGGATACCACCCCAGGTTTGGGAACAGTATTTCTTAGTAGAGGGATTTGTGATTTGTACAAAGTCAGTAGTAGCTGTTTAGAAGAAAAGTAACACCAAGAGTAAAAATGAAATCCCAGTTTTTTTATGTAGAGGAAACAATATTTGGGACATGCTTAAGCAGAGAGATTAGAAACTGGAATGATCCCCCATTAGAGATATGCGATCTTATATAGAAATTTGGGTGTCATTGAAGATAAGCAGAGGAGCAGTCATCTCTTATATGTGAGTGGTAAGAGGAGTTTTAGAAGTAGTGAAATTAAGTTTTTTCACCCCATTGGAGAATTACCTAGGAGATTGATCATTAATTAACCTGACTATCCACCACACTATCACTCCCTTAAATTGGTGGTGCATATTCGAAAATTTAAGCTCTTTGAGCAGGGTCAGGTTTCTCATCAGAAACCTGACTTTCCAGTCAGTGGTAGGAAACCCTACTCATAGCTCTTTCTCCCATTACCCTACTCATAGTTCTTTCTCCCACTATTTTCTTTTTTTTTAAAGAAAATAGTGGGAGAAAGAACTGAACTTTAAAGGACATCCTGCATTAGTTAGGATTAAATTTGAAATCATTTACAATTCTGCCTAGACTTTATGTTGATAGAAAGGAGTACACTATGAGAGCCTTGTTGATCAATTCAGCAATGGAGAGACTGTATACAAAGCTCATGGGGTAGAATTTTTCTCAGCATGATCTGTGCTTGTTAAGAGGAGAGAAGAGATTCTTTTTTACAGGGATGGGATACATTTAATAGAAGAGGTGCAAGAATATATTGTGATGCAAACACAGCAGAGTTAGATGGGTTGGAAAACATACCGGGCGCCTCCGTAGCCAGGTGGGCAGGACAGCATTGTGTAGCACACGTTTCTTGAGCGCCTCCGTAGCCAGGTGGGAAGGAGCAGCAGTGCATAGCACACGCTTCTTGATTAGACCGGGGTTCGAGCCTGTCACCACCAAATACGGAGTATGCGGAAAGGTCAAGGAATGACCACTGCATATCCCGGAGCAATATGGCCTTAGTTGCTAATGCTCCTAAAAACCAAATAACAACAACAACAACGCTTCTTGATTAGACTGGGGTTCGAGCCTGTGACCACCAAATATGGAGGATGCGGAAGGTCAGGGAAGGACCACTGCATTTCCCTGGAGCAATATGGCCTTAGTTGCTAATGCTCCTAAAAAAAAAAAAATAACAAACTAATACCTTGGATTGTTTACACAAACTGATAAATTAACAGCAGCCACAGTCAAAGGTGAAAGTGATTCTGCACTCTGCTTCTGTTGGGACATGCAGCAGCCTGGAAAGCAAGGTGTCAGGGATTGCAAGGCCTGCTGGGGTTTCTCACGGGACAAGCAAATACATGGGCTGTGTTAGAGTTACCACAAGTAAAAACAGATTCATGTATACCTGTATCTGTTTACTATACTTCCAGCACTAAATCTAGTAATATAGTAAATAAACAAATTTGATAAATTTGAAGTATTGATTAAGGTTAATTCATCAAATGCACATGTTGAAGGGATATCAGAGATATGGTGCCACTCAAATATAATGGACGCAGAATTTGAAAATCGTGAGTACAATGTGTAAAGAAAGGATAGACAGGACAGGACAGGAGTGGGGAAGTATTATGCTCTTGGTTG
This sequence comes from Mastigoproctus giganteus, assembly GCF_048544385.1. Lineage (NCBI taxonomy): Eukaryota > Metazoa > Arthropoda > Arachnida > Uropygi > Thelyphonidae > Mastigoproctus > Mastigoproctus giganteus. The sequence continues at coordinate 126,491,504 of NC_143584.1, forward strand.
AAAAGCACTACAAATTAGAATTAAAGGAAGTTCACCCAAACAACATGGGTGGCCAATGCAGTGTTCAGTCAGATTGGTGTAGTATAAACACTGAAAAAACAAATATGAGAGTAGGAGTATGTTATAAGCCAAATGACTGTGATGAGAAAAAGAAAAACTGTACAGATTAATAGAGCAGGCCAGTAAATTGGTATGTCTTATAATGAGGGATTTTTAATTTTCCAGACATTGACTGGAACTTGTGGGTTGGTCACTCACATCGTAACAAGACTTTTCAAATTTATTGGATGAATGGTTTCTATACCAGTATGTTAGAGAAGCAACAAGTGATACTCTTGATCCGATTATCACCAGTGATTATTCATGCCTTAAGAATCTGCAGATAAAAGAACCACTAGGTGGTAGTAATCCAGGACTGTTCCAGGGTGTATTGCTAACCATGGTACAAACTTTTTTGCCATCCCTTTTTAATAAAAAAAAGTTATATAATGTTTAAAACTCAATTTCATTTACAATTATCATTTATATGGATATGTGTAAGTTTTACATTTTAATTGTGACTCAAAAATGTTTTGGATCAACCATTGTGTATATTAAAATATGGATAGTGTTTCATATTTTATTAAAGAAAACAAAACAAAAATAAAATCTACAAATATAAACATAAAACAAATAGATATTTTAGAATATTATTACTTTATATAAAATAAAGTAATAAATATTCTAAAATATTCTAAAATGTAAATAAATTGCCCAGAATAAAATAACCAGTTCAAATTTTTTGTCTCTTCATTTTGTCATAGCAAAATCCAATGCAAGTTCTTTTTATATCCAAAATTTTAGCGATTTCACTTTCGATTGAAATTAGAACTAAATGATCGAGTCTGTCTTGCCTCACTGATGAACAATTATAAGTTTTTATTAATTTTAGTTTTGAAAAGGAGGAGTGCTCACTAACAGCCACTGATATTGGAATTATTAACACGATTCTTAGAACTATCGAAATATTTATTGATTTTAGTTTTGAAACGGAAGCCTCATCGATAGTCATTGATACTGGAATTGTTAACATGATTCTTAGAACTGTTGAAATGTTTGAGAAAGAATTTGTTAAATTATTTTTTTAATATGCAAGTTGCATTTCTTGTGGACTTTGATTTTCTTAATGAAATATAATTATGAGTAATTTGAATTTCCGTTGCTAGATCTACAGCAATAATATCTTTTGCGCAGTCTTTGCTACTGGTATCTGATAAGTTTAATTCCAAATCAGAACAATGTTTTAAATTTTGTTCTGTTTACATTTTATGTAGAACACTAGACATGTAAAATATTAAAATTATCACTACATTCCCTCAGTTGTTCAAAGCGATCTTCAGTTGTATTATTTGTAGTATCTAATATTGCAAAGAAAAAAATTAATTTTGAAAACATCTTTTGAATATGAAACTGTCTCATCTTCACATTCATATGGAAACATTTTTCTTTTTTTATTTCTGCAGGAAAACTTGGACTTATTTAAAATGATTCTGCAATGTCAGATGCAATTTCAAGAATTTCATTGAAGTGATTATCTGATCTAAAATTTTGAATAATATCTTTTAGTTTCTTTAAATGTTTTATTGATTCTAATAAGTTAATGGTTTTTGTTTTGTAATATTTCACTGGCAATATTTACGTTGCCAGTGAAATAACATGAGTATGGGTGCTTAATGATTTTCAAATACTGAGAGCAAAGTGGAGGAGAAATTGTTGAAGTTAAACATAAGAAAGGCACCTGGGGTGGATGGATCTATCCAGTTATATTAAAGAAGGCGTCAAAGGAACTAAACAAACCCTTAGCCATAATTATGAGAGCATCCTTGGACTCAGGTAAAGTCCCAATGGACTGGTATTAAGGGTAAGTAAGGAGATGTGCAAATGTATCCCCAATTCACAAAGGGGATCTAAAGGTGACACAAGTAATAACAGACCCGTTAGTTTAACTTTTGCTCCAGGGAAAATAGTGGAGTCACTGGTTAAAGAAGCGCTGCAGGATCATCTAGACAAGACTGCAGTAATAGTTCAGACATAGCATGGATTTGTTAAGGGTAAGGCTTGTCTGACAAATTTGATTGGATACTATGATATGGTCACAAAGGAAATGGATGCAAAAAATTATTTTGATATCATATACTTGGATTTAAGGAAAGCTTTTGACACTGTTGTGCATGAAAGACTACTGTAAAATTGGAGCAGTATGGTATTAAGGGTAAGTTGCTACAATGGATAAAATGGATAAAAGGGCGGTTGAGCGGGAGAAGACAGAGAGCGGTAATCAATGGGTGCTGCTCTTTGTGTACTAATGTTATTAGTGGAGCGAGTACAGAGAGGGCCAACCAGGGTTAAGTATTGGGTCAACTGTTGTTTTGTATATTTATCAATGATATTGATGAAGGTATATCAGGCTTAATATCGAAGTTTGCAGATGATACAAAGGGTGTCAGGATTGTTAATGACGGTAATTACAGTGTGCTCCTGCAACAGGATCTACAGGGTGTCTCAAAAATATTGGTACAAATGTTTAGGGGAGGTAGATAACATCTAAAGGAATATGAATTGCATAGAAACCCATAACGGGAAATGTCACCATAAATCAATAGATTGCGCTGTTCATCAGTTCGCGAGAGGGAAAATTTCTGGTTTACTCATTCAAGCAGTAGTCACCGCATGAAGAGCATGCTTCGATATACGAACTGTGAGCTGGCAGACCTGCACCTAGTGTATGGATTAGCAGAGGGCAATGGACGAGCCGCTCAATGAATTTATGGAGAATGCTTCCCAGACAGACATGTACCAGATCACTGTTTGTTTGTGCGTGTGCATCAAAATTTGTGCGATTATGGGTCATTTAGAGGTAACAGGAGTAGTGTGGACAGACCACGTTCGACGCGAACTCCCGCCATGAAAATGAGTTATTGTGTTGAATGCCATCCAGAATAATCCTACTACCAGCACACGTGCCGTTGCCTCTGCCTTAGGAGTGTCTCGTCGCAGTGTACAGTGTGTCTGGCATGACGATTCCTTACACCCCTTTCATCTCCAAAGGGTTCAGTTACTGCTCCCCCAAGATCATCCTGCACTTGTGGCTTTTGCGCAGTGGTTTCTCCAAGAAAGTGTTCAAGACTTGGATTTTCCAGCCTATGTTTTGTTCACGGATGAGGTTTATTTCATTCGGGAAGGTTTATTCAATCAGCACAATGCTCATGTGTGGGCTCAGGACAAGCCACATGGTGTGCATCCCCATGCAGCAGAACATCACTTCACAATAAATGTGTGGGCAGGTATAGTCAGTGACTGCTTAGTTGGCCCATACCTGTTACCATCCCACATGAACTCCGCTAAATATCGGATCTTTCTTGAACAAGTTCTACCAGGATTACTTGACGATGTTCCAGCAAATGTGAGACGCAACATTTGGTTTCAACATGACGGGACGCCTGCCCATTATGGAAGGTGTGTTCGTGACCATTTGAACAGGCGTTTTGGGCATTGATGGATTGGCCGTGGTGGACCTGTTGCCTGGCCCCCACACTCACCTTATTTATCGAGCCTTGGTTTCTTTCTGTGGGGCCCTCAAATCTATCATGTATGAATCGCCTGTGGAGACGGAAATGGATCGCATGGCGAGACTTGTCTGTGCTGCTGCTACTGTCAAAAAAACTCCAGGTGTGTTCAGCCGTGTCCGCCAATCCATGCTGCGTCGGTGTCATGCATGCATCGCATCTCATGGTGGAATCTTCGAGCATCTGTTGTAACATCATGAAATGCATCCATCTTGTACTCCATTGTTAATATTATGTCAAATAAATGTTTTCCGCTAATTACTGTCTTGTGTCATTTCTGCTTCTTGTGCCTCTGCTATTACTTTCCCGTGACGTTTCCGGTTATGGGTTCCTATGTGATTCACATTCCTTTAGATGTTACCTACCTCTCCTAAACATTTGTACCAATATTTTTGAGACACCCTGTAGACAATTTGGGCTGTTGGGCTGAGAAGTGGCAACTGAAGTTTAACATTGACAAATGCAAAGTACTGCATATGGGTAGAAGTAACTCCAGAAAAATGTATCAATTGTGTGGTAATACACTTAGGGTGGTGTGAAAATGAATGAGTTATTAGAAAATGAGTTATTGGGAGTCAGATATGAAGTTTTCTGAGTAGCGCAGACAGGCTGCCAGAGCGGGGGGCATTGTCAATGATATACAAGAATTTTGCTAGTAGTGAAAAGGAGGTGATTATCCCTTTGTATAAGACATTGGTCAGGCCACGCCTTGAGTACTGCATAGGTCTGGAGGCCTCATTGTAGGAAGGATGTAGAGTTGCTTTTAGCAAGTACAGAGAAAGGCAACAAGATTGGTGAAGAGGATGAAGGAGTGGTCTTACCAAGAAAGGCTTAAGTTCTGCAAATTCCAGCGTCTAGAGACTAGGCACCTGCAAGGTGATCCGATTATGGTGTATAAAGCCTTGAATGAGTTGAGCAGGCTGAAATCTGATGGAATTTTTCCTCTTGTTCTGATGGGATTCTTCCTCTCGCTAAGGGGGCATAAATTCAAATTGAGCAAAGACAATTATAGAATAGATGCGGAAATTTGCCTTTACCCAGTGGGTTGTTGATTGCTGGAACAAACTTCCATCTGTCATTGTGGAAGTTGTTAGCTTAAATAAATTCAAGTAGGGAATGAATGTGCGAAATTTTTTTTTTTTTTGGCTGATGCTACATAAGCTTGCTTTCTTGCAACATATACCTCTAATAATGTTAATGCTAATGTTAGAAACAATTTTAATGTGAAATAATTATAAACCAAAAATGAATTTAAAATATATAATTTTATCAGATAGGGTTTTAGTTTGATGATTAGTGTTTTATATTGAATCTGTTATTATAAGATACAATTTCATCAAAGACATCATCAGTTCTCAATAATTCATACCTTAAAGGTTTAATAGTCTCAATTCTGCCTTCCCAACATGTATCGGATAAAGATCTTAACATCGAATTAGGATGTTATTTTTTAGGATCCCCAACATTTTGTACATGATAAGAAAAAGAGTTCTTGAATAATTTCAAAAAAATCCACTGTCTCAAAAGATATTTTTTTTGCATCATTTACTACTAAATTTAAAGTATTTATAAATGTAAAATATATTTAAGGTATAAGGTACAAAAAAGGCTTTGGGGTTAATTTAAAGATTTTTTTTTTTTGGAGACCATTCTTCTTCCCTTCCGTTCCCTTCTTCTATCTTCCCTTCTTATTAGCACTGTTATTGTAACCTTGGCTGTGCATATTTTGGATATTAATAATTTTTTGTTTTAAAAATTCGGTGATAAACACTGTCAGTCCTCCACCAGTAGTATCATAAATTTGGCAGAAACCCAAACAGTGTTCTCTGATTTCTATTTTTGCATTACAAATTACAAATAAGTATCAATTGTTCTTGATGACTGGTATCAGGTATGCAGTCCAAAATTAAAGAATAATATTTAGCTTCCCCAAGCATGTCAAAAATTTTAGATTTGATATTTAAAATATTGTTTTGAATGTTGTTCCCTAAATAATGTGTCATGTATTTTATTACTGTGAATTTTTTGAATGTGATCTGCCACTGTAAAATCAAATTTAGCAATCATTTCAATTAACTGTAAAAAGCTTCCATTATTGTTATCAAATAATTTTGAATTCTTGCCTCTTTTTTGCAGATTTTGTTTTGCTAAATATTGCCCACACAAAAAAAAAAAAAAAAAAACAATTCTTTTTAATACTGCTTGCCACTGTAGTTTCCTTGCTGCACTAAACTCTCATGATTGGCATCTGTTGTATTTCTCAACTCCAAATTTGTATTCAAATCAGTTAATTTTTTATTGCACTCAGCATGGTCCAAGTTTTTGTTGAATAATGTGGTCTGAACAAATGTTGCCAATTTTGGAATCCACCTTTTGTGAGTGGAATATTATTATTAGAAGTAAACAGTTTGTAGATTATAATAATCTGCATTTTGTGATATTGAATAAAGTAACCAATTTCAGGAGATTAATTTTCCATTTGGCAATTTTCTTTCATAATAATCTTATGAAAAAAAAATCTGACATGATTATTTTTTGGAGAAACAGTATTCTTTACTTCTGGTTTATTTTCAACACGTATCATTTTAATTTTGTCTCTTAATATTTCTGACCATTTGCCGGAATGACTAATAGAAATTGGTTCATCTTGTATATTATCATTTATAATTCATTCTTCAGGCTCAAATTGGTATGTCATTCTGTGGTTATTGCTACCCTAACAGTACTTTGCATTTACCACTGGTAAACTGCCACTTTTCAGCCCATCTACTCTCTTTATGCAGGTCTTTTTGAAGTAGAAACATACTCTGGTTACTTTCATTAACACCCTACGAGCCTTTGGATCATCAGCAAACTTACACATTAAACTTGATATGTCTTCTTTATTATCGTTAATTAATATTGAAAACAGTGAGGTGCCAGCACCATATCATGAGGGATTCCATTAATTTCATTAGTTTATGAAGGATAGTGGCCATTAATAACCACTCTGTACCTCCTGCCACTTAACTATCCCTTTATCTTTAGCAGTAACTTATACCAATTGCCACACTGCTTCAATTTGTAAAGCATTTGCACACGTGGAACAGTATTGAAAACTTTGCTAAAGTCAAAATATATGATGCCAGAATTACTTTTTGCATCCAGTTCCTATGTGTTCAAGTTTGGTTATAGAATTAGGTAATCAAGCAGAATGAGCTTCAAAGAATAGTAAATATTTTCTCAGTAAAGTATTTTAAGAATTTTACCTTAGAAATGCCAATAGCTGTATTATGCACAGCATCAACAACTTTTTATAGAATCAAATTTTTGATAAAACAGTGTTGCACTTTAAATTTTCTGTTTAACCCTAGTCTCCTTGTTCAAATAAGCTTGACAAAAGATAAAGCCCATGTTTAAATAAAGCCCATTAAATTATTCAGTGTTGTTTCTAAAAGGTTATGCAGTCCACAAGCCAATAAGTAATGTGGATCAGGTTTGGATAGAAAATCTGTAATGCAGTCGTTTCTTTTATCGTATGTGGATTGCAGCATCACTAACAAAAATGCAGACTTTTTTTTCCCCCATGGGGTGGTTCTCAGTCTGGTAATTATAATGGAAAATAATTGATCAAAAACCTAGCAATTGTGGGAGTGGTCACATTTTTGACATCTTTACAAAGAAGCACATGTAGACAAGAAGGTCTGCATCTGATTTTCTGCATACCAAATGGACAGTATAATGGCCACAAGCATTGCCCTTCATTGGTCCACATCCAGGTGCACTTTTCTCCAATATCTTGATGAATTTTGAAATAATTCTTCTTTGAAGTAGATTCATCTGGAATGTTTTGATTTATTCATTTTAATTTTTTTAAAAATCTTTTGAAAACTGAATTGCTTAACTTAATAAAAGGGATATTGCTGCTTGCTTTGGCAAAGCAGATTGCTTGAAAAGTCACTTTTATCTTTTTCTGAGATAAGTGTGTGGGTTAAAAGTGACCAATCTGGGAAATTTTTCTTGCCTTTGCTTTGAGTCCTTGTGACTTTTACGTATGGTTAATAATTGTATTCTTGTCAAAATGATTAGCATTAGCATTAGCATTAGTAGAGGCATTTGATGCAAGAAAGCAAGCTTATGCAGCATCAGCCAAAAAAAAAAAAAAAAAAAAAAACCCACTTCCACTTCACCCCTCTATTCGTTCAAAATACCTGTCCAGCTGAGCCTTAAACTTATTTAGGCTATCAACCTCCACCACAAGGGATGGCAGTCTGTTCCACCAACCAACCACCCGCTGGCTAAAGGCAAATTTCCGCACGTCTATCCTACATCTGTCTTTCCTCAATTTGAATTTATGCCCTCTCAGGTGATTTTTCTGAGCTAGAGGAAGAATCCCATCAGCATTGAGCATGCTTAAACCATTCAAGGCTTTATACACCTCTATCAGATCACCTCGCTGGTGCCTAGTCACCAGACACTGTAATTTGCAAAACTTAAGCCTTTCTTCGTAAGAGCACCCCTTTGTTCCATTCACTAATCTTGTTGCCCTTCTCTGTACTCGTTCCAGCAGCTCTACATCTTTCTTGAAATGAGGCCTCCAGACCTGTATACAGTACTCTAGGTGTGGCCTGACCATTGCCTTATACAATGGAATAATCACCTCCTTATCCCTGCTGGAAAAATTCCTGTATATCATTGACAATACTCCATGAGCTACTCTTGCAGCCCGTCTGCACTGCTCAGAGAACTTCATATCTGCCTGCACAACCACCCCCAAGTCCCTTTCATTCTCTACCACTGTCAGTGTAGTACCACAGAGTTGATACATTGCTCTGGGGTTGCTGTTTCCCATGTGTAGTACTTTACATTTGTCAATGTTAAACTTCATTTGCCACCTCTCAGCCCATCTGCTCAACCTTTCCAGATCCTGTTGCAGCAGCATAGTGTCAGTAGTGTCCTTGACAACCCTGCCAACCTTTGTATCGTCTGCAAACTTGGACATTGAGCTTGATATACCATCATCAGTATCATTTATAAATACAGAAAACAATAATGGACCGAAAACTGAGCCCTGAGGGACTCCACTAATAACATTAGTCCACGATGAGCAGTGTCCATTGATTACCACTCTCTGTCTTCTCCCCTTCAACCACCCCTTTATCCATAGCAGCAATTTGCCTCCAATGTCACACTGCTCCAATTTGTGTAGCAGTCTTCCATGTGCAACAGTATCAAAAGCCTTTCTAAGATCCAAGTATATAATATCAAAGTTATTCCCTGCATCCAGTTCTTTTGTGACTGCATCATAGTATCCAATCAAGTTGGTCAGGCAAGACTTCCCCTTAACAAAACCATGCTGTGTCTGAGCTATAACTGAAGTCTTGTCTAAATGATCCTGCAGTGCTTCTTTAACCAGTGCCTCCATTAATTTTCCTGGAACAGAAGTTAAGCTCACAGGTCTATAATTACTTGTGTCAGCCTTTGATCCTCCTTTGTGAATTGGGGTCACATTTGCACATTTCCAGTCTATGGGTACCTCCCCTGAGTCCAAGGAAGCTCTCATAATTATGGCTAAGGGTTTGCTTACTTCCTTTGCTGCCTCCTTTAATATAACTGGATAGATCCCATCCACCCCGGGTGCCTTTCTTGTGTTTATCTTCAACAGTTTCTCCTCCACTTTACTCCCAGTTATTTCAAGATTCTGTAGCTTACTGCTAGAGTTGAATACACCTCTGGCATTCCCCTTGCTGAATAACTCCTCATGTGTGAATGTCGATGCAAAATATTCATTTAGTTTGTTAGCTACCTGAGCAGGATCATCAATAGTTGACCCATCAATATCAAGATTGATGGGTCAACTGATTAGTTGTAAACTCTTGTGACCATAGTTGCCTTGGAGTATAAACAGAACATTTTCTTTTTGTATCTTAATAAAGCAATGTAGAATCAATGAAAGATATTAAAAAGTGCAGCTCCCTGTGTTTTAGATGCTTAAATGGGGACCCACTGACTATAGGCATTTGGTTTTAAGGTCAGAAGGAAGAATGATATTATAACTACTTAGCACAGTGATTTCCTAGGGCATAACCATTACTATGCTCTGTGAAAGCTACCATCTCAAAAGTGTATAGTGTTTAAAACTAACTAATAATGACTACTTCAGCAACACTACCATAATATATTTAATCAGTATACTATGAAATATATTTTAATGAGGGTAGGTGATTTTCAGCCCTCTCGTGGAGGAAACTCTGTCTACCCTCTGACAACTGGAAAAGAAACTTTCATTTGAATCCTATTTTCACTTTACTATACAAAAGGTAAATAGTCTACATGCTACTAACCTCATGAGATGAGATGAGGTCTCCTACATGTATTACATCAAGTCGTTCTGTGTTGGCGAGAGGAGATATTACTGGGAGATGTTCAGTGGAATTAGTTGAGGCCTAGTACTCATATTGTATAGCATACACAGTTTCAGAGTAAAGTTAATATTGTGGCAGAGCGAGTATATTCAGGAAAGCTTTAATACTGTTGCACATAAAAGACTACTGTACAAATTGGAATTCATTAAGGGCAAGTTACTGCTATGGATAAGGGGATGATTGAGTGGGAGGAGACAGAGGATTGTTATTAATGGACATTGTTATTCATGGAATAATGTTATTAGTGGAATTCCCTAAGTTTCAGTGCTGGGCCCATTGTTTTTCAAGTATTTATTAATGATATTGATGAAGATACATCAGGCTTAATGTCTAAGTTTGCAGATGATACAAAGGTTGGCAGGGTGGTCAATGACAGTAATCAGGGTAAGCCACTGCAACAAGATCTAAAAAAAATTAGGCAGATGGGCTGAGAAATGCCAGTTGAAGTTTAATATTGACAAATGCATGGTACTGCATTTGTCATTGATAGATATATGGATAGCAGTAATCCCAGGTTAACATACCAACTTTTTCGTGTGATACTACACCCAGAGTAGTGGAAAATGAAAAACACCTCGGGAGTAATTGTGCAGTCAGATATGAAATTCTCTGAGAAATGCAGACAAGCTGCCAGAACAGCACATGGGGTTTTGTCTATGACATATAGGAACTTTTCTAGCAGGAATAAGGAAGTGATTGTCCTTTTGTATAAGGCAATGGTTAGGTCACATCTTGAGTACTGCATACAGGTCTGGAGGCCTCATTTAAGGAATGTGTGTCTGTTGGAATAAGGGTAGAGAAGGGCAACAAGATTGGTGAAGGGAATGAAATGGCCGCCTTACCAAGATAGGCTTCAGTTCTGCGAATTGTAGCATCCAGAGACTAGGCACCTGTGAGATGATCTGATTGAGGTGTTTAAGGCCTTGAATGGATTGAGCAATCTCAGTGCTGATAGCATTCCTCCTCTTGTTCAAACTGCATACATGAGGGGACATAAATTCAAATTGAGGAAGGATAGTTGCAGGATAGATCTGTAGAGGTTTGCCTTCAGCTAGCAGGTTGTTGATCGTTGGAACAAATTTCCCTCTGCTGTTGTGGAAGTGGGCAGTTTGAATAAATTCAAGGAAGAACTAGACAAATTATTGGATAGAGGGATGAACAGACGATGTGGGAGGTTTTTTTAGCTGATGCTTTATAAGCCTGTTTTCTTGCATCATATGCAACTACTACTACTACTAATAATAATAATAATAATAATCACTTTTTTCTCAAACAGTGATGACTTTTAGGATGAAAGTGTCAGTGTTCATTGTGATACATTGGCTCATAGATTTTATGCATAATTTTATGAATATAATGGCAAGGTGTTAGCGATGCCTGCTTTGGTCTCCACAGTAATTGGAGCTCCATCCTATAGAGAATTATGTTATTCATTATAAGCCATATCTGAATTGGTAGTTGCATTGCAAGGACTATGGTGCATCACTGCTTCTACCTCCTAGATTAGTTAAATCAATACCATATTTATCTGTGTATTGGTTGTTCATTAGGTGCTGTTACTTGGTGTCATACCGATCAAGGTTTCTCATAATTTGGGCAGTATTTAATGCTACCATTATAATCTTAGAAATCTTAACTTACCATTTTAATTGAAATACTTGTAAATCTAATTAATTGAACCTTTACTTGAATATAGTAAGACGATAACTAGCCTACAGCCTATCTACAAACTAATCTAAATCAAAAGATTTGTTACAATACTCTCATTTCTGGAAAAGTATTTTCGATCACTCATGATTGCTGCCACACTGTACAGTTCAAACTTTTTAACAGAAAGTAAGCAAAATCAAATAGTAAGAAATTATTTTAAATTGGGGGAAAAATTATAATATTTATATGCAAAGCAGGATTCATAATCTTTTTCTTGAAAAGTATCATTTTTTTTTAACTGTGACCAGCAAAATACAACTGTTCTGTCCTGAATACTAGCTGTTTGAAAGGTCTGTGAATAAGTTTTCCTCAATTCAGTTTTTGTGTTTTTCAGAAATAATGGTATAGAATACTAAACTGGATTTTTAAATGTGATCTTATGCTAAAGCTTTAAATATGTTTATGACATTATTTTGAATCCTGATAGATTAATTGTTTTGTTTTTATGAAGGTGGAAAATTTATATGCAAAGCAGTATTCTCAGCGAGAGGAATCATTAAAAGATATTGCAGATTATCTTCAGGGATATCAGAAGAAAGGTAAAACTCATCCTTTGAATGATTTAATCAAATCTTTACTTTTCGTGCTTCAGAGGGCACTGAAAGATAAAGTATTATCTGTAAGTAGTATTTTATGAGAGTGACCTTTTAAAGTATATATATTATTTTATTTATTTATTTATTTTTTTTTTTTTTGTAGAAATCTAATACTGTATCTGATTTCAGTGTTTTTGACTCCCTAACTATATCTTCAATTTTCTTATAAAACTCTCTCTCTGTTTCATAAATAAATGAATAAATTTATAAGAAATATTTAATTATTATGAATATGTAAATGTGTTTAATTATTTTGTAATTATGTAAAAATAGTAGTAGTAGTAGTAATGGAGGCATGTGATGAAAGAAAGCAAGCATATAAGCTTATATAACATCAGCCCAAAAAAAAAAAAAAAAACAATTTCACACATCCATTTTCTCTAAAGGTTTGTTCAGTTCCTCCTTGAATTTATTTAAGCTATCAACTTCCACTATAGTTTAAATGTTAAAATAAATTTATGTTTTGCATGTTAACCACAGCCAGAGAAGTTGATAATTCACTTGTTACTTTAGTTGTTCTTTTAGTGGCATGGCATGCAGGTAAATTGGAATTATAATTGAAGAAATTGAATACTTTTCTTTAAGAATCTGCATAAATTGATACGTTCATTTATCACTCTATCAGTTATTGCAAAGATAGCAGAATAGGAATTCCATTAGGATATATACTAGGAAATTGGTCACATTATACTTTTAACATCATAATTATTAATATTAATTTGTTGCAACTTTAAGTTTAATTTTCACTTTCAGAAGTATATGTGTTGAAAATAATTAAATTTGAAAAGAACTTAGCTTTTTTACACCATTACACACACACACACACACACACACACACACACACACACACACACACACACACACACACACACACACACACACACACACACACACACACACACACACACACACATTTAAAGAATTTCATTTTCATTATTTAATTTATAGATACAGTATTTACAGAGCAATATATGGAGCAAACTATATGTTACTCTGTTTGGTAATAAATTTGATTTTAAATAATATGTAAATAAATTTCATAAAAAATGAATTTTTTATGAAATTTTTCTCTGAACTTATTTAAAACTCTTTTCTAAGCCCTGAACATTCTGTTTCATTTGACTGCCAACAGCCCTTTTGATCATGTTTAAGAGGCTGTAAATTCATGAGAAATCAGAAATCAATAATTGTTTTGCTTTTATTATTTTTTCTTGATTCCTTCTGCATTTGTTTTTATATGAATGCTGTGAATAAATATTTTTAGTAATTTTATTTTCAGTTTGAAGATAACCCTATCATTTCCTTATGAAATAAATTTTGTGTTTCAGAAACTATATTTTCCTGTTTTAAATTTGTTATAGTGACTTTTTTTTTATAACTAAATCATTGTCCCACCAATCATGTTAAAGTAAATGTTAGATATTGCTGAACAAATTATAGCAGTAATAGCATAAAAGATACATAACTATATTTTATTCTCTTCTAAAGGTATTTACGCTGGCTCTTAATGTGATAAAAGTTCTCATTACTTCGTTTATTCCAGCTCAAAAGTAAGTTCTCTAAAAATATAAATTGTGTTTACTTAATCACTTCCTTGTGCCAGGTTTATTAGTAGTCATTTATTGTGTTTGTTATTATTTACAATGTAATATTGAAGAACTTTGCCAGAATATTCAGATAAGTCATACTTAGAGTTTAAGAGGATTTACAGGTTTTAAAGTTATGAAGTAGTTAAGAGATTTCCTCTCGCACTACTCCTACATTTCATTTATGTATGAGTGCCTGCTTAAAGGATGCCTTTCAACCAGCCAGTTATTTCCAGAGCCGCCTCCATAGCCAGGTGGGAAGGAGCAGTAGTGCATAGCACACTCTTCTTGATTAGACCGGGGTTCGAGCCCGTCACCACCAAATACGGAGGATGTGGAAAGGTCAGGGAACGACCACCGCATATTCCCGGAGCAATATGGCCTTAGTTGCTAATGCTCCTAAAAACCAAATAACAAATAACAAAGCCAGTTATTTCCTTCTTTTTACAAAGTAGTGCTGTTTACCAAATTAAATGCCAGGATTGTGCAGTGTGTTCTATTGGTAAATCTGGTAGGAGAATTGTTAATCATGCCTAGGAGTCATGAGGTGGGTTTTATTGCTCAGTCCAACTTCACTGGTTCCATTGTTGTGGAACATTGTTGGCATGAGCAGCATGTCATTCTCAATTCCTGCTCTAATATTGAGATTTTGGACCGTTCCTATGATTATCACCATCATTCACGTTTCAAAACACGCATGCTGTGTGGAAGATCTCATTAATCAAAATAGATAGTCCCACACACATATGCTGTATTATGGAGTCAGTAATCTTGCATTGTGAGGTGATGGTGGATTTCTTATAATGCAGTCATCATGCAACTTTCTTCTCCCCTGGAATATAGTGAATATTTCTTTTTGTACATGTGTATTTGTCCTCCTCTTGTTCTTTCTGTCTCATCTCGTTCCAATGACACACCATCCACACCAGTTTGTTTTCAAATACGTTTGATGCACATGTACCTGCCCATCTATTTAGACGATTGTATATGCATGCTGTTATTTTAAGCTAATGAAGGAACAAGGAACACTTCATTCTGAAAACTACTTATGTATATTTTAGTGCTTTTACACTACTCTTTTACAGTTTTATAAGAACTTTTATATTACATCAATTTCTGATGCTTGAGGCCTCTTTTCTAATATTTGATTAATGTATCTCCCATGTGCAGGCATTGTAAAAGAATTGCAGGAACTGCAAGGCTCCATTCCCTGTTTACTGTATGGATCATGCTTGTTTTTGCCAGTTTAGCCTCAGCATTCTGGGTGTCTGAATCAATGTGATATTTTGTAAGTTACATAGTGTTGTCTCTGTTAACAAGGCCAGTATATGCAATTTTCAAATAGTATTGTAGGCTCTACAACTTTTAGTGTGTGTATTCAAGTTTTATGGGCTTAATCCATATGCAAATCTAAATTATATTATGTGTGCCAGCAGATTTAATTTAATGCTCTCATTCTTGATGTTCAGTGTATATGCATTGCTCATTGGTATAATCATCATTATATTATTATACCAATGAGCTGATATCCGAGCGTTGAGCAAACCTAGAAACCTTCCATCTGATCAACGATCGCCAGTATGGATTCCGTCAGTGTCAATCCACTGGTGAAATTTTGGCTTATGTTACCCATTTATGGACTAATTCAATGGAAAGGTTCGGTGAAACACAAGTAGTTGCTCTTGACATCTCAAAGGCTTTTGACCGTGTTTGGCATAAAGGTCTTCTAAACAAGCTTCCATCTTATGGTTTGCCAACTGTTTTTAGTAATTGGTTATCCAGTTTTCTCTCTGATCGCTCACTGAGGATGATGGTAGATGGCTCTCTGTCTTTGTCTCCCCCAAGGTTCATTTCTTTCCCCCACTCTTTTCATCTTGTATATTAATGACCTTCTTCCATTGACTGGAAATCCTATCCATAGTTTTGCCGATGATAGCACATTGCATTCCACTTTCCATTTTGAGAAACCTTGTTCTGCTCAATCAGATTCAACTTCTCGAAAATCTGCTACCAATTCCTTAAATGCCGATCTTCAGGTAATTCTCCAGTGGGGCAAGACAACTTAGTTGATTTCAACCCTTCTAAAACTGAGTCTTGTCTTATATCTCGCAAAAAGGATTCTTCTGCTCCTATGCTTATCTTTAGTGACACTCTGATTTCTAGGCAAAATGGTATATCTCTTTTGGGGATTACCCTGACTTCTAATCTCTCTTGGCACGAGCACATTACAAATATTGCTTCCTCTGCATCTAAAAAACTTGGTTTTCTCTTTCGCTCTCGGCATTACTTTTCTTCCAAACAGTTGCTCACTCTGTATAAATTGCAAATCCGCCCAGCCATGGAATATTGTTCCCACATCTGGGGTGGTGCCCCCAAAACCTCTCTCTCAGGCTTCTTGATTCCATTCAGAAGAGGGCAGTTAGGTTAACTAATGATTCATCTCTAATAGAGTCTCTCCAATCGCTTTCTCATAGACGTACTGTTTCTGCTGCATGCGTTTTCTACAGATACTTCCATGGGCACTGTTCTTCTGAATTGGCTTCTATAATTCCTGCTCTCTCTCTTTCAAAACAGTCCAAACACGTGCCATCACCATTCAACATCCATTTACTGTCCAACTTCAAACCCACAGAATCAACTTTTCATCTTCCTCATTTATTCATTCAACTGCCGTTTTCTGGAACAACCTTCCTTCATACGTATTTCCTGAAAATTACAATCTACAGAAGTTCAAGTCCAGTGTCAACAAATATCTTCTTTCCTCTTCTCAACCTCCAACCCAAGCACGGTACTAAGTGCTATAGGTTCTAATACCTCTCGTGTTTAGGGTTCACATAAAAAAAAAAAAAAAAAAAAAAAAAACAAGATTATATTCAGAAGGATTTATGCTTACTTCTGAACCAGAAAGTATGAAATTGTTCAGAACCCTCCCATTAAAATGTTAAAGAAACTGGAATCTATAGTTAATGAACAGGTTTCTAATAAAGGATTTCTTAACTTTTGTGCATTAGGCTACCAACTTCCCAAGTTTTAAGATTTTCCTGAGGCTTGTAAACTAGCCAACGTCCCAAGTTTTAAGGCCTTCAAGGCTCATAAACTAGATGTTCAGTGTGCCCCATTGCTGTTTGTTGTGGCACCCTGACATATGAACTTTCCAAGCATATTGCTAATTTGTTTTTCCTTGGTAGGAAGTCCTGTTACGCTATTATGGAGTCAGTAATCTTTCATTGTGATGAGTGATGGAGATTTCTTATAACACAGTCATTGCACAACATTCTGTTTTCCCAGAGTGTAATGAATAATTGTTTCCAACCACATGCAAGCTATACCAGTTCTTTTTTTTTTAAGCTGATGAAGAAACACTTCATTTTACTTCATTAAACACTTCATTCTGCTTATGTATATATAATGCTCTTATGTTCATTTTTTATAATTTTATTATTTGTAATTTATTTGTTTTTAATTTCTTTATCGGTTTTATATATTTATATATATATATATATATATATATATATTGCTATTTCATTATACATATTTTATATGTTTAATCATTTCCTGTTCTTTTATTAAAATTTTTATTTGCTGTTTAGCCAATTATTGCAAGGTTTTTGAAAGAAACTTTATATATTTATGTCTTTTCCCAATGTTGAAGGCCTGTTTTGTAATATATATGAGACAACATCCTGTATATATGAACATTTTTGCCATTTGTATTAGTGATAATGCATATCATGAAATTTATTTTATTTTAAATTGATTTACTGGTTTTATCTATATATTTTGCTGTTTCGTTATATATATTTTATATATTTAATCACTACCTGTTCTTTCTTTTATTAAAATTTTTATTTGCTGTTTAGTCAATCATTGCAAGAACTTTTATATTTATTTCTATTCCCAATGTTTGAGGCCTGTTTTGTAATATATATGAGACAGTATCCTGTATATTTTCACCATTTGTATTACTGATAATGCATATCATGAAAATGTTGCACAAATGATCTTGATACAGTTTGCCTGACATTGTTTAGCTCTGTGATACCTATGATCAAGTACAAACAGCACCATTTTGTGACAGTTTTTTATTCATGCAAAATTATACCTCAAATGATACTTCCAGCTATTCCTGAAATCTCCATAGATCGACCAATAGATTTGTAGTTTTGAGTTTTTAATTTTACAGAAATTTATATTTATCCTCTATATTAAATTTTAATTTGTATTGATTCTTTAGAAGCATTTTCCTTACTCATAAAGTAACTTTTGCAGGGTTTCAAAGCCTGGAATATCTGCTATAGTTGAAAAGACATTTCCTGAAATTATGAAAAGACTTGGAGATACTGTAAGTTGGGTTCCTGTTTTCACTTGTATAACTTCTTCCAGTTTGTGATTCATTAGAATATGAATAGCAAAGTCTTTAAGATTCTTTCCCTCCAGTAGATACTTCATAATTTACTGTGGCAGATGTTATTCAAATCTGGAAGAACCTAGGCAATACCACAATAAAAAAAAAAAAAGAAGAGGTCTGAATGGCCTCAGAAATTCACAAAATCCCCAACCTACCCTTTACATATTTCTGCATTCAGAACAAATTTCCTTCCATACATTTTGATCCCATCTTGAGGATCCTCTGCAGTGGACCACATGTTAACTTATGCAGTTTTAAAATTATTTTGCAGTATTATAAATTAGATTATAGCAAGGAAATCACATGCATGCATATATATGTAGAGAGAGAGAGAGAGAGCACTGAGCTTGAGGTCACTTTCCATATCAACTGTTATTGTAATGGACTTCTGTTTTGACTCATACATTATGTGAATACAATATTCATGTAGAAGTGTCTAAATACTTTCTTAAATCCAGTATAGGGATTACACTTGACTTATAGCATGGTACAATAATAATACTTTTATATTACTTTACTTTTGTATTATTGTACTATGCCAGAAGTCAGTTGTAATCCCCATCCTGAAATAGGGGATAATGAAGTTCACTGTTGTGAGTACAGTGTGT
Source organism: Mastigoproctus giganteus (assembly GCF_048544385.1). Classification (NCBI taxonomy): domain Eukaryota; kingdom Metazoa; phylum Arthropoda; class Arachnida; order Uropygi; family Thelyphonidae; genus Mastigoproctus; species Mastigoproctus giganteus. The sequence goes on from NC_143584.1 coordinate 126,510,421, forward strand.
TCAGAAGAGATAGGGAGAAGAGAAGGGGTGAGGGCTATGTTGCTTATTAAAAGCTGTTCAAATGTGACAAGATAGCTCTTGGACCATAATCAAGTCCAAGCAGACGTCGAGTCTGTGTGGTGTGAGATGGTGTGATGTAGTAATAAAGGAATGATGATATTGGGGGGCTCTGTTACATGCCAAATGATTCCAAAGAGTATGTTAAAAATTTATTTAGACAACCTAAGTGGGGAAGCACATCATTATGGGTGAATTTCATTTCCCTCTTATTGATTGGTAATCATGGACATGCAATATGAATAACAGAAGTAGCTTGGATCGTCTAGATAACCACTGTTTATTTCAACACATTAAAGAAACATTATAGGGTCAAATATTCTTGACCTAACTACTCATTAAAACACAGATTTGTGTTGAAATGGAAGGAAAAATTTTTTTTCAAAATCATTACAAAAGTACAAAACTATTGAGAAGGCCTTGTCTCCTTTGATGTATGTGCTTTTGCATTGCTAGGTTTGTGAAATTAGCATTAACATTAGTAGTGGAAAATGATGCAAGAAAGCAAGTTTATACAGCGTCAACCAAAAAACTCAAGGGTGCCTAGCATTAGCATTAGCAGAGGCATGTGATGCAAGAAAGCAAGCTTATACAGCATCAGCCAAAAAAAAAAAAAAAAAACTTCCCATTTCACCTATCCATTCACTCCAAACATTTGTCCTCTTCTTCCTTGAATTTATTTAAGCTATCAACTTTCACAACGACAGATGAAAGTTTGTTCCAGCAATCAACTACCCACTGGCTAAAGGCAAATTTCCTCACATTTATTCTACAACTGTCTTTCCTCAATTTGAGTTTATGCCCCCTCAGGTTTGAGTGGGCATAAACTTTGCGCTCTCTCAATGCCCATCAGCATTGAGCATGCTCAAACCATTCAAGGTCTTATACACCTCAATCAGATTACCTTCAGGTGCCTAGTCTCTAGATGCTGTAATTTGTAGAAGTTAAGCCTTTCTTCGTAAGAGCTTAAAAGTTTGTACTGTAAGAGTTTGTTCCCCTCACCAATCTTGTTGCCCTTCTCTACTCATTCTAGCAACTCTGGATGCTTCCTAAAATGAGGCCTCCAGACTTGTACTCAGTACTCAAGGTGTGGCCTGACCTTGAGTACTGAGTACAGTACTCAAGGTCATTGCCTTATACAAGGGGATAATCTCCTCCATAACCCTATTAGCAAAATTCCTGTATATCATTGAAAAGACCCAGAGCTGCTCTGGCAGCCTGTCTGCACTGCTCAGAAAACTTCATATCTGACAAATACCCCCGGGTCTTTCTCATTCTCCACTACTCTGAGTGTAGTACCACACAGTTGGTACATTTCTCTGGGGTTACTGTTACCCATATGCACTATTTGCATTTGTCAATGTTACATGTTATTGCCACTTTTCAGTCCATCTGTTCAACTTTTCTAGATCCTGTTGCAGTAGCATACTGCCATTACCATCATTAAAAACCTTGCCAGCCTTTGTGTCATCTTCAAACTTGAACATTGAGCCTGATATACCTTCATTAATATCATTGATAAATATACAAAACAACAATGGTTCCAACACTAAACTCTGGGGGACACCACTAAAATTTCAAAAGATAAATGAGAGATACAATTAAAATATATGATATAATAAAGAAGGAACTAAAGGCCAAAGGATAATTGACAGAAATTAAAATATATGATAAAATAAAGACTGTGCTGGGGCCCCATCTCCACAGGGCACTGGCATACAATCCAAAGAAAATTTGGTGACCAAAGGAAAAGTCAAACTTTAATTAAAATTGGGAAGGGGCTATAGTGGATTCAGGTGTTTTGGTTGCATATATGGTTCAAAAAATTGCAGCTAAAGTTTAACACCTCTAATTGTAAGGTTGAGCATTTGGGAACTGAAATCCTCTAATTGTAAGGTTATGTATTTTGGGAACAGAAATCATAGATTCATGCATAAGCCAGAGGAAAAGGAGCTAAAACTGGTTCAGGACAAAAAAGACAGGTATTATGATCTGACATGAAATTTTTAATGCAGTGTAAGCAGGTGGCCAGGAAGATACACAGCCCAGTCTATGACTTAGCATTAGCAATAGCAGAGGCATACAATGCAAGAATGCAAGCTTATACAGCATCAGCCAAAAAAAAAAAAAAAAAAAAAAAAAACCACCTTCCATTTCACTCATCTATTCACTTCAAATGCTTATCCAGCTCAGCCTTATCAACTTCCACAACAAGAGATGGAAGTCTGTTCCAGCAATCAACTATCGCTGGCTAAAGGCAAATTTCTGCACATCTATTGTACAACTGTCTTTCCTCAGTTTGAATCTATGTCCCCTCAGGTTCTTAATCTGGTCTTAATCCTCAGGTTCTTAACCTTATAAACCTCAATCAGGTTACCTCGCATGTGCCTACTCTCCAGGCACTGCAATTTGCAGAACTTAAGCCTATCTTTGGTAAGAGAACCCCTTTGTTCCCCTCACCAATCTTGTTGCCTTTCTTTGTACTTGTTCTAGCAACTCTACACCCTTCCTAAAATGAGGCCTCCAGACCTGTACACGGTATTCAAGGTGTAGCCCAACCATTGCTTTGTACAACAGGATAATCACCTCCTTGTCCCTGCTAGCAAAATTCCTATATATCATTGACAAGACTCCATGACATGCTCTAGCAGCCCATCTGCACTGCTCAGGAAACTTCATATCAGACTGCACAATTACCCCCAGATCTTTTTCACTCTCCACTTCCCTGAGTGTAGTACCATGCAGTTGGTACATTTCTCTACTGCTACCCATATGCGGTACTTTGCATTTGTCAATGTTAAACTTCAGTTGCCACTTCTCAGCCCATTTGCCCAACTTATTTAGATCCCTTTGCAGTAGCACACTGTCTTTACTGTCATTAACAACCCTGCCAACCTTTGTATCATCTGCAAACTTGGACATTAAGCCTGATATACTGTCATCCATATCGTTGATGAATACACAAAACAACAATGGGCCCAGCACTGAACCCTGGGGAACTCCACTAATAACATTAGTCCACAAGGAGCAGTGTCCACTGATTACCACTCCCTGTCGTCTCCCACTTAACCATCTTAGAGGATCTAAAAAAAAAAATAGAACTTCTAGAGAGAGTTCAGAGAAGGGTGATCAGATTTGTGATGAGTACAAAGTTATGTATACATGAAGAATGGCTTAGAAGGTGTGGACCTTAAAGTTTGACAACTAGATATATAAGGGGAGATCTAATTGAGGTGTATAAGGCACTGAAGGAATTGAGTAAAATGGATGAAGAAGGTCTGTTCTCCCTCAGGGAGAGACATGAATCAAGGGACACACAAATGTAAAGTCTCAGGGAATAGCAGAAGATTGGATCTCATGAATTTCACCCATAGGTGAACTTCATGAGATCCATTTTGTTTTAAACTTAGCTAGTGAGTCTAGCTAAGTTTAAAGCAGAACTGGATATTATTACCTTGTGGGAATGGAATTTATTTTGGCAGCAAACACCTGCTTTCTTGCATCGTTTGGTCTTATTAATACTAATACTGTGACATAGAGGATTCAAAATTTTAATATGGTGAATATAATGCGTAAAGAAAGGACATATGTCATGTGTTTAACGTAATTGCAGTTCCCAGGTTTTTCTCCCATAGTCATTGTAGTATCTATGATGCAGCCATAAGTCAAGCTAGTCATGTATATATAATGTGGGTATTGTGTGTTTTGTTGAAGTTGTTAATAGGCTGGTTTGCTACCACTGATCACTTGGAAAGCTGCCTCCTATTGCTAGTCATTATTGCAAAAAGATGTGGATATTATTACCTTGTGGGAATGGAATTTATTTTGGCAGATGCAGCAAACACCTGCTTTCTTGCATCGTTTGGTCTTATTAATACTAATACTGTGACATAGAGGATTCAAAATTGTAATATGGTGAATATAATGCGTAAAGAAAGGACATATGTCATGTGTTTAACTTAATTGCAGTTCCCAGGTTTTTCTCCCATAGTCATTGTAGTATCCATGATGCAGCCATAAGTCAAGCTAGTCATGTATATATAATGTGGGTATTGTGTGTTTTGTTGAAGTTGTTGATAGGCTGGTTTGCTACCACTGATCACTTGGAAAGCTGCCTCCTATTGCTAGTCATTATTGCAAAAAGATGTGCCAATTACTATCACTCGTACTGGGCCACCCTCAGTACCAGGTGGTTCTGGAGGCTAGCCCTTGACATTCTGTTTAAAATTCAGTAAGAGAGTAGAATACAGAAAATTGGTATGGGGAGCAGTGTATAGCAGATGAGGAAGTGGGAGGTTTCCTTCCTTAAATGGGCTAAGATGATCATTAGCAATTGATATCCCACCTTTGCAGGTTCCAAGCATTTGCAAGTGATCAATTAATAGTCCCTTGCCAGGGAAGAGGGTCCAGCAATTGATCCACCTGCAAGACCCAGGGTCTTCTTGTAGCATTCAATGTGTGTTATCCAGTGTTAGGCATGAGTGTTAAAGGGAGGGGGGAAGTTGAGGGATGTTCTAAGATTGAGAGGTAGTTCTGGATGAGCACGAGTGGATTTCACCAGTGGGTACGTAGCCATCTTGAAAGGTATTGTTATGGGATTTGGAGCATGCAAGAAGAAATTGGAGGCAGCAAAGCTGTCTCAAGTTGATCCCACCCCATGGATTGAAAAATCATCAGTCCCTGGACCAGCAAAGATTCAGCTCCAGTGCTTTTGGGGATGGCTGTGTACATGAGGGAAGAAGGTGTGGTGCATTTTCATTATTAATCTTCCCTAGATTGGAGCCAGCCGAAGTGAAGGTAAGCCTTCTGGACAGACAAGATGGGGAAGGGGGAGATTAATCTCCTCTTAGTTTGGTGTACTGCCTTAGAATCTATGAGATTCTAAGGCAGTACACCAAATTGACGCCGACCGGGCTAGCCGAGTGGGTAAAGTACCTGCCTGGCAACCCAAAGGTCGCGGGTTCGATTCCCGCCTCGGGCTTGGATCAAAGTACTGTAAAAATGTTGGGAGGTGCAATATGGTCACAGAAGCCGATGCGCCAACAACTACCAAATCAAAAAAAAAAAAAAAAAGGCGTCTCCGTGGCCAGGTGGGAAGGAGCAACAGTGCGTAGCACACGCTTCTTGATTAGACCGGGGTTCGAGCCCGTCACCACCAAATACGGAGGATGCGGGAAGGTCAGGGAATGACCACCGCATATCCCGGAGCAATATGGCCTTAGTTGCTAATGCTCCTAAAAACCAAATAACAAACAAACAAACAACAAACAAACAAAAAAAAAAAAAAAAAAAAAACCAAATTGACATGGGATGGCATTGTTAATTTGGTCAGTCTGTGTTGATATAAGCATTGGGATAACAAAAATGAGAGTGGAAGGTGATAAAAAGAAGCATAGACAGTTTTACAGATATATTTAGAGATAGGGATACCAGTGGTAATCAGAATTTCTATAATGAATCTAGGAGTTAAATGACTTTATAATAACAGAAAGCAAGGTAGAACAGAAATTGCAACAGCTAAAGGTGAGCAAAGCACCACAGGTTGATGGAATCTATTCAGTCATATTAAAAAGAGTGGCAAAAGAGTAAGCAAACCTATAGCCATAATTATGAGAGCATCATTAGATTCAGAGGAGTTCCTTACTGGCTGGAAATGTGCAAATCTCTCCCCTAATCGTAAAGAGGGATCAGTGGGAAAACTGCATAATTATAGACCTGTAATCTGACTTCTGTGTTAGGAAAAGTAATGGAATCAGTTGAAAGAATAATGAAGCATTATCTTGCAGGATTGCATTTATTATTATTATTATTATTAGCCATATGGTGCAAGGAAGCCTGAGGCTTATGCTGCACCAGCCAAAAAATTTTTTTTCTGAATTACCCCGAGAGGGAGGGAATCACCAAGAAAAAGAAGAATGATGATATCCAGCTCATGACCCTGGGTGTGCCAAGCCCATACTCACCAGATGTGAGCCCTGGTAATCATAGTATGGATTTGTTTAGGGAAGATCATGCCTTGCCAATCTGATTAGGTATTCTGAGGTAGCTGCAAAAGAACTTGACGTAAAAAATAATTTTGTCATCATATATTTATATTTCAGAAAATATTGCTATTCTTCATCAACAACTTGTGCAAGGAGAAATGTGGAATTAGGCAAAAGTTACTGCTATAGATAAAGGGATTGGCTGAGTGGCAAATGACAGAGTGAGTATGAATGGGCACTACTCTTCTTAGATATTAATATTTTTGGTGCACTCCCTCAGGGTTCATTGCTGTATCCTTTATTGTTTTCAATATTTACTAATGATACTGATTAAGACATTTCAAGTTTAATGTCTAGGTTTGCAGATGATGCAAAGGATGGCAGAGTGATTAATGATAGGAATCAAGTATGCTACTCCAACAAGATATGGATAAATTAGGCTGATGAGCTAAAAAGTGGCAGTTGAGGTTTAACATTGAAAAATGTAAGGTAATGCATGTTAGTAGCAATAAACCCAAATTAACTTACCAATTGGGTGGTATTACACTCATAGTAGCAGAGAATGAAAAATAATAGGGATAATTGTACAGTCCATCATAAAGACTGAGCATTGTAGATAGGCTGCTATGATAGCTTATGGAGTTTGCCCAGTGATATACAGGAATTTTTCCAGCAAGGACAAGAAAGTGATTATTCTTTGGCTGCATCTTGAGTACTGCATACAGGTCTGAAAGTCTCATTTTAAGAAGGATGTGGATTTTTTATAACAGGTGCAGGAAGAACAACAAGATTAGCCAGGGGTACAAATGGATACTTCAAGAAAGACTTAAGTTGTGTAAATTGCTATGTCTGGAAACCAGGCACCTCTGAGGAGACTTGATTTGAGTGCTTTAAGCTTTAAATGGGCTAAGTAAACTAAATGTTCATGGAATCCTTATTCTTTCTTAGATGACATGCACAAAAAAGGACAAATTTAAATTGGAAAAGGTTTCAGGACAGTTGTGCAGAAATTTGCTTCCTTGCATTGTTTTATCACTATTAATACTACTCATGGGTGTAATTTTCAGTTAAAAATAGAAATAAAGAATGTTTATATTTATAAATAAAAAAACACTGCTTTATTAAGAAACATACAGCAGACTGTTTATTTCTTCCTTTCTTAGATCAATATGTGTAAAGGTGTAGCAATTTGACTTATATTTACAAGTAATCTAATGACTACTAGACACATGATCTGTGTGTAATTTTATTGTTCAGCTGCACTTAAATATAATTACATTTCTTCCAGGCACCAAGAATGAAAAAAGCTGCAATGGATTTCATGCTAGATATAACACAATGCAAAAATATGCAGGTAGGTCTTTGAGAACTGATAATATGGTAATAACTGATATAATATAATAAAACTAATATAGTAATATTATTAAAAAGATATATGGAGTGAATTATAAATGATGTCTTCTTTAAAAATTTGTATAGTTTCTCTACTTCTTAGTCTGTTTTAATGACATTCATTTAGTTCTAATCCTTGAATAGTATTTCTTTGCTGGTATGAAAAGCCTAGTAGCTTCTTTACTTCCCTGAATACTTCCCATTTTGAATTTGCTATTGGTAACATCATCAGTTGGTCCCACTGTACACAATTTAAAAACTGTCTGAGACCTATGCGGTCACCCTTACGAAAGCAAAGGCCTTCCCTTTACCCTCTACAGTAGTTACCCTTGACAGTAGTTACGTCTTTAATTAAATTTCACATTAGTACACTGTGATTGCTGCCACCCATTGGATCTTTTACCTGCAGATTCTTAATTCATGAAGAATTGCTGCTGGTAACCAGATCAAGAGTATTGCTTCCTCTTGTTGCCTCTCTAACATGCTGCTGTAGAAAACAGTCATCCAAGAAATCCACAAAAATCTTGATGGTATATGACTGACCAACCCACAAATTCCAGTCAATATCTGGAAAGTTAAAATCCCCATTATGAGACATTCTGATTTGCTGGCTCACTCTATTTTCGCGTATAGCTGTTTGGTATACTCATCAAAGTCATTAGGCTTATAACCTATTCCTGCTCTCAATTTTGTTTACCCAATGCTTATATCCACCAAACTGACTCAACATTGCACTCATCGCCCAAGTCAACTGGATGCACTGCCTTCGATTTAATATTCTTCTTAACTTCTTAAGAGCATAACCCATCCACCTCTGCTGTCCTGTTTGTCCTTCCTGTATATTGCACTCCCCATATTCAAATTCAGCATCACTTATGTCTGAGTGACACCATGTCTTTGCTGTTCCTACAAGGTCTGCACTTGATGACTTAATCAGTACTGCAAGTTCATCAAATTTATTTACAGTGCTCCTAGCATTAATGTATGTGCAAGTATGCATGCACATGTTCTTACTCTTAGTTACCCTAACACAGCCCATGTATTCATTTGTTCCATGATGACTCACAGCAGGGCCAAATCCCAGAACCTTGCTTTCCAGGCTGCTGCATGTACAATAGTAACAATGCAAGAATCACTTTCATCTGCCTTTGGCTCTTGTTAAACTATTAGTCCATCTATCCTTCTTGCACAATTTCCCTGACAATAGAGTTGCTGACAATAACCAGCTCCTGTGGGACCAGCGCATTCTGCTTTTCAGATTGCTGCTGTGTTGTTTGATGCACAAGAGTTAGCTCTGGCATTGAGTTCGGCTGCTGAGAGCTTGATCAGCCCCTCATTTCAGTTCTCTTGAGGACATCTACCCTACTCTATTCAAACTCTCATAAATGCCCATCATAATGCTGAGTTGGCACCTAATTTCTTCACACTCTCTGCACATGGCATGCACAAAGACATCTTCCTTTGCTGGATCATGTCCTGTTCCAGAAAGGTCTGCAAACATTTCACAAGTTGCACATTATTTTAGGCTGTGAGGCATTGGAGAATTGTTCCCTTCGGTTCTTCCTCGAGCCACAGCACTCTCGCTGTTTTGTGCCCATTGTTTTGCTGCTCTAGTCTGGGGGATGGTTTTCGTTTAAATACAATTTAATTGGTTAACAATGAAAATTAATAATATTAATAAATATAATCAATTAATGACATCCTTGCTAAAAAGTAAAAATTCCTTAGCCAAACACAAAAAAGATATATGCCCAACAAGTGATTAGAACCTTCATGTTACTTATTTATCACAATTAAAACCCTATTATTCCCCTGCACTACTCGTTACATATTATGAGATTCGTGCCATAGCACTGATACAATAGCAGTATGAATAGTAAGTCGAAACTTACAAAATCACTAGCTAAATTTAAAAAATAAGCTAACAAATGTGACTAAGAATATTTAGACTATTTGGAAAACACAATTTATTATGTAATTAATCAAAAAGACAGCAAAAATTTTCAAGAAACTTATCCATTTCCATGAGCATAAAATTTGGTGTCATCGCACTTTTTATCTCGTACCAAGTACAAGTAGCTATAGGATTGTGAGTGGAGCTTACAGTGACTTCTTTTGAGCATGCACACACCAAGCTTCCATGTGCCAATCTTACAGAAAGCTGCTTTGAGTGAATACTTGCTCTTTTTTATTTGTAACGTGTTCTGCAAATTATAAAATAATGCAGCAAGGTGCATATTAAACAATTTGCAAACATTAAATTTTGTTATGGGCTTGAAAAGTCCGCCATGGAAACACATGAAATGCTAAATGCAGCTTTAGCATTAGTAAAGGCAGATGATGCAAGAAAGCAAGCTTATACAGCATCAGCCAAAAAAAAAAAAAAAAAAAAAAAAAACCCTTCTCATTTCACCCATCCACTCGCTCCAAATGTTCGTCTAGTTCTGCCTTGAATATATTTAAGCTATAAACTTCTACAACAACATATGGAAGTTTGTTCAAGCAATCAACCACCTGCTAACTAAAGGCAAACTTCTGCACATCTATCCTACAACTGTCTTTCTTCAATTTGAATGTATGCCCCCTCAGATAATTATTCTGAGCAAGAAGAAGAATCCCATCAGCATTGAGCATGCTCAAACCATTCAAGGCTTGATACACCTCAATCAGATCACCTTGCAGGTGCCTAGTCTCCAGACTGTAATTTGCAAAATTTAAGCTTTTCTTTATAAGAGCAACCCTTTTTCCCATTCACTAATCTTGTTGCCCTTCACTGTATTCATTCCAGCAGCTCTACATCCTTCTTAAAATTAGGCCTCCAGACCTGTATACAGTACTCAAGGTGTGGCCTGACCATTGCCTTATACAAGGGAATAATCACCTCCCTGCTAGAAATATTCCTGTATATCATTGCAAGACACCATGAGCTGACAAGACAAGACACCACTCTTGCAGACCATCTGCACTGCACAGAAAAACTTCATATTTACCTGCACAATTACCCCCAGGTCCTTTTCATTCTCTACCACTGTCAGTGTAATACCAAACAGTTGATACATTACTCTGGGGTTACTGCTTCCCATGTGCAGTACTTTACATTTGTCAATGTTAAACTTCAGTTGCCACCTCTCAGCCCATCTGCTCAACTTTTCTAGATCTTGTTGCAGCAGCATACTGTCATTAGTGTCATTAACAACCCTGCCGACCTTCGTATTGTCTGCAAACTTGGACATTAAGCCTGATATACCATCATTGATATCATTAATAAATGCAGAAAACAACAATGGACCCAACACTGAACCCTAGGAGACTCCACGAATAACATTAGTCCACGAAGAGTAGTGTCCATTGATTACCACTCTCTGTCTTCTCCCACTAAACCATCCTTTATCCATAGCAGTAATTTGCCTCCAGTGCCACACTGCTCCAATTTGTGCAGCAGTCTTCCATGTGCAATAGTATCAAAAGCCTTTCTAAGATCTAAATATATGATATCAGAATTATTCTTTGCTTCCAGTTCCTTTGTGACAACATCATAGTATCCAATGAAATTGGTCAGACAAGACTTCCCCTTAACAAACTCATGCTGTGTCCGTGCTAGAACTGAAGTCTTGTCTAGATGATCTTGCAGTGCTTCTTTAACCAGTGCCTCTATTAATTTCCCTGGAACAGAAATAAACTAACAGGTCTGTAATTACTTGTGTTGCCCTTTGATCCTCCTTTGTGAATTGGGATCACATTTGCACATCTCCAGTCTATGGGTACCTCCCCTGAGTCCAAGGAATTCTCATAATTATGACAAAGGGTTTGCTTACTTCCTTTGCTGCCTCCTTTAATATAACTGGATAGATCCCATCTATCCCAGCTTATAGAGAGGATATAATGAAAAAAAAATAAACCAGTTTTCTAGTGGTTTCAATTTTTTTGTGAAGGAAATTTTTCACTTGTGTATTAAAAAAGAAGAAGCTGCATGTCGACATCCCAAAACTAGAAAAACATCAGTGAAGTTTACACCATCATTCGATTGGGTCAATGACTGACCATTTGAGAAATTGTCCAGAAGATATCTATTTCATTTGTTTTGGTTCATGCCATTTTGACAGGATTTGGGCATGAGTTGAGTTAGCATCAAGTTTGTTCCATGCATTCTCACATCCCACAGCACTCAGTCCTCATTTCATTTGAGTTGTTTGAGCAAGCTGTGTCAGATTCCATTTATGACAAAAATTATAACAGATGATGAGTCTTGAATGTGTGTGGATATGACATATAGAGACTGAGTTTCAAAACTTCCAGTGAACATCATGAAGCCATAAAATGGCATGGTAGTCAAAATCACATGTGAAGGTTGTGCTGATTGCATTTTTAAGCAGCAAGGAAGGGGGATGACATTATCAGAATTCATTCCACAGTGTCATTAGGAATGCAGTGTGTGCTACCAAGAAGTTTTAAAACAGCAGACAGGAGGAGAGTCTGCTGTAAATAACAAAAAATGGCTAAATGGTTGGCTTCTTTACCATGACAGTGCACTGTGTCACACATCACTTGCTGTCCAGCAGTTTTTGACTGACAGAAACATTTCTATCATGCCAAACCTACCTTATTTGCCTTATTTGGCTTTTGGTTGTTCCCAAAAGAAGTGTGAAAGGAAAATGATTTTAGTTGACCCAAGTAAACCATTCAACCATCATGGCCTGTCTAAAATCTTATACAAGAGAAGACTTCCAGAAATGTTTTGATCAATGATAGGCTCAGTGGAACAAGGGTACAGTTTAGTAAAAGATTATATTGAAGAATATTAATAATATTAATATATTAATATTATTTAAATTAGAAATTAATTAATAATTAGAATATTAATATTATTGAAAATTAATTATTTGCAACAATCACCAAGCTTTTTGATCAAACTTTCTATATATATATATATATATATGTGTGTGTATGTGTGTGTGTATACAGTGCTGTAGTAAAATTAAACGAAGGTATACTCTGTGAATGTTATGTATGGAGAGAGTATACTGTGCTTATTAATTGAATTCCCGAGGGTATATAGTGTATATATATATATATATATGGCATATTTACTTACTTATATATATGGCATATATATTAAAAATAATAAAACTATAAGTATTGCCTAAGAATCAAATGCTAATAAATTTATTTTTTAATTTTCAGTAAATATTTTAATAATATTTATTTTTTCTAAGTCTTTCAAATACCAGAAGGTATATGGTACTCACCAAAAAAAATCCAGAGGGTATACAGCGTATACCTGCATATACCCTCCACTACAGCCCTGTATGTATATATACACTGTGTTGCCACTTTATTAGGTACACACCTACCTAGTAGCATGTTGAGCCTCCTTTAGCCTTCAAAACAGCCTGAATTCATCTAGGCATGGATTGAACAAGATGCTGAAAATGTGCAGGAATGGAGTACCATGCAGACATGAGTATATCATGCAGTTCCTTGAGATTTGACGGAGGTGTAGGCCTGCAGCGAACAGCCATTTCCAGCTCATCCAAAAGATGTTCAATAGGATTGAGATCTGGAGACTGAGCGGGCCACTGCAGCAAAGAAAAGTCATTGTCATGTTACTGGAACCATTCCATAGTGATTCGGGCTTTGTGCACCGGCACATTATCCTGCTGGAAGTAACCATCTGACTGAGGATAAACTGTCAACATGAACGGATGCACTTGGTCAGTAACGATGTTTAGGTACAATATGGCATTCAGATGTGAATCTATGGGCATCAATAGACCCAACGTGTGCCAAGAAAACATTCCCCACACTGCCCCCACCACCTTGCACAGTAGTCATCAGACATGACAGATCCATGGATTCATGTTGTTTTCGCCAAATTCTGAGCCTTTCATCAACATGATGTACCAGGAACTTTGACTTGTCAGACCAAGCAACTGTTTTCCAAACTATGCTCACGTAATGTTTGCCATGTTGTTGTTGTTGTTGTTGTTTTGGTTTTTAGGAGCATTAGCAGCTTAGGCCATATTGCTCCGGGATATGCGGTGGCCATTTCCTGACCTTTCCGCATCATCCGTATTTGGTGGTGACGGGCTCGAACCCCGGTCTAATCAAGAAGCGTGTGCTACGCACTGCTGCTCCTTCCCACCTGGCTACGGAGGCGCCAATGTTTGCCATACTCTTGTCTGTGGAACACTAATATGTGTAGAAATTCTTCATGTGCTACATGCTGCTGACTGAAGAATGTGTTCTATTTCATCCACATTTTGTTCATTTGCACGTTCAGAAGAAATATGAGCACTGGAAACTGTACCAGTCTCACACAATTTGGTGTAAACACTAATAAATGCTCTCGAATCTGGTATTCTGTGATTAAGAAACTTCTGCGGTATTCTGTATAAGCAGCAGTAGCACTTTCACCACAAAAACCGTAGACACCCACCACATCGGCATATTCATCATGTGTGAAGATGTACATCATTCTTAACAACACTTATAACACCAAACAGCATGAGGTTATAACTGCGTCTTGGTCATGTCTGATTCAGGTAGCTGTGCACACCAGTTTCAAACAGCTGTATCTCTGTATCCATTGAGAATTGGACACATGTTTGAGGCATGTGGTGCAAGAAAGCAATCTTATGAGCTTATGTAGCATCAGCCAAAAAAAAACAATTTCACACAAAACCATTCTCTCTAAAAGTTTATCCAGTTCCTCCTTAAATTTATTTCAGTTATTAGCTTCCACAATGACAGATGGAAGTTTTTCCAGCAATTAACCACTCTCTGGCTAAAGGCAAATTTCCGCACATCTATTCTACAACTGTCTTTCCTTGATTTGAATTTATGCTCCTTCAGGTTCGTAATCTGAGCACGTGGAAGAATCCCATCAGAATTCGGTGTGCTGAACCCATTCAAGGCCTTATAAACCTCAATCAGATCACCTCGCAGGTGCCTAGTCTCCAGCCTCTGCAATTTGCAGAACTTAAGCCTTTCTTGGTAAGAGGACCACTTCGTTCCCCTCACCAATCTTGTTGCCCTTCTCTGTACACGCTCAAGCAAATCTACATCCTTCCTAAAATTAGGCCTCCAGAACTGTACACAGTACTCAAGGCGTGGCCTGACCATTGCCTTATACAGAAGGACAATCACCTCCTTGTCTCTGCTAGCAAAATTCGTATATATCATTGACAAAACCCCATGACCTGCCCTGGCAGCCTGTCTGCATTGCTCAGAAAACTTCATATCTGACTGCACAATTACTCCCAGGTCTTTTTCATTTTCTACCACCTTAAGTGTAGTACCACACAGTTGGTACATTTCTCCGGAGTTACTTCTACCCATATGCAGTACTTTGCATTTGTCAAGGTTAAACTTCAGTTGCCACTTCTTAGCCCATCTGCCCAAATTATCTAGTTCCTGTTGCAGTAGCACGCTGCCATTACTGTCATTAACAACTGTGCCAACCTTTGTATCATCTGCAAACTTTGACACTAAGCCTGATATGCCTTCATAAATATCATTTATAAATATACAAAACAACAGTGGGCCCAACACCGAACCCTGTCGGACTCCACTAATAACATCAGTATTAGTATTAGTAATGGCCGCATGGTGCAAGAAAGCCGGCGCTTCTGTAGCCAGGTGGGAAGGAGCAGCGGTGTGTAGCACACGCTTCTTGATTAGACCGGGGTTCGAGCCCGTCACCACCAAATATGGAGGATGCGGAAAGGTCAGGGAATGACCACCACATATCCCGGAGCAATATGGCCTTAGTTGCTAATGCTCCTAAAAACCAAAAAAACAACAACAACAAGAAAGCCTATGGCTTATGCTGCACCAGCCAAAAAAAAAAAAAAAAAAACCCGAATAAAACAATGATAAAAAAAAATAATAAATAATAATAATTAATAAAAGAAAAGGAAGTTAAACCTATCATCCTATGCGCTTCCCTCACCCGAAGGTACTATCCAGATGACCTTTGAATTTCCCCAAAAATAATCCTTAATAATATTAGTCCATGAAGAGCAGCATCTATTGATTACCATTCTCTGTCATCTTCCACTCAACCACCCTTTTATCCATTATAGCAACTTGCCCTTCATACCATACTGCTTCAATTTGTACAGTAATCTTCCATATACAACAGTGTCAAAAACTTTCCTGAAATCCAAGTATATGATATATTAAAATTATATTTTGCATCTAGTTCCTTTGTAACCGTATTATAGTATCCAATCAAATTTGTCAGACAAAACTTTCCCTTAACTAACCCATGCTGTGTCTGAATTATTGCTGTAGTCTTGTCTAGATGATCCTACAATGCATCTTTTACCAGTGACTCCATTATTTTACCCAGAACAGAAGTTAAACTAACTGGTCTGTAATTTATTAAGTCACCCTTAGATCCCTCTTTGTGAATTGGGGATATATTTGGACATCTCCAGTCTGTGGGGACTTCTCCAGAGTTCACGGATGCTCTCATAATTATGGCTAATAGTTTTCTTAATTCATTTGCTGCCTCCTTTAATATAACTGGATATATTCCATCAACCACAGGTGCCTTACTTATGTTTAACTTCAACAATTTATCCTCCACTTTGCTCCCAGTTATTAGAAAATCATTAAGTACCCTGTTGCAGTTTGAAATTCCAGTATTCCGAAATTTTAAATTCCAGAAGGTTGAGAAACTTCTGGAATTTCCCTCCCTTAATAACTCCTCATGTGTGAATATAGATACAAAATAATCATTGAGTTTGTCAGCTATCTGAGCAGGATCATCAACAGTCGAACTATCGATATCAAGTGGACCAATCTGATTCATCCACTTCCTTTTAGAGTTTATATAAGTAAAGAAATCCTTGCAGTTTTTCTTAGCAACCTTTGCAAATTATTTCTCATAATCTGCCTTCACTTGCCTGATCTCCTTTGTGACTCAATTACAGACTAGCTTATATCTACCATACGCTTCTGTGATATTTTATAATTTATATGCGTCACATGTATTTTTCTTCTCTGCCACGAGTCTCATTAGTTCATCTGGCATCCATTTAGGTCTAAACCTTGAACAATATTTCTTAATCGGTATGAAAAGCTTAGTAGCTTCGACGATTAATTGCTTGAATGCTTCCCGCTTAGAATTTGCTGTTGGTAACATCATCAGTTGGTTCCACTGTATAGAATTTAACTGTCTGAGACCACTTTTAACTGTCTGTAGTCACCCTTACAGAAGCAAAAACCCTTCCTTTTACCTCTGATGGTAATTATATCTTTAAGTAAATCCCACTTCAGTACACTGTGATCACTGCCACCTAGTGGTTCCTTTATCTGCAGATTCTTAATACATGAAGAATCACTGGTGATAATCAGCTCAAGAGTATTACTCCCTATAGTTGCCTCTTGAACATGCCGCTGTAGAAAGCAGTCATCCAATAAATCCACAAAAGCCTTGCTAGTGTGTGAGTGACAACCCACAAGTTCCAGTCAATATCTGGGAAGTTAAAATCCCCCATTATAAGACATTCTGATCTACTGGCCCACTCTGTTTTCTCTGTGCAATTGTTCATTGTACTCATTAGAGTCATTAGGACTATAACACACTCCTACAATTATTTTCTCTTTCCCAGTGCTTATGTCACACCAAACTGACTCAACATTGCACTGTCCATCTATGTCACCTGGATGCACTTCCTTAGAATTTATGTTTTTCTTAATTAACATAACCCCTCCTCCCTTCCTATCCTGTCTATTCCCCAAATTCCAATTCTGCATTCCTAATATCTGTGTGACACCTTGTCTCTGATATCCCAACAATATCCACCTTTGACGTCTTGACCAGCACTTCAAATTCATCAAATTTATTTACTATATTCTAGCATCGGTGTACATGCGAGTATATATGCACCTGTTCTTATTCTTAGTTACCCTAACGCAGCTCATGTATTTATTTGTTTTATGATGACTGCAATCAGCCCCTGAAACCCCCCAGCACCCTGCCCTCCAGGCTGCTGCTCATTCTAATAGAATTTAAGTGGTAATAGAGAGATTAAAATAATATGACGGTTGAACCTGAGCATGCAAAGTAGCAGAAAAAGATATAAAAGTTTATAAATATAAGGTAAAAGTAATAAATCGATTGAAAAGTGCGAAGATGGAGGCGTAAATTACCCAAAATGCCAAAACTAATAGGGGAAGGATAGCAGAAATTGGAGATATTGATAGTGTGAGAAAGAGAGAAAGAATGTGAATATCCTATATAATATAAATGATCTATTATGTGAAAAAAAAATGATCAGTTATTATTGTGTACAAACTGAAACAGATATTCAGATATTTATAAAATGAGAATGTTTGATCAAATTTTTTTTCGCCTCAGAATTAACACATTAAAAATGATAATTATCCCAAAAATAAGAGATATAAATAAAAAATTTATATCATATAGGATATTCACATTATTTTTCTCTTTTGTTCTACTATAACCCCAGGGACTCACATCTGGTGGGTATGGGCTTGGCATACCCAGGCTCCTGAGCTGGATATCATCATTCTTCTCTTTCTTGGTGATTCCCTTCTCTCTCTCTCTCTCTCTCTCTCTCTCTCTAAAGGTAACTTGGGAATTTTTTTTTGGCTGGTTCAGCATAAGCCTCAGGCTTCCTTGCACCATATGGCTAATAATAATAATAATCTTTCTCCTATTAGTTTTGGAATTTTGTGTAATTTACGCCTTCATCTTCTCACTTTTCAATAGATTTATTACTTTTACCTCATATATATATATATATATATAGATATATATATAGACATAAAGATTAGATAAGTGTACGAGTAGGGGTGCTGACCTGTCAGGTGTGGCTACAATGGAAAAAATTAAAAAGTGCCTAAAAAATAAAAGCAGGTTACATAAAATTAAATAAAAATAACCAATAAAAAAATAATTAAATTATTAAAAATTTATCAAAAAAAATTAAATAACTAATAAAAAAATTTTGTTAGTTATGTCTTGTTAGCTGTTTTTTGTCTTTATTTTCTTGTCTGGCATTGTTTAGTCACATTTTATTTAATACAGTACCATTACTGACTTAATCACATTAGGCATATGTCCAGGGACTTACTATTGGTATGGGTTACGCAACCCTAGACTGCCCAAGCACTACTATATTCCCCTTCTTCCAATTACTTTTTGCTGTTTTTAAACACTACATCTTATTTATATATATCTCATGCGTGATTAGGCTGGCCGAAAGCAATATTCGAGATACTCTCTTTCTGCTATTGCTCTTTTGTTTTCTTTTCCAACAAAGTTTAGAGTCTTTTCAACACTACTTTGTGAGTTATTGATTTCTCCCCTTCACTGGTCCATTTGACTCATTTATTTAATTAATGACATCTCGTCACATGGGTAAGATTTACTGTGACCTATTTACACCTCCTTCCCTCCCACCATTCATGGGGCTACTTTAACAGTTATAAATGAATTTATAACTGTTACTTTAATGTTCGGTTATAAATTCGGCTAACCTCTTTGGTCTCCAATACAGCTTGTTGCAGTCACTTCTCTCAGCCCGTTTCACTGTCTCCTGCCAGGCTCGACAGTAAGTTGTCAAATTCTGACTATATTCTTTCATCTTTAAATTTGCTCTTTTTTTGTTAAAATTTCTTTCTTTGTTAAAATTCAAGTAGGACTGTTTGCTATTCATTCAATTCTTTTTAATTGGTATTAATTTCAGCTTAATTTTGCATTTTACTTTTATTTATTATTATATTTGTTTAGTTTTTTATTCCTTTTCTCTTTGGTCTCTGTCATGTTGGCTATGATGTATATATTCACATTTGCTCACTTTTTCTGTCTACTATTATATATCATAACAGAAACTGAGGCTTTACTTCTTGCTGTATTTCTTTTGGTTTTGGCTGCCGGCCCTTTATGGCTTAGTTAAAATCTTAGGATCTATAGCATTAAGTACCATTTATATTTTTTTATTTGTCTATATCTCATTATGGTTGCTGGGTATTTCTGCTATTACTAGCAGAAATAGCAGTTATCCTGATCCATAAACTAGCTCAGTATATTATTATTATTTTATTTCATTCTTTTTTAGCCGTTATGATTTTTCACTACAACTTATTATTATTATTAATTATATATATATATATATATACGTATGTATGAATAGATATATTAGATAAAGTATGCATAGATGGATGTGAAAATTACACAAAGTGCCAGTGACTAGAAGGGTAAAGATAGTGGAAAAAGAAGTATAGTAGATATGTAATAGGTGAAAGAATGTTAATATCCTAAAAGTTATGATGAGTTAAGAAAATTATGGGCTGAATTACAAAGCCAATAGGAGTTAAGTGAACTGTAAAGTAAAATTATTAATAATAAGGTAAAATATAATACAAATGAAATAAAATAAAAAAATTGTAGAGCTGTCATCAAATAGGGGGAGACATATTTAGATAAAAGTCGAATACAGGCAAGGCAGATATGCAGAATCTGTGTCAGCTAAAGTAAATATTGATACATGGTCAGGCATTTCATCAGGGGACTGCACCTGACAATGTATCAGGAACTGCGTTTCTATACTTGCCCATAGTAGTAGAAGAAAGGTAGTAGTAGTAGTAGTAGTAGTAGTAGTAGTAGTGGCATGTGATGCAAGAAAGCAAGTGTATGAGCTTATGCAGCATCAGCCAAAAAAAAAAAAAAAAACATCACACCATTCCCTCCAAATGCCTGTCCAGTTCCTCCTTAAATTTATTTAATCTATCAACTTCCACAATCACAAATGGAAGTTTGTTCCAGCAATTAACTACTCGCTGTCTAAAGTCAAATTTCAGCACATCTATTCTATATCTGTCTTTTCTTAATTTGAATTTATGCCCCCTTAGGTTCGTAATCTGAACAAGTGGAAGGATCCCATCAAAATTCAGCGTGCTCAATCTATTCAAAGTCTTATACACCTCAATCAGATCACTGTGCTGGTGTCTAGTCTCCAGCCACTGCAATTTGCAGAACTTAAGCCTCTCTTGGTTAGAAGGATCCCTTCATTCCCTTCACCAATTTTGTTGCCCTTCTCTGTACACGCTCAAGCAAATCTACATCCTTCCTAAAATGAGGGCCTCCAGACCTGTATGCAGTACTCAAGGTGTGGCCTGACCATTGCCTTATACAGAGGGACAATCACCTCCTTTTCCTTGCTAGCAAAATTCCTATATATCATTGACAAAACACCATGATCTGCCCTGGCAGCCTGTCTGCATTGCTCAGAAAAGTCAAAATATGCCAAGAAACAAACTGAAAACGAAACTGAAAATATAATAAGAAAGTGAGCGATACCTGGAGTTTTCAAGTAATGCATAGCAGAAGTAAGCTGGCGAGAAAATAATATGTAGCTGAAGGAAAAAGGCTGGGAAATACAGTGAACATATTTAGTAGAGTTGTTTGTTTGTTTGTTATTTGGTTTTTAGGAGCATTAGCAACTAAGGCCATATGGTGCCTCCATAGCCAGGTGGGCAGGAGCAGCAGTGCGTAGCACACGCTTCTTGATTAGACCGGGGTTCGAGCCTGTGACCACCAAATACAGAGGATGCGGAAAGGTCAGGGAATGACCACTGAATATTCCTGGAGCAATAATGGACTAAAAAATGCATGGAGATACATATGATTAGCATTAGAAAAAAGAAATGTGGTTGGAATAATCAGACTTTACTATAATAAAGTCGTAAGATATACTAAAATAAACATATGACAGTTCATAGATAAATAAAAAGTATTGAACAAAGCGGTGATAAAAAGAATGCATATCAAAACTGATAGACGGTAGACCAAGTGATATGGCTACAATATATTAAGCTGACAATTGAAGTTGAATAATCTCATATAAATCGAAAAATTACCAATTAGGGGAGTAATTGCTTACATATCTAAGCATAGAAAGAAGGAAATATGTGAAGAATCACATAATGATTTGAGATAGAGAAAAGTTAGATTAATAATTATAATCTGTAGTCCAAAATGGAGTGAACCAATATTGAAGTGATATCAGTAATCATTACTGTAATTGATAGAATGTCTTAAATCCAAAGTTGTTTCAGATATAAATTTTTTGAGTATGAGAGTAGCCTGTGCGGGCGTAGATTTTTGCCGCTCCTGGAACAGAGAAGTTTTTTCTGATTTATTTTCTGTTTTATTAGCTTAAATTGGCATATTAACTTATTTTCTAGAGTAGCTTTATATTCCTATTTATGATACTTAGTTTATAAAGTAACTTAGATAGGGATTTTGTAGGTATTACTTAGTATCGGTAAGGGTATCAAATCCACGTGTTTACCGTTCGTTAATTGCCACCATTGTTACGCGATACAAAATATCTCGAACTAGATAGCATAAGCTTAATATAGTATAGTATAGTACGTAATATTGTCAATTAATCAGTAAAATCTATTAATCTTGTTGAACTTCATTGTCAATTAAATTGTACTTTTAACTATACATAGGTTACGTAACATAAATAATTAGTAAAAATAAATAATTAATACTTAACTTGATATGGAAGTTATATAAAGGGATTTCGTAGATAACACTCAATACTGAAACATAAATATAGCGTTATAACTGTGTTGGGATACAAGTTTAGGGTTTTAATTTTGTACTGAAATTGGAATTTTATTGAAATTAAATCGAAATCATGACTCAGACAAGAGCAGCAAAGCAAAAGGCTCAAGCTAATGGGAGTGCTGTGGCTCAGGGGAGAACTGAGGGGGACAGTAGCCCTCTGAATCACAGCCTTTTAAAATGCACTACTTGCTTGATGTTTGTGGACAGTCAGGTACGGGACATGATACTGCCATGGGGGATGTCTTTGTGTGTACGCGATGCAAGTAGTGTAAGGAAATCAGGCGACAACTCAGCGTTGTTATGGACCTACACTGCAGGCTTGAAGGACAGTGTGGATGCCCTCAAAGGATTAAAAGTGAGGGGCCCCATCAAGCTCTCAGCTGCCCACAACAGTGCCAGAGCTCGCACTTGGTCATCACGCAACACAGCGGCAGCCCCCAAGCCAAAATGTGCTGGTCCCAAAGGAACTAGTAGTTGTTGGTGACTCTGTTGTCAGGGAAATGGGAAACATGCTTTGTAAAAAGGATAGGTGGAACAGGACCAGGGTATGTCTGCCAGGGGCAAAGGTTGATGACATTGTAGAGCAGATATCATCTTTTAAGGGCACAAAAGGTGATATAGTTGTACACGTTGGCACTAATGATATTAAGAGTAGGAGACCGGCGGAATTACTTAACAAGTACAGGTCACTGTTGAAAAAAAGCCGTGAATTAGGGTTGAATTTGAAAGTGTCTGCAATTCTGCCCAGACACGATAGGAGGGAGTATATGATGAGAGCCCTGTCGATCAATTCGGCCCTGGAAGGATTGTGCAAGGCTCAAGGGGTAGAATTTTTTTCAACCTGGTCTGTACTTGTTAACAGCAGAGACTGCTTCTACAGGGATGGGATACACGTAAATAGAAAGGGTGCAAGAATGTTTGCTGATGCTATCGAGGCAGTGTTAGGCGGGTCGGAAAACTGCTAGATTGGGGGGGGGATACAAGGACTAATAGATTAACAATAGCCACTGGCAGAGGTGAAAGTGATTCTTGCACTGCTTCTATTGGAATGAGCAGCAGCCTGGAAAATAAGATGCAGGATATTTCAGAGACTGCTGGGAATCATTGGGGTACAAGTAAACACATGGGTTGTGTTAGGGTAGCTAAGAAAAAGAACAGGTGCATGTATACTGACGTGTACACCAATGCTAGCAGTTTAGTAAATAAATTTGATGAATTTGAGGTATTGCTCAAAACATCAAAGGCAGATATTGTTGGGATTTCAGAGATGTGGCATCACACAGATATAAGGAATGCAGAACTGGAATTTGGGAAGTACAATGTCTACAGAAAGATTAGACTGGATAGAAGGGAGGAGGGGTTATGCTATTAGTTAAGAAATACATAAAATCCAAGGAAGTGAAGCCAGTCGACATCGCTGGACAGTGCAGTGTCGAGTCAGTTTGGTGTGACATAAGCATTGGGAGATCAAAATTGAGAGTAGGAGTGTGCTATAGGCCTAATGACTCTGATGAGTATAATAAGTAACTGTACAGGGAAATAGAGTGGGCCAGTAAATCAGAGAGTCTTATAATGAGGGATTTCAATTTCCCAGATATTGACTGGAATTTGGGGGCTGGTCACTCACACACTAGCAAGGCTTTTGTGGATTTATTGGATGATTGTTTTCTACATCAGTATGTTCGGGAGGCAACTAGAGGGAGTAATACTCTTGATTTGATTATCAGTAGTGATTCTTCATGCATTAAGAATCAGCAGATAAATGAACCACTAGGTGGCAGTGATCACAGTGTGCTGAAGTGGGATTCACTCAAAGAGGTAACTACCATTAGGGGTAAAGGGAAGGGTTATTGCTTTTGCAAAGGTGACTACGATGGACTGAGATGGTATTTAAATTCTATACAGTGGGACCAACTGATGATGTTAGCAACAGCAAATTCAAAATGGGAAGCATTCAAAGAACTTATCTTGGAAGCTACTAGGCTTTACATACCAACTAAGAAATATTGTTCAAGGTTTAGGCCTAAATGGATGTCAGATGAACTAATGAGACATATGGCAGAGAAGAGAAGAAAAATGCATGGGATACATACAAATTAACACGTGACACAGAAGCCTATGATGGATACAATTTGATCTGTAACCAAGTTGCAAAGGAGGTTAGGCAGGCGAAGGCAGATTACGAGAAATCTCTGGCAAGGGATGCAAAAAAATTAAGCAAAGAGTTCTTTACTTATGTAAACTCTAGAAGGAAGTGGATGAATCGGATTGATCCACTTGATGTCGATGGGTCAACTGTTGATGATCCTGCTCAGGTGGCTAACAAACTAAATGAATATTTTGCATCGACATTCACACATGAGGAGTTATTCAGCAAGGGGAATGCCAGAGGTGTATTCAAATCTGGCAGTAAGCTAGAGAATCTTGTAACAACTGTAAGTAAAGTGGAGGAGAAATTGTTGAAGATAAACACAAGAAAAGCACCTGGGATGGATGGGATCTATCCAGTTATATTAAAGGAGGCAGCAAAGGAAGTAAGCAAACCCTTAGCCATAATTATTAGAGCTTCCTTGGACTCAGGGGAGGTACCCATGGACTGGAGATGTGCAAATGTGACCTCAATTCACAAAGGAGGATCAAAGGCTGACACAAGTAATTATAGACCTGTGAGTTTAACTTCTGTTCCCGGAAAATTAATGGAGGCAGTTAAAGAAGCACTATAGGATCATCTAGACAAGACTTCAGTTATAGCTCGGACATGGCATGGTTTTGTTAAGGGGAAGTCTTGCCTGACCAATTTGATTGGATACTATGATGCAGTCACAAAAGAACTGGATGTGAGGGAATAACTTTGATATTATATACTTGGATCTTAGAAAGGCTTTTGATACTGTTGCACATGGAAGACTGCTGCACAAATTGGAGCAGTGTGGCATTGGAGGCAAATTGCTGCTATGGATAAAGGGGTGGTTGACGGGGAGACGACAGAGAGAGTGGTAATCAATGGACACTGCTCATCGTGGACTAATGTTATTAGTGGAGTCCCTCAGGGGTCAGTATTGGGTCCATTATTGTTTTCTGTATTTATAAATGATATTGATGATGGTATATCAAGCTTAATGTCCAAGTTTGCAGACGAAGACGAAGGTTGGCAGGGTTGTCAAGGACACTACTGACACTATGCTGCTGCAACAGGATCTAGAAAGAGTGAGTAGATGGGCTGAGAGGTGGCAAATGAAGTTTAACATTGACAAATGTAAAATACTACATATGTGAAACAGCAACCCCAGAGCAACGTATCAACTCTGTGGTACTACACTGACAGTGGTAGAGAATGAAAAGGACCTGGGGGTGGTTGTGCAGGCATATATGAAGTTCTCTGAGCAGTACAGACGGGCTACAAGAGTAGCTCATGGTGTATTGTCAATGATATATAGGAATTTTTCTAGCAGGGATAAGGAGGTGATTATTCCATTGTATAAGGCAATGTCAGGTCACACCTAGAATACTGTATACAGGCCTGGAGGCCTCATCTCAAGAAGGATGTAGAGCTGTTGGAACGAGTACAGAGAAGGGCAACAAGATTAGTGGATGGAACAAAGGGGTGCTCTTACAAAGAAAGGCTTAAATTTTGCAAATTACAGTGTCTGGAGACTAGGCACCAGCGAGGTGATCTGATAGAGGTGTATAAAGCCTTGAATGGTTTGAGCATTCTCAATGCTGATGGGATTCTTCCTCTTGCTCAGAATAATCACCTGAGAGGGCATAAATTCAAATTGAGGAAAGACAGATG
This sequence comes from Mastigoproctus giganteus, assembly GCF_048544385.1. Taxonomy (NCBI): domain Eukaryota; kingdom Metazoa; phylum Arthropoda; class Arachnida; order Uropygi; family Thelyphonidae; genus Mastigoproctus; species Mastigoproctus giganteus. The sequence goes on from NC_143584.1 coordinate 126,536,264, forward strand.
TAGGATAGACGTGCAGAAATTTGCCTTTAACCAGCGGGTGGTTGGTTGGTGGAACAGACTTCCATCCTTTGTCGTGGAAGTTGATAGCCTAAATAAGTTTAAGGCTCAGCTGGACAGGTATTTTGAACGAACAGAGGGGTGAAGTGGAAGTGGTTATTTTTTATTTATTTATTTTTTTTTTTTTTTTTTTTGGCTGATGCTGCATAAGCTTGCTTTCTTGCATCAAATGCCTCTACTAATGCTAATGCTAAATCCAAAGGTGAAAGGGTGTAGTAAGAATCCAATGTTGAAAGAACAGTAAGTAAGTCCAAGGATAAAGAACTAGTTTAAATCCAATGATGAAAGAATATGAAATAATTCCGAGGATATAAATTATAAATAACCTGGTGACTTTAGACCCAATGGTGGTGGTGTAGTTAAGAATCCAATGATGAAAGAACTGGAAATAAGTCCTAGGATACAAAACTAGCTTAAATCCCAAGATGGAAGAACATGAAATAATTCCAAGGAAAATGGATGCCTTTAGACCCAATAGTGGTGTAGTTAGGATACTATAGAAAGTAATTTATACTAAAATCCTAAGGCGACTATATGGTAACTTACTACTATACATTTGAATATCCACCTCTGGATTTGTTTTCTACTTAAAATGTACAGCCACCTTAGGATTTTAGTGATTTGATATTGCTACTGATTTAGTATAAATTACTTTCTATAGTATTCTAACTACACCACTATTGGGTCTAAAGGCATCCTTGGAATTATTTCGTGTTCTTCCATCTTCAGATTTAAGCTAGTTTTGTATCCTAGGACTTATTTCCAATTCTTTCATCATTGGGTCTAAAGTCACCTGGTTATTTATATCCTTGGAATTATTTCATGTTCTTTCATCATTGGATTTAAACTAGTTCTTTATCCTTGGACTTTATCCTTGCACCGTGAGACACAACAGAGGTTAGGGGGGTATATAACTATACATTTTGTATAGACTGAAAGTAATATGTAATCAAACAGCAAATATGTTGTTTATATCAAAGTTGTAGTTTATAAGTTTTTTGAATTTTATATTTATTGCTTTTTTGAAATGATGGTAGAGGAAAGCTTTAGGGAAATTATTTCCTCTACCATCATTTCAAACAAGCAATAAATATTATAAAAAAAAGGCCTGTACATAATGTATAGTTATATACCCACTAGCCTCTGTTGTGTCTCACGGTGTAGAAAGCCTGTGCCCACTTATTGGCTATGCACAGGGGTATTGTGTTTTGTTATGTCCGGCTCACTGTTTTGTTAAGTTTTGTCAACGTCATTATTTGTATTTCAATTTTTTCTTCTTTTTACATAACAATACCAATACTGACTTAAACACATGAGGCATTTATTCAGGGACCAACTATGGTATGGGTTTAGCAACCCCGGATAACCCGAGGACAACTATATTCCCCTCGTTCCAATTGCTTTCTACTGTCCTTAATAACTACAACTTATTTCTTGTGCTCAATTAGGCTGCCCGAAAGCAATATCAAGATGCTATTCCTCTGTTATTGCTCCTTTTTCCTTCTTAAACAAAGTTTAGTGTCTTTTCCACACTACTTTGTTAGTCATTGATTCTCCCTTTGCTGGCACTTTGCCTCATTTGTTTAATTGTTTACTTCCCCGTCACACAGGTACGGTTCACTTTGACAATTTCACACCTTCTTCTTCCCCCCCCCCCTCACTCAGGGTTACTTCAACTGATATAAATATACTTTACAGAGAACTATCGAGATGCTATTCCTCTGTTATTGCTCCTTTTTCCTTCTTAAACAAAGTTTAGTGTCGGCTTTCTTCTTTGGGTCTCTGATGTTGCTCTGTAATCACCACACGTAACTAACTTCACCGCTACCAGCCTAAGCAAACAGTAAGTTGGCATTAACCTGACTTTATTCCTTTATCTAAAGTTACTTTGTTTAAATCTCATACTGTATTTTACCTTCTTTTTGATTTCAAACTTTAACTCATTTTTCCTTTAACTAGATTTAATTGGCATTATTTTAGCTTTTTAGCTCTGTTTTATACATATATATTTATTTTTATTTATGTTTGAATTTTATTCCTTCCTTTTGGTCTCTGTCAGGTCGGCTATGATGTATACATTTCACACGTATACATCATAATGGAAACAGAGACCCTGCTTATTGTGGTGGCTCCTACGTTTTGGCTGCTGACCCACCCTTTGAAAAAGTAGCCCTAGGACCCACTACTTTAGGTACCATCATTATTATCATTATTATTTTTATGTTGATCTAATTTAATTTCAGGTTATCTGCTTTTACCTTGCTGGCATTCTCAATTTTTCCATGGTAATTACAATTGACAGGTCAGCACCCCCCTACCTAATACACTGAAAAAAAAAAAACATTTGACTATATTTCATCATGGTGTTCGGGTATTTCTACTATAACTAGTAGTACTCTGGATCCACAACCCGGTTTTATAATTTAATACTTTTAATTGCTTGCTTAGTCATTCAGAAATGTGATTAAATCCTATTATTTTTTATCAATATTATATATATATATTATATAATTATATTTATATATACAGGGTGGTTCAAAAGTCAATAATCTAAAGGTGAACTGTACAGACTACAATATGCAAAAAAAGCCTAGTAAACATGGGTCCTTAAGTGCATTGTTTTTGAGATATTGCACATTTCTAGTTGGGATCCACCACTGGCTTGTTTGTTTAGGTTAGGTTATGCTCATTCTCTCTCTCTCTTTCCCCTCTCTCAATGCTCTGAGACGTAACAGGCATACTAGTATTTGTCAAAGGATCGTCAACATGGAAAGAGGTTACAGCAACAAAGAGTATGCAGACGGCATGCACTTCATGTATGGTAAAGCCAATGGCAGTGCATTTGAGGCTGCACGTTCGTACCAAGAAGAATTTCCCCGCCGAAGGCAGCCAATAGGTGCACATTCATCAGGGTACATCAATGCTTTAGAGAACATGGGCGCTTCGCACATGGAGTACGAGCAGTTAGGCCCAGAAGCATAACACCTGATGTTGAGGAAAGGGTGTTAGAAAGAATAGAACAAAATCCGGGAATTTCGTATATAGCAGGGTGTGGCAAATTTTACATCGCCAATTACTGTACCCCTACTATATCCAGCGTGTACAAGGTCTCAGCAATATAGACTGCCTTCCCAAAGTGAACTTCTGCCAGTGGATGCGACAACTACGTGTCCTGAATCCCCAATTTTTAAACAACACTTTGTTCACCTATGAAGCTGGGTTTACTCATGATGCTATTTTTAATTTTCATAACTGTCACATTTGGTCTGACGAAAATCGTAATGGAAATCACAAGTTACAACATCAGCAATGTTTCCCATTGAATTTCTGAGCAGGACTAATAGGAGACCGTCTAATTGGACCACACTTTCTGCCAAACAGGCTAACAGGATGGCTGTACCTTCAGTTCCTGCAGAATGTTCTTCCAGACCTCCTTGATAATGATAATGTTCCACTTCGGCAATGTCAGAACATGTAGTTTATGCATGATGGTGCACCGGCACATTTTGCTCGAGTTGTGACTTGGTATCTAACTAGAAGGTATGGTCAATGGTGGATAGGTAGATGTGGGCCTGTAATGATCACCAGACTTAAATCCTATGGATTTTTGTATCTGTGGTCATGTAAAAAACTTGGTGTACACTTCTGACAGTAACACAGTTTAGGAATTGCAGCATCGGGCTGAAGGAGCCTTTCAGCAAATCAGAAATTACCCAGGAATGCCTGAGAGGATTCACAACTCAATGCAGAGAAGACTAGAAAGCTGTGTATGGATGCAAGAACACCTTTTGTAACATCCTGTAACATGTAACATCTGTAAAATCCTGTGGTGTTGAAACCAAAAATTAAAAATGTATTATCTTGTGTTTAATAAAACCACCCTTAGCAAAGGATTCACAGCTTTTTGCTAAACTAGTGCTCCCATAGTCAGTGGTGGATCTTAACAGAAAATGTGCATTATCTCGAAAACAGTTCATTTGTAGCCAGATGTTCACTGGGACTTTTTTCGCTTATTTTAGTTTGTACTTTTCACCTTTAAATTATTCACCATCATTTTTGAAACATCCTGTATATATATATATATATATAATAAAAGTATAATTGGTACTGTATAGGTATTCAAAGTGTATTAAAACATTGGCATAAAAGTACTTAGCAGCCATAAGGCCAAAAGAACCTATAAACACTAAGATAACCTGTGTTGGTTTTTTTTTTTTTTTTTTGGTAGTTGTTGGCACATCAGTTTCTGTGGCCATAATGCACCTCCCAAGGTTTTTGCAGTACTTTGATCCAAGCCCGAGGTGGGATTTGAACCCGCAACCTTTGGGTTGCCAGGCAGGTACTTTACCCACCCGGCTAACCCGGTTGGCCCTGTGTTGGTTTACATTGCTATACCCTAGAAATAAATATATAATTAGCAATAAAATAAAAATATATAAAATAGAATAAAATAAAATAATGATTATGAAGCTAATTATTGATAATCAGATACATTGAATGGCACTTTTTCGAGGGCTAACACCATTCAATATATCCCACCAGTAATTAGCAAGGCTGTCTGTTTCTGATTGTTATCTGCCTGTTTAACTAGATCCAAATAATTAAACTAAAGGCAATCTCTGCTAAACTTTAAATTTAACAGCAAACAGGAAAGATAATAGCTAGCCAAACAGATAGCTTTGAAACAAATATACAGAATATAATACAGAAAAAGAGTGCCAACCATAATTTTCATTTCAGATGTGGTGTTTTTTATTTATTTTATATGTGTGCAAAAGAAAGCTTATGCTGACATAAGGAGAAAGGAGGTAAGAATAAGTATAGTACCTCAATTTCCCTCGAATTCTCTAATAGATCTTGAGGTATAAGTATAAAATTTTAGAGTTAGAAAGTAAAAAGTGAAAAGCAAAGAAAATAGCTTTTTATAATGGTACTTAGGATATACCGGGAGCGTAACTGCCCGACAATCTTACAATAGTAATTAGATTACAGACTGATGTAATGTTCAATCTACAATTGATGGCATTAATCTGATCTGACATACCTTTTACATCTATTCCAATATTTCATAATGTATATATATATAAAATAATGTTCTTAATTTAGTTTAATAAAGTAATTATTAAAAAAAAGATACTTTTCAAATTCAAAATAATAGATATCTAATAATATCTTGTAATTTTAAAAATTGATAACCTATTTTAAAATTATAGAACTTGCAAGCTGTAACTCATTATACCCTGGAACCACTTCAACATAATATGCATATTCGTCTAGTACAAGGAAAATGTGAATTGATTGAAAATTTATTGAAAAAGTATCCATCTGACCAGCTCGAGTAAGCACTTAAATTACTTGTTTTAAATCTGTATATGAAGAGTCATTAGTTTGTAGAGTGTTTTAATGAAAACCTTAAATTTCAACTATTTTCATCTCATTCAGAAATGTTTTTGCAACATCTTGTCTATATCCTAAATTTTTTGAATTTCCTCTTTTAAAATGGCACCTTTTCAAAGGGGAAATTCAAAGAGATATTCCAGTAATATTGTACAATATAATAATGTTCATATACATAATTTTCATATACTATACATTAAAAAAGTTTTCCTCCTAGTGATATTTATTCGAGCCAATAGGAGAAGAGGGTGAGGCAATTACATCGCTACAAATGCAATTAATTATTGACAACTGCCTCCATAATGTTCACCAACCTTGTGCATGTGATTCTCTGTCTAACATTTGATGTTCAATTGTAACATTTTTTGTTTATTAATGAAAATTGTATATTTGTAAATACCGCGGTTTAGTATTTTGTAAATATTTTAAATATTTGTATACTTTGTAAATATTTCAGTTAAATACAAAAAAGACTGACTACAACATAAGTCAATTTATGATTGGTGTAATCACTTTGAAAGAAAAGACTATCTTAAGGGAAAATGGCTGCCCATGTGTCACTGATGAAACATTGCACAATGTAAAATTTTTTCAGCAAGTCTGCAATATCCACTTATAGGCATAGCTCTGTGTTTTCCATTAGTATTTACTTTTGGAACATTACAAGTTGGTGCAGGCATTAAAATTGAGTAACAAAAATGATATAGATTTTGCTGTGACTCTCAACAAAAAGTGGATGAGGATGGTGTGGCCATATAGCTTGTTTTTCAGTGATGAAGTCACTTTTCACTTGAGCAGTAAAATCTGCTGCCACAATCAAGTGTAGAGCACTGAAAATGCTTATCAAGTCATGAATCATAATAGGACTCTGCAAAACTAAATGTGTTTTGTAACATTTGACATTAGAAAATCAATGATCCTTTCCTTTTTATGGAAAAAACAATCAATGGTAACATTTTGTACTTGAACTGTGGTTTGTCCTCATCTTCGTGAAGGTCCTGCTGATTTCAACTTCCAGCATGATGGTATGTCTATTCATTTTTGTTGGACATGTGAAAAATCTCAATAACGTGGCACAGTTTGGCTGTAGTAGCTCTTGTGCCATTGAACTCCCACTTCAACAACAACAATCTCAATTACACACTACCTCAGTGATAGGTGGGATGAGGTACCAAAGAAGAAGAAGATGTATATTCCTGGTTCTCCCAGGTCTCCAAATCTAACACCCTGTGACTTCTTTTTGCAGGACTATATAAAAGGTGCCATGCTTGTAATTGCCAACAGACATTCCCAAAATGAAACACAAGGCCATTGAAGTAGTGGCATCACTTACCACAGACATGCTGCTAAAGGTCTGCGGAGAAATGGACTGTTGAATTGACACCTACCATATCACTTTGGGGTCATATCAAGAGTGTGTGTAGGGTCCATAGGAAACTTCTAGAGATCTCTGTTATAACTACTGTAGACAATGATGACACTATTGGAAGGTTGATGATGCTATTCTTTTATTATGGCTTAGGAAGCAAGCAGCCCACTCTGGGTAACAGGGTTGATTTTAATGTATTGGAAACTAGGAGCTCATCATTATATTAGACTTTTTTTTTTCTTTTTACAAAATATTATTTATTTATTTTATATATTTGTTTATTAACTAATATTACAGATTCAGTTTAGTACAGTTTCAGATTCCTAATCCTATATAAATAATAAGTGCAAATAAAACTTCTGTTGCCAATACACAAACCCAAGAATATAAGCTATTATTATTAAAATAAATAAATAAATAAACAGCTTCTTAGATATTTAGTTGTTAGATATATTAGAAACACAACAGGTTATTTTGTCAGTTTCATTTAGTTTATAACAATCTAAAATTTGTAACAATCAAACAATCTAAAAAAAAAAAAGGTAATTTTTTCATCTTTTTTTATAACTGTGCAAGGTATTTTTTTATATAGATTGAATTTATAGTTATTTTAATATAAGTTGCAAAAGTTATTTCCTAAATGAAAAATTCTGTTCACAAAAGAATAAGACAAAACTCATTTACTTAATATTTTTTATTTGTTTTTAGTATTTTGCCTCTAGAAAAACTGATGAAGTTCTTAGTGAATGGATTGGAACATCCAGCTGCTCCAATTCGAGAAAAGTTGCTTCAGCTTATCATTTTTCAGTATCAGAGGCTTGGCTATCCACTGAGAGAATATTTGCCATCAGACTCAAATATTTCAAAGAGAAGTGCTTTGTTGCATCGTTTATTTCAGGAAATGGCAAAGATTGATAAAAAGCAACTAGGAAATGTATAAATAAATATGCCAGATGATTATAAAGTTTCTTCAGGGTTTCATGACTATAGAATTCTGTGTGTAGCTGCAAAGAGTTGAAAATTTGTATGGAGTTTCTGTCAAACATGTGCTTGATTCCCTAGGTGAAAACTTGCATAAAGTTTGCAAAACCTGCCAACTTTTAGAAGCTGAAAATTTTTTAATACAAGTCAGCTTTCAGCTGCAAAAAAAGGGGAGATCATGAAGATTTTGTAAAAAGCACATTTTAATGAGAATTATAATATGCACTTTAGAGCAAGTCAGAGCTGATAATGTGATTTAGTTAATTATATTGACAGATAAATTCAAAACAATTGGAGGCCAAGGTAAAAAAAGCCCACACAAGAAGCATGCAAAAGTTCGATGAAATTTACCGGTAAAAGTACTTTGCCGTAACGGCATTTGTATTATTGCTCGCTCAGTAAACAGATGGTAGGTGTTATCAGTCTGGAGTAGAAGTTGAATCCCAAGGGAGCTTGAAACCCTCTCGAAGTGGAGGGGGGTAACCTGACCTTTTTTCTGTAGAATCACTAATTGAATTAACTAATTGAATCACGAACACAGTCATATTGGAAGTTCTGGTATCGTAAAAAATGTTTATAACGTAGTTTCACCGGTAAACTTTTTCGAAGTTTGCCGTTCTTCTTGTGTGGGCTTCCTTTACCTTTGCCTTTTTTTTTTCTTAATAAACAGTTTATCCACTAGTCCACCAGTGATTCTAAAGAAAAAAGGTCAGGTTACCCCCTCCACTTCGGGAGGGTTTCAATATCCCACGGGATTTAATTTCTACTCCTGACTGATAACACCCACTGTATGTTTACTGAGTGAGCAACAATACAAATGCCGTTATGGCAAAGTACTTTTACCGGTAAATTTATCAAACTTTTGCGTGCTTCTCATGTGGGCTTTCTTTACCTTCACCCAATTGGAAATATAGATAATTTAGTTGCTACAGCTTTCCTTGAATTAATGAAATAAACGATGAAATAAACCCATATTAGGAAATAAAGTTATATTATTACAGCTTATCAAAACAATAATGATGGATACATGCATTACTTCAATTTAATGTAGGCACATTTGAAAGTGAGAAGACTTATAAGTGAAACATTTTGAATTTGTTTCTGAATTAAAAAAAAACACAATTTTATGAGTTTCACTACAGATTGTATATATAACCTGTGCTTTTTTTTGTGTTGGTACGCAATGGTACGGCGTACCGGCTCCTTTATTAAGAGTGACGTGTAACATTTGGATGCAGTGCACTTCAAAATTTTTAATATTCCGTAAATTTTTTTCACATGTTTACCTACTATTCAAATAAGCTTAAAATTATTTAACTAAATTTGCATTTTTTTTACTATCTATTTTTAAGATATTTTCTATATAAAACTGTATAACCATTTTTATAATACTAAATTACTCAGTCGGACCTCTGTTTAACGAAGTCCTTTTATAGTGAATTATTTTGAATTCCCCTTGGAAGTTATATTTAAAATAGTTTTCGTTGAGCGAAGAAAATTTTCATATAGCGAACAGATTAGGAGAGAATTAACTCGGTATGCACTGTTCGCAGTTCTGACCTTCAGGCAATTTAGGCAATTAGTGCTGCTGCAGGAATTAAAAGAGCTAAAGCATTCTACAACTTAGTGGTACCTGGTAAAATCTATCCGACCACCTGTCCCACATACGGAAAAGTCGCGCTGGTCAAGAGTGAGCAGTTCAAGGTGTATTCCCAATGGACTCTGGCCCACCTTCTACTGCAGTGGTGTCCAACCTTTTCCCGTACAGGGGCCATATTCAAAAAAATTCCAAGTTAGATTTCTTTAGTGTGTTACATTTTCGATATCTTGCTGCATGTAAAAGTAAAATTGAAAATATTCGAAACTTTTATTAAGTACAATACACAATTACATTTACTAAACAAAACATTTAATGAGCAAAATTTTTTGATAATTAAAAAATTTAAAATACTGTTTTAGTTCACTTTACTCGCGGGCTGTAGGTTGGACACCTTTGTGAATCAACCGTAAGCGCCCCGTTCGAGAATTAGAAAAGGGATTTTCTTTTACTCCAACAAATAATCATCTGTTGTTTCGCAGAAGTGCGTTATCCACATTTTCCCTATCTCTGTTTACATGGTCACAGTACCTGAATATCCCAATGACACCGACATTTTGGACAGTTTCAAAAAAAAACAAAAGAAAAAATTCAAATTTAAATTTAAGAACTAGTGACAATATCGATGATGAGAGAAGGAAAAAGAGGACAACGAAGGTATTAATCCTTCTAAACATAAATTGTTGGTATTTGGTGAAAGTGAAGTTGGAAAATTGTCAATTAGGTTACAGTTAAATGAAAGAAATGCAATTTGTGGATACCTAATTGATAAGAAGGTTTCAGAAGAATTGAAGCATTTGATGAATGCTCTGAGTACAATACCAATTTCATGGAGTGAATGTGAATGAGGATTTTCACAAATGAATCTGATTGCCAGTCCAACCAGCGCTTTGTTGATGACAAAAACAGTTTCTTCACTGTTTTTGTCATCCAGCAAAATATGTCGTTGTTGTTGTTATTTGGTTTTTAGGAGCATTAGCAACTAAGGCCATATTGCTCCGGGGATATGCGGTGGTCATTCCCTGATCTTTCCACATCCTCTGTATTTGGTAGTCACGGGCTCAAATCCCGGTCTAATCAAGAAGCGTGTGCTACGCACTGCCACTCCTGCCCACCTGGCTACGGAGGCACCAAAATATGTCAATTCGTGGCTGCTTTGGAAACATCATTCAGCAACCGACACATAAAGTGGAAGAAAAGAAGTCTGCATAGGACAGGGGTTGGCAACCTGCGGCCTGCGAGCCGCATGCAGCTTTTTTAACACATGAAGCACAATTTGAAATGGAGTTAAGAGGACTTAAAAATCAAGGACATGTGGAGTGCAAGACTAAAATGCCTTAAAACTGAAATTGAGGATTTGTAGAGGCAAACGGCTGCCCTTGCAATTCTACACAAATGGACGGCAATAGATGACTTTAAAATGCAGACCAAATTGGGACCCATATATAAATTTGAAAATATTTGCATTTGGACTTCTCTCAGTTTTTGGTTCGACGTATTTTTGTGAGCAAATATTTTTGAACATGAACTATATAAAAAAATAAATCAAGAAACCGTCGTCTGAACAATGTGAGCATGTTTAAAGCTCAGCATGTTTAATTACAACATGCTCGCATGATGTTGAGAGACACGCTCAAGAAGTTCATCAGCAAAAGTCACATTAATTTGTACTTAATTAGTTGTTTGTTACATTTTTTCGATGTATTAATAAAGTATTAATACATCGAAAGTATTAATAAATAATATTTCAAAAAATATATAGATTTTAATAAATACCTTCCCACTCTATTCTATTTCTTAAAAAAACTCTCACCCCCCCTCAGCTTGAGCTGAGGTGCGGCTCTTCAGATTCGCTCTTTTTTAATTAGATCAAAAATGGCTCTTCACTCAAAAAAGGTTGCTGACCGACCCCTGGCATAGGGTGTTAGATGAGAACTTAATAAAAATTTGGAACATTCTACAAAAACTTTATGAAATCATTTTTACTTGTTTTACTCACATTTTACTTATTTTTTTATATACTTGAATAATAAATTTATGCTTAATAAACCGTGTGTTAATACACTTAATTTGTTGTTCTTATTCTAAAAACATTACTACTAAAGTAGCAGTGTCAGGAAAAAAAAATTTCAGAGTTTCTTTTCATATCCTTTCAATTTTCAATTTTTCCTGATAGCAAAGAATGAGTACCGGCACCTATTTTTTTTACAAAAAAAGCACTGTATATAACTATTTATAAACATACAGCTATAAATTTTATATATTGCATAAATTGTATATAATGATATTCTATATACTGTATGTATATATACACTCAGTGATCATCCCAACTGTAACGTACTATGACGCATAGCACACAGTATAAAAATCCAAACAGTTTTATACACTACAGCAGTGGTAATTTGCATCTGATCGTGCAAGTCAAAGTGATAAAGAAGCATTTATAGGATGTAATAAACATATCATGGAGTTTCAAACAGGCATGATTATGGGAGCTTGTGTGTTGGGCATGTCTTATCGTTTGCTCAGTAATTAAGGTGTTGTACTATGTCCCACTGTGCTTAAGGTGTACAAAGAATGGTGTTGAATGGGTCACACCACTTCCTGCCAACAGAACTGTAAAGGATTATGCAATGTGGATGTTCATGGTGAGCAAAGGGTGCAGCACATTGTATGGGCTCGATGATACCTCACTGTGTGACAGTTGACATCGCAATACAATATGGGAAATGCAAGAACAATATCCGAAATGATGATGTGCTACACACTCAGATGTATGGAGTTCCACAGCAGATAACACAAGAGACACCCTCTTCTCACTACTGATTATCGTCAATGGGCAAGTTTGTTTGTTTGTTTGTTATTTGGTTTTTAGGAGCATTAGCAACTAAGGCCATATTGCTCTGGGATATGCGGTGGTCATTCCCTGACCTTTCTGCATCCTTCGTATTTGGTGGTGACGGGTTCGAACCCCGGTCTAATCAAGAAGCGTGTGCTACGCACTGCTGCTCCTTCCCACCTGGCTACGGAGGCACAATGGGCAAGTGCTATGATGTCAACATGCTGGTTGGACACTGGAGGACTGGAAATGAGTGTGCTTATCAGATGAGTCCAAATATCTGGTGCAACATGCAGAAAGATGCTGTTGTGCGTGGCACAAGCAACACAAGTTCACAGACCCATTTTGCATGGTGCCCACTATCTAGGTGGGTGGTGGTTTGCTTAATACTGGGCATGTTTTGCTGGCAAGAACTAGGACCCCCTGGTGTATATGGACCAATGTTTCACTGGTGAGGTCTATCGTATGCACTCTGCCATGTTACATTTTTTTTTTTCCTGGACAGAAATGGGATCTTCCACGATGATAATACGCCATGTCACTGTGTGATAATATACTGTGCACAAGTAATTCGAGGAACACAGTGATGATATCATCCATCTTGGTTGGCCTCCAAATTCACTGGACCTCAATCCAATTGAACACCTGTGGGATTTTTTGGAATGGGAAGTGAGGTGTATAGACATGCAACTGTTATCTGTTTTGACACTGTGGAAATCCTTGAAATCAGCATGGCTGTAGATCCCTATGGATATCTTCAGACATCTAGTGGAGTTAATGCCTAGGTGAATAGCGGCTGTTATCCATGCAAACAGTGGCACAACATGATATTAGGTAGGTGGTCATAATTCACTGATCACTGAGTGCGTATGTATATACATAATATCAGTGTAAATGCACCATAGTTTACCCATATACAAATTTGTATTATTATAATATGGTGTATTTACACCGATATTATATAGTTAATTTCAACCCATAACATATGCCTTGTGTGTTTAGTCTTCAAAGTATATATGTATATACAGTGAAACCTCCTTTAATGAATAACTCTATATAGAGGACACTCCTTGTTGAGGACACAGTCTTGGATCCCACCCCTTAAGTATCTGAAATTATAGGTTAAGTAACCTCTCCAAAGAGGATACTCTTAGTATAGATGTAGACACTTTGATAGGTGTCCTTTTTGATTTTTCATCCTCCCTGCAGCAGACATGTAGATTTTTTTAAGGGACATTTCAGATGAACACGTTCGTTGCTGGTTACACATACATACATATTGTCATAGTTCTTCATTTAGCCATAAAGGTAAGTGAATTTCAAGTTTATTACAGTAATAGTGACACTGATTACACTTCTTATAGGTACAGATTATTTGTGGAGTAGATTGCAGAATATGTTTTTAATACACCACTGCTGGTATAGAATTTACAAATTTCTTTTTAACTTTGTAATGCACATGCCAGTGGAACTAAAGCAGTTCCACTGGAGTGTGCATCACTTAGCAAGGCAATAAAATTGTGAACCTGAGAGATGCTGTTGCTGAGAGAGAGAGAGAGAGAGAAAGGGGAGAGTTTTAGTGTGAATTTGAGAATACAGTTGTAAACAGTACTATACAATAAATTTCTTTAAAAAAAATTAATACCCTACAAATGCATTTATATTAGAGTCCTCTACAATTGCATGCTGTATTAATAAAACTGGTCAATTAAACTTAATTGTACACTTTGATTGAAACCACTTCATAGTCTATCACCATTAAACATAAGGTTTGTTTAGATCTTCAGAGTGTAAAAAAACCAACTCGCATATCTGGCACTACCATCTATCTATTCTGTAAGGCTCAGTTTTGTTTCCTCAGAGTATGTGGTTGTTACAGTACTGTAGTAAATTTCAAGTGAACAGGAGAGGGTTCAATCCTTTAATCATTTTGAATGCTCAGTTTTTGGGATTGGTTTTATATTGCAAGTTTGTTATGGAATGGATTCTGTTTTGAGTATTTTTCAGAAAATACGTAGTGAGATATCAGCAATGTGCAGAAGGACCTCATTTATCTGAGTTTCTATTAACCAAATCTGTGTTAATTTCATCAGCCAGCCACTGAAAAATAAAAAGAATGTTAAATAAATAAATATTTATTTATTCTTCAGATGGCAGAGGTCAGGAAAATTAGTGTCAAAGAATGTACAGCCAAGCTGTAAATGAAAGCTTTTGTACCAGTCAGTAGCACTGATCTTGGAAATGTTTATGTAATAATTTATGAGCTGATGAGCCACATTTCTTAACCATTGCTTGAATCAGAAAATATTAATAAATAGAATGTCAGTATTTGACAAAAACAAGGAGAAATATAAGTTCTTGTTGGTTTTGACATTCAGTTTCCATGATTAATTATGATAAATTTTCTCCAACTTGTAAATACTCTGCTTATTATTTAAATAAGTAAACTTATCAACTGGTACATTTAGAATTTTGGTTTTCGTAAATGCTGTGAAAAAGTAAAATTAAAAATTTATTAATTTAAGAAATACTTTGAGATAATTTTAAAATAATTTCTGGAGTTTGAGGCCTTATATCTCTCAGAGTACTAGTCAGAAAGAGTAAATATTGTGAAATATTCCTATATCAAGATATCTGATGTCAGATTTGTATAATTGCATAGTTCAAATTTGAAGCACTGGATGTGAGAACAACTAATTACACTGGCCAATAAAAAGAAATTTTTTTCGTATCTCTAGAGCAAAAGTTGAGATTCTAAAGGACATTATTCATTGATTCCAAACCAAAATTATGCCTCTATCATGTCTCCATTGAAAAATATAGCAAATTTTAGTAACTCAATGAATGACCAATTTCAGATATTATACAATAATAAATATACTAACTCAAAAATGAATATTATTCATTTTAAAATATTTTAATCAAACATATAATGTACTGCATACATTCTCTTTTCTTAGAAATGTTTGACTTGGAGATTTTCTTGTAATCTATTTTGTTCTCCCTCCTAAGAAACCAGCAGTAATCTCCCATCAGGGCAGTATCCCAGCAATATTGAACTATATAAAATGTGGATATATCCTGAACACAGTGTTCCCCCTTGCCAATCACTTACAGCTCCCAAATTTTGAGTTAGAAAACTGAGATGGAGGATGAAGAAAAATGAATTTTCAAAGACATTTGGCAACCCATACTTTATAATATTGCAGTAAAGTTGATGCCAGTGATTCATAATTATGTTCTTACTGTCCAAGAAATCCATGCAAACTGCTTTAAATGATCACCAAGCTACAAGTGTCTAAAGTTTTGTTTCAAATATATCATCTCTGAAGAGTTTCTTTATTTGAGGCCTAATGAAAATTCCTTTTTTAAGTTTTCATCTGTTAAATTGGGAAACACTTCCTTTAGGTAGCAGAATTAACTTCCTTCCTTATCCAGAGCTTTAACAGAATTCTTCATTAATCTAAGCTTTTTTTGCAGAGGTGGAAGAAGAACCTTTTTTTGGTTTTAATAGCGGAATATTTTATATTACTTCTCCTGGTAAAAATTCTTCCCTCCTTTCCCACTGCTGCACAATATAATTTTTTTTCTGTTGCAGTACTATCCACTGAACGTAGAAAACAATGGTATTTTGTGAAACAATTACTTTAACATCACCACAGATATAGGCGCCTCCGTAGCCAGGTGGGAAGGAGCAGCAGTGTCTAGCACATGTTTCTTGATTAGACCAGGGTTCCAGCCTCGTCACCACCAAATTCCCTGACCTTTCAGCATCCTCCGTATGCTGAAAGGTCAGGGAATGACCACCACATATCCCAGAGCAATATGGCCTTAGTTAGTTGCTAATGCTCCTAAAAACCAAATAACAAACAAACCACAGATATTCCAAGCAAAGTGATGGTACCTTGTTTGCACTTAGGATCTTGGACATACTTTCAGGCCAAAGCATTAAGTAGAGGAATTGATGGGAACGAATTCCATTGTGCAGAAAAACTGCTTTTAAACAATATTGAGACATCAATAAATATATGCCATTCATTAGGATTGTGTTCAATGCCCAGTTTCTTCAGAAGACCATTAATATCTGTGCAGTAACATATAGCATCTTCCATAACAAAATATTTCGAAAACACTTTGTTATTTTCAATATATTCTAATTTTAGTTCCTGCTTCAAGTGACTTCCACTGCTGTAACCTAGAATCAAAGAGGTCTGCTTGCTCTTGAGATTAGTTTAAATTACAAAGTGAGTCATTCAACTCTTTCTGTTTAATTAAGTGTGTTGAGTTATAATTTTCTGGTTCTTAGTTCTAATATGTGGAAGTGGACAGTCCAGCAAAGTCTGCAGCATAAGAATTGTTTCTATATTCATCACTGCTTCCTTTATCCCATGATTTTTTGGTAGATCTGCTATTGGCAGGTCTTTGTTATGTGGAACAGGCCTTATTGCAGATGATATGTTAGGATATTTTTTGCTGTGCTTGCTTTTTTTGGACATTGCTTTTATTTTTATCATGCAGAAATAGCGATCATCAATGTGGTTGCATTGTTCGTGGCACATCATAGGAATAGCAAAAGGCATATATTTTTAATATTCCCAGTTAGCCACATCTTCAGATTTGTGGTAAAAGTAATACAGCACATATACAGAGCCCAGATTTTGTCCTGCTTGCTTTCAACCAAAATATAAAGAATATGCACATTTGGTAATACAGTACTTCAGATTTTCTTTTCTAAGTTTTTGTTGTAAACCATCCATGCAGAGAAGAAATTGTACAGCTGATCCAGACACTTCCTATGCTTCTGCTTAAACATTTTAATAGTAAAGTGCTATGCAAAATGCAAAGAAACAAACATTATGCAGTAAACTATGCATACTAACACTATAACTGTTTTTCCATTACTGAAGGAGAGAGGTAGACAGACAAGGTTGAACAAGGTTAACTCTTCCCAACTTGGGAGATCTTTCTGAAATACTTGGTAAGTGTTTTTCAATTTATGAAATGCCCTCTATTCCACAAAAGAGGCACATACAGTTAACAAGAAACAGAATGCACGCCATAACCTACCCTTTAGATTATCTGCTCTTCTGCATTTCTACTATAGAAAAGACTTTGGAAACAGTTTCCATACCCAAACAGTCTTCCTTTACACAGTATATCAATTGAGCAACCTATATATCAATTTTCCCTTAGTGCAGCTTCAGCATTGCATCCCTGCGTGCACAAATGCATTTACAAATAATTTATTCACAATGAAATGACTGGAATATAATGTGATGGGTTACTTCTTTGCTCTTTTAGAATGTTATTAACAAGTAAAAATCCAATATGATTTTTACTTTCACTAATATATCAGCTGTTTGCAGTCAGTTTTTATTCATAGACTTTAAAATTATTATTATTCTTAGCCATATGGTGCAAGGAAGCCTGAGACATGCTGCACCAGGCAAAAAAAAAAAATTCTGAATTACCCTGAGAGAGAGAGAGAGAGAGAGAGAGAGAGAGAGAGAGAGAGAGAGAGAGAGAGAAAAGTAGAAGGGAATCACCAAGAAAGAGAAGAATGATGATATCCAGCTCAGGACCCTGGGTGTGCCAAGCCCATACTCACCAGATGTGAGCCCCTGGGGGTATAATTCTTAAAATTTCACATCATCACAATTTCTATATATACAGGTTTTTGTGTTTATAATATGTACATCTTACTACAATTTAGGGACTATTTCCCTAAATAGATATCTGCAGTAGCTGTAATGGGCTATAAGTTTCATCTTCAGAGGCCACATGCCTAAGATTCTCCCAGTTATAAGTGATCAGGTGATGCATAATAGGCTCTGGTCTGAGGAATTTATTGGAGAAGGTAAATTGGTCCTGTGGGAAATAGGATAGGATTCCCAGTTTGGTTAAAAATTATTGGGATGGCCCAGGAGAATCATTGGTTGTCTTGATTTATAGAAAAATGAGTTTGGTATTATTGTCATTTTCGGATTATGGTGTATTAATCCCAGACTCTGTCCCTTGCTTTGTTAGTAGCCTTCTGCTTGGGTAATCAGTTCATTTCAGAGTTGATGCTAGATCAATCCAGGCATTTGGAATGGGCATATTCCTATGTATGTATCACCTGCAACGATGGGAAGGGCTGAAGTGAGGCTTGCATTTAGCCAGGTTTTAGACTTGAGGTGTTTGTGTGATTTTTTAAATGTAAATTATGCTGATTAATGTAAAATATGTATGCTGATTTTAAATGTAAAGCAGAAAGCTACATTACACTAGCCAACAATTTTAAACTTTTTTTTTGATAACATGAATGAAATCAACTGATTTTGACTAAATCGCATCGCATTTGAAAACGAAAATGACAGTAGTTCGTAGCATGTCACATTTTCGTGTTATGGCTTCGTGTGCCTTTTTTTTTCCAAAATTTGTGATTTTTTACTTATCTAAATGTACAAGGTTGTTAAAATTGAAGTATCCCTATGTAGAGGGCTCTGGAGTGAGTTCTAAGGCTCGTATTAAAGAGAAATTTTGATAACAGACACAGTAAAGAATGCAATCACCATTTATTGCAAAAAAAAAAATTAGTTACAAAATTTGTCACCGTATGGTGCGTAACTATCTTAGTTACGATTATGTAAATAACTTATGTTATTTAACATAAGTTATCTGCATAACTTAACATAAGTTATTTGCATAATTGTAAGTTATTGCCACAGCGCCACTACTCAGCTCTACTGTACTGTTTAAAAGCAAAGCAGTTGCTTCAAAATCATACAGTAGATGTTTGCCTGCACTACAGCAGCAATGCCAACAATGTTGCAGGAAAAGGCTCTATTAGTGAAGCTGTACTATCAGAACAGCAACAATGCAGCTGCAGTTATCAGAGAATTCTGGTGTCAGAAGCACATAAACCGTGGACCTATGAATTTTTGTGCTGTCTGCAAAATGATTACGAAATTTGAAGTGACAGGACGTCTTAGTGTTCAACCAGGTAGAGGTTGAACACGAGTGGACTCCTCTCGTGTTGAAGATGTGGCTATGGTTGTCATGGATTTATCAAGTCAATCTCCATGTGGTGGTGCCAGCGTGCCAGCTGTTTCTCATAGCAAAAGGCATATATTTTTAATATACCCAGTTAGCCACATCTTCAGATTTGTGGTAAAAGTAATACAGCACATATACAGAGCCCAGATTTTGTCCTGCTTGCTTTCAACCAAAATATAAAGAATATGCACATTTGGTAATACAGTACTTCAGATTTTCTTTTCTAATTTTTTGTTGTAAACCATCCACGCATAGAAGAAATTGTACAGCTGATTCAGACACTTCCTATGCTTCTGCTTAAATATTTTAATAATAAAGTGCTAAGCAAAATGCAAACAAACAAACATTATGCAGTAAACTATGCATACTGACACTATAACTGTTTTTCCATTACTGAAGGAGAGAGGTAGACAGACAAGGTTGAACAAGGTTAACTCTTCCCAACTTGGGAGATCTTTCTGAAATACTTGGTAAGTGTTTTTAAAGTGGACATGCCATATTTCACTGTAAGGCTAGTAATGTGTCAGGTGTTGCGGTACTATCCTTACAAGATGCGGCTAAAGCATGGTGATGCAGATATTCATTTCACATACGCACTTCAGTTTCTGGCACGAATGACAGTGGATTTCACTTGGCCATGGAACATCCTTTGGAGTGATGAAGTCCACTTCTGCTTAAATGGACAAGTGAATATGCACAACTGCCGCATTTGGGCAACAGAAAACCCTCGAGTTATCCAAGAGGTCCCTGTTGCATTCTCCAAAAATGACAGTGTGCTGTGGATTTACGGCCACATTCATGATTGGACCATATTTTTTTGAACAGGTAACAATGACTGGACCCCCGCACCTGTTCCATCACTGGACAGCAATATTATGAAATGTTGGCAAATTTCGCAATACCAGAGCTGCAACAACGTGCCTTCAGGATACCATATTCATGCAAGATGGTGCGCCACCCCACATCCACCATTGTGTCCAAACATTGCTAAGGCAACACTTTACAGATGAATGGGTCATCAGCTGTTGTTTCCAGACATCTTGGCCACCCCGATCACCGGACCTCACCCCATGCAACTTTTGGTTGTGGGGTTTTTTTGAAGAACCAGGTGTATCGGGAAGGATGTGAAACTCTGGCCGATCTCTGAAGGACAGCATTAGACATCATGTGCTAGCTATTCCAGTCGACATGTTATGTTCTGCTGTAGAAAATGCTGTTCTTCAAATAGAAACTGTTGTTGACCAAAAGGGAGGACACATTGAACAATTGTAGTGCTGTTCAAGTGATTTGTATTACCACAGCGCCAACTAGTGACAAATTTTGTAACTAATTTTTTTTTCCAATAAATGGTGAGCGCATTCTTTATTGTACCTGTTGTCCAAATTTCTCTTCAGTAGAGCTTTATAACTCGCTCCAGAGCCCCCTACATAGGGATACTTTAATTTTAACCACCCTGTACTTGACTACTTTCTTGTAAATTTATTGCTTGAAATAGAAATTATGATTAGTAAACATTCCAAATAGATAAAAAATAGCATATTTAAACTTTATAAACACCTATTTGGATTTAATTAAGCAATTAACTCAAAAAGTGGAAGAAAAAATAAGAAACTGTACTAATTCCAGTTATTTTTTCATCTTATGAGCAGAATGGTCCTCCCTTATCAGAAACTAGCAATAGTCACCTACCATTGCTGGATCCCATCATCCTTGATACCACTGCTGCATAGTGTGGATATCTTGGTTGAATCATTTCTCTTGCTTGTCACTGACAGATCCCAAGTTGTCTGAAAAAGAAGTCCAGATGCGAATGTAGGAACTGTATCTTCTGCGACATTGGCATCCTAACTGTTAATAGTTATGCGACAATTCTTCTATCAATTATTTATACTTCTCAACATTTTTATTCCCTAAAAACCCACTAACAACAGCTCTGAAGGATTTCCATGCAGCTAATTCGGTGGCACTCAGTTTAGAGATGTCAAGAGCAACTGCTTGTGTTTCACCAAACTTTTCCATTGAATTTGTCCATAAATGGGTAACATATGCCAGAATATCACCAGTGGATCGACACTGATGGCTTCCGTGATGTTTGATCAGACGGAAGGTTTCTAGGTAGTTTAAGAATTGACGGTTAATTGATTTCTCCATTATTTTAGAAAGAGTAGAAGTAATTGCAACGAAATGATAATTGGATGGGAGGGATTTGTCACCCTTTTTAGGAACTGGCTGGATATGAGCAAATTTCCAAGCAGAAGGGAAAACACCTTTGGAATAAGAAAGTGAAAGAAGGTGGCAAAGAACAGGAGTAAGTTCAGGAGCACAGGTTTTGAGAACAAGTGGAGAAATACCATCAGTACCTGGAGCTTTCTTAGCATCAAGGTTTGTCAGAATCCTTCTGACAACCTTTTGACAGAAGACCACAGGAGGCATTGAATGGAGCATGGCGGGAGGTGTTTTACGCAGATCATTAATACATGAATTGGAATTAAAATGGAATGCTAGCAACTCAGCATTATCCTTGGCTGAAGTGACAAAAGAACCATCTGATTTTGACAGAGGTGGGAGCAGAGATGGGCAAAAGTTGCGGCCAATAGTTTTGGTGAGAGACCAGAATGCTTGGCTGCCATTAGGACAAGAAGCAAGTTTTCTACTCTTAGCCTGTTCAAAATCTAGTTTGGACTGATTAATAACTGCTACAATTGTTGCAAGCTTTGATGTAGGCAGAAAATGAAACTGAAGAGTTGGAAACAAGCCAATTACAATATGCAACATTCTTCTCTTGAACAGCCTTAGCTCATTTATTGGAAAACCAAGGTTCAGATAAATGATGAGATTTTAAAGTTGAGTGTGGAATAAATAATTTCACTGACACAATCTGAGCAGACTTTGTCATCAGAAGTTTTGAAACAGTAATCTGATGAAGGAAAAGAAGGAAAGAAATCTCATAGGTCATCCCATTTTGCATTCTTGTAATGCCAAACAACACGAGGTTGGGAATAGCCATGAGATAAAGGCTCCATTGGAGAAGAGACAATCACCAAGTTGTGATCTGATGTGCCTAAAGGACCACTCACTTCGGCTGTGTACTTAGAAGGGTTGTTTGTGAGAAAAAGATCAAGTGTGTTGGCTGTATGGTTAGGCTGGTATTCTGGTAGGTAAATGAACAATCTGTGCGAACTCATTAGTAATTGCAAAAGCCTCAGCATCTTAACCAGCTTCGCAGTTTTGATAAGACACACGCAATAGCATATACCGACGATTTGACTCTCATCTTTGCAGGCAAATCTCGCCCAGATCTCGAATCTCTCACCAACATGGTCCTCTCTGATCTTGCTTGGGCAGCCACTAATAAACTGAGTATATCTCCTTCAAAGACCAAGATGATGACTTTCAGGGGAAAATCTGATTACAGTACACCTCCGCTCATTAATGTTCCATCCCAATGTTCCATCCCAATGGTTCCACAGCTCAAATATCTCAGAGTTATTGTGGATGACCAATTAAATTTTGTGGCCCACGTCAACTATCTAACTTCAAAGATCAAAAAGTATACTAATGCTCTAATCAGAATTACCAAGACTGAATGGGGATTAAATAGAAAAACTCTTTCCCTATATTACAAGGCTGTTTTTGTCCCAATGGCCATGTACGCCTCTGGAGCGTGGTTTCACAGGGCAACAAACATCAAATTTAAAGGTAAACTAATCACACTTCAAAGATCTATGCCCCTTTCCATGCTTTGCGCTTGCAGGACAGTATCCTCTGCTGCACTGCAGGTGTGCTTAGGAGATGTGCTTCCAATGGACCTTCACCTCATGTACAAAGGTCTCAGCTACTGAATAAAATACAGAATTCCCACTGAAATGGGCTTGGCACACCCAGGGTCCTGAGCTGGATATCATCATTTTTCTCTTTCTTGGTGATTCCCTTCTACTTTTGACTCTCTCTCTCTCTCTCTCTCTCTCTCTCTCTCTCTCTCTCTCTCTCTCTCTCTCCCTCTCACAGGGTTACTTGGGAACTTTTTTTTTTTTCCTGGTGCAGCATAAGCCTCAGGCTTCCTTGCATCATATGGATATTAATAATAATTAATAATTAAAAAAAATTAAATAATTAAATTCTTGGCATAACCTGTAATATAGATGCAGATGTGAAGCAAGAAAAACTCAAAATATGGAAAAATTTGATAAACATCTGGCAAACCAGATGGGATACCAGCCAAACTGGGAATGTGACACGAAACTTTATATCAGATGTTACCTTTGCCACAGGAAGAGATGTTAAGAAACGGTTCAGCCCTAGTCTGTACTCTTCATACTTAATCACTGGTCACGGATCCCTAAATTCAAAATTATTTCAATTTGGCCTTGTCAACTCAGAGCTTTACTCCTGCGGGTCCAAGGAAACTTGGACTCGTGATTTATCATTGCTCCAACTACAATGACCAAAGATCAACAATAAAATTTTATCATAATAATTTTGCTGAGGGAAATGAAGCTATAGTCGTGGTAAATGAAGAATCCTTTCAGACATTTCTAAGATTTGCACTAGAAGTATTCACAAAAAGAAAAGAGATGTTGGCTTTTTGAGACAATAGGCTTTTTGCATTTATCTAGAAATGTATCCTAAACTTCAAACAATAGAGAAGAGGAGAAGAAAAAAAAAAATATGCTGATACTTGATTATGCCCTTGGACTCTATTGAAAATAATACTTAGTATTCAGCACACCTATCATGGTTATATTATAAAATGGACTTACTAACCTGACAGGACATACCTAAGATAGAATACTTGCTATGATATTTCTCTTTTCCCAGAAGAACTAATTTCAAACCAGAATGACTTTTCGATAGGACTCATCCGACTGGACTACCTGATTGGACTTTACTGGCTGCATTAACCTGACAATACGAACTTGCCTTCTCCTTCCATGGATCGGAGTTTTTATTTGCTGTTTCTCAATTTCTGCTCTTAAAGGGGGCACAAATTGTGGCCTCACGAGGCAAACTCTTTTGCTAGTACCCAGGATTTGGGTCTCCTGTGGGACGGGATTGCTGGCACTCACTGCTTTCTCCAAATGGATGCGAGATTAATTTTTTTTTTTTTTTTTTTTTTGCTGGCACCCAAGGACTCATTACTGTCTGTGGGTGCAGGATTTTGCTGGTGCCTGGGGTTGGACTCCCTAGGTACGGGATCATAGCATACACTAGTCTTTCACTTAACAAGTGGACTTTGGATTTGTTTTTTTGATATTTTTATTTATTTATTTTTATTTTTTTTTTGCCGGCACCCAAGGACTTTCATTACTGTCTATGGGTGCGAGACTTCTTTCTCCTGACCTCTTGCCCTTCTCTCGAGGCGAGAATTTACTGGTGCCTGGATTTGGGCTCCCTAGGTACGGGATCGTAGCATCCACTAGTCTTGCACTTAACCAGTGGACTTTGGATGTTTTTTTTTTTTTTTTTCTCTTTGAATGATCCCAAACTCATTTTGGGCATTCAGTACGAGCTACTGAGGTTTGCTACATTACATGCGTAGTTGCGGCCCACCTCCCTGTCGTGTA
This sequence comes from Mastigoproctus giganteus, assembly GCF_048544385.1. Classification (NCBI taxonomy): domain Eukaryota; kingdom Metazoa; phylum Arthropoda; class Arachnida; order Uropygi; family Thelyphonidae; genus Mastigoproctus; species Mastigoproctus giganteus. The sequence goes on from NC_143584.1 coordinate 126,561,106, forward strand.
GACAGACATTGGGCAGGCCTTCCAGGTGATCGCCTGCCTGGAAAGCCAATCTCTCATGATGACAGTATGTCAATTCCATTACCTCGTCAGCATGGATTAGATTCTTTAGATGAAAAGGTATGCAATGAAGGTGCCATTGCCAGAGACCTGAGAACTTCAGCTGAACCTGAGTACACACCCAATGAAGAGACATTGGAACGGAGCTGTTTACTCAAGATAAATTGAATGACTCCATTAGAGATCTAGCTTTCTCCTGAAGTTGAACTTGACTTGAGACTAAAGCAGAAGCACTTTGTTAAAAAAGGTCAGTGTTTCATTATCTTTCATAGGGATCCTATGAAATGCCAGTAATCGCTGCCAGTAAGCGAAATCCAATTTGACGCCCCAAAATATTTCGATTAAAAAATAAAATAAGATAAAATAAATTAATAAATAATTATTATTAATTTATTGAAAAAGAAAAGAATTACAACATCTCACATACCGATGAGCCAAAACATTATGGCCACCTACCTAATATGATGTTGCTCCACCACGTGCAGCCAAAACAGCTCATAGCCGGCGAGGCATGGATGCTACAAGATTTCTAAATGCGTCTTGTGGTATCTGGTACCAACACATAACCAGCAGATCCTTTAACTCCTGTAAAATCCGTAGCTGAGATGTCACAGATGGGAGTTGCTGTTCTAACATAGCATTAGCATTAGTACAGGCATTTGATGCAAGAAAGCAAGCTTATGCAGCATCAGCCAAAAATAAAAAATAAATAAATAAAAAATAACCACTTCCACTTCACCCCTCTGTTCGTTCGAAATACCTGTCCAGCTGAGCCTTCAACTTATTTAGGCTATCAACTTCCACAACAAGAGATGGAAGTTTATTCCACCAATCAACGACCCGCTGGCTAAAGGCAAATTCCCTCACGTCTATCCTACATCTGTCTTTTCTCAATTTTAATTTATGCCCTCTCAGGTGATTATTCTGGGCAAGAGGAAGAATCCCATCAGCATTGAGCATGCTCAAACCATTCAAGGCTTTATACACCTCTATCAGATCACCTCGCCGGTGCCTAGTCTCCAGACACTGTAATTTGCAAAACTTAAGCCTTTTTTCGTAAGAGCAACCCTTTGTTCATTCACTAATCTTGTTGCCCTTCTCTGTACTCGTTCCAGCATCTCTACAACCTTCTTGAAATGAGGCCTCCAGACCTGTACATTAGGTGTGGTCTGACCATTGCCTTATACAATGGAATAATCACCTCCTTATCCCTGCTAGAAAAATTCCTATATATCATCGACAATACACCATGGGCTACTCTTGTAGCCCGTCTGCACTGCTCAGAAAACTTCATATCTGCCTGCACAACCACCCCCAGGTCCCTTTCATTCTCTACCACTGTCGGTGTAGTACCACAGAGTTGATACGTTGCTCTGGGGTTGCTGTTTCCCATATGTAGTACTTTACATTTGTCAATGTTAAACTTCATTTGCCACCTCTCAGCCCATCTGCTCAACCTTTCCAGATCCTGTTGCAGTAGCATAGTGTCAGTAGTGTCCTGGACAACCCTGCCAACCTTCGTATCGTCGGCAAACTTGGACATTAAGCTTGATATACCATCATCAATATCATTTATAAATACAGAAAACAATAATGGACCCATTCCGGAACCATGAGGGACTCCACTAATAACATTAGTCCACGATGAGCAGTGTCCATTGATTACCACTCTCTGTCTTCTTCTCCCTCAACCACCCCTTTATCCACAGCAGCAATTTGCCTCCAATGCCACACTGCTCCAATTTGTGCAGCAGTCTTTCATGTGCAACAGTATCAAAAGCACTTCTAAGATCCAAGTATATAATATCAAAGTTGTTCCCTGCATGCAGTTCTTTTGTGACTGCATCATAGTATCCAATCAAATTGGTCAGGCAAGACTTCCCCTTTACAAAACCATGCTGTGTCTGAGCTATGACTGAAGTCTTGTCTAGATAAACCACAGATGCTCGATGGGATTGATGCCTGGGGAATTTGGAGACCAGGGCAATACCTTGAAGTGTTCCTCATGTTCCACAAAACAGTCTCTAAAAATGTGGCCTGGCGCATTATTCTGCTGAAAGACCACCAGTAGAGGGGAAGACCCTTGCCACGAAAGGGTGTACCTGGTCAGCAATGATGTTTAAGTAGAGTGTAGAGTGTGTTTAGTGTCAAACAGCACCAGGGGTTCCCCCCATCTCTGCGTAGTATACATTGTGGATGTGAAGCAGAACGCTGTCAATGCCAGTGGTTTAAAAGTATATGGATTTTGTATATGTGTAGTGTCGTGTACCATTGTTCCTCTGGTCATTTAGCCGCTGGGCCTCTAATCGGATCCAAAGTTGACCACACTCTGCCCTGTGGAGGCAGACCAGGTACCCAGTAGTTTAGATATTATTCACTCTGGCAGTTGCTGCCACGTTTCCTGAGATTTCAGTGGCTAGGACCTTTAAAAAAATAAAATTAAAAAATAATAAAAAATAATTAAAATAAATTAAAAATAAAATAATTAAATAATATAAAAAATAAAAAGGGGAAAAGCGCTAGAATTGGTAGCCAAAAGTCGTGCAAGGTTTAATTTTGCATGATTCAATTTTGGCGTGTTGGGTATTCTTTGGTGTATAGGTAGAGTGGGGGGGAGACTGAAGACTGGGGGAAAGACAGAAGAATGGGGACGATAGAGAAGAGTACCTCAGTGATCAGTGGGGCCTGCCCAGGCCCCAAGAGAAAGGAGGGGACCCAGGGAGGGGAGGAGACGGAGAACCGTTTCCCCTCACCGGGGAAGAGGGTATGAAGTAAATTGAGACGGAGCTCGATTTAGGTCGCCAATAAGGCACTTTGCAGCAAACTGCACTGTCAGGTCTGGTGGTATCTGTCTAGCCTCCACAGAGTTCCAATCAGGTAGTTGTCACTCATGAGACTGGTCCTGTCCATGCTGTCTTGAGTGTAGTCCTTGCAAGTGGTAGTCAGGTCCAGTGTTTGTCATGTTTTTATCACTCTTGTCCAAGAAATGGAGTTTACTGGCCGGGTCTGTTGGTCATTCAGTAGTCGTGTTTCAATTAGTCACATTTCATGGTGACTTGTCTGGGAAGTGGAGTTCACTCCAGACTTCGTAGCATTCTGTGGTCAGTCGCCTCCGATTTTGAATCACATCCGGGGATGGGTGTCTTAATCTGGTTTGCTGTGATTTTCGTGAGGGCATCATTCTATCCTACTGTGGTTGGATAGAATGGCTTGTTGCCTCCATCCAGGCAACAAGCCATTGCTGCTTGGGTTTGTTGCATTGCAGTTTTCATGGTAGTGGGTTGCTGTCTATTCAGGTGGGTTTGGTAGTTGTGGCAGGGTCAGTCTTCTTGTGAAGAGACTTTGGGAATATTTGGAGAATGCTTTGTAGGTGATGTCACTCTCTAGGATGTGGTGCTCTCTCTCTTTAGGGATAAACTGTAGCTCGGTGATCAATAGACTGCCAGAGGTCCTCATAGAATCGGCAGTCAATATATCAGGTGGTTACAGGTCTCCTGTGAACCACATGCACAAAATGGATTGTTGGCTATTACCAGTGTTGTTAGCTTGCCGCATATGGCACCATATCCAGTTAATAAGTAAGTGCAATAGAGTCCCAGGAAGAACCATGAAGGCGATTTTGGATACATTTTTACGTCTGGGATGAACTGGAGAGTTATCCCCCTTTTGTGGATGTCATCCAACGTTGCCGTACAGATTGGAGGTAGTTTTGCAGTCATTTCTTTTCTGCAAATCGATTCCCAGCAGGGTCCATGATGTGGTCCCTGTATGTTGTGCTCTTTCCTCATTCGTCCAAGCTGGTACAGCATGCCTGTGTGTATCACCTCCAGGTCAAGAGGCAAGGCCCCCATGATCACCTGCAGGGCATGGGTGGAGACAGTGTTACAGGCTTATGTGGTAAGAACTGGTCGGTGAATAATATTGAGTTTCCTGCTGTTTGCCGCTTTTGTTGTCTTGTTCAACCACACACATGAGGCATATGTAGCTGCTGGAATGAAGACCGTTTTGTAGAGGAGGGCGAGAATGTGCCTCTTTAGGTGCACTCTCATCACCCAGGCCCGGCAGACAATCCTTGCCACTATTACTGCATATTCATCTTTGGATGTAGTTCAGATGTGGTAGGAAAGATAGTTTAGTGTCGAGAATGATTCCCAGGTGCTTAGTTCCATGACCAGTTTTATGGTTTTGCTGTTAATTTTAATTTGTGCAGGCCTTGTGGATGGTATCCTTTGAGGTGGTGCCTTCTGGTCCATTCCTGAAGGATTGATAGGACTCCATTTGCAGTTGTTTCCATCTGTTCCCTTGAGTCAGCTTCCAAGATCAGGGTTAGGTCATCTGTAAAAGCCAGTGCCTAGATGCCCCCAAGGTCCATGGAGAGGAATTCATCCAATATGTAGTTCCAAAGGAGTGGTCCAAGCACAGAGCCCTGCGAAAATCCTCTGTAGATCTGTTTTTCAACTCTAGAGTAAGGTGCCTGGATCACCACTCTTCCGTTGGTGAGATAACTCTGCAGGCAGTTGTACAGGTTCATGGGAAGGTTTGATCGCCTCAGTTGCGCAAGGACGGACGCTCGGATACCAGAGGGTGTCGAATGTCCCCTCACAATCGACTGAGACGAGGAGGAGGAGGTATTTTCTTTGGCAGTTTTCAGTTGCGGCAGTGATGAATCGGTCTCTCTTGAACTTGAATTCAAATTGATTCTGTTCAGGAAGCTGTGCTCGGTTGTAGTAGGTTTCTATCCTTTGATGTAGGAGCTGCTCGAAGACTTTGCTTAGTACAGAGAGAAGAGTGATTGGGCGGTATGAATCAGGCATGTGTGGTGGCTTGGTTGGGCTTTTCAGAATCAGTTTGATGTTGACAGTTTTCCAGTCTGTGGGAAAGCAGCTGCTTTGGAGACAGTGGTTGTATAGGTCCAGGAGAAGATTTGGGCCAAGCTCTGCCACCTTTTTGACTATTTCAGGTTCTATCATATCCATTCCTGGTGATTTCTTGTTTCTTAGTTTGCCAACAGTGGATATTTAAGTCCAGTTGTGTGAAGGGTGCGTCTGTGAGGATGGTATGATATGTGTCATTCTCCTGGCAGATTTGCCCTTGCTCAGGGGAGTTTTGGCTGTCCAGGGTTTTGAATATGGTGTTTAGGATGTTGTTAACTGATTGATTCCAATTTTTCGTAATTCTTCCTTGGGACGTCCTGATAGAGGGTGTCACCTCACCTCTGGCCAGTCTGTTCATTGTGATTTTATAGACTATGTCCCAGGGATCTGAGTTTCCCACTGTACAGACCAGGTGAGATTTAATGGTTGTTGTATTTATGGGCATCCAGTTTTCTAGACCACCAGGGAATGGCTTCTGGTCAGGACTTTCTCTGAATGGCCTAGTTTGCCGCAATTTGCAACAATTGCATTTGTGACTGCATACTGGTGGAGGTCAGTTGTTTAGGTCTGGTAGTGTTCAGTCGACAGTCTGTGCATTTGTAATGATCGCTTCCTCAAACACATTCCACTCTGCCTTTTCCACAGCATATCTCGAGCTTGTAGCTTATGATGGTCTCTTGATGTATTGGTCTGTGCATGGTGAAAGTGATGGCACAGTGGTCAGCTGTGGTCCAACCTTCCAGTCCATTATATAGCGAGCGAGTATTTAGGTAAGTGTAAAGTGTGTTGATGTCTTGCGGCACCAGGAGTTTCTCCCATCTCCGAGTTGCTTACATCGTGAAGTCACGAGTTTGCTGGGAAAGCCAGAGATTTAAAAGTGTGTATTGAATTTGTGTTATGTTGTGTACCATTGTTCATCTGGCTGTTTAGCTGCTAGAACCCAGCTGAGGCCCAACGTTGCCCCACTTATGCCCCATAGAAGAGATCAGGAACCTAATAAACTATTTTTACTCTGGCAGGTCCTGCTGTCTAATTTCCTGAGATTTCAGCGGCTAGAGCCTAAAAATATATATATACTGTATACAGGGTGATTCACTACAGGGCGACAAACTTGCAGGAGGTATAGGAGACACAAAGACGAATCGGAATCACAGCATTGCAGGGTCCGAAATGCCTTCGTCATGCGATAGAGGATGGTGAACGGGAGGTCGCGTGAATAGCGATCCCGCTGGAAGTCAGCATTTGCGATCCGGTAGGCAGTAGGATGGACGAGTATTCAAACATTGAACTGGCCAACATGCACCTCGCGTATGAAGCTGCGGACTAACGGGCGCGCTGCTCTGCGCTTGTACCAGAAACGTTTCCTTCGCAGGCGTGCTCCTCATCATATGATTTTCGCTCGTGTGCACAGAAGGTTACGTGAGACTCGTTGTTTCACGAGAGGTACCATGAATCGAGAGCGAACGACGAGGACGCCAGACAATGAGGAGAATGTCCTACGTCTTGCAGAAGGCAATCCAAGTACGAGTACTCCAGCGATAGGCCAACGATTGGGTATTTCCCAATCCACTGTATGGAGGATACTGTCAATAAACCAAATGAGTTCATACCATCTGCAACGCGTCTAATCATTGGAGCCTGTGGATTATCCACTCTGGAGGACTTTTGCTACTTGTTTTCTTCAACAGAAACGGTTCGCAAATGCTTACTTCCAGCGGGATCGCTGTTCACGCGACCTCCCGTTCAACGTCCTCTACCGCATGACGAAGGCATTTCGGACCCTGCAATGCTATGTGATTCCGATTTGTCTTTGTGCCCCATACACCTCCTGCAAGTTTGTCGCACTGGTAGTGAATCACCCTGTATATATAATAAAACATATACATATACACAAATAAAATATACAGCGTGTTTCAGTTAAACGTTTCAGAACTTCTAAGAGGGGTAGGGTACATCCTGACAACTCGAAATCATATAGCAATGTGGGGTCGGAAATGCTTTCCTGAAGCGGTGTTGTACACAGAAGCACCATAAAAAGAAAAGAGACCGTAAGTGAGAAATCGTTTTAATAATACATGAAAAGAAGCAAAAGGTACATGGATTAAAGTAAGTGTTCGAAGTTTCTTCCACGGGCTACAATGCACGCCTCACATCTCCGACGCATGGACATCCGAACATTCTGGAATACTCCAGGCGAATTTCGAATTTCTTCGGCAGCTACTGCGATTCTTGCAACCAGCTTCTCAGCATTGTCAACAGGGGTGTCATAAACTAGCGATTTCATATGACCCCAGAAATAAAAATCAAGACATGATAGGTCGGGTGACCGAGCAGGCCAACGCACGGGACCACCACGTCCGATCCACTGTTGACCAAATGTGACATCCAGGTAGTTACGAACATCTCCGCTATAATGGGTAGGGGCTCCATCGTGTTGGAATCACATTGTGTGTTGCGTCGATGCAGAAATCTGTTCATCTCTCAAACGTTGTGGCAATACTTGCTGCAGAAAGATCAAGTAGATAGGTCTGGTTAGATGACACGGTAACAGGTAAGGTCCGATGAGGTGATCTCCCATAATACCGGCCCATTCATTGACCGAAAATCGAATCTGTGCTGCACGACGTCGTATTGCATGCGGGTTCTCGACCGCCCAGATATGGTCGTTATGCGTGTTGAAAATTCCTTCCCTTGTGAAGGATGCCTCATGGGAAAACAACACTTCATCAGGAAAAAGGGGTTTTGTAGCACATTTTCCAAGGTACCACTGTGCGAAAGCAATACGAGGTGCATAATCCTCCGGTTGCTGTGTCTGGACACGCTGCCTGGAGTATTCCAGAATGTTCGGATGTCCATGCGTCGGAGATGTGAGGCGTGCATTGTAGCCCGTGGAAGAAACTTCGAACACTTACTTTAATCCATGTACCTTTTGCTTCTTTTCATGTATTATTAAAACGATTTCTCACTTACGGTCTCTTTTCTTTATGGTGCTTCTGTGTACAACACCGCTTCAGGAAAGCATTTCCGACCCCACATTGCTATATGATTTCGAGTTGTCAGGATGTACCCTATCCCTCTTAGAAGTTCTGAAACGTTTAACTGAAACACCCTGTATATGCGTGTGTAATATGTACATATGTGCGTGTCTTCAATTGTGTGGAAAAATATCGCTTAGATGTAAAAAGGTGGAAAGTTGGCATAATTAATTTGCAGTTGTTTAAGATTTTGGTGTGGGGCATACGCTTGCGTAAAGATAGAGGGGGAGGAGAAGACTGCAGACTGGGGGAGTAAGGCAGAAGTATGGGGACAATAGAGTAGGCGACCCCAGTAGATCAGTGAGGTCTACTGAGGTCGCCTCACCAGAAGGAAAGGAGGGGTGGGGGCAGCTGGGCTGCGTGTCACAACAATTCTGTCCGAGTTGTCCGGTATTTGTCCTGGAACAGGAGCAAGGATCCCTTTGTTCGAGCTATGTTGATGTCCTCAGGTTCTGCTTGTGGTTGTAGGCGACTAGTCGTGTACCTCATGGGTGTTCATTATTAAGTTCACTCCTTGTTCCTCCTTCGTTTTCAGTCGATGTTCCTATGGTTCAGTCTGGTTTGTTTTTAGTTGGGGTCTCATCCTTGCGGGCAATCCCCGAGTGTTTATCGGTTCTTTTGTTGTGTTTATAGTAGTAGGCTGTTCGCCTGCTTTGTGAATTAACATTTGTCCCCAGTCGGGGGCTTCTGTGATAGGACACTGGGGTTTCCTTTTCATTTCACCTGATTAGTTCCAGGCTTTTTTCTTGTTGTTTACTGTTCATATTTTTAAACAGTGCCTTGGGGCTTATATTTATCCTGATCCAGTTGCTTTAGTCAGGATTGAATTTATCCTGGGAGTGTTGTCATTTGTGGGCGATGGCATAGTTGGCTCTTCGTCTTGCAAACAGTTCCTGGGCAAAATCAGTGAATGCTAGGTACTCATCTTTGGTGTCCAGAAGGTAGTAGTAGTAGTAGTAGTAGTAGTAGTGGCACATGATGCAAGAAAGCAAGTGTAGGAGCTTATGCAGCATCAGCCAAAAAAAAAAAAAAAAAAAAAAATCACACCATTCCCTCCAAATGCCTGTCCAGTTCCTCCTTAAATTTATTTAACCTATCAACTTCTACAACGACAGATGGAAGTTTGTTCCAGCAATTAACCACCCGCTGGCTAAAGGCAAATTTCCGCACATCTATTCTACATCTGTCCTTTCTTAATTTGAACTTATGTCCCCGTAGATTGGTAATCTGAACAAGTGGAAGGATCCCATCAGAATTCAGCGTGCTCAACCCATTCAAGGCCTTATAGACCTCAATCAGATCACCGCGCAGGTGCCTAGTCTCCAGCCACTGCAATTTGCAGAACTTAAGCCTCTCTTGGTAAGAGAATCCCTTCATTCCCCTCACCAATCTTGTTGCTCTTCTCTGTACACGCTCAAGCAAATCTACATCCTTCCTAAAATGAGGCCTCCAGACCTGTACGCAGTACTCAAGGCGTGGCCTGACCATTGCCTTATACAGAGGGACAATCACCTCCTTTTCCCTGCTAGCAAAATTCCTATATATCATTGACAAAACCCCATGACCCGCCCTAGCAGCCTGTCTGCACTGCTCAGAAAACTTCATATCTGACTGCACAATTACTCCCAGGTCTTTTTCATTTTCTACAACCTTAAGTGTAGTACCACACAGTTGGTACGTTTCTCTGGGGTTACTTCTACCCATATGCAGTACTTTGCATTTGTCAAGGTTGAACTTCAGTTGCCACTTCTTAGCCCATCTGCCCAAATTATCTAGATCCTGTTGCAGTAGCACACTGCCATTACTGTCATTAACAACCCTGCCAACCTTTGTGTCATCTGCAAACTTCGACATTAAGCCTGATATACCTTCATCAATATCATTGATATTGATGAAGAGGTGTTCAAGTCCTCTTGGTAGGTATCTGATCTTGGTGATTAGGGTGTTGCGTGGGTCGTCATAGAGCTGGCAGTCATACATGAGGTGTTGCCAGCTCTCTAATCCTCCACAAACACAGGTGGGGTCGCCTTGGATCCCAAGGAGTGATAATTTTGCATTAATGGCTCCATGGCCTGTGAATAGATAGGTTGATTGTAAGCCAGGGGAGAACCAGTTGGGTGATGTGGTGTATACCCGAGTCACATTAGGTATGAATTTTCTCGTGATGTCCCCAGTACTGGATTTTGCCATCTCTCCTGCCACACTTGTATTAGGTGCACATTAAGTCTCTTCTCTGTTTTCTGATTAGCGTCTGGGTCTGTTGTGAAGTCCAGGCAGGTTTTTGGGATGCCCTTGGTATGGTGGTACAGAAGTCCTCGTCTGACTCCAGGTCCAGTGGGATTACTCCTGCAATGACTTGGAGAGTGTGGGTAGTGACAGTACTGTACGCACAGGTGCGGGCCGTAGTATGGTTCTTTAGGTGGAGTCTATTAGTCACTTGTTGGAAGCGAGTGTGGCCTTTTGGAACCACTCCTGCGCCATACGTTATGATGGGGATGTACACAGCCTTGTAGAAAAGATGGAGCGTGTGCTGGGTGAGTCCCCAATCCTTTCGGTTGACACTCGCGATCATGGCTGAGTAGGATCTGATTTTTTTACAGATGTATTTTATATGCTCTGTGAAGGTTAGTTTGGTGTCTTGGATCACACCCAAATATTTGATCTGTGCAGAGAATTTAATGGTTGTATTGTTTATCTTTATTTGTGGGGGCCGACTGATTTGTAAGGTGCCTTTGATTAACATTGAGTTGGTCTTTGCTGGGAAGATGTGCAGCTGATTGCGTCGAGCCCATTGCTGCAGTTTGTCCAGGGAGGTGTTGGCCATGATTTCCAGTTCTTGTGAATTTGCCGTAACGGTAATGATGAGGTCATTGGCAAAAGCCTGAGTTTTGACCTCGCCACGATTCTGGGTAAGGAAGACGTCCAGTAGGATGTTCCACAGCAGGGGGCCCAGGACCGAAAACTGCGGGTAGCCTCTGTAAATGTTCCTAGTCAGTGTCTGGAAGGGGGCTTTCACTATGATTTCTCTGTCTGAGTGGTAGCTTTTGACGAGATTGTAGTGGTTTCCCGGAATACTACGGCCCTCAACCTCGCCAGGATGCTCGGCCACCAAAGGGAGTCGAACGCCCCAGCGAAGTTCACAGAGATCATGAAGTATTTTTTGTTGCATGTGGCCACTTTATCCAGTAAGTGCCGAAGCTCATCCACTGCCGAAGACCCCCGTCTGAAACAAAACTGGTTCGTGGAGGACAGCCCAGCCCTGTCATAATGCTTCAAGAGTCGGGAGTATAGAAGGCGATCTAGTAGTTTGCTTATTACAGTGAGAGGGGCGATAGGCCTGTATGAGTCTGAAAGGTCTGAAGGTTTGAAAGAGTTCTTTAAGATTAATTTTACCTTAACCTTCTTCCAATCTGTTGCGAAGGTTTCTGCTTGAAGGCAGTTGTTATATAGATTGAAGAGCAGGTCGGGTGCGATCTCAACCACTTTTTTAATCATTTCTGGTTCAAGCAGGTCCAGTCCTAGGCATTTGTTTTATTTTATCAGTCAGGCTTTTATTTTATCAGTTAGTCAGTTCCTCTTCAGTGAAGTATTGTTCTGTTTCTTGGGTTTGATAGGCATCGTTTTGTTGGCACTGATGCTTTTGCTCCTGGGTTGTCAGTGAGACTGCAGGGTGGAAGACTGTGTTTAGGATGTTTGTTATTGAGCACGCCCATGTAGTTGTCATGTGTCCACTCAGGAGTCGGGTAGCAGCAACTACGTCCCCTAGGGAGTTTGTAGTAACTTTGTGCACAAGTCCCGAAGGGTTGGTGTTTCCAGTAGACTGAACGAAGTGCTCCCAGCATTCCTGTTTGGCTCTTCGTATCTGGGCAGTGTATATGTTTCTTGATGTCCTGTAATTTTGCCTCATGGCCTCTACTTCCGCGGCCGGCCAGCTTCTTCTTACTCTTTGGAAAGCCTTTCGTCTGGTTTGGGTCTCCTTCCTAAGTCGCTGAAGTTCTCTACTCCACCAGGGCACCGCGCCAGGGACTGGATTTCTCTGAGGTATTGCCGCTTCGCCAGATCGTGTGATCAACACTGTGATTCTTTTTTGTAGTATGTTGGAGTCCTGTTCGGTCAGTAGTTCGCGATGTTTCTGTTGTTCAGCAGGCAGCGTTGCCATGGTCTCCCAGTTTACCTTCCGGATGGAGAATGTTTGATGAATCTGCCTTGTGAGAGGAGGTTGGTTAACTATGCGGTTGAGGTGGAAGGAGATAGCTCGATGGTCTGAGGTAGTCATGCATCATGCACTGTCCACCCGTTAATATTACTTGCTGTGTTTCTGGTAACCATTGTCACATCTATGGTTGTCTCCCCATGGTGTTACAAAAGGTCAGGAGGTTGTTAGGCTGATTCAGGACCGTGATGGGGGAGTTTGCCATGAACTCTTCCAGTCTTTGCTCGTTTCTGGTTGCCCGTCGGTCTGCTGTGGGGCTGTGCCAAACTGGCGACTTTCTTGCATCAGTACCTATAATAATCCGTGTTCTTGGCAGTGTGTCCAGGACTGATTGGAAGTACCTGACTGCAAAGGTGATATCTTCCCCAGTACGGCAGTATAAAGCAACGACGCAGTTGGAACCCAGGGCGGTGAGTATGTGGGCACAGGCCGCCCAAGCTGTGCAGAATGCGTGATCCTTGTTGCAGTTATGTTTCGGTTCCTGACCACTATTGCGGCCCATGGGGTGTCATCTTCCGTTTGAATAATTTCATAGTTCAAAGGGTATTCTCTGACTGCCTTGAAAGCAGTATATGGCTCTTGTAGGATGAGGATGTCAATATTCTCATCCGTTTTCACTCTGACTCTGACCAGAGCCACTGCTCTGGCTCTTCGTGCAGTAATTTGCAGAAAGGTGACCCGGGTATTGTTGTATGCTCTATTGTGTGTCCCCACAGTCTAGTCGGGCTTGGTTCGCCTTGGGGTTCCCTAAGAAGGTCTCTGCTTTTGTCCATGTTCCTTTCCATATTACTATTTCCGGATAACGGAGAGTCGTCGGTTTATCGGGAATTCCTCTCTACTATCAAGAAGCACTGTGAGCGTTATGAAAAATGAAGTCAGCCACAAATGCGTAGCACAAAAAGAAGGCGAGTTATGAGCTTTTAAGGTATTGGGCTATCCCCTCAGCCACTTGTGGGGGGAAATAGCTGGGTGTAAAAATAGCCTTAGAACAACGGGACTACTTCCCTATGGGGTTTCTGGGCGCGGCGAACATGATGGCAGCATTAAAAAGACAGTAGAATCTACTAGAGAAAAGTTCAGCCTTTACCATAGAAAGCTTATGGCAGAAGGGGGGAGAGAACATAAAAGTAATTATTTTTGGGTAAAATCACACACAGTTTAGTGGGAAGTGTTGGGACACGAATGTTGTCCAAGGTTACAAGCACCGTTGCACCTCCAAAGTCAAGAGCAAGGTAGAAACGTGGCGAACGCGTTATATCGGACGCCTCTCTATATCCAAAATGTCAGCCACATGGTGACCACGTGGTCTGACACAAAGAATACAAATAGTGATGCTTCTAGCCAGCCAAAGACGTCAGAGTGCCTGGCACATGGATGACTGGACCCGGGATATCCCAGTAGAACATCGGCCAAAACATGAAACCGCTGCCACCAGCTTGTTTTTGTCCCACGGTGCATCCAGGCGCCATCGCTTCCCCAGGTAAACGACGGACACGTACCCGGCCGTCCACATGGTGCAACAGGAAACGTGATTCATCAGACCAGACGACCTTCTTCCAATCACTCAAGGTCCAGTTACGATGCTCGTGTGCCCATTGTAGGCACTGTCGCTGGTGAACCACGGTTACCATGGGCATTCGGAGTGGCCTGCGGTTACGCAGTCCCATTTTCAGCAGGGTTCGATATACTGTGAGTTGTGACACATCACCACCATTCCAATTACCGAGAATTACGCCACAGTCGCCCTTCTGTTGCCACGTTCCATTCAGGAGAGCCTTTGCTCAGCTTGAGCACCAGCGGTTCGTGGGTTTCCCTTCCTTGGACCGTTTTCAGTAGGTACTAACCACGGATGACCGTGAGTATCCCACCAGCTGTGCCGTTTCGGATATGTTCTGACCCAGTTGTCGGGCCATTATAATTTTGCTTTTGTCAAACTCGCTTAAGTCCGCTGCCTTTCTGAAGTTCTTCTGCCATCTGAAGAACAAGAGTAACACTGATTAACAGAGCTCAGTATCGTGTGTTTTTTATAGTGTCCTGACCCGCACACGGGCCTTAGTTCACCTGCAGTTGCTTCGATTTGCATAACGACTCTCTGGTCATAATGTTTGGGCTCATCGGTGTATAATATAAAGAAACAAACAAAAATTACAAAATCATTCTGAAATTCTGGAAATAAACTTTAAATTCTAAATCCCAGTAATCGTACTCTACCACAATAACAAAATAAAAGGAAAATTAAATTGTTAAAAAAAAAATTACAAATCTATGTTTCATTGTTTTAAGAGATGCGAATCTACTAATTATTTCATTTATTATTATTATTATTATTATTATTAGCCATATGGTACAAGGAAGCCTGAGGCTTATGCTGCACCAGCCAAAAAAAAAAAAAAAAAAAAAAAAAATTCCCAAGTTACCCCCTGAGAGAGAGAGAGAGAGAGAGAGAGAGAGAGAGAGAGGGAGAGAGAAGTACAAAGGAATCACCAAGAATTGTGTTTATTTGTTCCAAATGATCATTTTCCATTGAAATTATTGCCAAATTAGAGAGTCGTTATTGATACATTGTTAATCGTAAATCACTTTTCATTAATTTTAATTTTGAAAAACTCTGTTCACCTGAGCCAACTGAAACAGGAAAATCGTCTAAAGCCATAATTGGCAGTAGCATTAGTAGTGGCATATGATGCAAGAAAGCAAGCTTATACAGCATCAGCCAAAAAAAGGGAGGGGCCCCATTTCCCATCTGCTCCAAAAGTTTGTCCAGTCCTTGCTTGAATTTATTTAAGCTGTCAACTTCAACAACAGATGGAAATTTGTTCCACATTCAACCCTCGCTGGCTAAATGCAAATTTCCGAACAACGGTTCTACAATTGTCTTTCTTCAATTTGAATTTATGCTCTCGCAAGTGCACAATCTGCGCAAGAAGAAGAATCCCATCAACATTGAGCCTGCTCAACTCATTCAAGGCCTTATACACCTCGATCAGATCACCTCGCAGGAGCCTAGTCTCGAGAAGCTGCAATTTGCAGAGCTTAAGCCTTTCTTGGTAAGAGCACCCCTTTGTTCCACTCATTTGCATAAATTTTTAATGCAACTGCTACATTTGAAAAAGTATCTGTAAAAATTATTTTAAAAAATATATTGTAACACTTCAAATGGAGTAACGTCTTTAATATAAATCTGAAGTACATATATAAATCGCAGGCCGAGCTGGCATGGCTTAACATGTCACAAAATGTCATCTCGGCGCTACGGAAGCAGTTTAAAGAGACAGGAACCATTACCAGAGCTGGCCAAAGTTTACACCAAACAGAACAGACTGCCATTTGGCTCCAACAGCATGACAGAACCCGACGACGTCCTGTCAACGCTTGAGGTTGCTGTGGCCACAAGTGAAAAAAAAATTACAACTAGGCTGTGTTAAGAAGGCTCAATTCAAATGGACCATTAATGCCAAACCACTGCAGAGCTCTTCGAAACTGGTGCTGTGAACATGTGACTTGGTTCTCTGTCAAATGGAATATAGTTCTGTTCTCTGATGAGTCCCGTTTTAGCCAACAAACAGATTCTAGACATTATTTCATCTGGAGACAACGAGTAATGCGGTATTATGGTACCGCATCCAACATCAAAAGGACACGTACGGTGCAGGCGGTGTTCTCATGTGGGGCAAAATAATGATCATCGACCCCACCCCTCTTCGTGTTTCTGATAGGGTACCGTACTGGACAGGGGAACCAAGAACAACTCCTTGAACCCTATGTGTGACTTTTTAGGAGTGCAGTTGGTCCTCATTTTTTTTTCATGCACGACAATGCCACTGCAAATAGAGCTCAAATGGTGGAGGAATATTTTGAAATTGAAGGTATCCAACGACTGCCGTGGCCAGCGCGATCAGCAGACTTAACTATGATCGAACGTATGTGGGACACCCTTGGGGTCACAGTGCTCTCCAGCAGCCAACTTGATCACTTGATGAGCTAATGTCTGTGCTGGTGGAAGGATAGGATTTGTTTCCACAGAATACTATAGACACTATTATATCGAGGATGGTTCACCACTGTCAGGCCTGTTTAGCCATTGGATGGGGTCATACACCGTATTAATGTCATATGACCATATTTTCGAGCGTCTTGTATTAACTTCTGTAATGTGATCTTTTTGGTAATTCTTATACAACCCCTATAAATGTTCCTTATACCTGTCCGAAGTTTCTCGCTGCTTCCTCATTTCATCGTTATTCTAGGGTATGCTACATACCAAATTTTGTTCCTCTTCATTGCTAGCCACGAGTTGCACCACATTTTCTATGAATGTTAATTTGGTCCAGCAGTATATGTGGAACAAATTAAAATAAATCTTGAAGTCTTAAGAGGAATATTGGATCATTCGTGAAGGAACGCTTCAAGCTCCTTGAGTGATGAAGTTGTCAGAAATTTGCTTCTCACTCTTCTCCAGGCATCCCTGCAGTGGCCCAATAACGTTCAAGTCTGATGATTGTGCAGGCCATGGGAAATGCTTATCTTCAGTTTTATGCTCCTCAAACCAAGGTTGGAGACATCACGTTGAAATATGAGATCGTTTTTTTTGGAAACAATGCACTCGGACAAACCTGGTCACTCAGAATATAAAGAAAATCAGTGGCAGTAATTCGCCAGTTCAGGGTGATGATAATACCTAAAGAATACCAAGATGTTACTGCACAAATTATTGTTGATCCTCTTCCATTTTTGAAGGTTGTCGTAAGACAGCATGATGCGCTTCCTTTGGCATTTGCCAAACGCAAACTCTCCCTGCTGTTGAAAAAGTGTGAATAATGATTCGTCTAAAAAAATAACATACTTTCAGTCATCAAGTAGCCAGTTTTGTGCTCTTTACACTGTATCCTTTTTCTAGCATCATCATCGGTAACAATTGGCTTGGAAACAGTGGCTCTGCCATAAATTTCAGCTTCACGAAAATCTCGCTGAACTGTTTTGCTAGAAATTGGACTGCTGAGACTCACTTAAGTTCTGCAGTTATTTTTGAGGCAGAAAATTTATATTATCGAAGCTGAGTGAACGAGACCGCCACCTTTCCAGTGTGGCGGTCTCGTTCACTCAGCTTCGATTTTCTGCCACAATTCGTCCCATCAGATTTTCTTTTTCCATACTTGGTGAATGCAGACATCATTTTGATGCAGTTGCTCTGTGCGGTAGCACAGTGGCATTCCCACACCGGATGGAAAAGGCCCTGATTCGAATCCCGTCGATGATGCGAGTAACTTTTATGGGTTTTTTTTCACTCCGTGGCTGAGTTGGTCTCAGGCGTAGATAGTGAGGTTTTCCCCTCGGAAAAACTGGGATTTCTCATCCAGGGAATACACACAATTTACTGATGCAATACACAATGGTAGTTGAAAGCAACTGTCCAGGTTACCCTAATGAATAGATTTTTTTTATGCACTTGCTCTGGATATATTAAAAAAATCAACAGTTTAAGTCACTGATGTGATGCCCCTGCTGAACGAGCACCAACAATATGATCTCTTTGGAATTCGGGTTAGTCATTTTCATGTACCTTTTTACATCATCTCTAAATAAATATAACTTTTATTGCCTTTCCCTCACTATACTATCTGCAAGAAAGAAAGAAACAAACAAAAATCATTGCATGATTTTTTTGTTATACAGTCATTTCAAAATCTACTGCTTTCATAACAGGTGTCACCATTATATTGTCCAACAACTGCACATGCAAAGGCAGTTATTAGCGCACAACAGCAGAAAGAATCATAGCGCGAATAATTATGACAAATAATATGAGTGTTGGTTGAAACAACCGATAATACAGATTCGTCAGAAAAGTACCTGTGGGCCTTGAAAATTGCCGTTCGATGCATTGTCGCAATTCTTTTGCAATTCCCATTTTCTCAGCAGGACAATGCGTCATGCACACAAGGCACAGTTAGTACAACTGCGATTCGATTAGAATAATGTAATCCTGCAATTCAACCTAGAACTTAGGGAATTTTTAACTTTCCAGATATTGAACTGGAAAGTTAAAAATACCCCTAGGTTCCAGGACCTGCCAGAGTAACTTAAGTCGGGACAGACCAGGAACCCAGTAGACTTAAGTTACTCTGGCAGGTCATGCCGCGTAATTTCCTGAGATTTCGGCGGCTAGGACCTAAAAAAACAAAAAAACTTATGTACACTTGCACATTAGCATTAGCATTAGCATGAGTAGAGGCATTTGATGCAAGAAAGCAAGCTTATGCAGCATCAGCCCAAAAAAAAAAAAAAAAAAAAACCCACTTCCACTTCACCCCTCTGTTCGTTCAAAATACCTGTCCAGCTGAGCCTTAAACTTATTTAGGCTATCAACCTCCACCACAAGGGATGGAAGTCTGTTCCACCAACCAACCACCCGCTGGCTAAAGGCAAATTTCCGCACGTCTATCCTACATCTGTCTTTCCTCAATTTGAATTTATGCCCTCTCAGGTGATTTTCCTGAGCTAGAGGAAGAATCCCATCAGCATTGAGCATGCTTAGACCATTCAAGGCTTTATACATCTCTATCAGATCACCTCGCTGGTGCCTAGTCTCCAGACACTGTAGACATATCAGAACATACATATATATGCACATATACACAACAGTGATACATGTAAATAAATATATACGCATCCATGCAGTCGTAATTACTTTGGATGTTTGCATACAGCACGTATGCATGCATTCATATGGCAGGAGCAGGGCAGTGCATGTGATAATTAGGCCAAGACTAGGCGAAGATTATTTTTGGGCTAGATTAAATTTAGTGCGTAGGGCGTTCGCGTCGTGTATAGGTAGAATGGGGAAGGAGAGGCAGAAATATGGGGGCGACAGAGGTGATTCCCCCAGGTGGTCAGTGGGGCATGCCCATGCCTCACTAGAAGGAAAGGTGGGGTTACGGGGGAGCGAGGCAACGGGTCGTCTCGTCCCCCTTGCCAGGAAAGAGTAAAAAGGAGAGCCAGGCTAGTACTTGGCTCAGGCAGCCAGACCGGCTGCTATTCGTCGTTCATTTCGATTTTTTGTCTATTTTCATGGTTGCCCGGTAGGTCATCTTTGGTGTTGTGCACATTTTGGCTTCTGGCCATTATGTGGCTAATGGGCATTCAGGTCCCATCTTCTTCTGTACAAGTCTTCAGCGAACTTGGAGAAGGCAACATATTCCTGCCTCCCGTCCAGGAGGTGTTGTTCTCTATCTCTGGGCAAAAAAGGTGATCTGGGTGATGAGCTGGCAGTGGAGGTCATCATAAAGATGGCATTCATGCATGAGGTGGTGCCAGTTCTCCAACTCTCCACAGAAGCGAGTAGGGTCATCTGTAATGACCAGGGCTGTAAGCTTAGCCTTAAAGGTACCACGTCCCGTTAGCAGGAAGGTCGCGTGGAATCCCAGCGTGAACCGTGCTGGAGCCATTGGGTAGAGTTTTCCAACGTTGAGGAAGAATTGTTTGGTTACTTCTCTCTTTGGGACTTCTCAATTTGGGAATTCTCCCATCTGATTTGTCAGGTCTGCATGAGGTGACACCATCGATCTTAATCTGTGGAGGTCTCTTGTAATCTACGGCACCCTTGAGGAGAATGGAGTCCGTTTTGGGTGCAGAGATCCTAAGGAAGTGGATATTGGTCCACTCTTGTAGGATTTTAAGTGCATGATTTGCTTTACTTCCCAGCTGGATTCTGCTGTTTGCCTCTATCATCAGGATGAGGTCGTCTGCAAAGGCTTGGGAAGACGCTTCTCCTACATCTGAATTCATTTAGGAATTCATCCAAGACGATGTTCCATAAGATGGGTCCTAAAACGGAGCCTTGTGGACAGCCTCTGTTAATTTTTCTGGTGAGTATTTTATTTGGAGCATTCACCATGATGAGTCTATTGGAGGGGTAGCTTTGGATTATTCCATAGAGGTTGTCTGGCATCCCAGTTCCCCAGAGCCGGGCCAGGACGCTCGGCCACCAAAGGTTGTCGAAAGCCCCAGTGAAGTCGATAGAGATAGCCAGGAAGTATTTGTTTTCTGTGGCAGCTGCACGTGCAAGGAGGTTCTTCAGGGCATCCACAGTCGACGTTCCCGGTCTAAAGTCGTACTGGTTTGGGGACATTAGGTTTGCCTGTAGGTAGTGAGCCTGTATACTAGGTTTGCCTGTAGGTAGTGAGCCTTGGAACAACTCCTGTTAACAGGAATTTTCGAAGAGTTTACTGCAGACTTTTAGTTATGCTATTGGTCTGTAGGAAGTCGGTTGGTCTGGTGGTTTTGTCGGGTTTTTAAGTATGAGTTTAATATTTGCTTTCTTCCAGTCCTTCGGATAGGCCCCAGTTTGGAGACATAGATTGAAGAGGTTCAGTAGCATATCGGGGGCTATCTCCACCACCTTCTATAATTTCTGGCTGCAAGAGGTCCGGACCCGGACATTTCTTACTTTTAATAAGGTGCGCAGCCGCTTGTAGTTCCTCTATTGTGAAATCCGGTTCCCTGTCTTCTGTTCAGTGGTCGTTATTTTCTGTGCACATCGTGATTTGTTGAGATGTCTGCAGGTCTACATGAGGGTGGAAGGTTGCGTCCAAAATATTGTTGACAGATGCCTTCCAAAAATTGGTAACATCTCCCCGTGGTGTTATGGTGGTTGAAATTACCTCTTTTGTTTTTTTTTTTTTTTTTAACATAGGCCCTAGCCACTGAAATCTCAGGAAATTAGGTGGCAGGGCCTGCCAGAGTAAATTATTGTAATACTGGTGTACCTGATCTGCCTCCACGGGGCCAAGTGTGGGCAACGTTGGGCCTCAGGGGTCCAGCAGCTAAATGACCAGATGAACAACGGTACACGACAGTACACATGTACAAAATCCATACACTTTTAAATCTCTGGCCTCAACAGTGTTCTGTTTCACATGACAATGTATACTACGCGGAGATGGGGGAAAACCCCTGGTGCCGTTTGACACGAATACACTTTACACTTTACACAGTGCATCCACTTCTGAGGCAGACCAGGAGAGTCTGGCTCTCTGGAATGCTTTTATTTTGTTGTGGACTTCTCTTCGGAGCCTCTGGAGTTCTGGACTCTACCATGGTACAGCACCTGAGGCAAGTTTTCATCGTTTTATGGAAGCATTCGCTGCTTTAGTAATGATCGCTGTGACTGTTTTTTGGAGTTGGTCAGGGTCTTGCTTTGTTTGAATTGCAGCTTGCTGTGTATCTTTTTCTATCTTTTTCTGCTATTAGAGTGTCTTTGAACTGGTTCGAGTTTGCAGTGTGCAGAGTATACTTGTGTAGCATTTTTCTCTCAGCATATTGTCTGATGGTCTCTGTTGAGTTGGAAGGTCAGGACCCTGCGGTCGTACGTTGTCCAGGCATCCTGAACCTTCCAGTCTGTTATATTGCCAGCAATATTCCTAGTGGCTAGAGAGACATCGATGGTTGATTCCCATCGTAGGTTGCAGTAAGTCGGTAGTTTATTAGGTTGGTTTAACACTGTTATCGTTGATGTTACTAGGAATTCCTCCAGGTGCTGCCCATTCCTTATCCCATGCTTGTCCGGGGTTTGGCTGTACCAAGCCGGTGACCTGCAGTTCACGTCCGCTCCTATTATTAGTTTCTGGTCGGGGAGGATATTTGTTACATGTTCTAGGTACCTTGTATCCATCGTTATGTCCTCTCCAGGGCGGCAATAAAAGGCTACGACGTAGAAGGCTCCCAGTGCTGAGATAAGATGTGCGCAGACTGCCCAGGCCGTGCAGAGGTGAGTGATCCTGGTAACTGTTGTATCTGGGTTTCTGACCACAATAGCGGCCTAGTGGATTTCATTTTCAGGCTGTATGATCTTGTATTGTAGGAGGTATCCCCTTACTTGATTGGCGGTTGCGTATGGTTCTTGGAGTATTATGATATCTATATTTTCGTCGTCGGCTTTCATCCTGACCTGGTCGGCCACTGCCCTGGCTCTATGTAATCTAATTATCTAATTAAGATAAGTAATATAATTCTTCCCGCGTTTAGCTGGAAGAATTTGATTATTTAGTGTTGAATTGTTTATGGTGTGGCGCCATAATCTGTTCTGGATTGGGTCAAGCTCTTGTATTTTTGGTATATTGGACACATACTGTCTCTGAGGGAGTGGGAGGCATCCATTCTCTGATTCTGCAGTTAGCACAAACGGCGTCTGTGCTCTTATTTGGGCAGTCGGTGAAGTTGTGGCCCTTGCCAGCGCAGTTGCCGCAGGTTCGCACAGCCTGGGAGCATGTGTGTGACATGTTATCGAACTTGCAACAGTTGTAGCATTTGATGATAGCTACATGTTCGCGGAATCGGTGGCTACTCCAATGTATATAAACACCAGTCTGATTTATAAGTATTTGCCAATCTACTGGGCTCAGTTATACAGACCAGTTGACTGTGCTCCAGGACTTGGTCTTGATGGTGTGCTTGGGTGTCACATGATCATTTAGATTTTGATCTGGCAAATGTTTGGACAGATTTCTGTCAAACAATTCTCTTTTGATCTCCTCTGGTTTGATATCCTTATCTAGGTCATATGTAAGGATGGAAGGCCTCTTCCTTCTTGGGGGTTCAGCCCTGAGCCCCAGGGTTGCGATCTTGGGGTTGGCTATTATTTGGTTTATTTCCTCTGTGGTCTCTGTTTTGATGACCACCCTTGGATTCCTTGTCTTTCTACCGATTTTATTTTCGTGGTCCTTAGGTCATCGGAGAGTTTATCAATTATTGCCTGCTTAATGCCTTCACTAGAATGTTTATACTCTTTATTAAGGGATCTCAACACTACAAGGTTAGTTGGCCGAGTGTTGGATTTCTCCTTGGCTTGTATTGGTTGTGTGGTTGTGTGGTCACACTGAGCCAGTGTCCTCAGCGCATCTGCATAGGAGGGCGTGCGCTGTGGCATATTTTTTGCTCCTCCTTCCATATAGGCTTCCAGTTTAGCTGTGGCTATTTTATTTCGGATTCTAAGTATGTTCGGAATAAAACGGACTCCATTTTGTTCCATAAAGTAACAATTTGGCCTCTGAGGCCTGCAGAGATTCTGTTGCTCTGGTCCCTGAATGGGTCCTCTAGGACTGTCTTGAGAGTGCGTGCTTGATCCAAAGGGTTCCCTCTGGGATTGCAGGGTCCATGAGGGAATCCTTCGGCTTGATTTCAATTTGTTTTCCTTGTTGTAGGGAGTCAGGATCATCATGAGCATCCTTTGGTAGGCTCTGGCTTCTAGTTGCTTTGTCCGATTTAGGGACTATTTGATTTTTATTTTTTCTTTTAGCCAAAGAAATTTCAGCCATATTGGCTTTCTGCCTCCTTTCATTAATGAGCGACTTAAGCCTTGAGATGTTAATTGCGTTGGCCAAAGCGGTGGTGTCGGTTTAACTTCTTGAGTATGGATCTGGTGTTCAGGGTTAACTTGTTCGCAGTCAGAATCAAATTGTAGCACCTCAGGCTGGTCACTGTCTTTTTCGTGTGGTTCTCCCACCATGTTTGTATCCATTTCGGATTTTCGAAGTTATCCGGATTAGTGGATTCTAGGCGCGTTATTTTGTTAGAGGGATCTGAGAGCTGTTGGAGGAAATGAACCACTAGTCCGTGGGTATATTTTTTGCCTTTCAATCTGCAGGCGAAGATTTGGGTTCCCCCCCACTAGCAGTATGGGGGGGAACAGCCTAGTATAAAAGTGGCCCTAGGAAAACGGGGTTACTTTTTTTTCGGGGTTTTTGTTGGCGCCAGTAACAGTGGTGATATCATTTTTTGCACTACATGTATATTTGCTAAGACCCATTCTGTCCACAGTATGTCTATGGCAGAGGGGGGGGGAAAGATAAAAATACATGTTTCACTAGCACAGTAACGGTAATTCAGCACAGGTGATGGAGCGCTCTTGCAACTCGGGTTTGGCACAAATTCACCGTTGTCCCCAACACCGGCTAGAAAAAACCTGATTTTAAATGCTGTCAGTGACGCGAGGAATTTTTTTTTTTTTTTGTTTCACACGTAGCAGAATTACTCATCCTCGGATATCATGGTTTTTTTCTTCAACAAACAACACATACAATTTATAGACATTATATTCGGCACAATATGGCCTAAGGTGCTGATGCGCCTAAAACCCCATATTAGTCTGTTTGCTTGTACCCAGGAGAAAAAAAACATACAATCCTCGTCTGAATTTGACTTACTCAGCTAAGTTGCGAAAAAGCCTATAAAAATTCCTCGATTCAGCGATGGGATTTGAACCCGGGAATTTTATACCCAGTATGGGGAGGACGGTGACTATATCTGCTATTTGCTAGAGCAATCAGGATTATCTGTCTGTTTTAAGTTGTTGTTGTTGCTATAAGGTTTTAGGCACATCAGCGACTAAACCCACATTGCACTGTATATATTATATTTGTAAATTGCGTGTGTTCTTAAGGTCGACTTGCCTGCTTGCTGGACGAAACACACGAGTTTTCAGAGAAAATCCATGCAGTCCTCTCCTGAGACCGACTAATTCAGACGTTGTGAAAAGCCCATAAAAATTCCTTGTGCCATTGGCGGGATTCGAATTTGGGCCATTTCCATTTGGTGTTGGAGGACGGTGCTTATATGCACTGTGCTACCGCCAGGGCGTGTCTTAGGCTCGTGAGCATACATTTTCCCACCAGATTCAATTAAACACATCCTTAAATGTCTGTAAAAACGTCCAAGAAGCATTTCCTATAATCTGTTCCATAATGTGCACTATTTTTTACACAGCATCTTTGGCTATCTGCCCTTCTTGAAACCAAATTTTCTGCCTGATTCCATTTCCGCCCAGGGAGGATGTAGTACTACTACTACTGGAATTTTTCATGATGAAAATTCCAGGCGCAAGTCCATTGACGAATCTGACAGGTTCGGCCCCCACAGCGGAAAACTTGAGGGTTCAGGAAGCCCAGAGGGTTGGTTCGGCATGATTGTTAAAGTGTTGGGAAGCCCGTTCATGGATTTCGCTTGGTGGGACTCGGAATTATAGTTTTTACAGAGGGTAAAACACGACATAACATTTAAGAAAATGAGTTTGGAATAATTTTAGTGGAAATCAACCCAATTAGCCTTTCTTACCCTTGTCTTTCCGGTCCGTACTTGTTTAGGATTCATCCAATCGAAACATGGACAAGTTTATTCTGGTGCTGCAGTTTTCTTTATTTGTTTTTTAACCTTTATTATTTAGAGTGGCGCTACAGTCGACGAAGCCAAATGGGAACTGACTAGTAGTGTTTGGTAAACTGTAGAGGCATGGTAGTTTTCATGTGTGATGTTACGTTTTCGTTAGTAAAGCGTAGTTCTGCACTGTTTAATTTTTTTTTTTCCCCCAGAGGAACATATATTTTTAAAGATTATCAGAACAGTGTATTATCTGTGTTCTTACAGTTTATCAATAGCGTGAAGTATATTTTGTTTGAACAGCTTAGTCGGCATCCGGTAGTATTATGCTAGTTTCAGTGAACTGGTGAGGATTTCGCCTGACAGCTGTTTTCCAAACAGCAATTATCCCGTAATTATCGGTTTATTGAAAAATGAATTGAAAACATCACTACAGACAATGTTATATTACTTAAGCCAAGTAAGTAAGCAAGCTTTGTTTTCATTTCTGTTATTGCTTTTACTTACTGGAATATGGCTAAAAGTAGTAACACTGTTTACTTGTACAGTGCTCAATTTTATCTAATGTTATTTGTGCAATAAATTGCAAGTTCTGTTGTTCTACGAAAGCTATCTTACTTTGAGTTGAAAAATGACCTGCTCCACCACAATTCGTTAAAATGATGTCATTATTATATATATTATTCCTTTGATTTTTTTTTAAAGAGATGCCCATCTGCTGGCTTCAGATGAATTGTAATTTCGTATCACATCATCAATCGCGATGAAACAAGAGTTTTTTTTTTTTTTATCAATTTTTTCTGAACCATCTGTATCAGATATAACTATTTTACTTTGTACTACTGATTCAATCGAATTTTGTCTTTAAAAATTATGTACCTTTTATAATAGCATAACTCATTTTTACGAGCTACAGGAGTTATTGTGATCCTGAGGACCAGTCAGTTTTAAATTGTTATCAAAAGCATAATTAAAATTCACAACGGCATGATTCGAGTGGTACATGTTTTTACTTGTTACCCAAGAAATACAGAATACAGTAGTAAGCAATGTGTTTTAATCATGCTTTTTATTAATATAGTGAATAGTTTTTCTATATGCACTTATTTGTAATTATTTGAAGAGGAAGTGAGTTATGTCACACACACACACACACACACACACACAGATATTTTAGTCCATTACTGCACCTATTTGTGTATTTGTATATTAAAGAGCACATGTGTATTTGCATATTAAAGAGCACATGTGTATTTGCATATTAAAGAGCATTTTCATATGTTCAATGCCTCATGTTACGAGTTATTTTTTCTGTAGTGTTAGCACAGTTAAAATTCGTTCTAATGAACCCTTTCATCTATTTTTTTTTTTTTTTTTTTTTTTGTTTTGTGTTATGGTTTCTTTGGGCTGACTTGTGTCAAGTCCAAGTTCTGTATTACCACAATCCTTCTTGCAGAGCTCTGTTAAGATGGAAGCAGCTGCATCCACTTACCAGCTCTCAAGGGGAGTAAAATAAATAGTATTAATGGAATGGCCTTTGAATGTAATGGGATGGCATTTTTCTGTGTAAAATCTACATCCTTATTTATTAGCATTGTTTCTTTATGCAAATGTTAGTAATTATTTGAAACATTAAAATATAATCTTATACTTAAATCCAAATATTTTTAAAGAACTTTTCAGTCTGATAGTGTAATAAGAATATAAATATTTTATTGGAATTTTGTTAAAAAAAAGTTCTACAATTTTTTGTTATTATCTCCCCACCCTCATTTTGACAGATCTTGTGGTATTATAGGTTATCTGCTGCAAATAGGTGACATTATTGGATCTCAGTTGTTACTTCTTCCACCACATGTAAATTTCAGCTTAATGAAGAATTTAGCAAAGGCTTGTGACAAAGAAAGTATGTGGTTTTAACTGTTTAAAAAGAAAAGTTTACAAAATTAAGTAAAGAAAAACTCAAATAAAATTAGAAAAGTATAATGAAATTAGTATTTCTTGTTTATAAGCTAACCCATATATGGATTCCCCCCCCCCAAATTACCTGAGCACTGTTAGTAAAGAACAAGGTAAAAGATTACATCACAATATAAGTATACTTGAATAGTGCTATCAAAGAAGATGGGATTCAGCCATGATGAGTAACCATCAGTGGTTTTATTAGCCTGTGGTGCAGCTATACTGGGCTCTGAGCTTAGGGAAGGGGGTTAAAGGAAAAGAGAAAAATGAGAAATTCACATTAACAAAAAAATTGTTGCAGTGAATTCCAAGCTCCTGATGTCAATCCCTGGTGACCAATGTTGGTTTGCAGAGAAAGTAAAGGAAAAAAATTATTTAATTTAATTTTTACTGCGATGTCTTTGCTAATGCTGTATAAACTTTTTCTTGCATTAATTGTCAGTACTAATACGTTGTGTTGAATTGTTACAGATTGATGTCATTATTATATTAATAATGAAGTCATTATTATATTAATAATAATGACCCCTCAGTCTGCACTGTATGTTTGGACCCCCCCCCTAGTTGAAGATGGCTTCCAGAAACAAATATCTCTGTAATATTGGTAATAATCCACGTGTCCAAAATGATAAATCCAAATGGAGAACAGTAGCTTCTAAAGCAGTTTGAGAAGACTGGCAACCCCGGAGGCTCCTCACATCTGGTGAGTATGGGCTTGGCGTACCCAGGGTCCTGAGCTGGATATCATCTTTCTTGGTGATTCCCTTCTCTCTCTCTCTCTCTCTCTCTCTCTCTCTCTCTCTCTCTCTCTCTCTCTCTCTCAGGATAACTAGGGAATTTTTTTTTTTTTTTGGCTGTTGCAGCATAAGCACCAGGCTTCCTGCACCATACAGCTAATAATAATAAACAATACATAAATTACTTTAATTAGGGAAACTTTAGCATCAGCACATTAATAAAGATACAATTATTATCCAGTTATATTAAAAGAAGTAGAAAATGAAGTGAGCAGTTCTCTGGCGATAATTAATAGCATCCCTGGATTCAGAGGAGGTCCCTAAAGATTGGATATATGCAAATATCTCACCTGTTCAGGAGTGGGATAAAATGGGCAAAGTAATTAATTATAGACCTGTAAACATGACTTTCATCACAGGGAAAATAATGGAATTAGTGATTAAATACTGAACGTATTGCAGGATCATCTTGACTGGAATATAGTTATACAGAAATTGCATCATGATTTATAAAGGGAAGACCTTGTTTGATCAATCTGATGAGTTACTGTGACATAATAACAGAGCAACTGGATGCAAATAATAATTTTGACATCATGTACTTGATTTCATTAAAGCTTTTTACACTTCCACATGAAAGATTGTTATACAAATTGGCATTGGGGGTAAATTACTGTTATGGACAAAAGGACGGTTGAGTGCCAAAAGACAAGGTGTGTATATAAATAGGCACTGCTCTTCTTGGACTAATGTTATTAGTGGAGACAAGATTCAGTGCTGTGCTCATTGTTATTTTCAATAATTATTAATGATATTGATAAGAGCATATCAAGCTTACTGCCAAATGTTGGCAGGTTGTTAATGACAGAATCTAGGTATAGTACTGGAGAAAGACCTAGAAAATTATGCTGATTGGATGTGATAAGGCAATTTATTAATTTACATTGATAAATTGCCTTTTTTACATTGATAAATGCAAGATAGTAAATATGGACAACAGTAATCCCAGAATAGCATATCACACCCAAGTTGATGGAGAATGAGACAGAGCTGGGATAATTGTATAGTTGAACATGAAGCTCTCTGATCAGTGCAGATACACTACTAGGACAGCTCATGGGATTCTCATGATGTGCAGTTGATCCTGCTGTCAATGATGCACAAGAATTTCACCACCAGGGACAAGGAGGCAGTTATCCCATTCTATTAGGCAATAGTTAGGCTGCACCTGGAGTACTGCATACAAGTCTGGAAGCCTCATTTTAAGAAGGATTTGGATACGTTGGAATGGGTGTAGAGAAGAGCAACAAAATTAGTCCACAAGAGTTTATTCTTACCATGAAAGATTTCATTTACAAAAATTTCTGTACTTTGAAATTAGCCAGCTGTGAGGATACCCAGTGGCGGATTACCCATTAAGGCAATGAGGCACGTGCCTATGGGCCCCAGGCTTTGGGGCCCCCCAAGCCAAGACATTTTCCTATAGTGTTCTAAAATAGATTAATATTTTCAGTAAACATCATAAAAATCTTGATTAATTTAACCAAAAATCTTGATTGATTTAAGCAAAAAATTCAAAAGTACAAAATTTCATTTATTTGCCACCCAACTTTTATTTATTTTTTATTCTTTTTTTTTTTTATTATTATTTTTTGGGGGGCCCCAAATATAATTTGCCTAGGGCCCCCAACTATCCTTAATCCGCCACTGAGGATACCCAATTGAAATGTGGTTTAAAATGGATTGCATCCTTACTCTTTCTTGGACAGCATACGTATAAAGATATAAACGTAAATTGAAAATGGATAGCTGCAGGATAGATGTACAAAATTTTTGATGTTTTGTACATCAAAAATTTTAGTTTTGTATAAAGTTAAGAAAGAATTAGACAAATAATTGGAGGGGATGGACCAATGATGTGGGCAGTATTTTATTTTTATTTTTTTTTTTTTTGGCTGATGCTGTATATGCTTGTTTCTTTGCATCATTTGCTGCTACTAATAAAAAAAAAAGGTAAAGCGCAGCCATTATCAACCCACTGCAGAACGGAAGCCTCCAACAATTCATGCTGAGGAAAATGGACCATAATCTGCCACGCTGGTCCAGTGCGGGTTGGCAGATCGACCGTATTCAGCAGTCAGGGGCTTGAACCCCGGTCTATTCAAAGAGCGTCTGCTACTGCACTCCCGCTCCTGACCACTTGGCTACGGAGGCCTACTAATACCTCCCTGTAACTTCCTCATTCATTTCACAGATATATGTGGTAGTTCCATTTTCAGTGATGTTCATTTCCTCCCATAGTCTGCTAAGCTGTACTTTTTTTGATAGAAAAATGATTATCAGTTGTCTCAACCACCATTCATTTCATTTGCCCTAATTATTCATCCTATGATTCCTTTTACTTTAATGGTGGTACCTGTGTATATGTCTCCTCTTGTATATATTCCTTGTTGTTGACTTCCTGTTCTGGGATCTTTTTTTTTTTTTTTTTTTTTTTTCTCTTCTGGCCTAAAATCTGTTTATTCTATTCTGTCAATTTCACTTTTTTGCCTCTCTTGTTCTTCCAGTTCTACAAATCACTCACAGCTTTTTGACTTCCTTTCTTTGAAACTGAACATTCTCCAATCTGAATTTTCTAACAGTGTGATAATTTTCCTGAGTGATTTTAATGTTCATGACTCCTGCTGGCTTCCATTTTGTAGTTACATGGATCTAGTTATTCAGGATGCTCAGGCTTTTGCAGTTACTAATTGACTTACATAACTTGTTCTTTTACCTAGCAGAGTATTAGACTATCTTAACCATGCACACAATATTCTTTATTGTTTCTTCACTAATAGCCTTTCAAAGTTTACAGTACAGCCAATGTTAGTCATTCTCTAAGTACTTGAGTTCACATTTGGAGACAATG
This sequence comes from Mastigoproctus giganteus, assembly GCF_048544385.1. NCBI lineage: Eukaryota > Metazoa > Arthropoda > Arachnida > Uropygi > Thelyphonidae > Mastigoproctus > Mastigoproctus giganteus. Next base: position 126,592,044 of record NC_143584.1, read on the forward strand.
TCTCTTTTCTTTCATGATCATTCTCATCTTGTCATTTGGCATTACAATAATGCGAAGTGAATGATATGCATTTTCTGTTCCTCCTTTCCTTGGTGGAGTTACCATTTAAAATCTTGTGATCCTAATGTTTGCTCATATTGTGTTAGTGAAATTTCCTTGTGTTGTTGAAATCCTTTATTCTGCCCAAAATCTTCATTTTTGTTTTAATAAATGTGCTATGGCTGTTCAAGACAAGAATGTACTATATTGCTGTTGGCTTGTGTCCAAATCTCTAGCATCGTTTTCTGTGTACATTAAAGCTTGCAACATTTGTAAAATAATTATTAATGAACCTGAACTCAATTTGACAGTGTAAGCACAGTAAACTTAGGCACCCTAAGTGGTATATTTATTTCTTGCCCAGTCCAAATGATTCTTTCCTCCCCTCCAGCCACCATAAATTTTATTTATGGTTGTGGGGGTTGCACAAATTCATTTATTGTTTAAGGGAGTCCCACAAACTCATTTACCATTTTAGGGGATTTCAGTATCACAGAGTTTGAAAATCCCTGCAATACAGAATTTTAAATGGAGAAGCTGTTTCATTGAACAAAAGATTTTCTTTTCAGTTATGGCATTGTCTCTTAGGTGAGTGCTTACTGCCATTGTTTTGTTCAATATATATGGGAAATAAATTGCAATAAAGAATATTTAATTTCAGGCATAGTTCATTAAACAATTTTATCTGTAGTTAATTAATCTGTTATTTTATCTTATGGAATTTTATCTGTAGTTAATTGGTATTTAGTTTAAATTTTATTATATTTTCTTATTTAACTTTGACTCCTTTATTCCACCCAATGAAAATTCTAGGTAACACCTCTGCTTTAGGCATAGTTGTGTATAATGCTCCTTTTCATAAAAAAAAAAAAAAAAAAGTGGTACTGTGGTCCTACAATATTTTTGTTGTGTAGGGGTAGGGATGGGATTGGAGAAAGTGACCCTAAATGTGCATGCAGCACTTCAAAAATGCAGAACATAACTGTTAATATAAATTTATTTTCTAAAAGTTATAATAAAAGTACAAGTTTTCAATAATTACAAGTTTGCATACAAAAAGTAGAAGTAAAACATTCATTAAGGTTAATGATGCTTTGTCAGTTTTTTTTTTTTTTTTTTTTTTTTCCCTGTTAAATACTAAATGGCTTGGTGTCAGATTAGTTATTATAGCAAACTAAATAAATGGGCTTGGTGTCAGATTAGTTATGATAGCAAACTAAATAAATGGGCTTGGTGTCAAATTAGTTATGATAACAAACTAAATAAATGGGCTTGGTGTCAGATTAGTTATGATAGCAAACTAAATAAATGGTCTTGGTGTCAGATTAGTTATGATAGCAAACTAAATAGCAAAATTGAATGTAATATAAAATGAACAAATCCATCTTTGGACAAAATTGCATAAGAGGCTCCAAATTTGAGGCATGCATTCAGGAAGTTTACTGTCTTGATTTTGTTTGCTTTTGGTATCTATTGCAGAATAACCACAAAGCACCCAAGATTCAACCAACTTTATTGGATTGAATTGATGTAGGGTAGGCCCAAGGAATAAATATATACCAAAATTGCTTTTGTCAACGATGAAATGACTGAGTTACAGTAGGGTTCATCTGCAAGAAACCTTTGTCGTGCTCATTGAGGAGCTGGATTATCATCAAGAGTGTATTTCAGTCAAGTAATTTGTCTGGCATTCTTGTCTCCTCTAGCCATTTTTGGAAACTGTGTATCATCTCTTTTTTATTCACCCGAAGTCTTTCAGGTAAATGAAAAAAAATTCTTATTTTCTCACTCAAAACATTTCTTTAAATTCTTATGTTTCTCACTAAATGTCAAATGTTTTGAAATTTATTCTGGTTTTAGCATTTTCAATGTATTCAGAAGTCATATGCTGCAGCCCCCAGGGGCTCACATCTGTTGAGTATGGGCTTGGCACACCCAGGGTCCCGAGCTGGATATCATCATTCTTCTCTTTCTTGGTAATTCCCTTCTACTTTAGACTCTCTCTCTCTCTCTCAGGGTAACTCGTGGAATTTTTTTTTTTTTTTTTTTGGCTGGTGCAGCATAAGCCTCAGGCTTCCTTGCACCATGTAACTAATAATAATAATTACCAATCTCTTTTCTATAGGTATTTTATGGTTTTTAATAAAAATTAATTTTGGACAATTTGGTGTGTCTTTTTTTTTTTTCCTTTTGGAAAGAGGAAACCCTTGGAATATGAGATAGTTAGAAACAGTTATGGATTTTTCCTAATATTGTCTAGGATTTTCTTGTCGTCATCAAATATTTGATCAAGGCTTTTGACCTTTTCCCCCCTATATGTATGGTGGGAGAAAAATGACGCACCATTTTGATTGAATGGATTAACAAGTTTTCTGTTTCCAACCAAGTGGCAGAGGCTAGACACTTTGTAAGTTTAGTGGTGAGTGGAGATGCTGATGAACTTAATTTCTGGCATGCTTTCTGCATTACTTTGGGAGGGACTTTTGGACATGCACTTTGTGATAACATGTAATTTGTCCTGTTGCTACTGCATTGGATTCTCTCATTTAGCTTAAAATTTCTTGCTTGTTTTGCCCTCCTACAGCTTTCTAAGAATTGAGCCACATCGTGACTTCACATAGTGACTGAGTGAGCCTTGACAAAAATATTAGCTAGCTTTGTTTCCAAGTCTTGATTTGTCCTGCCTAGAACTAAATGAATGTCAGATGAACTGTTGAGACATGTGACAGAGAAGAAAAATGCATGGGAGGATGCATATAAATTATCAGTTGATATGGAAGCCTATGGTAGATATATACTAGTCTGCAATGAAGTCACAAAGGAGGTTAGGCAAACCAAGGCAGATTACAAGAACTCTCTGGCAAAGAATGCCAAGAAAAGCAGCAAAGACGTTGACTTTACTTATATTAACAGTAAAACAAAGGGGACTGTATCGTATTGGTCCACTTGATGTTGGTGGTTTAATTGTGACTGATTCTGCTCTTGTTGCTGACAGGCTGAATAGGTATTTTGCCTATACATTCACATATGAGGAATTCTTTAGGAAGGGATGCCAGAAGTTTATTAAACTCTTACAGGGAGGTAAACGATTTTGTGATAACTGAGAGGAAAGTGGAAGAAAAATTGCTGAAATTTTTAAACATAAAAATGAATATACCTGACCTGGAATGGATGGAATCTATCCAATTATATTAAGCAAGGCAGCAAAGGAGGTAAGCAAACCCTTAGCTATAATTATGAGAGCATCCTTAGAGTTAGGTGAGGTATCTGTGGACTGGAGTATGTGCAAATGTATCTCTAGTTCATAAAGGGGATCGGATAATGACATGAGTAAGTGCAGACCTGTTGGCTTAACTTCTGTTCTAGGGAAATAATGGAGTTACTGGTTAAAAAAGTAATGCAGGAACATCTAGACAGGAGTACAGTTATACTTCAGTCACAGCATGGGTTTGTTAAGGGGAGACCTTGTCTGACCAGTTTAGTTGGGTACTGTGATGCAGTTACAGAAAAACTGGATGCAAAAAATAATTTTGATATCATATACTTGGATTTCAAGAAAGGTTGCACATAAAAGACTATTATACAAATTGGAGAAGTGTGGCATTAAGGAAAAGTTACTGCTATTGATAAAGTAATAGTTGATTGAGAAAAGACTGGTTATCAATGAACACTGTTATTAGTGGAATCCCACATGATTGGATGTAGGACCCATTATTGTTTTTTGTATTTATTAAGGCCTCAGCTGCCAATGCACCATTATTAAACACCAAATCAATTAATCAATGTATTTATTAATGATATTATGAGGGTATATTAGGCTTAATATCTAAGTTTGTAGATAATACAAAGGTTGGCAGGGTGGTTAATTGCAGTAATGATGGTATGCTACTGCATACCATTATTATGCAATAGAATCCAGAAAAATGAGGCAGATGGGCTGAGCAATGGCAGTCGAAGGGGTTAACAAATTAACTTTGACAAATGCAAAGTACTGCATATGGGGACAGTAACCCGAGAGTAACATACCGATTGTGTGGTACTACACTCAAGGTGGAAAATGAAAAAGACTGAGAGTAATTGTGCAGTCTTATATGAAGTTCTCAGAAAAGTGCAGACAGGTTGCCATGACAGCTCATTGGGTTTTGTCAGTGATATACAGGAATTTTGCTACCATCTATAAGGATATGATTACCCCATTGTATTAGGTAATGGTCAAGCTACACTTGAATACTACATACAGGTCTGGGGGACTCATTGTAGGAACGATGTAGAGCTTCTCGAATGGGTACAGAGAAGGGCAATGAGATTGGTGAGGGGGGAACATAGGGCTGCTCTTAACAAGAAAGGCTTCAGTCTGCAAATTGCAGCATCTGGAGACTAGGCACTTTCAAGGTGTTACGATTGAGGTGTTTAAGACTTTGAATGGCTTGAACAAACTCAGTGCTGATGGGATTCTTCCAATTGCTCAGATTATGTTCATGAGGAGGCATAAATTCAAATTGAGTAAAGATGGTTGCAGAATAGATTGTGGAAATTTCCCTTTAGCCAATGGGTGGTTGATTGCTGAAATAGGTTCCCATGTGTTGTTATGGAAGTGGATAGTTTCAATAAATTCAAGGAAGAACTCGACAAACTATTGGTTGGGATGGATAAGTGAAATTTTTTTCTTTTTTTTTTCTTTTTTCTAATTCTGTATAAGCTTGCTTTCTTGCATCATTTGCCACTTAATACTAATGTGTTACATGATTAAATGCCTTCATGTGTATAGGGTGGGTATTGCAAATTAGTGGCCTGCCTGAACTGAAATATCACAGGTGAAGGAAACAGTCTGAAAAGAACATGCCTTTTTTTGGGTCGTGTTTATTTTGACCTGTACCATATGAAGGAAATGTTAGGTGGATTATCATGCACTTTTTGTTAGTAATATTAGGATGGTGGCTGTTATACCCAAGTTGTGTCCATGGAGCAATGCTCGCCTGGCAACTGACAATTAGTTTGGTCACCATGGTGGGAGCCCGCTGAGTCCAAGTTTACTGACCTTGAATAGAGGTTCCTCCATGAGTTTTTCTCTCTCTATACGTTGAAAAGTGAGCCTGTATTTTTAGTTATCACCATTAAGAAGCCCCACTCTTTCTGTTCACTGTTCTCACAGCTGTAACCATTGTGTAGTGAAAGGGCCAGAGGTCCGAACTATTTATTATGCGATATAACTCCCTGGTGGATTGGTGACGGTGCAGCAATGAAATGAAATGAAGCCCTGTACAGATTCACATTACATTCTTGGATAGTGAGAAAGAATTAGTTTGGACATTTCTTGAAGTGTGTTATAAATTGATCCTAGATGCAAAGTAAATTTCACTATTGTAATTTTATTTATCAATCCTTTATACATGCCTCTGTCTTTCTTGAATGCAGTCTTGGACACAATCATTAGTAACATTTTTAAAATGAAGCACTATTGCTTCATAATCCATTCATACTGCAAAAACTGAAAGTTGGGTGGTATCTGAGTGCTGTGCCTCCATAGCCGAGTGGGCAGGAGCGGGAGTGCAGTAGCACACGCTCTTTGAGTAGACCGGAGTTCAAGCCCCTGACTGCTGAATACGGTCGATCTGCCAACCCGCACTGGACCAGCGTGGCAGATTATGGTCCATTTCCCTCAGCATGAATTGTTGAGGAGGCTTCCATCCTGCAGTGGGTTGATAATAGCTACACTTTACTTTTATTGAGTGCTTAGATTTGTGCTATTTTCAAAAGTTGAATTTGCAGTGAATTTGAATACATCTGTATTCTAAATGATGTAGCACCATAAATTGCTAATTTTAATCTATGATTGGCACAGTGTCATACAATAATTGAAGAAAATTTTTATCATGGTAATTTCTTAATTACACCACAAGAATTAAACACCCACTGTACCACTGCAAGGAACTGAAATTAAGTTAATTGTCAAAATATTCTTTGGTTATACTTTTTGTTATACTGGTACACTGAAAATTACAAATTAGTTAACAGAAAATCCTTTTTGCTGTTATATCATCTAATTTAGTCAAATCAATAAATAAATTTATGAGTACAGTAATTCCACAATCTGAATCAATATGCAGACATAGAAAATTAGTGAAGACTTTTGGCAGTGGGCTGTTCCTTCACCTATTTGGAATTTACGATTTTGGATTTACTATGTTCGTTCACATATAATAACTAGACTTTCAATTAATGGATTTCAGTGACATTTTATATGCAGATCTTTTAGTAAGATTTATCAAGGCATTCAAAAATTCATTAAAAGTGGACCAGTAGAAATTTAGTTTGTTTTTTTTTTTCTCCTGTAAAATTTTGAGTTATCTCTATTCATAAGTGGAAATATATTTCCACATTGTCAAGTATTGTCACCATTACTTGACAATGTGGAAACATTGTCAAGTAATGGTGTTTTACTATTACTTGACAAGAAAATGAGTTTATGCTTTGCAGCTTATGTTCTGTTAGTCCCTGAGAAGGTGTTAAGATAAATTCCTATTCAACAGGCCCATTCCCTCTCCCATACATAGAAACTGTTAGTTTCAGGTGTTTAAACATTACTTCAGAAGGAAAAGTTGGATCAACACCAAAGTTTAAGCATTTTTTTTTTTGTTCTTTGAGAAGCTTTTAAGACCAATTATTATGATTCTACCAAATTTGCCAGAAAAGAAATCCATATAAATGAAAATAGGCATTACTCTAGAAGAAAAAAAAGTTGGATAGATACTAAATTTTCATTGCATGTTTTGTTGAACTAGACCTAAAGCCTCCACAGGGAGGCTTTAGGTCTAGTTCAACAAAATCAGTTCCAATTTCACAATCCCTAGCCCCTCCTACAGAAACACTGCAATAAATGTGAAATAGTAATTGATTATTTTCAGAATTTCAATAGATTATTTCATGCTCCCTGTGAACCTATTTCTCTTCCATCCCCTTTAAAAAAAGTGCTATTGAAATTCTCATCTTACAGCTACTCATCACATGAATATTGCATGAAGTTTTCTAAACACTTCTTGAATACAGTATAGAAGTTTTTAACACCTGAGGTACATCATTTGATAATCAAACATGCCAGAAATGTAATACAAAACATATCACATAACTTGTCCCCCCCTCCCAGTTCACACATATGTAAAGTGTCAGATGCCTCACCATGTTTGTCTCCATATAGAAACTTTGCACCTAGTAGATAGACTTTGATGAAATTTTACATTAGATCTTTTAGAATGATTTGTTGAGTCATTCCAAATTTCATTAAAATCAAACCAATAGAAATTTTGTAATTTTTTTTTAAATAAAATTGAGTTATCTTGAGTATAAATTGAAGTACATTCATGCATTGCTCTATAAGAAAAAGTCAGAATGACACCAAGTTTTCAGAATATGCTCCCTTAGTGCTTTGGAAGGTTTTAGGATTGAATCCAATTTGATATCCACCATGAATTCCTCACTCCCCCATAAAAATCTATATTAGTTTCAGTCCCTCTCCGAGAAATCTGCTACATAAATCCAGCCTCATGGCTACCCATTACATGAATGTTTATATTTATGCTCGTGTGTTGGGTAGCCATAGTAAATACTTCTTGGGTAGTATAGAAGTGCTGTGCTGTTAAAAAAAAAAAAAAAAAAAAAAAAAACCCTACCTGATCAAACTGACCTTTGAATTTCAAGCTCTTGGTGTCAATTATCCATGAAGTAAATTATTCCAGTAATTTACAACTTGCTGTCTAAAAGAAAACTTCTTGCAATTCAGTCTGTACCTCTTCCTCCATAATTTAATAATAATTATCGGATCAGATTTCTTCCTTTTCATTGTTGGTAGTGAATAAAAAAATAATCAGATTTTATTCCTTATAATAAAATTATAAATGTACTCTGCCATACTACTCTATATCAGTTTCTTACAAGATGACATGTCACAGGGAGGTCCTGATTAAGTCAGAAGCTACCTAGGTGGCATATTTCTGGAGGGTAACGAATATAGAAACAATATAAAAAAAGATGAAAAGATAAAAAATATATATATTTTTTAAATATTATTACTATTAGCCATATGGTGCAATGAAGCCTGAGGCTTATGATGCACTGGACAAAAAAAAAAAAAAAAAAAAAAAAAAAAAATTACAAAATTACCGAGAGAGAGAGAGAGAGTCAGAAGTAGAAGGGAATCATAAAGAAAGAGCAGAATGATGATATCCAGCTCAGGACCCTGGGTGTGCCAAGCCCAAACTCACCAGATGTGAGCCCCTGAGGTTAACTTCTTCAGATTAGGCTAACCTAAGAAATAGTTCTGTAAGGATTGGTATTGGGACCACTGTTGTTTTTGATTTTCATAAATAACATCAGCAAAGGGGGCAGAGAATGTGATATCAAAATTTGTAGATGATATCAAGATCAGTATAGTAATTAATGATCAGCACCAGATTAAATGCCTTCATGTGTATAGGTTGGGTATTGCAAATTAGTGGCCTGCAAATTAGTTTTTAGGAGCATTAGCAACTAAGGCCATATTGCTCCGGGAATATGCGGTGGTCATTCCCTGACCTTTCCGCATCCTCCGTATTTGGTGGTGACGGGCTCGAACCCTGGTCTAATCAAGAAGCGTGTGCTATGCACTGCTGCTCCTTCCCACCTGGCTACGGAGGAGCCTTATCTTTTAATGCAACAAAATGCCAACGTATTGCCATAAATGGCAATACATTGATGGCATTTTTGTCTTACATGTAGCGAATAGCAACCCAAAATAACTTGCAACATTTGGTGGGGTTGAACAGTATTGGAAGAAAGAGATTTGAAGTTAATACAGTCCGATATGAAGTTTTCGGAGCAGTGTAGACAAGTGGCAAGGAGGGCTTAATGGTGTCCTGTTGATGATTTATAAAACATTTGCTTGTAGATATAGGAAAGTCATAAAACCACTGCATAAGGCAGTTGTGAGACCACACTTGGAATACTGTGTCCAGGTATGAAGACTGCACCCAAAGAAAGGCATTGAGTTTCTTGAAAGGATCCAAAGACAGGTACTGCATCTGATGATGATGATGGTCTTTGGCACATTATAGCCTTAGATGCTAATGCGCCAATAAAATCTAAATCAATCAATCAAAGCAAAGCATCTGATGAAATTGGACACACACACATTCTTACTCTTAGTTACACTAACACAGCCCATATATTTGCTTGTTTCATGATGACCCACAGCAGGGCTTAGGACTTGAAATCCCCTACACCTTGCTTTCTGGGCTGCTGCGTGTTCTGATAGAAGCAGTGCAAGGATCACTTTCACTTCTGCCTGTGGCTCTAGTTAATATATTAATCTGTGTATTCTCTCTCCCAAGTTATCAGTTTTTCGACCCACCTAGCATCAGCAAGTATTCTTGCACCCCCTTCTATTTAAGTGTGTATCCCATCCCTGTAAAAATAGGCTCTCCTGTTAATGAGCACAGACCATGCTGAGAAAAATTCTACTCCAAAAACCTATGTGTTGGCTGCAGAGCTTGGAACCCTTTACACACTGTAAAGGAGATTTGATTGAAGTGTATAAGGCATCGAGGGGAATATAAAATGAACAAGTATGAAATTTTCACTGTTAGGGGCTGTAATTTAAAATTGTGGGATGGCAGGTTTGGAGTGGTTGCAGGAAGTTTTCTTTTAGCCAGCAAGTTGTTAAATATTGGAATAAGTTGTCTCCATGGGTGGTTGAAGCTATGAGCTTGGGGAAATTCAAAGCTCAGCTGAATGGATACATGCACAAGGAGGGAGTCATAGGTGGGTTATTTTATTTTTTATTTTTTTTTTTTTATTTGGCCAGTGCAGCAAAAGGCCAAGGTTTTCTTGCACTATAACCATATGGGTAATACTAGTTGAACTTCTGCTTCTGTATGGCTGTTGCCTTTGTCCTCAGAATATTTGTGTTATTATTTTATGGATGCAATTATATTTTGGTCATTATTTAAAAATGTATTTGTAGCCCTTCAATTCATTTTTGAGATTTTGGCAGCTCATTACTATTTATAATACACTTCTACCCTTGTTTTTGTCTTCACTGTGCATCAGACTCAACATTGCACTGTGAGTCAGTTTGGTGCATGCACTGCCTTAAATTTAATATGCTTTTTAGCTAAGAGCATAATCCTCCTCCTCCTCTTGTTTGTCCTTTCTGTACACAATGTATTCACCATATTCAAATTCTGCATCCCTTATGTCTAGTGACACCATGTATCCAATATCTGCACATTGTCTGCATTTGATGACGGAATCAGCACTTGAAATTCATAAAATTTAATTACTACTATGCTTCTAGCATTAATGTACATGCAAGTATACAAACACCTGTTCTTACTTGTAGTTACCCTACCACATCCCGTGTATTTACTCATCATGGCAGTGTGCTACTGCAATAGGATCTAGAAAATTTGGGCAGATGGGCTGAGAAGTGGCAACTGAAGTTTAACATTGACAAATGCAAAGTACTGCCTATGGGTAGAAGTAACCCCAGAGAAACGTACCAACTCTGTCCTACTACACTTAGGGTGGTAGAAAATGAAAAAGAAATGGGAGTAATTGTGCAGTCAGATATGAAATTTTCTGAGCAGTGCAGACAGGCGGCCAGAGCAGGTCATGGGGTATTGTCAATGATATACAGGAATTTTGCTAGTAGGGAAAAGGTGATTGTCCCTTTGTATAAGGCAATGCCTTGAGTACTGTGCACAGGTCTGGCAGCCTCATTTTAAGGAGGATATAGCAAGTACAGAGAAGGGCAACAAGATTGTTGAGGGCAATGAAAGGGTGTGGTCTTACCAAGAAAGGCCTGAGTTCTGAAAATTGCAGCATCTGGAGACTAGGCACCTGCGAGGTGATTTGATTGATATGTGTATAAGGCCTTGAATAGATTGAGTAGGCTCAATTCTGATGGGATTCTTCTTCCTCTTGCTCAGATTACAAACCTGAGGGGCCATAAATTCAAATTGAGGAAAGATAGTTATAGATGTGCGGAAATTTGCCTTTAGCCAGCGGGTAGTTGATTGCTGGAACAAACTTCCATCTGTCATTGTGGAAGTTGATGGCTTAAATAAATTCAAGGAGGAACTGGACAAACGTTTAAAGGGCTTGGATGTGTGAAATGGTTTTTTTTCTTTTCTTTTCTTTTCTTTGGGCTGATACTACATAAGCTTGCTTTCTTGCATCACAAGCCTTGCATCTTGCATCATAAATACAGAAAACAATAATGGACCCAGTGTTGGGTCCATTATTGTTTTCTGTATTTATAAATGATATTGATGATGGTATATCGGGCTTAATGTCCAAGTTTTCAGACGATACAAAGGTTGGCAGGGTTGTCAAGGACACTACTGACACTATGCTGCTGCAACAGGATCTGGAAAGGTTGAGCAGATGGGCTGAGAGGTGGCAAATGAAGTTTAACATTGATAAATGTAAAGTACTACACATGGGAAACAGCAACCCCAGAGCAACGTATCAACTCTGTGGTACTACACTGACAGTGGTAGAGAATGAAAGGGACTTGGGGGTGGTTGTGCAGGCAGATATGAAGTTCTCTGAGCAGTGCAGATGGGCTGCAAGAGTAGCTCATGGAGTATTGTCAATGATATACAGGAATTTTTCCAGCAGGGATAAGGAGGTGATTATTCCATTGTATAAGGCGATGGTCAGGCCACACCTAGAGTACTGTATACAGGTCTGGAGACCTCATTTCAAGAAGGATGTAGAGCTGCTGGAACGAGTACAGAGAAGGGCAACAAGATTAGTGAATGGAACAAAGGGGTGCTCTTACGAAGAAAGGCTTAAGTTTTGCAAATTACAGTGTCTGGAGACTAGGCACCAGCGAGGTGATCTGATAGAGGTGTATAGAGCCTTGAATGGTTTAAGCATGCTCAATGCTGATGGGATTCTTCCTCTAGCTCAGAAAAATCACCTGAGAGGGCATAAATTCAAATTGAGGAAAGACAGATGTAGGATAGACGTGCGGAAATTTGCCTTTAGCCAGCTGGTGGTTGGTTGGTGGAACAGACTTCCATCCCTTGTGGTGGAGGTTGATAGCCTAAATAAGTTTAAGGCTCAGCTGGACAGGTATTTTGAACGAACAGAGGGGTGAAGTGGAAGTGGGTTTTTTTTTTTTTTTTTTTTTTTTGGCTGATGCTGCATAAGCTTGCTTTCTTGCATCAAATGCCTCTACTAATGCTAATGCTAAAGCCTCAACTACTAGTACTACTTGAAAGCTACAGTGTGCTGGCGCCCCATCTTGCTGATAAAACGCAAGTAATGTGGCTGCATCTGTTCCAGCTGAAGTGCAGCATACAATTCGATTATATCTAGGTAATTTGTGGAGGAAAAATGGCTGTCACCTGGCCGATGGACAGTTTGCACTACACGTTTACCATGGGACTATCATGCATGTGTCCACGAACTGAGTTGGGATTTTAAAATCCCCATATGCGACAATTGTGTCTGCTAACTTTATCAGACAGGTGGAATGTTGCTTCATCACCGAAAACAACATTTACTAGAAAAGTGCTCCTCTTCATCTATATGGTTGAGAATGTAAACAGCAAATAGCTCTCGTTGTGGTTTGCCTTGAGGCTTAATTTCCTGGACGATTTGTACTTTGTAAGCATGAAGTTTGTCTCTTTTGAATCACCCTCTACAGTGTTGCTTGCGGTACTGCAGCTGCAGTCTTGCCTGGTGGATAGATGTTTGTCAGACTTTGGGTAAACTCTTCCTGAATTTATCTACAGATAAATGTTTTGGAAATTCAAGAAATTAAGAATCTGTACACTAGGCCTATGTGTTCTTTTCTTTTGTGCACACTGATGAGTAAACTGTTTCAGTCATCACATCATTGATTGTTCTGTTGGTGGATCTTTCTGGAAATCCAGTTGAAAACCTCTTTTATGGTCACTGGAGACTTGCTATCCCACAGCTGCAACACACACACACACACACACACACACACACACACACACACACACACACACACACTGCTTTCTCCTGCACTGTCGTCATTTTAATACTGTACTGTCGAAATGCTTTGCTGGGATCCAAGGCTGCCAACCGCACGAGAAAAAAAACTTAGCTGTTTTGATAACTACAGCAAACCATTCTAAAATATCTATTTTAATAAAATTTTAATTGAGCTTCTGTATATTTTATTTGCATATAACCTGCCGTTTAAAGTAAAAAATCCTCCAGACATACCATTCTTTATGCTTGCCAACTATTATGTATCTACATAGAGGCACCAAGATCTTTGATTAACTAGGTTTCTCATTATTTTTAATTTATTATTTGTATAGGATACCTACTAAACTACACTTCAATTTTTACAAACAGTGGCTTTGTTAAAATCTTATAAAATATTATTAATAAAAATAATATTGTGAAATAGCTGAAGAAGCTGATTCTTGAAATTTGGCTATTCGTGAAATAGCTGTGTTATTACCCTATACATTAAAAAAAGTTTCCTCCTAGTGAGCCAATGGGAGAGCCAATTTTATTTTTGAGCAAATGGGAGAAGAGAGTGAGGCAGTTACGTCACTACAAGTGCAATTAATTATTGACAACTGCCTCCATAATGTTTACCAACCTCGTGCACTTGCTTCGCTGTCTAACATTTGATGTTCCATTATAACGGTTTTTTTTTTTTTTTGTATATTAATGAATATTGTATAATTGTAAATAGTTTAGTCATTTGTAATTATTGTAGTTAAATATTTTAGTCCTGATCTTTTGGATGCAACAATGTTCCTCATGCATTATGGAAACCCGAAGCAAAAAGCCCTTTCCTTAGTGACCTATGTGAACGCAGGTAAATAATTACATAGTGATATTTATTCGACCTTGAAAATGCCGTGTACTACAAATGCACAGGTAAATAATTACATAGATCATATCCTGATTAGATGTCGATCACAGTGACATTGTTTTTTTTGTCTGGTGGCCAGGGGTCTCCCCCGATTCTGCATTTTTACTCTGTGTAGAATACAATACTCTGCATAAGGCCAGGGTATTAGTGTGGGTTATGTTGTTCCTCTGGCCACTTAGCCTGGGGGGGATGTGAAGAACCATTAACAACCCCAGTTTCTATCACTGTCATGGGGAGGCAGATCAGGACACATTAGGAGAGAAGGAAGCTCTGGTAAGGTGAACCCTAGGTAGCATAGGCATCCAAGGAGAGCCCCAAAAAGAAATTTTTTTTTTTTTTTTTTTTTTATGGGTAGGAGATAATGGGGAGATAGGAAGAGGGTGGGATAAAAGGGGTAGAGAACAGAGGGGCAAGTGTTGAGACATTTGCCAGATTTAAAAGGGGATCCCTGGTACAGGACATCCATTCCGGTCCAGAGGGTGGGAGTTGAAATTGGGTAGTAGGGTGAGCCACCAGGAAAAAGGGAGTAGGGGCTGCACAGTGTTGGATGGGGAAGGAGCTCAACCACCCCTGGTGGTAGGAATAAAAGAACATAGGGAAAGAGATTCCTATGGTGGAGTGTACTTTTTACAGCTCTGTCCCATACTGGCCCTAGGGTTACCCTAATGGCCAGTGTCAGCATCCCATGCCATGCCACCTAGGAAAAGCTACAGCATGGTGTCAGCTTGGATAACCATGAGGCCCCGCATAGCCATCAGTCTGTGTGGTGAAGAGGCTAAGATAGAACATGCAATTAATGACTTTCATTCACTTCAGCATTCACACTATCCTACTTTTTAATGTTTTTTCTTACACTTTCTATTTTCTTTTATATATTAGATTAGATATCGATCAGTACAATTCGACAGGTGTCTTTTACGTAGAAAAGATTTGACTTACTCCGTCATACCTCTACATAATACGGAGAAAAGTGTGGGGGGGGGAGTTGGCGAGCAAAGCGGGCAGGGGCCGGAGCACCCTAGTTATTATTATTTACTCAATTTATTGCTTATGCTTCACCCCTGAACAGCCTTCAGCTAGTAGGGTGCCTATATACTGTTTTACAATATAACTTACAAAGTAAGCATTCGTTTCTGTAAAATAATACAACAAATAACATCCAATACCAGTAAAAAGCACATACACTCGTATATACAGTGACAAGCAAAAGATAGAGACATATAAACACATACGCATCGTAATATATATAACTAGCATGCATAATAATTTAAGACATTAATTCTCCTCAGCAGAGGAGCGAAGTAGGATTATTAAAACAGAGATATTCCATCTTGTAGGAGATAAATCAGGAAACTGCTACAGATGTATGTGATAGTACATGTCCTGTATCTTCTGGGACCCGTACGCGTTATCATCACAGAACTTGTGGGGGTCAATCTTCAAAATCATCGAATCATGGTTAAATTCTGTAGCGAGCTTCTTAGGGCAATTCACGCGTCATTTGTAAAAGACGCGGGACTGCCTAGTGCCCGCAACAAGATTGTGGACATTTGGGGCATTAAGCCGATCAGTGAGGAGCTGACATACATAATCGTATAAGTATTTCTTTTTGTTCATGCCAGGCCTTTTAAACCGAAGCTTTGGAAATAAAGCTCTTCGCCACCAAGTTCGTTCTATGAGTGCAGTTTTTGGCTAAAATAAATAAATTAATTAAAAAAAGTATACCACAACAGCCTCAGTTTGCCACAGTATGTGGAGGCTTTTCTGCGACTTTTTTCAGTTCCCTGAATCTTTGCCAATGCCAGATTTTAAGTGTTCAAGTCCTTCCCTCGCGACTTTATTTTTAGGGTCTTTAAAAGTATTTGCCCCAGGGTCCCAGACTATCCAAATCCGGCATTGCTTTTGCCCAGTATTTACGCGGAGAGAAATGTTTATTATTAACCTAACGTATATATTAAATATTTCGATTTTGTAGTCATTTGAAAAATTCCGTTCTTTGAAATCTTTGTGTTAGGAATACTTTCGTAATTTTCATTTTAATTCACTTATCCATTTAACAATGATTTTCCCTCTCCTTAGATGTGGACCTGTGTGTGGTTATGAACAACGAAACAGTGCTTGAGAGACTGGCAGCCAACGGGGACATTTCTAAGAGTTCATGCTGCTTACTGTCGACTCTACCGTTGACTTTTATGAAGGGCATAAAATGCCTAGAGCTCTTTGGGTAAAACCGGTTGGTAATAGTTTGTAGTTAAGAAAAAGAGCAATTTACTTTTCTTGTTCGGCAAAAGGAAGAAGAAGCAAAAAAAAAAAAAAAAAAAAAACATCCACGGATGTTAACAGGCGGATTATTTAAAAAAAATTTTTTCCCTGTAAAAACTCGAGTTTCTTTACTTGCGAACTTCACTGAAGCGATACTGTCTTGAATATATTTTCAGGTGCTAATTTCGAAACCACGCGTAATCATAAAGCATGTAGGCGGTTTCCGTGTAGATCTCGGATGTTTGCACCGATATGTGTTATCGTACTGTGCTTAATTTGATAGACCACTCCTCTCTTTATCTTTGCTGCCTTTGCGTCTGGTGTTGTTAGTGAACCAGTAATGGATTTAGCACTTTCTGGGCTCATATGGTATAAAAATACGAAATTACATACACCTGCTTGCACAAAGCATCAGGGAAGTGTATTTTTTAATGAATTAAATTTTAAATACTGTACATTGCAAGCTAACATCTCAGTGTTAAGAACGTTATCACTTGAAAATGTGCTTTAAATATCTTGATTACGTTATACACTTCGAGCATAGCATCTTAATCACTGTAGTAGTTCTGTAAGGTGGACTCGAAAGATATCTGAATGTAGACAATTTTTCTTACACTCAAAGCAGGGACGGTTCATTCACAGAAGTCGGAATTCTTAGTGTAACTTGCATTGTTGTTCTAAAACACCTCAGAGGTGTTCGTTTGGATTTATCGAGATCTGGTTCGCAGTATTCTCCAACTCTAGCAGCCTGGGTTTATTTGAAAGTTACGTGAAAGTTAGTCAAAGTGGGATAATATAACGATTTCGGGGAATAGTTGGGGTGCGTCTTTCCCACTGTCTGTAACTAGCTGGTTGTAGAGCATTGTCATGTTGATATACGTCCTCCACAGAATTGCCATAATTCAAGTAGGGGAATTGTAAAGGGTATCATGACAAACACCAGTACTTTCATGCACAACCAGTAGAGTTAACGAAACTCTCCAGATTATTTTTCCCCCACCATCACCAGAACATCGACATGGAATAATTCTTTATACTACACCCAGCTGCTCTCATCGGATGCGTGGGATTGTAGCATGATTCATCATTCCACATTACTATTGACTACTGCAGAAAGGTCTTTTGCCTCTGTTCTACCTGTCGTGACCAGCTTTGAAGTCTAAAGTTATGAGGTATCTATTTGGGCTTTACAGTAGCTGCACGGCTAAGGGTATCCCATTCTGTGCGATGTTTTTCGAATGATAGTTCCAAAACGTCTGTGAGCACAGTATTCAGTCTCATTTATATATACTTGTTATATTCAGAACAATAGTCTTTCTTGGTTAAACTTCATTATGGCAGCGTATTTTTGGCTGGCTTTTTAGCTTTTATTGTTCGTTTGTTACTATGTAAAATAATGATAATTTTTATTAACATAATGGATCGTTTAACAGTAATTAGCAATTCAGATAACTAGAGGAATCTTAAAACATTTATGCGATAATTAGTAGTAATTTAATTACTGTTTATTTTGTGTATATTTGTATTTCATATAAAGGGAATCAAAAAGGCATGATCCGTTTCTCTTATTTGCGAAGTAAAGTTTGTATCTTCCATCAGTGCGTGTGCCCGCGCGTGTGTGAGAGAGTTTTTGCTTCCATATATGACAGAATGCACGTTTACCAGCCCTGACGTCTATTTGACCTTGTTTAAACAGGAAGTGACCTGTCTTAACTAATTGTATACAGAATTGTCTCTGTAATATAGAAAGTAACCATTTTTTTTTTTTTTTTTTTTGCTTAAGTATGTTAAAAAAAAGTAATTTATCCGGAAGTATAAAGGAATGGGATTATGAACCATGATTGAATAATTACTATAGTTAAATTTAAGGCTGTTTTCTTTAATTCGTTTCCGACGCGTCTAGAACAATAGCTACGGCCATTGTTCTACCACGTCCTGTGGGAGAGGCTTGGCTTCGTTTCGCGTCTTGAGACAGAACTTTCATGGATTGCTCATTTTAATATACCAATGCCGAATTAGTCAGTCTGTGACTAATTTCATAGTTTTCTTCTATGCTTATTGGAATAGCCTAGTGGTCAGGTGCGAGGATGTGTAAGTACACGTACTTTGCGTGACAGGGGTTCAAGCCCGTGACTGCTAAATATGGTGCTGTTTATTGTATTCTCTCTATCTTGTGAACTCCTGACCCCGTGGTCGTCCAGGTGTATAAATAGGAAACTTATCCTTTAACTTAATTCGATTTTTGAGTGGATTAACTAAAAGCTACTTTTTTTTCATTTATATAAAAAAAGTGGAACAGGCTGCAACCATCACCATCAGCCTATTTTTAATGCCTTAAATTATGTTTTAGGTTTTTACACGACATCGCAACCCTTCGAAAAGTGAATTTGTGTAATTTTTCTTATGCTTTTTTTCCTTTTTAAATTTTTTCTGGGCCTTGGAATATTAGAGTGGATTTCACTTCTGTGATCAGTAAAAAGAAAGAAAAAAAAAAAGCGGTGACAAGCTGATTGCAGACTCCACCTTCGTTATGGTGAACTCTGTTGTCCCTTGAGGGAACTAGATAGCAACTTTTCTTCCCTCTTCTCCCTCCCTCATTTTTTATATCCTTGTGCACAGTTTCATTTCTATCATAATAACTTTTCCAGAATGAAGACGTAGAAAGAACGCGGACAGTGCCATCTGATTCTCCCCTAAGGCATTCTGCTCTGTCAGAAGCGACCCTTTCGTTTTAGAGAGCTTTTGAAGGTTGTGTTCCTTTGAACGATGAGAATGTCAGTTGCATTCTGGTACTTAATATGGATGAAAGGGGGGGAGAGAAGGATATGATTTAATTCTAAATTTATAATTATTATTGTAATAAATTAAAGGTTCCATATCTTTATACGCGTATATAATCAGCAGAAACGTTAGATATATATTTTGCATTTTTGAATGAACAAGGAAAATGAATTCTTCCTCCGGAAGCAGTAAAAGTTCCTGACTCTGTTACATGACATATCTTAAATAATATTCTATCCAGTGATTTTAGTTACACTGAAATAACAGGCAGCATTTCATGTATTCAGATAAGTTGGCTGTGAGCTTTTTTCTGATATATAATTGTTAAAAATATACGACTTTAATAAAATAAAGCTTTTTTTAATATTTAGTTGTATAAAGTAAGTTCATTAAATACAAAAAATAATATATCGTATAAAAAAAGTTTACGAAATGCACCTGAAGTTTTTGATCACGACTTAGCTAAATCATTTTCAGTTAGTAAATTAATAGTGTCAAATGATACAAGAAGGCAAGCTTATAAAGCATCAATAAAAAAAAAAAAAAAACCGAACACCTCCCATGTCACCTTGTCCATCCTTTAACAAACTGTTAGAAGGGTTGGACAGGATTCATTCTTCCTTGAATTTATTCATTCCACTTATACAACACTAGATGGGAGTTTGTTCCAACAATCGACTACCCGCTGGCTGAGGACAACTTTCTTCACGTCTTAATTATGTAATATATGTAGTCAGTGTAAATAGGAATGCAATGATTAAGTGTCAACTTACTGTTACTCAACTTTATCCTATGTGTTTGTTATAAGACGTTTAATTAGTTTAATTATATGTGTTAATCCATGGCCGTAACTATTCGGGCTGTGATGTGTACTATTGCTATGTTTTATTCTCCATAGTCTTTGTAAAGATAGAAACATACAATAATGGAAATGGATTTTAATAATAATAATCTATCCTCCAACTAACCTTCCTCAGTTTGAATTTGTCCCCTCATATATGTAGTCTGAGCAAGAGCAAGAATGCCATCAGCGTTGAGCTTGCTCGATCCATTCAAAGGCTTAAACACTTCAATCAGATCACCCCACAGGTGCCTAGTCTCCAGGCGATGAAGTTTTCAGAACTGAAACCTTTCCTGGTAGGAGTACCCCCATTCCTCTCACTAATCTCTTTGCTCTTCTCTGCACCCGTTCCAACAGATCGAAGTCCTTCCTAAAATGAGGTCTCCAGAGCTTTGGGCAGTGCTAAAAATGCATCCTGGCCAGTGCCTTATGCAATGGGATAATCACTTCCGTATCCCTGCTGGCAAAATTCCTTATATCATTGACAAAACCTCATGAGCTGCCCAGACAGCCTGTTTGTGTTACTCAGAGAACTTCATATCTGGCTGCACAATTGCTCCCATTCCTTTTTCATCTGCACTACCCTGAATGTGTTACCACTTTAACCTGGGATTACTGCGCCCCATATGAAGCACCTTGCATTCGTCGATATATAAACTTCAATTGCCACTTCTCATCCCATCTACCTAATTTGTCTGACTCTTGTTGTCTTTATTGTTGCTAAGTACAGTACTAAATTGTCTTTATTTTTGCTAAGTACAGTACTATAAACAATATTACTCACCACGGCCACATGGCTAGGCGTATTAGCTTTAGGTAAAATATATTTAATGATGCATAAAATTCGGAAAAAATTATGGCAGTGTCTATGGCTAGGATCAAAACAGAAAGACAAGAGGCCAAGAATATTTAGTTACACAAATTTGATTAAAAATGCATACGTAATAAAAGGAAAATCAGGAGAACAAATATTTATATTGTTGTGCGTTACCACTGAAAAATATATAGTTGTGGAGGTGAATCAAATTACAAAACAAGGATTTTGATCCGAAAAAAATCAGCTGAAAGAGGTGGGAGCGAGTTTTGATGCCTTATATGTCCTTGCTTCAGGAAAGAAGCACGTACAATTTATGTTGTAGTTCTGTAATTACCGCGCGGCTCGAACATGCGATGTGGATGGTTTGGCTGATATTATGTGATCTGGCACAGTTTGTACCACAAAATATAGGAAGAATTATTTCAGTTATGCAGATGTGATGTAGTCGAGGAGAATGCGACGGTATTTCTTATCAGTAGTCATCTTCTGCAGGTCAATAGCAAGTGACTGTGATTAGCCACCCTGCTAACCTTCGTATCATCTGCAAACTTAGACGTTAAGCTTGATATGTTTTTTTTTTTTACTGTCATTAATAAAAATAGAAAACAACAATGGGCCCAACATCGAATTCTCGGGGACTCGATTAAAATTAGTCCAAGAAGAGCAGTGCCCATTGATAACCACTCTGTTTTCTCCCACTCAACTACCCCTTAGCCCTTGTGGGTAGTACATTTGGTATAATCACTGTCCTTTCCACACCGGGTTGAAAAGACCCGAGTTCGAATCCCGTTAATGACGCGAGGAATTTTGATGGGTCTTTTTCACAATATGGCTGAGTTAGTCCGTCTCAGACGATGGTCACATGATTTTATTTTCTCGTCCACCAAATAGAAAATCGACCATGAAACACGCGCAGTTTACAGAATTAATATATACAGCGCAATATGGCCTAAGGTGTTTGCTGATGCATCCAAAACCCAACAACAACCAACCAATCCTCTATCCAGCAGTCTTGTATAGCAGTTATTATAATTTTTTTCTGTAAGTTTTCATCCAATAAATAATAAGTAAACTATCTGTGTGCATGTAATTATTACTTACAGGATGGTCGTAACGTGTTTTGACGTAAACATATCAATTTACGTACAAGAAAAATATGATAACCATGTTTTATTGCGAGACTTCAAAGGAAAACGAAATATGGAAATTAACTTGTGCGTACCTTAAACACTTCGTGAAAGATTAGCATCGTGTGCTATGATTCGCATATATGGAATTCCTGATTAACGAAGTGATAAAACTGCCCTTCTCTTCAAAACAGGGCAGTTTTCATGTCTACTATATTATCAAAAACGGTAATAATACTGTGGCTGGTCTCTGGGCCTTAATGTGAAGAGAACAAAGATGAAGAGAAGCATAGGTTTGCCTGTATCCAATCCTTTAAGTCAGCGGTCTGCAACCCGCGGCTCTTTAACGTTTAGCCCACATGAAGCACAATTCGAAATGGAGTTAAGAGGACTTAAAAATCAAGGACATGTGGAGTGCAAAACCCGCACAGTCGCGAGGTAAGATCACTGCTCACCAAGCGTAACAACCCCGGTTCGTGCCCTCAACACGAAATGCAAAAAAAAATGCAGAAAAATAAATTCTGAAATTACCACTGATGCCATCGAGAGAAAAACAAACCAATTCCAGTAAAATAAAATTTTTTTCCTGAACCCCACTCAAGCAATGGTAAAGTCAAACGCCTGTACTGAGAAGCATTTCGTTCATACCGTATCCCATTACAAATTACAACAATGAATTAAAAAAACATGAGTACCACTTATCAGGTTAATAAAGAGTTCCCACAAGGAAGTTTCTTGTCTGCTACACTATTGTATTTGCCATGGCATTTAACCCCTTCTTACAAAACAGTATGCAATTCTGTGGCATGGAAGTTTCGTTACATCGAAAGATCAGAAATTAGCTGGCTACCTGTGATAAAGAAAGAGAACACTAAGATAACATAACTTGAAAAATACAATACCTCCGTAGCCAGGTGGGAAGGAGCAGCAGTGCATAGCACACGCTTCTTGATTAGCCCGGGGTTCGAGCCCGTCACCACCAAATACGGAGGATGCGGAAAGGTCAGGGTATGACCACCGCATATCCCGGAGCAATATGGCCTTAGTTGCTAATGCTCCTAAAAACCAAAAATAAACAATAATATAAACAATACCTGGATCGTGCTGGATAAATCTAAACGAAAATAAAACGACATTAACGTGGGTCCTCAACACGAAACTAAGCTTTTATCATTTCAAGAGGTATTCTATATGCCAACCTAAAAGCCAGGCCTTGGAGACAAATGGTAATCACAAGAAATATCTTAACACTTGACCAGATTTTGAATGGAATACTGGATCGAATATTAAAAATAGCTCGAATTTCTTTTTTTGAAAGTTGAAAATCGGATACTAAGATCGGAAGAGAAACAGAGTGAATAAAAGATGGTCGCTTCTATATCCAAAATAAACACATCGCTCCGTTTTACACAGGGACAGTTAGACGTGGGGGGGGGATCAGTTATCAATAATCATCTTTATCTTTACTCATAATACATGTAGTGCAACGTTAATTCAATCTTAACTGTTAAAATCTGCAGATCTTAGCATGTAAAAACACATGCAAAGGCTGTAAGGAGCATATCTAAGGGAAAATCAATTGATATCAATATTAATTAATAACAGTAATGAAGTTATGAAAAGAACAAAGGAAAGCTCATCTCGGAACACATTCATTACCTCTATTTGAATTGCCCTATTTGGCCCTGACGTCTTTTTGTAATTTGTGTAGACGCAGCCTTTTAGATAAACCAGCATCAGTAGAGTTCCAATTGTGTACTGAGAGTCGGCCACTACATTTCAAAAGCTTTACCTATGTTGATTCCTACAAAATATTCTCTTAATAATACAGAAACTTTCCAGAGAGTTATTACATTATTAAGCATATGTGGGTGCGCCATCCTTTTGAAAGATTCCCCCCGATACCTTTGTGTCAAGTCTGAATGTTTTCGAACATTTGCATATTTCCGTCCATTCACGGATACAGTAACGAAGTGTCCAGTAGCAATTCTTTAAACAAGTACCATCCAAATATGAAAGAGAATGTCAAACCGCATCACACTTTTACCTTCTCATCATGTAATGTTATGTCGGTTGTTGTATGTGGATTTTCCCCAGCCCACAACAAATACAGTTATGGTATTAATACCACCATTGAAGATAAAAGTGACGGACATAAAATGTAATCTGGCCACTGTTAATCATACAAGTTGTTAGCTATATCCATATGTCACATAGTCGGCAATACAAAGGTATGTGAAACATACACACTGACTTCTGGGTCGGAGGGTAACAAGTGGAACTGTTTTGAAGTTAAGGATGCAATTTCAGTATCTTTATCATTGTTTTTATCTTGCACTGCATTCTCCTAGGGGGTGAAA
The DNA here is from genome assembly GCF_048544385.1 of Mastigoproctus giganteus. Classification (NCBI taxonomy): domain Eukaryota; kingdom Metazoa; phylum Arthropoda; class Arachnida; order Uropygi; family Thelyphonidae; genus Mastigoproctus; species Mastigoproctus giganteus. Next base: position 126,616,177 of record NC_143584.1, read on the forward strand.
CTGAGAATAATTCCCTTACAGTTTGGATAATCTAGGCACCGGATTCTACGCGTCTCGAAAGGCCTTTTCGTTTTTATTCAGTAACGCTTCCAGTCTATCCAAATTTAGCTAACAATGACTTAAAGCAGGGCTCGGCACCCTTTTTAGAGTGAAGAGCCATTTTTAATCTAATTAAAAAAAAAGAGAGAGAGAATCCGAAGAGCCGCACCTCAGCTCAAGCTGGGGGGGAGGGGGGTTAAGAAATGGAATAGAGCGGGAAAGTGTTTTATTAAAAATGTATATTTTTTAAAATATTATTTATCAATACTGAAAAAACGTAAAAAAACAACCAGTTAGGTACGAATTATTTTGACTTTTACTGCTGAACTTCTTGAGCGAGTGTCTCAACATCACGCAAATATGCCGTCATTTTCATCTCTAAAGATGCTGAGAGACTCGCATTGTTCAGACGAAGTCCAGAGGAGAATTGGACAAGCACTTTTTGGCGACGAGGAAAGTATGAACGATACAAATTTTTATTTTATTTTATTTATGTATTATATATATATTTTTCAGATGAAATAAAAAGCACACTTTCCTGCATCATTTTGCCATAGGAATACTAATTATTAATACTAACTGCATTGCAGTATTGGAAGAAATGTGTGCTGCTCCGATGAGACTACATTTAAAAATAATACCACACAGTCAACTGGTGTGAGTCAACCGTTTTATTGTGAGGCTACGAACTTTCTAATACCCCTTTTAGATGTGGGAAATTTGGCCCGACGGGCTGGGAAATGGCAGTTGAAGTTTAACATTGACAAATGCAAGGTACTGCACTTGGGTAGCAGTAACCCCAGAGTAACTTATAAACTGTGTGGTACTACGCTAAGTGTAGTGAAGAATGAAAAAGACCTGGGGGGTATTTGTGCAGTCAGACATAAAATTCTCCGAACAGTGCAGACATGCTGCCAGGACAGCTCATGGGGGTTTTGTCAATAATATACAGAAACTTTGCTAGCAGGGATAAGGAGGTGATTATCTTTTTGTATAAGACCATAGTTAGGCGGCATCTTGAGTGTTGTATACAGGTCTGGAAGTCTTACTTTAGGAAGCATGTAAATCTGCTGGAACGGGTGCGGAGGATAACCAGATTGGTGAAGGGAAAAAATGGGTGCTCTAGCCTAGAAAGGCTTCAGTTTTGCAGGTGCCTGGTCTCGCGTCTCGAGACCAGGCACCTGCCAGGAGATCTGATTTAGGTGTTTAAAGCCTTTAATGGATTGAGTAAGCTTGAATGTTAATGGTATTTTTTCACTTGAGGACTACACACATGAGGGGGCATAAATTCAAGTTGAATAAGGATGGTTGCAGGATAGATGTGCGGAAATATGCCTTTGGCCAGCGGGTGGTTGATTGTTGGAATAGGCTTTCATCTGTTGTGGAAGTCGATGGGTTGAATAAATTGAAGGGAGAAGTAGATACCTTTTTGGAAGGTACAGATGGTTGAACCGTTTTTTTTTTTTGGCTGATGCTATACAAAGTTTAAGCTTGTATAAGCTTGCTTTCTTGCATCATTTGCCATTACTACATCTTGATTATACCTTTGTTAACATCACGTTTCTGACCTTCCGCCCGTCCCTGGATCACTTGCATTACTTCAGGAGTAATGCTGTTAAGCAAAGTTAATAATCGCAATGTAACTGTGTATCAATTGTTAGTTTTCTCTTAATGGAAATAACACGCGTAGGAAACCACTGTCTTTTGAAGTCATGAGTAAGTACATTAGTTTCATTTTAATTTTTGTCGATGTCGTCATATATTGTGCCCACTCGGACAACTTTTAAATATTATATACATAAATAATGTGTGGGAATGTAAAACAAAAATTCTCTTGATCCTGTTATTGTTGATTAAAAGAGATGTCCTCTGCTGGATTATTGCAATAGCATTTTTTGAAAATTTAATATCTTTTCTTTGCTAAGGTATTTTATTCAGCTCTGCTTTTTTCATTCTATGTATAGAATTGAGCTGACTGATTCGTAGAATGACACTTTAGTTAAAAAATTTTATTGTTAACTTCTTTTAAGTCTTCATTGAATTTACGTGTGATGGGGAAGGACAAAATAACGGAAACACATAATATGAAAGTAGTAATTTTTGTAATGGCTGTATGAACGGCGATTTTTTTTTTTTTTTTTTCTTGCAGGTAGTACTCTGAAGGAAAATCGATAAAGGCTGATGTTTATTTAGAAGTGATATAAAAAGGTACATGAAGAAAATGACCGACCTGTCTGAATTCCGCAGAGGTCAAATTGTTTGTGCACGTTTAGCAGGGGCATCAGTGACTAAAATTGCTGTTTTCTTTAATGTATCCAGAGCAACTCTATCGAAAGTGATGTCTACACTCACCAAGTGTGGAAAAACAAACTATGGCAGGAAATCGAAGTTCACTGAAAGAGACCGCAAGATACTGCCTCAAAAATAACTGCAGAAATAATGAATCTCAGCAATCCAGTTTCTATCAAAACAGTTCGGCGAGAACTTCATAAAGCTGAAATTTATGGCAGGGCCGCTATTTCCAAGCTATTCATGGTAAGGTAAAGAGGATGCAATGGTGTAAGGAGCACAAAAACCGGACACTTTATGATTAGATACATGTCATATTTTCAGACGAATCATCATTCCTACTTTTTCCAAAATCAGAGAGAGTTTACGTTTGGCGAATGCCCGCCAAAGGAAGCACATCATCCTGACAGTCTTGTGCTAACAGTCAGTCATGGAGGAGGATCATCATTTGGACAGCAGTATTCTTTAGGTCTTTCTTCACATCGAACGGGCGAATTACTTCCACTGATTCCCTTGGTATTCTGAGAGTGACCAGGTTCATTCTGTGATGCAAACGTTGTTTATCACAATGAATGCCATGGTTCAAGATGATAATGCTCCAATAAAGATACACACAGCCAGATGTGTCCATTTTAGTTTGAGGAGAATGAAACTGAGGCAAAGCATCTTCCGTGGACTGCACAGTCACCAGACTTGCATATTATTGAGCCACTGTGGGCATATTTGGAGAGGAGAGCGAGAATGAGATTTACTCCACTTTCATCAGTCGAGGAACTTGCAACGTTCCTCCATGAAGAATAGTCCACTATTCTCTTAAGACAATTCAAGATTAAATTGGAATTATTTCACGTAGAATACAAGCTGTTTTATAGGCAAAAGGGGGCCCAACACCATATTAGTGCATAACTGTGACACTTATCGCAGGTTTTCCATTATTGTCCGTCCCCTGTATTTGCATGTAATTTTTTCTGTTTTTTTTTTCTTTTTTCTTGCACTTTTCCAGACATCCCGTAGCTCTCCTAAATGATAAAGCATAATGACTGTATGGTGCACTATGCATCGTACGAAGAAGCGACGGAAGATTGAAAATTGATTAGCAAATAAGAGATGTTATCATTGACTTTGAAAACGAAAGGATTAATTTAGAAAAACTGTTTAAAATATTTGGATATGCATAAAAATTATACTCTTTATAAGTCTAAAATGTTAAAAATTCTCATTATCATTCTTTTCGTAATTACATCCTAGTTTATCTTTAAGAGGCATTTTCAAAGGTTTCCTACAAAATTCGTAGCGATTTTTACCTAACGTTAATGGGTGCAGAATTGAGACTGGTAAATATCACATTGGGATCGGGCGAAACTTGATGGCGTTGAACCAGTCTGTAGCCGCCATACTAAATACGTAGATAACTCCAGTTTCCGTTCGTTTGTAACTTCCTAATGTCTGTGAGCAGTGGTCGTCTGCACAGGCTTGTTATAAAAGGATGTATGTATTTTGTGTTAGATCGAGACCTAGAACAGGAGTTCAGCTCCGCCCCGCGTTAATGTGAAGGTACAGATCACTGCAGAAAAGGCCAGATATGTAAATAGTGTAGGTTCGTATGAGTAGTTAGTATTGTGTTGGTGTGTTGTTCTGGTCTCTTGGATACCCGGAAGCGGGAGTCATAGGTATAAAAGGATGTGGACACGTGTTGTGTCTTATGTAAGGCGGTCACTAAATGTTAGTTCATCTTCGCCATGGTTCTCTGTGATGATATAATTTTTGTAAATGAGCTAATCAGACCCCCAAGGAATAATTCCAGAAATATATCAGAACAATACATTCCAAAAGAAAGGAAGCAAGCGCAGAAGGAAAGGATGGAGAATTTTTACAAAATAATGGGATAGCAATAGCTCACCCCAAAAAAAAAAAAAAAAATAATAATAATAAACGTCGGTAATAACGGAACACAACGCTTAGGAAATAAAGCAAACGGTTAAAGAAACAACAAGCCTGAAAGCTTAAGTTTCAAATCAAAAGGCGTGAGTTTCAAAATCATGTACTGTACTGTAACATTTAAGGACTGCCATTATAAATAGAATAATAAAAAGTCTAAATGTCAAAATAAACAAGTGTGATTAATTAAATAAGTTTTATCAGAGGCTCACATCTGGCGAGTATGGGCTTGGCACACCCAGGGTCCTGAGCTGGATATCATCATTCTTCTCTTTCTTGGTGACTCCTTTCTACTTATCTCTCTCACAGGGTAACTCGGGAATTTTTTTTGCTGGTGCAGCTTAAGGCTCATACTTCCTTGCACCATATGGCTAATAATAATAATAATAATAATAATAACTTTGCTCTTCTGGCCTGCGTGCCGTTCTAGGAGCAAGTTTATTACTTTACATTGAATAAATATTTTTTTAAAAAAAGAACACTGTATGTCAAGTGCAGCTAGTAATAATTGAGATGCTTTCGTTGAATTTGTCCATGGAGAGAGAGAGAGAGAGAGAAAGATTCTCTTTTGGTGTTTCCTGACGTCATTCAAACATCGATCTGACGTCAAGTTTGATCACTCGATAAAAATGGTCAACTTCCTTAAATAGCACATTGCAAAGGGTTAAATATAGACAACGCATGGATAGTGACAGTGCTGCATGAACTTACCGATTTTGTTAGCGCTTTTTCCGTTTTCTGCATATGCGTATATGTTTATGCATTCAGTGAAGGAGAGTAAGACACGTAGGAAAACCAACTTCGTCGTAATTCGTTAAGCTATTTTCTTTTATGTACGTAGTTCGATTTTTTTTAAACTGTCATTTTAAATATTGTCTTTTTATATATTATGCCAAGTTCGTTAAAACATGTTCAAGGAAAAAAAAAAGTTTTTACCAATGGTCTGTTTTAAATTAAGGTGTGTTAGGCTCCCTCTGACCATCATGTGAAGATTGTTAGGGCGTGTTCGTTCAGGAGTCTTAACATAAAGGAACCTTAGTTGCTATATGACCACCTCCCTTTTTTTTTTTCCTAAGAAAAAGTACATATTCATCAACGTTTAGTCTCTTTAGCAAAATTATATATAATCATATATACTAAGTAAAGCCTTATGTTCATTGAAAATTGCATGTTGTCGACTGCAGCAATACACTGAATGATGCATGTGCAAAAAAATATACTAAATCTAAATTAGTGTGAAAAACTCCTTGTGAAAGATACACACAATATATTAATCATCTTAATAATTCAAAACCGGAGTGAGAATGGGTGGGGGAAACGCCCTGAATATCTCTACTTTCTCTCTAACCTACAATATTTTTCACTTTTGTGTGTGCCAGTTCTCTGGCCATTCGTAGCCGCAGAGAAACGATTGATTGCTAAAATAGAACGTCTTAAATCAGGCGTCCTCGGAACATTAGCACATACTAGTTTTTTTGAAATTTAATGCACATACTTTAACTATTCAGTACTAATTCATAGGACGTGTGTATTCTATACTCGGCAATCTCAGCTGAGTGGATAGCGCAATTTAATTTAGATCAGAAATAAAAATTTAATTTCACTGAGTGAATTCGGGAGCAAGCTTTCGATTGCATATTAACTTAAGTACACTTTTTGGTAACTAAATAATCTAAAAATATTGCCGAAGTTAATTTTAACAATTTTATTAGATAATACAATAGCTCTGATTCCTATAACTTCCACAAAACATTCGTCTCCAACACGAAGCCAAAATGTGAACCAGTGCTGCCGATTGGTCTGGCGGGTGGGGGAATGGTATGCTTGCCTAAGAAATAAAGGTTGTGTTCGAATCCCACCTGCAGTATAAGGGTTACGATTGCCCAATATTTTTTAATATGAGATATAAATGGGGAAATTTTATTTCAGCAATCGAATTTCCTTAAAAACTATATACATAATACCGTACTATTTAATGTTCTGCTGTGAACTTGTCTTGCATGTTAACAACTGAATAATTTTAGGTTGCGAATGAATACTAGGTGTGGCAATAACGATCCGGTACTAGTGCAATAAAAAAGAACAAAAAGTGAAGGGGCTCAAAAATGGTTTTATTTTTATTCAAATTACTACCTAATTGAATGCACTTAAAAAGCTTTAATATTCAGTTCGGCTGTTACGTTTTCCTTAGGTCTTTAGCATCCTGCAATCTTTTCCTTTTGATACCAGTTTTCACCTTAGAAAAGAGGAAGGAGTCCTCTGCTGCTAGATAGGAAGAGTAGGGTACATAATTGATATGTACAGTGGAATATTTCTCCACATTTCTTCAGAAACTGCAAATCCTATCTTCCTGTCAATAGCTTGGCCAGGATAAAATTCCTTTAATTTCGAATAAAACAAGAAGTATGGTTTTCATTTTTGATTTCGACATTCTTGCTTTTTTGGTGTGGCGATTGTTTTGTTTTCCACTGCATTGACTGTCTTTTAGTTTCTGGGTCGTACTGGAATAGCCATTTTTCGTTGCAAGTAATTACAGTACCCCAGGTCTGGATCTTCTTCAGTTTTTTTTTTTTTTTCCCCAAAACATCTTTACAAACTTGGAGTCTTCTCATCCTTTGATCTTCATTCAAAAAATTTTTAACTATTATCTGTTGCAACCATTCTAATACTTAAGCAATAATCACTTCTAATCAGTCTCTTTACCCGATCCACATTTTCAACAGTTTTCATGGATACCAGACTGCCTTGTCGTTCATAGTCTTCCACATTTCTGGTATCCGTGAAAACTGATGAAAATGTAGACCAGGTAAAGAGACTAATTAGAAGTGATCATTGCTTAATATCGTTCAGAGTCTTCCACATTCTGTCTTCCTTCTAGAAATCTTTTACAAACTCTTGACATAGTATCTTCCCCATAAACTTGGCATAACAACCAGGGTCGGGCCGTTCTGAGGGGGCAAAGGGTGGACATGTGTTTTTGTAAAAGGCGACTCCTAGAACGTCGGTTCAACTCCACCTCGTGTGTGTGTGTATATATATATATATAATCTTTATTGTATACAAAAGTAGTACAGTATATACAATGCACCCTTCACAGCAGCAATGCCAGGGGTTTTACATTGGCTGGTACCCATATCGACGGGACCCATATCGAGGTTCAGGCTCTTCCCCCAGAGCTAACAATAGAATTAGTGTCAGATTATTTACAGATATTATGCTTTTGACAGTATTTACAATGTATTAATAAATATATTAATATTTATGGTTATGATAGCTGTGTGACAACGTTAAAGATAGTAATTTTCTTAGCAGGCCTGACGTAGCCGAGTGGTCAGGAACGAGAGTGCATAGCACGCGTTCCTTGAGTGGACCGGGTTCAAGCTCGTGACTACTAAATACGATAAATATTTGTATTGACGATTTATTGTAAACTCTATTGACTTGGTTGTCGTGCCGGAGTATAAACAGAAAATTTATTTATTTATATTCATAAAGATATTCACATATTCTTGACTTCATTCACAACACATTCATAAAGACTTCATACTTTGAACATTATTTACAATATATTGAGCATTATTATGTTGTCCATATCAATGTGCAGTTTGCCTGGCCACGGTAAACTGCACATTGATATGGACTCTTAAGGATCTGTCTTCGGTACCTCTGATCCTTCGCAAACCTGCAGAGGTTGCCGTCAATTGATTGGATTGTGGAGAGCATCTGACTGGGGAGAAAACGGCCACTAAGGGCTAGTGTGTTATAGTGGGCTGTGAGCGTAGGAGCTGACCTCAGTCCGGGTAGAGAGATTCTCCATCCGCACAGTTCCCAGATGCTTGGCTCCGAGACCATTCCAGTCGTTATTTTGGCAGTGAGAACAAGGCGTTTTTCCAATACAAGATCTGGAAGTCGGGCAAAATTTAGTGAGATCGCCATTGCAGTTGTCCTTTGCTGGGGTGGACGACGATGTTTATGCGTGATCCTATCTCTGTGAGGTATTCGTATCTCTGAAGAACAGTATCACTACAAATGGGCCGGTTATGTGTGTGACGTAGGTGATGTGTGTAAATGGCGCCTCCGTATCCAGGTGGGAAGGAGCAGCAGTGCGTAGCACACGCTTCTTGATTAGACCGGGGTTCGAGCCCGTCACCACCAAATACGGAGGATGCGGAAAGGTCAGGGAATGACCACCGCATATCCCCGAACAATATGGCCTTAGTTGCTAATGCTCCTAAAAACCAAAAATAATAACATAACACTTACATTACATAATTTTTAGAGGCCGCCGTAGCCTAGTGATCAGGCGCGCGGGTGCATAAGTATACGCCTTGAGTGACCGGGGTTCAAGCCCGTGACTGCTGAATGCAGTGCTGTTTCTTGTATTCTGTGTATCTTGTAAACTCCACTGACCGTTTGGTCGTCCCGGAGTATAAACAGAAAATTTATTTATTTTATGTGTGTGTTCTATTGTTGTGTCTGGCCACTTGGCTACTCAGAAGCATCAATCACCTGGAAAGATGATTCTGGGTACTCGTCCACACCACGGGAAGGTTGGCTAGTTCCAGTTGTGCTCGTAGTGTCTCAATTTGAGACTCTGACCCACCTGATGTTACCAAAAGGTGGGCCAGATTCCACTGGGGGCCCACTCCAGGGGAAAAAATAAAAAAATAAAAAGTTCCCGTGGTTTATTTATAATAATAAAAAAAAAGTTCTCGTGGTATATTAAAAAAAACAGAAAAAAAATTAAAAGAAACAACAAAAAAAAAACAGAAAAAAATGGAAAGGTGGAAAAAGATAAAAAAAAAGGAAGCACACAAGAGAGGAAAAAGAGGGGAAAATAAAAGATGAAAAGAAAAAAAAACAAAAAAGGGGGAAAAAATGGAAAAAATTAATAAATAAAAAAGACGAAGAGGGAAAAATGTTCTCGTGGTGCATTTATATATATATATATATATATATATATATATATATATATATATATAAAAGAAAGAAACAAAGAAAGAGAGGTTTAGTTGGAGTTAGTTTGTTGATGGTTTGCAATCAGTGACTTCCGCCAGGCAAAGACGCTTGCGGTGGAGGCTTGGAAGGCAGAGAGGTTAGTTGAGGTGCTGATAAGTTGATGGACCTGGTCTGGGAAGAAATCAAGGATCTTGCTCTTGAGGCATCTCTGTATTCTTGATACTGGACACATTCAAATATTAAGTGGTGCCAATTTTCACTCTATCCACAGAAGCATAAGTTAGTATTTATAAGCCCAAATTGATGAAGTTTTTCATTAAGTGACCCATGCCCAGTTATAAGGAACGAGGATTCAAGACTGGGGAAAACCAGACACTATTCTTTTTGGGCATCACAAAGGTCACATCTCGGAGAAAATTTCATTTCTGGTCACCATCCCCCATGGCTGAGGTGTCCCATCTGGTCTGCGATACATTAATAAGCTCATTTAAGCATAGAGTTTTCTCTCTTTTAACATCTGTATTTAAGGAGAGTTCTATGTCAAGGATAAAGGCATGATTGCCATTCCTGAGTCGATAGCAAAGACCTATATAGATTATGTATAAGTCTAATGGAAGGGTGTCTGCCATTATTTGGATTGCAGCTGTGGAGACTGTACGGCAGACCCGATGAGTTGCCAGAATCATTCCTCTCTGAATAGAATTAAGCTTCTCTCTCATTTTGACGTTAGGAACTCGATGAAACCAAGCCCTGGCTGCGAAGGAGACAATCGGGAAAAACACAGCCTTGTAGTAGAGCAGCAGGGTACGCCGCCTTGATAGTCCCCACTCTCTCCTGGATATTCTTACACTGGAGGCTGTGAACTTCTTGGCCTTTATACTGAGATGCTGAAGATGTGGGAAGAATGATAGCTGGTGGTCGATTACCACTCCATAGACTTTGGTTTGGTCAACAAAAGGTATTTGGATTCTGTTGAGTTTGACCTGAAGGATCCTTTACAAGATCAAGCCTGGTTTTAAAAACCATTTTAGATTTAGTAGGATTTATCGGAAGTTTGTTAAGCACTGTCCAGGAGGTGAGGGTATTAAAGACCCACTGTGCTGTTGATTCGTGCAGATTATGAATGAAGTAAATGTGTCTCTCTCCCACCCCTTCGCCTGGTGGGTTCCCCACTGCCAATTAACACATCCCACTCCTGGAGCGGGATGGGCAGCTTGACCTTAATACCGGATTCGACACTACTTGGACATGACAACCATCACCAACGAAGACATTCTGCGGCTTTGGTGCTTACACACCAATGGCGATCTGAACTGGGTACTCTAACCCGGTTCCCTTTAAAACCCCATCCCTGGGGAGGGAGGAGACAGTCTCTTTCTCCTTTCCTCCCTGCCTACCCCCCATACTTTGCCTGGTAGGCTTGTCTCCACTGACTTCTTTGGGGATGCCTACTCTGTCATCCCTATTCTTCTATCTGTCCCCCCCCCAGTTTCCCCCTTTCTCTCTCTCACTAAACTGACCGAGTATACCCCCTAATGCTGCCAAATTCTAATCAATATCTAAATTCTACCGTTCCCCCCTTCCCTTTTTTTAAGGCCTTGCCACTGAAATCCTTGGAATCCTTGGTGGTGAAGCCTGTCAGAGTACTTAATCTATTGGGTGCTTGACCTCCTCGTGGCAAAGTGTGGGCAACGGTGGGTCCCAATAGGTCCCCAACGGCTAAATAGTCAGAGAAACAACAGAACATAACACCACACAAGAGACCACTCCCCACACACTTTTTAAATCTCTGGCCTCCACAGAGTTCTGTGTCACTTACAAAGAATACAACGCGGAGATGGGGGAAACCCTTGGTGCCATCAGACAACTAACACACTTTACACCTCAAATAGGCCTCTGAGGTTGGGTATATTCATATTACGTTCTTAGCGTTTTTTCACCAACCTTTCATGGAGTAAAATAAAATTAAAATAAAACAAAACAAATCTTGATAACTATATTTACAATAACCTGTATTTACAAAATTAATATACGTATTACAGTATTAAAAGTATTAAAACACAAGATTAAAATGCATTAAAATATACTAAGTTAAAAGCGATAAAATCCCGTAGCTTTCAAAGGCTCCAGCCTTCTTCTTCAGCGGTACTCTCTATTATTCAGTACACCTTTAAATATCAGCAGGGTAATGGTAGGCATCACATGTTTCCATTCTCACGTGTTCCGCTCTCTTGCATTGTGGAACCGGAAGTGGCTCGAACGGAAGTCGTACGGAACCGCTCATCCTTTTTTAGGATAATAGTCTCTAAAAGGGGGTGAATCCGTACACCCCTATCCCTATTAATGTTGGTTGTAGAGCTGATCCGCAAACTCTCGAGCCACTTACGGTCCCAGAACCTATGCGCCCGATCGGTGATAGTGGCATCGTCTGGGGAGATCTGGTGCTGCTTCTCCCAAAAATGTTCGGCCACGGCGGACTTGTCATATTCCGCATTTCTTATTGCTTTTTTGTGTTCCCCCAGACGATCTTTGAGACGACGTTTTGTCTCCCCTACATAACATTCCCCACAATCCGGGCATCTAATATTATATACGACCCCACTAGCATCCTCTTTTTGAATGGGGTCCTTAACTTGAGACACAAGTTAAGGACAAGTTAAGGCAGCTTCCGGGACGAAGACTGCGCACAGTTGTGTCTCAAGTTAAGGACCCCATTCAAAAAGAGGATGCTAGTGGGGTCGTATATAATATTAGATGCCCGGATTGTGGGGAATGTTATGTAGGGGAGACAAAACGTCGTCTCAAAGATCGTATGGGGGAACACAAAAAAGCAATAAGAAATGCGGAATATGACAAGTCCGCCGTGGCCGAACATTTTTGGGAGAAGCAGCACCAGATCTCCCCAGACGATGCCACTATCACCGATCGGGCGCATAGGTTCTGGGACCGTAAGTGGCTCGAGAGTTTGCGGATCAGCTCTACAACCAACATTAATAGGGATAGGGGTGTACGGATTCACCCCCTTTTAGAGACTATTATCCTAAAAAAGGATGAGCGGTTCCGTACGACTTCCGTTCGAGCCACTTCCGGTTCCACAATGCAAGAGAGCGGAACACGTGAGAATGGAAACATGTGATGCCTACCATTACCCTGCTGATATTTAAAGGTGTACTGAATAATAGAGAGTACCGCTGAAGAAGAAGGCTGGAGCCTTTGAAAGCTACGGGATTTTATCGCTTTTAACTTAGTATATTTTAATGCATTTTAATCTTGTGTTTTAATACTTTTAATATTGTAATACGTATATTAATTTTGTAAATACAGGTTATTGTAAATATAGTTATCAAGATTTGTTTTATTTTATTTTAATTTTATTTTACTCCATGAAAGGTTGGTGAAAAAACGCTAAGAACGTAATATAACACCCTTTACACTTTGTGCTGTTGATTCAAGTGCTGCTCTGGGGTGCCCAGCAATGACGATAGTCAGATTGTCAGTGAATGCGATGATTTTGTTTTTTTCAAGGGTGTTGTTAAGCCAGTTTTGCAATACCATATTCCAAACCAGGGGCCCCAAAACCGAGCCCTACGGGCATCCCTGGTGGATTGGCCTTTGGACTTGGAGGTGCTTTGATTTTACTAGTGCACTGCACCCAGGCACCAATGTTCAAGTGGCACCTGAAACTTACATACACATATGAATAAAATTTTAAAGGGGGCGCAAATTGCTAGTGGCACCCGGGCGCCACATACTGTAGGAACGTCCCTGATAACAACTCGTAACTTTCAGCTGGTGTTTTCCTTAGTTTTGTTAAAAAAAATTTTCCTGTCTCAATGAGAAGCGAATAAGGGTGTTGGAACATGACTTGGAAGGCAACTAGTGAAAGGTTCAAGGTCAACTGCTATGCCTTTGTTTCACAACTGCCGCTTGGTGCACAGTCTCGTTATTGAATAGTCACACACCTTGTATTATGAGCAAACAGTAACAGTTGACTTAGTAGTGTAATGTATAAGAGCTTCATGTGTTTTTATTACTTTGAATGATCAGATTCAGACAGCATTCTCTGTGTCTATTGTATTAACAGAAATATTGAAAGTGATGTAAATGAGAGATACAAATAAAAAAGCTTGTCACGGAAGAGGAGAAGCAGATTCGATAAACTAACCACTGAACTTTAAATTGGAACCTTATTTTCTACCTCTATGACATCCTGCGAGCCTCTTGGGTCAAAAGTATGACATTACCATTAGTAGAGGCATATGATGCAAGAAAGCAAGCTTATGCAGCATCAGCCAAAAAAAAAAAAAAAAAAACCTCCCATTTCACCCCTCCGTTCGTTCGAAATACCTGTCCAGCTGAGCCTTAAATTTATTTAGGCTATCAACTTACACAACAAGGGATGGAAGTCTGTTCCACCTACCAACTACCCACTGGCTAAAGGCAAATTTCTGCACATCTATCCTACATCTGTCTTTCCTCAATTTGAATTTATGCCCTCTCAGGTGATTATTCTGAGCAAGAGGAAGAATCCCATCGGCATTGAGCATGCTGAAACCATTCAAGGCTTTATACACCTCTATCAGATCACTTCGCTGGTGCCTAGTCTCCAGACACTGTAATTTGCAAAACTTAAGCCTTTTTTCGTAAGAGCAACCCTTTGTTCCATTCACTAATCTTGTTGCCCTTCTCTGTACTCGTTCCAGCAGCTCTACATCCTTCTTGAAATGAGGCCTCCAGACCTGTATACAGTACTCAAGGTGTGGCCTGACCATTGCCTTATACAAGGGAATAATCACCTCCTTATCCCTGCTAGAAAAATTCCTGTATATCATTGACAAGACACCATGAGCTACTCTTGCAGCCCATCTGCACTGCTCAGAGAACTTCATATCTGCCTGCACAATTGCCCCCAGGTCCTTTTCATTCTCTACCACTGTCAGTGTAGTACCACAGAGTTGATACGTTGCTCTGGGGTTAGTATTTCCCATATGTAGTACTTTATATTTGTCAATGTTAAATTTCATTTGCCACCTCTCAGCCCATCTGCTCAACCTTTCCAGATCCTGTTGCAACAGCATAGCGTCAGTGACAGACAGATTGGTCACAGATTACAGAACATTCCTGGGTAAAGTAAAATAACTACTTCGCTTGTGTTGTAGAATTATACTGAATATGTAATCATAGCATTGACTCATAACTTTCATAGCTCCTGTTTTCAAATGTTCGAGTATATTGTACACTTTTTAAAAACATTTATTACCCTGTGACATGTGTTGTAGTTTACGCAAGGCGCCCCCTAAACGGTTGGCCTGACGTAGCCGAGTGGTTAGGAGCGAGAGTGCATAGCCTAGCACGCGTTCCTTGAGTGGACCGGGGTTCAAGCCGGTGACTACTAAATACGATAAATATTTGTATTGAAGATTTATTGTAAACTATACTGACTTGGTTGTCGTACCGGAGTATAAAAAGAAAAATTAGTTCATCTCTGCTATGGTTCTCTGTGATGATATACAAATTCCATCTCTGTACAATGGCCAGAAATGAGTGTAGTGCTGTGTTTGCGTAGTGTTTGTGGTGTTTAGCTGTTTCTGGCCGCTTTGCTACCAGGAAGCAGCGATCACCAGGAAGGCTGCTTTCCAGTATGTCCATGCCACGAGGAGGTATTCCCAACTATATACGTACTAAACTAAATGTAATATTTCCAGCACCCATAGGAATAAGCGCAAGTCGTATGGGTGCAGCAGTCTCCTATAATCATGTATGGTGGTGAATACCACAAAGAATACTGCATCCACTGGAGAAAGTGTAATAGCAGTGGATGCCAGCAGTTCCCGTACCCAGGAAGCCCAAATCTGGGTACAAGCAGTTTAAAATCCCGTCTCTAATAAACTGGAGACCAGCGAATCCTGCCCCCAAGGGACTAGTAAAATAAAACTGTTCCCAAGGGAGAAGCATAATTAACAATTTTGGGAAAAAAAAATTCATGGACAAAATATTATTACGTTTCAAAAAAAAAAAAAATTAATTAGATAAAATGTTAAAATAATAATTATTATTAAAGGGAAAAAAAGTAGCTTTTTTGAGTATAGAAGTCAGCTCCGTAATCCGCGTTGTCCCTCTGTTGAAAACCTGTGTAGCAAATTCCTGTAGAGCTGAGCAGGCATTTTGTTTTGCAATAAGATATCTTTCATTTCCAGGAGAGAAATTATGCACTGTACTAGATAACGTTTGTCTTAAACCTTGGTAAACTGCGCAGAAGAATAAGACATGACTCCAGTCTTCGGAGGCGCTGCAGGTATCTGACGTTGCTAGATTGAATTGAAGAAGACGAGTGTTCAAAGAACCGTGGCCAGTTAGAATTATGATGTAAGAAGGCTTGGGTAGAACCAAAACTGATTACTTTTTGAGGTAGTAAATTTAATATCATATATAAAACATCTGGTCACTGCTCCTTTGGTCGAGGAATTCCATCTCATTTGTCATCTTTTATGAAGCTCAGTCCAACATTTCGCTTCTTTATTCTTTAGATTGGCAGTGGAATTATAGGTCAAATTGGAAAAAAGTTAGAGCATATTCTTTACGAATATAGTAAACAAAGCCTTTGTATGTAACATACAAAGGTAATAAGCCTGTGATGGCTTGCAAAGATGAGGTTGAAACTGTTCTACAAGTTATCAGGAGAGCTAGCAAAAAGGTCCGTTGGACACTGTCTAGTTTGGTTTGAACTGTAATAAGTTTGGTTCTGTGAAACTTATGCTGGCTGCATATGTAACAATTGGAATAAACACTGTGTACTATAGAATTCTGAGGGTTCCGTTTTTTAAACCCCAATCTTGTCGAGAGAGTTTGAATAACATGGTCGTAAGTTTTCACTTTTTTGGAAAGATTCTGAATGTGTTGTAAGAATGACAATTTTTCATCAGAAATAATACCAACATGCTTATGAGTGGTAACAAGTGGCAGAAATACTCCATTAAACTTGACAAGGTCTATTATGGTCTAGTTTTCCATGAAATATCATCTTGGTTTAATTTGTGACACTTAATTTATTTTTCAGAGTTCAATCCAGCAAGTTATCAAGTACAGAGTTAGCCTGTTGTTCCAATTGGGAGTTGCCATGTACTAAGATGGAGAGATCGTCGGCAAAGGCAATCATTTGCGCATCAGCTGTGTTGGAGGTAGACGACAGCCAATTACCAAAGATGAGGTTCCACACAAGGGGGGGGGCCCAAGAATGGAAGAACCCTGGGGACACCCTCGAGAAACAGCTTTAGATACCGACTGATGTTTGGTTTGAATGTAGACAGTACATTCAGCAAAGTAACTTTTGAACAAAAGGAAGAGATGTCTAGAACAACGAGCTATTCTAAGGCGCCGTAAGACACTCTCCCACCAAACATTGTCAAAGATGCCTTCAAAACCAATAAAAACTGCCAGTGCGAATTTGTAAGTAGAGCTATCAATTAACTTTTTCAATTCAAAAAGCGCATATTCATAGTTACAACCAGGCTTAAATCCATACTGAAGAGAGGAAGATAGATAACTTTCCAAAAGAAGTTGATTACATCTGTATGCCATGAGTTTTTCTAGTAACTTGCCTAAGTGGGATAATAAAGCGATATGCCTGTATGATTTAGGATCGCTTGGTGATTTACGTGGTTTTGGGATTTTAATGAGAGCAGGCTTCCAAATAACATGGAAATTCCCAGCTTCAAGAGTCTCAAAAGATGGTTTGGTCTAATAGAGAAGAATCTTTTTATGAAAATGGTTTCCAGTAGACCATAGAAGAAACTGCATTTTTAAGCTCTTCCATAGAAAATAAAGGAGTAGAAATGGGAGAATCATATTGCTCATTTTCTTTCCTAACTCCAGAGTGGTAGGCAGAATCAAGAGTTCTATCATCATTGGGAAAAAGTATCTCAAGTATTTGATTGGCAGTTTGCGTCCAGTTCAGAGTTTCAGTATTATCTGAGATTATTGTATTAAAGATATAGCAGGTATAAACAGTAGAAACTACAGTAGAAATTTATTTCTACTGATTTTATATATAAGATCCCACGGATCTTAGTTTCCAGTTCTATGTACAAAATTCTGCCAAGATTATACCTTACTATTATATATTGCTTTAGTATATATCCTCTTCTCATTTTTATAATTTAAATGTAACCTATTGACCTCAAGTAAAGGCTGTCCATTTCATTTTTCTCTTTAATAAAAGCACCTAGTGTGATGAATCTTGCGATGTTGAATTGTTGGCTCATTTGTCCACCATGGGGTACATTTTGTGCGGAAAGCTTTCCTTTTGGTAGATTTTGTGATAACTGTAAAGATAGTGTTTTTAACAAAATTTGCCAATTGATTATCGTCAAGATGGCCCACAGAATCTGTAGAATCAGATGGAAGATCTTTAAAGATTGATCTGTCAAAGTTTTCCCAGATTATATTTCGTAGGGAAAATCTGATCAGATCATTAGGTGGAGCTGTAGTAGTTTTAGAAGAACATAGGTCAAAAGATATGTCGATGATCGGAAACTGTCAAATCTGTATGTGCATCATCACGAAACATTTATTACCGAATTAAATCAAAATTTATTTTGATTTAATATGGTAATAAAAGGTGCCTCCGTAGCCGAGTGGTCAGGAGCGGGAGTGCAGTAGCGCACGCTCTTTGAGTAGACCGGGGTTCAAGCTCCTGACTACTGAATACGGTCGATCTGCCAACCCGCACTGGACCAGTGTGGCAGATTATGGTCCATTTCCCTCAGCATGAATTGTTGAGGAGGCTTCCATCCTGCAGTGGGTTGATAATGGCTGCACTTTACCTTTTATCTCCATACCTGCATCACTTTAAATCTAATCACCTTGAGTATCGCCGTCAACTTGTTTATTCTGTCATTAATAATATTTTATTTTTATACATTTTATTTTATCTGTCTGTGCATTAAAAAAGTTTTCCTCCTAGTGATATTTATTCGAGCCAATTGGAGAAGAGGGCGAGGCAATTACGCTACTACAAATGCAATTAATTATTGACGACTGCCTCCGTAACATTCACAAACCTCGTGCACGTGCTTCATTGTCTAAATTTGATGTTCCATTGTAACGTTTTTTTTGTATATTAATGAATATTGTATATTTGTAAATATTTTAAATATTTGTATAGTTTGTAAATATTTCAATTAAATATTGTAGTCCTGCTCCTTCGGATGCAACAATATTCCTCGCGTGTTATGGAACCCGAAGCAAAAGGCCTTTGGCTAAAATCTATTATTTGGGTACCACTTGTCTCTGTGCAGTGGGCGTGGTCATAGATCGGAGTGATTGTACGGTCGAGTTCTGTGATTGGGTTATTATTGTGAATGCGTTTTGTTTCTGATTGTTTTGTCATTGAGGTGGGGCTGCTTAACTTAAGTAGGGTGTTTATTCCACCCCACTGTTTTAAAATCGGAAAACGAGTTCCCGATTTTAAAACAGTGGCAAGTTGGGGGATAAACACTCTAGGCATGTCAATCCGTCGCCACCATAACAATACTATTACTGCTAATAACAATATTATTGCGGTGGCGATGGTCAACCTAGGAGGAAAGGGGACGGGGCTAAACAGTGAATGGCACCTGTCAACCACTGCCTTCTTTCTGTCTTTTAGTCGAAGTATGGAGTGGTACCCAAGATTTGAATTTTTACCAGGTCTTTTCCTAAGTAACCTATGTAAACGCAGGTAAATAATTATGTAGTGATATTTATTCGGCCTTGAGAATGCCGCGCACTGCAAATGCACAGGTAAATAATTACGTAGGTCATTTCCTGATTAGAAAGCGATTACTTCGTTTCGACAGGTGTGTCTTTTACGTAGAAAAGATTTGACTTACTTCGTCATACCTCTACATATTACGTAGAAAAGCATGTGTGGGGATTGGTGATCAGGGGGCAGAACCCCTAGTTATTTATTATCATAATTTTATTTACCTCCCCTTCCTAACTCTATACCTTCCTCTCATATTTTAATGTACAAATTCTCTTTCTGATATCTAAAGATTTCTTGATGGTTTGATTCTTTTGTGCCATATCTTTTGTACCCATCTTAAATACTGTATGTCATCATGCCCGTTATCTATATATTAACTGTGAGCAGATGACAATTAGTCATGTAAATGTCGTATATAATTAAACCAAATTTATGTAGAACTCCTAGCCAGTGGCTGTGATGGGTCAAATTTGTTCTTTGCATTTTAACAAACAATCTAATAAAGATTTCTTAACTTTGACATTATAGATGGCAAACTCGGAAGAGATCAGAGGTTTAAACCTGTTGTTTTTCAGGTGTAGGCATGAGGAAGTACTTGCAATTAGCTTTTCAGGAGGGATCAGAATGAACTCTGTTGGAAGCATCAATCAGTCCTGAGGTTGCTAGGCTCCTCTGACCTTATGCAGTCACCCCCAGAATATAAACAGAAAAAAAAAAAATAATAATAAAAATAAATAAATAAAGGCAACACTATACTTAACAAATCATTTCTGGGTTGAAGGTTTTGAAAATGGGGTAACTGTGGTGCAGGCACTTCCAAATAGAGCGTTTTCGGCCATGTTTTTTTTTTTTTTTTTTTACGGGCACTTTCGTTACACTCTGAAGACTTTTGGTCTAGATAACAGAATACAATATTTTGTTCGTAAGCAGACTGACAAACCAAAAAACAGCAACGATAATAAATAAATAAAATTGTTCGTGTTCATATTTTGTTAACGTGGATTGTAAGTATACTGGGAGTCTTCACTCCATATAATGGTGATTTATGTTTTTTTTTTTTTTTTTTTTGAGGAGATATGTCTATTCTTTTCATACAAAAACATATTTATATAGAAGCAATCTCATCCCCCTTCTCCCCCCCCCGAATTGAACTTCCAGCTGCTCAAACGTACAGGATACATGCTGCTTCTAGTTGCTAGTCTAGAACAAGCTATAAATTTTAAAGGTTTAGTTTTGTTGTTCTTTATATGACACTACCGATCAGAATGATGACAGTTGACTAGTGATACCTGTCAAAAGAGCTTGACTGATCATTCTCATAATGTGAATGCCAGTTGAAAGTCCCTTTTGCCGAGTCTCCCCCCTCCCCTGTTATTTTCTGTAATTTAAGCTTGAACCTGTGAAGTGCACTTACGAAAATCTGAGGATGTGCAGCTTCATACCTACATGCCACCTCGAGACTGCATCTGGTTCTTATGTACTGGTTAGCTATATGCATGATTATGCTGGGACGTTGCTTTCATGTGAAAGAGGAAAATCATTTTCCTCTTTCATGGAAAAAGAATTGCCCAGTACACTTCATTTTTCTCATTCTTGCTAGAAAGCTCGGCCACCACATATGATCAAATGCCCCCTTAAAGTCAAGAAATATACCCAGGAAAATTTTCTGAAGTCTCTCGTACATATGACACCATTTTAACCACATCATCTTCAGTAGATCTGCCCCTCCGAAAGCCAAACTTCCTAGGGCTGCTCATTCCACTACTCTCATAATATCCCTCCAATCTATTCATCAACACTTTCAAAAACCTTTGCAATAACTGGTAATAATGCCACTGGTTTATATGATCCAAGATCCGTCCTCTCTTTTCTCTATTATTTAATAATATTTTAATGTATGCCTCCTTCCAACAACTAGGAAAGATTTTCTCATTTAAGCACACATTATATAACTCTACCAATTCCTTTCAAAATTTCAAACCAAACTTCTTTATCACTTCGGGTAGCAATCCATCTCTGCCTGGTGCTTTCTTGGTCTTAACTTTCTCCAATACTATCTTCAATTCTTCCTCCGTAATTAAACTTTCAATTTCCTGCTCCCCCACATATTCGTCATTTAATTTCCTGATTTGTCTTTGTTCTCTACTATCCAAACTTATTTGATCTATAGGAAACAATGAGGAGAGCAAACCACGCATGGAGGACTCCCAGTCCCTCGTACTCTGATTTTCTATTTTAATAGTACTATAAACTTGATCAACTTTCATTCTATCAAATAATTTGTATGGTAATCCCCATACACTTATTCACTTGCTCTTTTACGTAGTTTTGCCATGCTTCTCTCTTCTCTTTTTGAATTCTACCAACATATTCCCATCTTATTTGTTCGTATTGTCTCTTTAAATCCTCCATGTGCTCACTTATTCCTCTTCTTCTTAACCTCTGGAAATTTCTCCTAGCCCTGTTCACTCTCCTCCTCATTTCCACTAAAAAAGCAGAATATGACAGTGGTAATATACTGCTCGACAAAATTAATAGTACAAAGGTTTTACATGAATATTTTATTCCGAACAGTGTTCGGAATAAAATATTTCATATAATAGGCATCCTGACATGCAAATTCCGAATATCCAACGGAAATTAATCTACCACCTTACAGAGCCACACATTATGCAAATTATTTATGACTATAAAAACATGGGTTGCAACGGCATCACGTCATTCCTCTTTTTTTGTCTTGCTCAGTTGAATAGCCACATCTCCAGTACTCAGGATGGCAAAGTCGTCGTCGTTTAGATGATTCTTTGATATGGAGGACCATTGGACGACTTGAAGCCAGGCAGTAGCAGGCAAAGGTGGCACGTTGGCTTAATGCGCCATGTAGTGTCGTCTCAGCACTATGGAAGCAGTTTCAGGAGACAGGAACTATTACAAGAAGAGCTAGCCAAGGTCGCCCGAGGGCTACGTCAACTAGACCGGACCGTAATCTGGCTCTAACAGCAAGATGGAACCCTACGATGACCTGTCATCAACTGTCTCCACAGGTGAAAACATTTCCAACAAGACTGTGTTAAGAAGGCTCAATTCAAGTGGACTCGACGCAAGGAAGCCAGTTTTCTGTATCCCATAAACCCCAAACCACCGTAGAGCTCATCGAAACTGGTTACTTGGAACGCTGACAAATGGGGTACAGTTCTGTTCTCTGATGGGTCTCATTTTAGCCTACAGATTCTAGGCATTATTTCATCTGGAGACGAGGAATGTGGTACCAACCCTTCAACATCAGAGAAAGGTACACTTACGGTGGAGACAGTGTTCTCGTGTGGGGCAGAATAATGATCTAGATTCACTCCCCTCTTCATGTTTTTGATAGGGGTTACCGTATGAACGGACAGTTACACTGATTTTCGTTATGTACAGCTAATTGCCTTGCTTTCAATAACGAACTGAATAGACTGAGTGCACATAACTCCTGAGATACTGGGAGTGATGAGTGGAGTGGTTGTTAAGCTGGTGCATGACTGGTTATGTAGTGCATCTGAGTTAACAATGAAGCAGTGCCAAAATAAGCGTGCTCTTGTCAATTGGTGGACACCTGATTTAACGAGGACGTGCAATGGCAAGGAATGCTTATCAATCAAAAGGGCGGAACAGAACAAAACCAGCTGCGAGCTGAACATCAATGGTTAAGGAGAAATTATAAGCATTTTCTATTGTTAAAGAGCAATGCCGATCGTGTAAAGAATTTGTAAGGAATAATGGCAATAACAAATCCCTGGGGCCTGGTCTACAAATTGTGTAATAAGTTGAAAAATCCAGTGGGGATGTGGTATGTTCCATCGCTACTGGAAATTGACGATCTACATGTACATGGGAAGTGTTTAACCTTATTCTAGAACATTTGGTCGAGAATCAAAACTGGGCTGATGAAGAGGGGAATCCTGAGTATATGGAAAGGAAGAAATGATGCCTACTTGGGGGTTAGGGTGGAGCCCAATTTCACAATGGACAAATTATCAGTTGCAATTCTGAGAATACGAGGGGAAAAATGTCGTGGTTTGAACGTAGCTTTACTGCATTACGGTTTCATCTCCTCAGCGCATTTAGTGTCCGCAGATTCAGTAATATACTGGATTGGAATAATAGGACCACGTTATCAGTTATCGCGAGCAACATTTCTTCGATTGAAGCTGTAGTAGTTCAATTTCAGCATATATTAACTGGCCAGTTATCACCTTGGGCGAGCTGAAAACCCGGATATCCCTTAAGTTATTCCGGGTTTTTAGCCGCATAAGATGCA
Organism: Mastigoproctus giganteus; assembly: GCF_048544385.1. Taxonomy (NCBI): domain Eukaryota; kingdom Metazoa; phylum Arthropoda; class Arachnida; order Uropygi; family Thelyphonidae; genus Mastigoproctus; species Mastigoproctus giganteus. The sequence continues at coordinate 126,639,447 of NC_143584.1, forward strand.
AAGTGGCCCATAAACTTACTCCATTCACAAACATGCCATAAACGCAGAGAGAGAGAGAGAGTAGTGTTTCATTCTAAATGATTGTAGCGTGCTGTTTTGTTTTTGTTTTTTAACATCTATTGACAGTTACGCTTTCAAATAATCCCACAACCGTACATCGCATGGTTGAGGACAGGATGGCTATGCATTTGGGAACAAGTGGGAAAATGTTGCCTTCAGGAAATGGCGCCACAAAGCGGCTGTCGCTGGGCCCACTGCAGTAGAGGGCTCTATCCTGTATGAAATTCACTGTGTATAACAGCCTCTAACGCAGTTCCCCTAAGTGTGGCGCTCACCTCCTGGGGGGGGGTGCACTCGGTTTTGGGGGCCGTTTTGTTTTTATACAGAACTTTTAAATGAAATATGGACAAACCATTTCACTGATCCGGCGCGTATGAAGCGCGTTTTATTTCAGTCTTTGAGATTAAATGTATTGAAGTACATGTTAATTTATAAAAGTATTTTCTGTTCATATGCAAATTTTATGTCAGATCTGTTTATTGAACTTCTTCTGGAAGGGGGTGTATAATTTATGAAATATGTTAAGGGGCGTAAGGTATAAAAGTTTGAGAACCTTGGCTCTAACTGAAACTTGGAAAGAATTGTGTGGTTCAGCGTACTATAGTCACGGTATATGTTACGGGATATGAGATTGAGGAGGTGCGATCATATAATGAACGTAGCAGTGAAACGACGGTACGTGGATATTACATTCTCTATATCCGATGATCGCTTTACCATTTACAAATTCGTCTTATATGCATCCTTATAGACAACTCCCTCTACCCAGATCGTAGTCATCCTTAATATTCATATGATCTCCCAGTTTATAACCGGTGTTATCGGTGGATAAAATCTTCGGAGGTTTTATCTCTGGATAAAATACTGTTCGAAAGCAAGACACGCAGTGAAAATGAACCTGCTCTGGTAGTGAACTTTAAAAACACAGAGACATTAAATAGGACGTTCACTATGAACATGATTACAATTTTCAATAAGTTATTTACCTCTTTTGGGTCCAATAGTTTTTTTTTGTTTGTTTTTTTTTTCCCGGTAGAACAACATTAAATAATTCGCCATTTTTTTTTATTCGCTTCGTTCATCGCTAGCTTTATTTTAGCTACAACCTCCCAAGTATCTTGTTTTTGTATTCTCAAAAAGTGACTTGTGTTTGCAGTGTTCCACTATGCATCTTCTGTGGAGTATACATCATCTATCAGGTCCAGCATTTTTCGCTGTCTCATTCCATCTCTCCAAGTTTTTCGCACTGTGCCTTAGAGTTGATAGGGTTATGTGTAAAGTAAGGTACTATTTTGCTCCTATGAACCTCACCACATGCTCACCTCACTTCACCTCATCTCTTATGACCCTCGCATATGCCAAAACAAAAAAGGATAAAATCTAAAGAATACAAAGAAAAGGAACAAATGCAACACTGTGCCTGCCTTAAGAGACATGCCCACAGCCTAAAGAACGAGCCCCACTAAAATAAAATAAAATACCACAAAAACCACAGAAACAAACCCCAAAAAAAAAAAAAAAAAAAAAAAAAAAAGAAAACAAAGAGCTCACGAGCCTTGTATTCTAAAAAGGACCAGACGAAGATCGGGTTAAAGGGACACCAGCACTCGTGAACTCCTATAAAAAGGTTTGTATTTTTTTTGTTAACGCTCTTTTGAGTTCGTGGACTGGATGAGTCGACGTCTAAATTTGCATTTTATTTGTATATAACAAACAAAGTGATAAATAAGGAAACATACTCCGTATTTATATCATAGAGGGCGATGGTCATCAGCACATCCAGTGATATTTTGCTAAGATAGCGATTAGTGATTGAACTATGGCTCCTTATTTTCGAAGTTCAAGTGCTGGTGTCACTTGAAATGATGATGGTGCTGGTTGCGCTCTTTGTTTCGTTTTTTTTTTTTTTTGTGGTATTTTATTTTACTTTAGTAGCCCTCGTTCTTCGTGGCGAGGAGTCGTGCGTTCGCTTACCTTGGGAGTGTGTGTTGCTTTTTCCGTTTCTTTCTATTAATTAGATTTTTATGCTTATTTTATTCTTTTTTTTGCATTGGGAGGGGGTTCATAGGAACAGAATAGCACCTTGTCTTACCCATAACCCTATGAACAGTCAGCATTAATTATTTTTCTGTATTTATTTTGTGGTTTTAGTTAATTAAAATTTAATTTAAAACGGCATGACCACATTTTCATTCCCTATAACGAATTGTTACTTGTTAAATGTTATTTATTAGAGAAAAATTACTAAAAGGACTGACTTCTTTGATAACTGTTTACTACAGAGTTCTAGTTTTCAGCTTGGGACCTCATCAACACCATAGTTTAAAACGTGTGGTCTCTCCCGGTGCATAGAAATAAAAACTTAATGTAATTTTCTGGATTACGAACACCAATCCAGAAATCTTACTGATTTGCTTAGTTTACTGTACATTTTTAAAAATATTTTTCTCTCCCGCACTCTATCCACCTTCACATCCATTTTGTTAGACCAAAGTTCAAAAAAGTTCTGTTTTTTATTTTCGAAAAGTAATTTGTTTGTACGCTTCCTGGCGTTGCCGTTGTGGACATACCTGTAATAAAGATTATTTTTTTCCCCCTCGGGATATGTGCCTATCAGCTATAGACATTCTTCGTTGGGCCGCTCCAATTCTGCAGGTAAACAAAACGGCGTCCGCACGCGAACTTCTTCGAACTTATCCAAAAGTCTGCCACTCGTTGAGGCGTTCATGAGATAATGTTGGACCTGTGGGCCCTTGAAGTTTTTCACATGGTTATCCAAACAGCCTCTGATAAAACATCGGGCTGGAGCTTATTTTTATTCGTTTGCGTTCTAGTGTATACGCGCCCTTACCGAGCAACGCTCTAACCCTCTGCAACCAGCGAACGATGGAGTTTACAATTAATTTTTGATAATGAATATAATCATTAAGTACTCAGTACTCATGGGAGCTTGAACCACGGTCCACTCAAACGTGTATGCATTACTGCCCTTTCCTGCCTGACCACTAGTCTACGTCGAGCTAAATGTGCTGTACTGTCGTTTATCGCAATAGAAATCTCATTAAACCCCCTCGGAAACTGGTTACTTTCTTTGCTATGGCATATGTATGTCCCTGGCTTGTAGCCATGAATGGAGTTGTATACAACAATGTGATTTATGTATACAATAATTTTTATATAAACAAAGCAAGTCTCCTCAGACTTGTTCCGACTTGTTTTGTTTATATAAGAGTTTATATGTTTTGTTACATTATCCATTTTGTGACAGTTCTGTGTCTCATTCTTTTTCGTTGTCAGGTTTCGCGAAGAGCAGTCAATGTATTGCTATTGTTTTGGTAATGAGCTTAACATCGCACGATTTTTCATTTCATGTGTAAGTGTAATATGAATATCCCATGCACAGCCACACATTATCGATGTATAATTTGTATTCGTCTATACCAGGAGTGGCCTACTTAATTTGTGATGCGATCTACTTTTTTCCTTCGAAATGTGCCGCGATCTACCATCTCAAAAATTACATTGCACAAGGCGCACAAATTCGTCGTGATCGACCGAAATTAAATCCGCGATCGACTCGTTGACCACCCCTGGTCTATACAGTGCCATTTTCCTCTTGGTGGAACTTGTGGGACTTTTTTTTTTCTTACTTTTCTTCTTCCGCCTTCTTTTTCAGCTCTAATTATTAGCCGTTTGCCGTCTATAGGACTTCAAAGTGTAATTATCACTACCCTATTGTACTGTATATTTTTAGCATATCTGGGGGAAGAAAGAAGCGCCTCTGTGGATACGTACTTGGTGATCTAGATAACATTGTTTATCGGGATCAGAATAAGGGAGAGATGGAGGACAATCGGACAAAATGTTGATTGCATTAGGAGTGGAGGTGGGGACATTGAGGGCACAAAAGATTACTACGTAATAAATGTAGTTGGGAGAGATTAAAATGTTAAACTTCACCGACCACTTCAACTACTCTCTCTTTTTATCTGTTATAACAAAGAGAAGAAGATAAAAAGAGACGGGAAGCTTAATATATTAATATTTATCAATCATTACGTATATATAAAGAAACCAAACTTTGAATGAAAGTAAATTATTTGGGCTTCATGCGTACGTGCAAGTTTTCACTATAGACGTGGTAGGTTTTATACTCTTCTCCCCCCCTCCCCCTTTTTGTCAGTATATACGTGCAAGGATCCGTTTATCATTAGGTAATTATTGATTATGACTATGCCATTTTTTGCAGAAAACTTTTCAGTTCTTACAAAATCACTTGACGGGCCACGCGCAAACAGCTTCTGACGCTTGTTTAGTAAGCTGAAGTGTGCTTAGACGAGAAGGTTATCGATCTCACGTTGCCCTACATAGGAAGTACTACGTGGCTTACTAGCAGTTCCGTAGCTTTATCAAATCTCGCCGCTGTAGTAAAGATGGCGACATTGTTCTGTCTCGCGTGCAGCTCCAACGACAGTCGTCCACGGCGTGAATTTAATGGCTGCAGCATATCGCCTTTTATCCCTGCGCGCAGCATCTTTCCTCCTGCCATTTTTTATACATCGCTTTCACGCAGGGCCCAGTTGCATTTATCCAGTGCTGGTGTTGTGGGTAGCCACAAGTCTAGAATACTATACGCCAACGCATAGTACTTATGCATGACAGTGAACTCGCACCACGTCATCCCTTTGTCTTATATGTGTGCCTTTACAGTCAGTTCTTAGATAGGGACTTTCCTTATGACCAGCGCTGCCCTGGCGAGTAGCCGATCAGAGTGGATCGTAGGTAATAATTGATGTTATGCTTTGTATTTTATGTTCAGTGCATAATGAGAGATTACTTTGAACAAAGTATGGTTGTAACGGCTTGTTTTTATGGTCCGCTTTGATATTCGGAATTACTTCCAAGTGGACGGTGTATTTTGTTAAAACACATGTATACTGCTATGTAAACCGAGAGAGACAAATTCAACTCTAGAGGAAATGTATATAGTAAATGTTTTCGATTCATTAAGTTAATGTGTCCATTTAACTACACCTTTGTCCCATCTGCTTATTGTTAAATAAAGAAGTATTTTACTTTCAGTAAAATACTTCTTTATTTAACAATATTAATTCTACATTTCTGTCTTTAGTTTATTAATTTTGTGCATAGTTTTCCAGCTGAACTCCCAGGATATCTCTAGATAAATAAATTTCTGTTTATACTCCAGGATGACCACATGCGGTTAGAGGGTACAGGATAGAGAATATAAGATACATTCTTATATTCTCTACATTACAAGATAGAAAATATAAGAATATTACCGTATTTTGCAGTCATGTGGGCTCAAATGACGGTCACTTCCACACGCATACTACCTTACTTTTGCGTTAATCATTCAGCCACGTCAGGATTAAAATGTTCTTGTCTGTGTGAGATTCGAACCCAGGCTTTTCCCACATGAGAGTGTACTAGATGCGACATATATCATGCAGCATCTTTAACAACGCAAAAAAGGCACTACTCATACACGCGAGGGCAAAAGAGAACAGAATAACTTATTTTTTGCTAATGCAATGAATGAATAAATAAACAAATACTGTACTTCTGCTGTTGTCAGGAGTAAGCCCATTAGGGCCTTACGGCTAGAAGCAGAGAGAAAAACAAAATTAATACAAACAGTGTATTTCCGTTGTTATTTTAATATACAAAGTTGTTTCAAAAGAATGACATGAGTACTGTTCTTTTTTTTTATTGTCGTTGAAACCAGTGTTTTCGAGAAAGTTTGCAAGTCCTAAAATATGGAGTTATGAGAACGGGTGATCTGCATCCACCACAAATGCAGTGAAGGGGAGAATGGGACAGGGCTGTAGTGTGAGGGCATACGGCGTATACCCTCCACTACTTTTTTTTAGGTGAATAGCGTATACCTTCTTGTTTTTGAAAGACTTGAAAAAACAAATAATATTGAATTATTTAATATTATAAGATTCATAACATTCATTAATAATATTCATAGAGTATACATTCTGCTAATTTTACGACTACAGCACTGGAAGGGAGTGGTTTTTCTAAATTAAGGTTCATTTTTGATACTTGTCTGTCGGGCGCCAAAACAGCTATAATGTGAAAGAAACGTACGGTAATTTAGCAATTACAAGATAAATTAATAATTTAACAGTGATAGTTTCTTCGCTAATAGCATAGCTTTCACTTACCGAAACCTTTGAAGGAAACTCGACCACAGCCAGTGTTCGAATTGGGACGGAACACCATTCCGGTTGTTTATAAAACTTTACTTTATATATATACAGTATATATATTAAACTTAAAACGTTTGATTTATTTAACTTCCAGAGAGGCCTTTGTGTCCAGAGAGGAAGGATTTAATAGGATTGAAGGGTATGAGAGGGTAATAGAATTAAAAAAAAAAAAAAAAAGTGGTCTGATTTGAAGATAGCACAGAAAGTGGTCGTGGAAAGAGCCTCACAAAGTGCAACTGATGAAAGTTGGCTCTAGTCAGGTAGAGAAACAAAGAGAGCAGTTGAAGCATGGGAAATCACAGTGAATATATGCCATCCAAGCTCCCGAAACTTGAAGGTTTGGATGATGTGGCAACTTGTAAAGAGGAACCAATGTAATTGTCAGATAAGGATAAAGAATATATTGTACACGAGTATAACCACAAACCTCCTTGGGTAACTAAAGCCAGTCTGAATGAGAAGTTCAAGATTTGAAATTGTCAAAGAATAAAGGATGGAACTTTCTTGCAAATGATACAATTATATCTGTGTATCGGATTCTCCAGAAGGATTTATATTAGTTTTTTTCTGCCTGGCAACCCAAAAGTTGCGGGTTCGAATCCCGCCTTGGACTTGGATCAGAGTAGAAAATGCAAAAAACTTTTGGAGGTGCAATATGGCCACAGAAGCTGATGCTCCAACAACTAACAAAAAAAAAAAAAATTAGTTTTTCTCTGGCATTGAGGGTTTGAAGACGACTTTAAGTTACAAGCATTTCTTAAGAGTAATGAGTTTTCAGCGATTCGTCAAAATGGAGTTTGAAGGATGTCGTCCTCTTGCATAACGGAAATACTTGTCCAATCAGTTCCCTTAAACATGCTGTCGATATGAAGGAAACTTGTGGAAATTCAGAATTTCTCCTCAATGAAATAAATGACGAGGATACAACCAGCTGATTTGTTGCCGTCCTAAAGTGATTTTGCTTTTACTCTGATTACTGCTTGGTCCGATAAATAGGATGAGCGACGTTCCGTTTTTGGGACAATACCGAAATACACTTTTGGCCTCCAAAAGTGCGAGAAACCCAAAACTTTTTTACTGTTTTTTTGGGGACGCTGTTTTGTCCCGTTTTTCATATAATGATGTTTTTCTGAATTATTTATATATATATATATATATATGTATATATACTGTATATATAAAATATTTCTTAATTTTACATAACATTCAACATTATATTTTACTTTATATATACCATTTTCCCAAGTTCGACGACGTTTATAATAAAGCATCAATGTTCGTTTGCTCATCACTACTTATTGATATTGTTGTACTGTTATCAGGACTAAAATAATCACGGAAAGCAGAAGCATTTTACACTGAGTGGCCAGTGAGTTATGACCACCCACCTAATAACTTGTGGGCCACCAATAACCGCGTGAATACGTCGGACGTGGAGATAAGATTGCAGAAGGCATGGAGAGATTTTTCCAGGATGCCAAAGGTGGTCCCATGTTTTATTAGGTGGGTCGTCATAATTCATCAACCACTTGGTGTAAAATGCTTCTGCTTGCTCTAAGGCAACAAGTGGAATGGCCAAGTCTCACAGATATCCAATGATTAAATTCTGGTGAATTGGAGGCCAAAATATAACACTGAAGTTGTCTTCTGAATGCTCTTAAGACATGTCTGCATACATGATGGTATAGGGCATTGTCCAGCTGGAACAGGCCATCCTGACTGGGAAAAGGGATTAGCGTAAATGGAAGAGGCCTGACGTAGCCGAGTGGTCAGGGGCGAGAATGCATAGCACGCGTTCCTTGAATGAGCCGGGGTTGAGTCAAGCCCATAACTACTAAATACGATAAATATTTGTATTGACAATGTATTGTAAACTATACTGACTTGGTTGTCGTGCCGGAGTGTAAACAGAAAATTTATTTTATTTATGTAAATAATAAGCAGAGGTGCTTCGATAATGTTCACAATACAAGCAATGATCCACACATATAGGCCTTGAAACAGAAGTATCCAATCACAAGATAGAGAAAACACAAGAAACAGCCCTTTATTTAGCAGTCACGGACTTGAACCCTGGTCACTCAAGGCACGTATACTTAGAATAAAAAAATATATATATGTGGAGGTTCTAAAGTCGCGAAACTATTAGACAGTTGGACAGACAACTTGAGTAGTCAAGACCCGCTAATTTTCGTAAAATCGGACAAATGTTAATAATTTATATTATAATTATTACAAATTATTAGCATTTTCCCGATTTTACGAAAATTAGCGGGTCTTGACTACTCAAGTTGTCTGTCCAACTGGCACGTATACTTATGCACCCTCGCACTTGACCACTCCGTTACGGCTACTGTTATTTTATTCACAAGGCCTCTGTAGCCGAGTGGTCAGGAGCGGGAGTGCAGTAGCACACGGTCTTTGAGTAGACCGGGGTTCAAGCCCCTGACTGCTGAATACGGTCGATCTGCCAACCCGCACTGGACCAGCGTGGCAGATTATGGTCCATTTCCCTCAACATGAATTGTTAAGGAGGCTTCCATCCTGCAGTGGGTTGATAATGGCTGCACTTTACCTTTTCTAAGTGTTAGGCCCCTTCCTGAGCTTAAAACTAGTGTGTAACAAAATATGGTTTTCACACTGACTTCTGAAAATATCCACTTTAGTAGTATTCCATTTTTCTGTATTGTTTTCCTGCGATGTTTTCGATATCTTTACGGGTTATTTAACAAAATTACTAAAGCCATGTAATCAGAATGTTATTAATATCATGTAGTAATAGTGTTGGATTTTCTTATTTAATTATTACGTGTGAAAAATAAACTGTGAATATAAACATTGATAAAAAAAAATAAATAAATCATATTCTTAAAAATGCGTAATAGTGGTAAGGAACTTTCCACTAATTATGTGTTCTTCGCGTCCCACTGCCTGTGGCTTTCAGCATTTTATCTGTTTTGGTAAAATGCTGAGGGCATCTTCAGCGTTTTACCATCATCTTCTCTAACCATAAAAGATTAGACGCTCCTGCCTTAACGCGTCCCAACAAAACCGTTCATTGGATGATTGTCACTAGTTTGGAATATTTGCAGCATGCAGATGGTTCTTGGTGCCGAACAGTGAGAAAAGGTAGGTAGTTGGCGGTAATCTATCTGTTAGCCTGCACCACATGTTGATTTTGAATTCGCCCCATGGAATCACTGGCATCCGCAGTTCGAATGTTGTGCTATTTTTCCCGCACTTTGCCACTTTGCATACACCATCGCCACTGCAGCTTGAGAATAGCCCTCTTCGTACACTGACAGTCATTCCTCTTTGAAAATCTGTAAAATTGCACTGCATGTCCATATTTCAAACTAATCAGCACAATATCCTTCGTCCCCAGTTATCATCAAGAGAGGCTTTCCCCTCCCCTACGCTTATCTTTGGGTCTATTACTTTTCGTTTTATAAATACCGTTGGTAAGTCTATTTACGGTGACATAGGATTGTTGACCTATGGAGATGTTATTGAGTTGTGCAAGACCGTAAACAGGATCAGTATAAATGATTGCCACAGATTGGAATAAGCAATCGATAAAATAATCACTGGATTCATAGTTATGGATTAATAATAAACATAAATGCGCTATTATTTTTACGGACTATTACAAAAACACAAAAAAAAAAAAAAAAAAAAAGGTTTTACGCTTCAGATACAAACTTTATAGAAATTTGATACCTCGAATAGTGACAGACCTCGGAGTAACATTTATCATTAACGCAATTCCATCTGAGAATATAGGCCAAGTAGTCAAAAAGGCTTCAGCGATGTTAGTAACTCTAAACCGTTCTTACAGAGACTTTTCTGATACCAGCTATATGATTAAAGTCTACCAAATGCTCGTGACCCCAGTTTGGAATATCTCTCTCTCATTTGGGCACAATACTATGGGGTTAAACGGTATCGAAAGCGTACAGAAGTAACTTATTAAATAATTTTGTTTGAAAGACACTTTAATTATCATGCTAAAATTTATAAGGAATGGTCCACTTATTTAAAATTCTTTTCATTACAGGAACGATGAACACCCCTAGATTTCAATTTTTTAAACAAATTAATTAATAATTCGGTCCAGTTAAATATAACCTTCTGAGTGAACTGCTACTGTCTATCTCAACATGAAAAAGAAATCCTGTTCTACTTAAACCGCATAATGCACGGTGATATAGATGCAATAACCATCTATATTACCGGTATTTTGAACAGAGTAATGGGATCTTTTAACCGGAGAGATTTTTAACTTTTTTTAACCTGATATTTTCCTTAACCTTTTTTTAACTTAAATTTTTTAGCTTTTTAGTCTTTTTTGCCTTTACTAAGCAAGTTGAATACAAAGTTAAGTGAGTAAGCAGAAAGTCAAAATTACTACAAAGTTAAGTGAATAAGCAGAAAATTTATATGGAATCAGAAATAAAGTAGATAATTGAAAAATATATACGGAGTACTTGGAGCTTATCTGGGACAGCCACTTTTATTCATTTATTGGTTTCGCATATTTATTTATATTTTAATTAACAATAAAAAAGAAGATGCAAGGGGACGACTTATCTTGATTTTTACACAAATAAACTTAATCATGAAGGAAGTTTATATAAAAGGAAGGATGGTTAAATGCAAGAACCAGGCCATTTTGCCTCAAAATGACTTAAATCGGATACGAAAGTGGTCTGGAAAGTGGCAACTGAGATTTAATGGTTTTAAATGTAAGCTTCTGAACCTGGGAAACAGAAATCCAGGATTTGGTTATAAGCTTGGAGGTGGGGGAAGAGTGGAGTAAAACGTGGTTTGGGACGTAAAATGACTTTGGGATTACGAATCTATTAGACATGAAATTTTCCCTGTAATGTAAACAAGAGGCTAGGAAGGCACATGGTATCCTGCCTATGATATTTAGGACCTTTGCAAATAGGGAGAAGGATGCCATTGTCCCTTTATATAAAACGATGGGGAGACCACATTTATAATGTGTTCAAGTCCTGAGGACAACTTACTTGAAGAAAGACAAAGCTTCCAGAAAGGGTTCAGAGAAGGACAACCAGATTGGTGAGGGGGATGGGTGCTATTCCATACGAAGAACAGTTTAGAAGGTGCGCACTGCAAAGCTTGACAACTAGACATCTTGGGGGGGGGGGTCTGATAAAGGTATGTGAGGCCCTGAAGGGAATCAGTAAAATGAATATAGAGGTAATATAGACGTATATTTCATTAGTAGAAGAGGGGAAGAACCAAGAGGCGCAAACACAAAATTTTGGGGAGTACAGATGGCCGGATTTCATGTTTTCTTTCGGGTGACATGTAGATCATTGGAATGAATTGCTTGCTACAGTGGTTCATGCCGAGAGTTTTGTAGTTCAAAGCGGAATTGGACACTTACTTTTTTGGCGACAGGGAACGTTATGACGATAGAGAACCCCCCTCCCCCCTTTTTTTTTTTTGACAGATGCCGAAAAAACTCACTTCTTTGCATAATTTATACTAATAGAGTATCGAATATTTTTCTCCCCATTACGCAATATGCTTATATTTTTTGGAAAAAGCAAGCACATTGCAAATATATTCGAAGAAATGGACGTTATAATAATAATGTCAGCTTGATAACGAAGTTGAACATACAGTATTGTGACATTTCTAAGTTTTGGACATGGTGATCATGCTAGTGGAAAAGCTCACTTGAAATGGAGACGTCATAATCAAAACCATTACTGCAGTCACAATCAAGGTAAGCTTTCTAAGCGTCTGGATGTAAACAAGAAAATGTACATTAATACGTCTATTTTTTTTTTTTTTTTTTATGTGAAAACTTCTATAGCGGCACCTAACGATGGAATGTATAGAAAATGCGAGATGAAAAAAAGAAATCGTTGATAAATACTTGTATTGTTTATTCAAAATATGGGTAATTAGGCTATTGGCTTGGATTTCGCTAACCTCTTGCAAGCCAAGGATATTTTCATATAAAATAAAACGTTTTTCGTGCGTACACGGTACGCACGTGTTTTTTTTTTGTGTCCCTGAAAGCTGTAGCCTGAATGCAGTCATTTTAAGTTTGTTTGTTTGTTATTTGGTTTTTAGGAGCATTAGCAACTAAGGCCATACTGCTCCGGGAATATGCGATGATCATTCCCTGATCTTTCCGCATCCCCGTATGTGGTGGTGACGGGATCGAACCCCGGTCTAATCAAGAAGCGTGCGTTATGCACTGCTGCTTCTTCCCACCTGGCTACGGAGGCGCCAGTCATTTTAAGGATCAATATTAATGCGGCTCTGATCGCAGGTTCTCCAAAACGAGTCTATTATTCTTATATTGAATAGAATATCAATGAAAAATTAAAATAATTCTTCATTGCAGAATTATTTTAATTCTAAATAGACGAGACTGTAGCCTGGTGGGCAGGAGCAGCAAAAACGGAGGATGCGGAAAGGTCAGAGAATGACCACCGCATATCCCCGGAGCAATATGGCCTTAGTTGCTGATGCTCCTAAAAACCAAAATAACAACAACAACATCTAAATAGACTGCAGTATTTTTCTCACCTAAAATACTCAGCAGCACTAAGAATATATATTACGGACAGAATTCCTTAAAAAGGAGGATTACGTTGAATAGTATTCAGAAGTGAAACTCATATATATATATATATATTTTTTTTTTTTGATTCCTTTACATCATGTCAATATGAAAAAAGTATTTTCTCTGAATATACACTGGACGGAAAAGCGAAACTAAGTGAAAGTCTTTGCAATGAAAGCGTAGAGACTACATGCAGCTTTTTTAGAATTAACTTGCATGGAATTTTATCTTTATGTTTTATCTTTTATGTGAGTTTTATCTTTTGTTATATATACGAGTAAAGTGTGTTTAGGGTCTAACGTCACCAGGGGTTTCCCCCATGTCCGCGTGGTCTACATTGTCTTGTGTTATGCTGCTGTAAAGGCCAGAGATTTAAAAGTGTATGGATATTGTTGGGTGTAGTGTCGTGTACCGTTCAAGTTACCAACAGATTCCAGACAGTGACTAGGTACATCGATCGAGGCTGTCCGCAGGGCTCTGTGCTTGGCCCTTTCCTCTGGTCTATTGTTCTGGATGAGTTCCTGGGCATGGACCCGGGAGGTGTTGAGCCCTTGGCCTTCGCGGATGATCTTGTCCTTTTGGTATGTGCTAACACCAGGACGAACTTAGAGAAAATGGCAAATGGAGCACTGGTAAAACTTCAGAACTGGGCAGCCCTGCACAACCTTACCATTTCAGGAGAGAAAACAAAGTCCATACTCCTTAAAGGCAGACTACAAATCACAAGACCACCTACAATAAAATTAAACTTTATGCCCATACGGCTGCACGCTGAAGTCAAGCTCCTAGGTATCTTCTTAGACTCGGGGCTTACCTTCCACCACCACCTAAAGTATCTAGCCAACAAAATTCAAAGGTACAGTGCTATGATAAGGCGGGTCAGCAGGGCAGACTGGGGGCTGAAGCACAAAGCTCTTACTCTGATATACCAAGCGGCATACGTGCCAATTGTGTGTTATGGTGCCTCCATCTGGTACCGAAAAGCCATCCTAGCAAGAAATAAACGTAAGCTGGATTCAATCCAGAGGTTCATGCTCCTTTCAATTTGCAGGGCATGCCGCACCGTCAGCACCCCTGCTCTGCAGGTATTAACTGGATGTCAGCCACTATACTTAGAAGTGGTTAAAAGAGGGCTTTTTTATCACTTAAGGAAGGGAGTTCCAACCCAACTGCTAAATTTTCAACTTGACACCACAAACGGCACCAGGCAGGAAAGACAACGGATAACCAAACATCTACAAGAGATATGGCAACATGACTGGGACACTACAACAAAAGGGGCCATCACAAAACGATTCCTTCCATCCATAAGTTCAACTCACCCAGAACCTCCACCCTGGTTTTCGCCTGGCCTCCATGTGACCTTTATCATTACCGGCCATGGATCCTTCCAACAAAAACTGACCGCCATGGGAATCGAGAATGACCCACGTTGCCACTGCGGCGAAGAGGAGTCCTGGGGGCACCTCATGTATGAGTGCCCCAGCTACGACAACATCAGGCTTAAATTCCTCACCACAATACAGAGAAACCCTCGCAATCAAGAATCCACTCTGCTACTCGAGGAAGATGCCTATAAGGCATTAACCACCTACGCACAAGAAACATTTGCACTTAGGCGAGCTAAGATTGCAGAACTCAGAGCCCAACAACTAAACCGGACCGGCGTGGGATAACTCTCCATTCCCCCGGAAAAACGCAGACATAATTATGCAAACCCTAATAGGATAGGATCCACTGCAGGCACCATCCAAGGTGCGGGATGCTGGCACTCCTCGGAGTGCGGGATTTAAAAGTCATCGCAAACCCGAAATGGGTAGGATATACTGCTGGCATCGATCTAGGTGCGGGATTGCTGGCACTGACCTCAGTGCGGGATCTACAGGCACTATGCCATTGACAATTACACAGGGGCACCTGTCCCCTGTGACTTTTAAACCCACACTCTTTCCTATACTTCGCCTAAATTAGGGTGGATTTATTCTCCCCTGTCAACCCACCCAAATTCATTCTCCCTCAAATCCTCTCTTTTTCTATGCTCCTATCTCTCTCTTCCCTTTTTTTTTTTTTTTTAATCTGTTACTTTATTTTATTTAATTTATTAATTAATTTATTTTTCTTTATTTTTTTATTTAATTTTTTTATTTTATTATTATTTTTATTTTTTATTTCTTTTTATTTTTATTTATTTATTTATATTACTTTTTATTTTTATTTATTTTATTTTATTTTTATTTTATTTATTTATTTATTATTTTTATTTTTTTATTTTTATTTTTTTTATTTTTTATTTTTTGGCTCCGTCAGGAAGCTCAGGCAACCCTGGCGGAGGCCAGCCAGAGTATAATGGGCAGCCTGGCTCACCTCCCAGTGGTGGTGGCGGGCAACGTCGGGTTCCCTTAGGGGCCTTGCGGCTAAGCAGCCAGAGACAGAACAACAGAACACAGCACAACTCTGTCACAAACCAGACACCACACTTTTTCTGGCTTTTACAGAGATTCTGTAAATTCTTCACAAAGTACCATGGCGCAGATGTGGGAAACCACCGGTGGCGCCTTCCACAAAACACTATGCCACTATGTTCATCTGGCCATTTAGCCGGTTCAGGAAGCTGAGGCGACCCTGACGGAGACCTGCCAGAGAATAATGGGCAGCCTGGCTACCTCCTAGTGGCGTGTGCGTGCAACATAGGGTCCCATCAGGGACCCTGCGGCCAAATGCCAGGACACACAACAGAACCCAACATAATACTACGCATTCAGCACAACACTTTTCTGGCATTTACAGTGTTCTGTATTTCTTCATAGCGTACATATGGTAGGCGCACTATGGCCAGTGTAGCTTATGCGCCATTAAACACCCATGACACACACACGTACATATGGTACAGATGTGGGAAACCACAGGTGGCGCCCGACCCTAACACTATGCACACTGTCTATTTTCGGAGGTTTCACGCCTAATACCCCACCGTCCATCCACTCGGTGGAGCAGAAACCGTGACTCAGTTTCTGCTCCACCGAGGTTTCCTGAAAAGAATTAACCGAGACTTCAATCAGTTGGCACTTTTCATCTTTCTCTACAAAATCTATATTATGCCAGCCCTAGAATTTGCCTCACAGGTCTGGTCCCCACATGTTGCTTACCAAAAATTAGAAATTTAAAATATTCAAAAAAAGTGCAATCCAGTAGTTTGCTTTAAAAGTGGCCTTGAATACAATGAGAAATCCACTCTTGAATACCAAGGGTGGTGTGTATTCTTTGGACTCGAAACGCTGGAAAAAAGAAGAGATAAAGCCGACTTACTCTTTCTTAACCAGCTTTTAAATGGTACCCTGAATTGCCCTCATCTCGCCTCACAAATAAATTTCAACGCACCAACAAGAGCTTTAAGAAACCATCCACTGCTGAAATATGCGAGAACAAATTATGGATACTACAACTTCTACAACAGGACTGCAAGATCAATGAACAAAGCAAATGTGGAGATATTTGACACCCCCGGACACTTCAAGAGGCAACTGAAATTGCTAACCTCATCCGTTACCTGACCTTAAAATGGACTCTTCTTGCAAGTTCTAAGACTGATTGTGTAATGTGTGTGAAGAAATACCAGTGCTCTGCCTTTCTCCTACCAGTTCACTTAAATAGGACGGATGAGTCCTACTTTTATTTATTTAGTTTTATTTTTATCTGTACATTTCAATTCACTAGTCTTATGTAAATTTACTTTGGAAATGTATACTCCAAGCTTCTGCTTTGAAGCTGTGTAATAATGCTTTGTAGCTGCACCCTCAGGCACGTTTGTTTGCTGTTTTGTAGCTGTTAACAACAACAATATAATAATAATAACTCATCGGAGAAGGCCACCTGTTGCCACTCAGCTTGGGTCCAGTGTTGGTATTGCTGTGCAAACTGACGGCGTTGTCTGCGATTAACGGCCGTCAGCATGAGTGCTGTCACCAAGCGTCTGCTCCTGAGCCCAATGCGCAACAGGGTTGCTGCACTCGTGTTGGAGACCTTTCTGGTGACCCCACGGTTCATTTGGTCGTTTCAGTCGACGTTCACCTCTGGGATCAATGGCGCATGGGGCTCCACAATTGGCACATCGGGTCGGCAAAACTGTCCCATTCGTCCACTCTTGATGCACTTTCACCAAAGTCCGCCGTATCGGAAATTCTGGTACCCCTGGCCGATACCTGAAACCACCAGCAACATGCGGGTGAAGCTTATCACTGGCTATGAACGCAATGGTGCCTCCGTGGGCAGGAGCAGCAGTGCGTAGCACACGCTTCTTGATTAGACCGGGGTTCGAGCCCGTGACCACCAAATACGGAGGATGCGGAAAGGTCAGGGAATGACCACCGCATATCCTCGGAGCAATATGACCTTAGTTGCTAATGCTCCTAAAAACCAAATAACAAACAAACATGAACGCAATAGAAAGCAGTTTCCAGTGCAAAACTTAACCCCATCGCATACCGAGAAGTTGCACTGATCAACTGCTTTCTGTAAGTTCATAGCCAATGAGCAAGTTCCGCTTTATGTCGCTGCTGGTTTCCGGTAAGTGGCTACCTGCGTTCTACGTGTAAGCACACTAATTCTCATTTATTTGCGATGTGCCACCAAAAACAAGATCGGACGCGTGACTGACGATCCCGTTTCTAACGGGACGACTTGTCACCCTAACGTATATGTCTAATTGGACAAGCTTGCAATCTATTGGTACTGTGTAATAGTTAATTTTTACTGTTGCAACTGAAATAAAAGTAGCATTTTGTGTTTGGGCAGGCGCTGGTAAAGTGCTGACAAAGAATGAGGAATAAATATAAAGATTAACGGATTCGTAACTTTCGCGTGTTACTCATTATTTGTGTAAAATCTAAAAACATTTATTGAGAAATCTGCAGAGCGACCTTGCACGGATCTGTTGCACATTCAAATAAATTAAAATAAAACACGTTTTTTCCCCACCTCTCATATAAGCCATGGTCATTGCCCCTCCGCTAATTTTAACAGAAGTTTCAAGAATTGTAATTCTTTTAACGCTGGCTTTTAAAACATCCCAGCTTATAGTTAGCGTTTTACAAAAAAAGTCACACGCTTTTCGGTGTTTTTCAAAAATGTTAACTTCTGCTTTCGCTTCTGCCTCATTTCCCCATCTTAAAATGAAGACTGATTCTTCTCACCTAAAATACTCAGCAGCACTAAGAATATATATTACGGACAGAATTCCTTAAAAAGGAGGATTACGTTGAATAGTATTCAGAAGTGAAACTCATATATATATATTTTTTTTTTGATTCCTTTACATCATGTCATCTTGTTTGCTTGGTTTTCGCGAACCAGCGCTTTACGATCTAAACCTGTTACTAAATCCTAGATAGATCTTTCAGATAACTATTCACTTTTATCAGCTGTTTCAGGTTTTTATCGGAGTTGGCCCACCCTATGGCTCGCTATTTGCGGAGTTTATTATCATGTGCTTCAAATTACATATAAACTATAACTTCATATGTCATTCTCCCCCCCCCCCCCCCTCCACGCTACGTTGGCTTTTAAGTGTTTGCATTCCGATAAGATATCCTTAACGCAACGGTGTTCGTTTCGTGAATGTTCTTATGGATAGTCTCAACTTTCTATAAATTTATTTTTTATTGTAGCGTAGCTTGTCTTGATTCGCTGATACTTTTGAGCCTCTGTGTTTTATTGCAGGAACGACGAATGTGTGTCAAATGGAAAGTTCGAAGGTTCACCTAAGAAATATTATACAATACAGTATATACTACGAGGTGAATGGAATCAAAAAAGAAGTAAACATTTTTCATATGATCATGAAGAACTAGCCATTAATGACAAATTTCATATTATGGTTACCCGAGAGAACAAACTGGCCATCCATGTGTATTATGCCCATAAATTGCATTTAGTTTCGGCAAGTGCTATGGCATGGGATATTTAAAACCATTTGACTTTGATAGAACTGGAATTACTTTGTTCTTGAGAGAGCCACGACAGTTGTTACGGGGCAACATTTGACTTACATCCTCATTTGGAAATGCTGTTTGAAGAAGAGCGTGATCTCGAGCTGCTACAATCTTCACATTGTTCTTGAACCAAAGCCGATCACACACGGAACAGACTGAACCGAAATCATTATCCACGAAATGTACGTTTAAACTGTACGTGGATGCTTCCGTGTTTCTTAAAAACCTGTTGCTGCTCCGGATATGTATTACGTATTGAACGATTTGATTGAGTACTTCTGGCAGTCGGTTTTGGCTTCGCTTTTCTTTTAAGACTGGGCTTCGAGGACTCTTCATCGTTTTCATTTGCAGTATTAACTTGCATGACTCCTTCCAAATTCACTTCTAACATATCTGGGGAGATGTAAGGCTCTGAATATATAGATGGACCTTCTCCTGCTTCTTGGTTCAACTCCATCGCACGCTGTACTGTAATTTCTTCCGCTGTCGAAATAGCTTAGATCTCTGCTTTGTACTCAGTGGAGGTGGTTTCACTGGTCGCATTGCACGTATACGTGCTCTATACGCCTTACAACGCTCACTATTAGTACAGGTACTTATTGAGTCATGCGTCGCTCATGCCTGGTATGGAGTGGTACAATGGTTGGTGAGAGATGAATGATTTCGTGTCGCATTTTCTTAGCGATTTTTGTTAATCCACGGACGCATTGCAGGTATACGTGCCCTGTACGCCTTATAACGCTCACTACAGTGGACCCCCGCTTTACGATTGGTTCACTGTACAATCAAATCACTTTATGATGGACACTTCATAACAAAATACCGTTCACTATACGATATACAAGGTGTCTCAAAAATATTGGTACAAACGTTTAGGGGAGGTAGGTAACATATAAAGGAATGTGAATCGCATCGGAACCCATAACCGGAAACGTCACCGTAAGTCGTTACACGGCGCTGTTCATCAGTTCGCGAGAGGGAAAATTTCTGGTTTGCCCATTCAAGCAGTAGTTGCCGCACGAAGAGCATGCATCGATATACGAACTGTGAGCTGGCAGACATGCACCTAGTGTATGGATTAGCAGAGGGCAATGGACGAACCGCTCAACGAATTTATGGAGAACGCTTCCCAGACAGACATGTACGGACCACCGTTTGTTTGCGCGTGTGTTTCAAAATTTGTGCGATTATGGGTCATTTAGAAGTAACAGGAATAGTGCGGGCAGACCACGTTCGACGCGAACTCCCGCCTTGGAAGAAAGTGTGTTGAATGCCGTCCAGAATAATCCTACTACCAGCACACGTGCAGTTGCCTCTGCCTTAGGAGTGTCTCGTTGCAGTGTTCAGCGTGTCTGGCACGACGATTCCTTACACCCCTTTCATTTCCAAAGGGTTCAGTTACTGCTCCCCCAAGATTCAAGATTTGAATTTTCCAGCCTATGTTTTGTTCACGGATGAGGCTTATTTCACTCGGGAAGACTTATTCAATCAGCACAATGCTCATGTGTGGGCTCACAACAACCCACACGGTGTGCGCCCCCATGCTGCACAACATCGCTTCGCAATAAATGTGTTGGCAGGTATGGTCGGTGACTGCTTAGTCGGCCGATACCTGTTACCATCCCGCATGAACTCCGCTAAATATCGGATCTTTCTTGAATAAATTCTACCAGGGTTACTTGACGATGTTCTAGCAAATGTGAGACGCAACATTTTGTTTCAACATGACGGGGCGCCTGCCCATTATGGAAGGTGTGTTCGTGACCATTTGAACAGGCGTTTTGGGCGTCGACAGATTGGCCGTGGTGGACCCGTTGCCTGACCCCTACGCTCACCTGATTTATCGAGCCTTGATTTCTTTCTGTGGGGGGGGGGGCTCAAATCTATCGTGTATGAATCGCTTGTGGAGACGGAAATGGATCTCGTGGCCAGACTCGTCTGCGCTGCTGCTACTGTCAAAGAAACTCCAGGTGTGTTCGACCGTGTCCGCCAATCCATGCTGCGTCGGTGTCACGCATGCATCGCGTCTCATGGTGGAACCTTCTAGCATCTGTTGTAACATCATGAAATGCCTCCATCTCGTATTCCATTGTTAATATTATGTCAAATAAATGTTTGCCACTAATTACTGTCGTGTCATTTCTGCTTCTTGTGCCTCTGCTACTACTTTCCCATGACGTTTCCGGTTATAAGTTCCTATGCGATTCACATTCCTTTAGATGTTACCTACCTCCCCTAAACGTTTGTACCAATATTTTTGAGACACCCTGTATAGTAAGCGCCGGTCATTGTGATCACGTTTACGAATTGAATTTTAATTCTATTAACGGTGATTCTAATAAGTGTAAATAGGAGGAATGTTATTCACAGGCTATAGAAATAAATAAATATATAAAGTACATATTTACACTTTATTACGTTACCAATTAAAAAATAAAGGAAAGGAAAAAGTCAACTACACCGGGTATTTTCAGGTGGTTATCCTCTCAATTACTAACCGGGCCTAACGCTGCTTAACTCCGGTGATCGGACGAGAATCTGTGCATTCAACTTAGTGTGATAGTTGGCTGTTCAGAGCGCCTCTAATGCTTTTAGCATTAGAAAACTTATGGCTTAGTTTGTTCTGTTGCGTTTTTTGTCAATGCACGAACTCAAGTTACTCACATCGGAAAGAAGTTTCACTTAAATTTCTCGCGTCGTTGCCGGAATTCGAACCTAGACCTTTATAAATTATAAATATCTTGGATAAATATGGATTATAAATATCTTGCTACCCGCGAAGACTAACCATGCATATGACATAGCAACATACGTAGTGTTAAGCGGCACCGGCGATCTCGCCCAACTCTGCGTTATGCATAAGACATTGTATTGTATATTTACTTGACTTAGGTGGTACCCCGGCTATTGCCTATCTCCACCAATATAATCCGCATTCAATTTGTAGAACTTCTACAATCAGGCTACCTTGCCACCAGGGAGCCAATGTCATTAGGGCATCGCCCCCCCTCCCCTGCCTGCAAAACCGAGCCTGGGTCTGCCACTCTTTCTGTGCAACATGCACTTGAATCCCGTTCCCACTAAAGGTAGTGCAATACTGGTGGCCAACAATCACGCTCCCGGGCTGCCCACACCTGAGGGCTTAAAAAAAAAATTATTCTCCCACCCCGTCCGACACAATAGACACGTAAGGAGAACAAAAACAAGTTAATCAACATAATATAAAATAAATAATACAAAATGTAACTAAACTCAACAACAACAAACAAACAAATAAATAATAATAATATTTCCCTCCCTCCCTGTCCGACACAATAGACAGGGGAGGAGAATATAAAACAAATTAAGCAACATAATATAAAATAAATAATACAAAATATAACTAAAATAAAAAAAAAACACACACACAGTAATTATCTATACCGTGCCAATTAAAGTTGCTAAGCATTTCCTCTTTTGGAAAACTAACCCACAGAATTCTTGAAAACTAAAAAAATTTTCCTTACTTCCAGTTAATAATTTTTCATACCCTCTATCAAAGATATCATATTTTTCTCTCAGTGTATTATAATTATTAGCCATATGGTGCAAGGAAGCCTGAGGCTTATTCTGCACCAGCCAAAAAAAAAAAATTATTCCCGAGTTACCCTGAGAGAGAGAGAGAGAGAGAGAGAGAGAGAGAGAGAGAGAGAGAGAGAGAGAGAAGGGAATCACCAAGAAAGAGAAGAATGATGATATCCGGCTCAGGACCCTGGGTGTGCCAAGCCCATACTCACCAGATGTGAGCCCCTGGGGTTGTTTATATTCTTCATAGATGGGACAATCATAGAGAATATGGTCCCAACTCTCTAGCCTTTCATAATCACAAAAAGGGTGAGATTCTATTCCTAAATTGTATAACTTATATCTTAATGACCCATGTCCAGTAATTATAAATGAGAACTCCATTTTTGGATAAAACCATCTATTCAGCTTATTATCATAATTAAAACACTGTGGGATAAATCTTAGTAATAGACCTGCTACTCTAGATACAAACTGGGTTTGGTGGGGTTTTGACCTCTTCTGTTTCATGCTGCGTGTTCTCGTCTTGTCCATCTTCTCTTTCATTTTTCTCCTGTCTACAAACCGTTTGCTTTCTTTTAGTGTCTATCAGAGACCTTTTTGAAATTAAGTTCTTTTTTATTTCAAAATTAAAACCTCGGTTTGAGAAAATTCAAGCACTTTAATAAATAGCAATATACTTCGCCATTGGAGTAATGCTTTTTATGTAGGGTAGTACAATACCATCGAGATATGTGGGAGGGTTTTTTATGCCTTTACAATATGAAATCAGTATACTGTACCATGCGGCAAACCTAGTTTGCTCATTGTTGTTTTGTCATATTTCTGAAGTTAAAGTTATGCAAATTTTATCAAATCAAGTGTCATTCTTGTGTGCAACTCAACTGTCATGTATGGTATTCCCGAAATTTTGGTACATGATCCTGAGATATAATACAAAATATATCTGCAGTAGTAGTAGTAAGCTTTGATTAATAGGGTGCGGACGCTATTTTGATTGAGTAAAATAGCTATTGTTTAAATGTCAGATATGAGTGTGGTAACACCACACTTAATATATTCTTTTAGATGGAATCCTTTTTAAAAGTTGGGAGAGGATCTTCGAATTGAAATTGAACTTTTTTCCATTTCGTTCTTTATAAAGTATTGTTATGTCGCAGTTGTAGTACCATCCTGCAGCTGCAGTCGTAAATATCGGCAATGTCATATTTATCACAGAATCAAACGAGCTTAAGCTGGAATTTCACTCGCTTTTTTTCGGTGGTTCGCCTTTTTAACTTACGAAGCCAGTGTAGTCAGTCCATAATGGCTACTCGAGCTGCGTGTAATGCACATCACGTGCGGGCGGCCACACTTTCTCCTCTAATGCCTTCCAATCCCCCTGTCGGTCTAGTACTCTTACCAATCCTCCCCCTTCCCCGCTCTGATCAGACGTTGGCGTGACGAGGATTGTAACGCCGATATCACGAACTTTCTAACATCGCTCTTGGAAACCTCTCCATCGTCCACATTTGAAAAAACGGGCAATGAGCCGAGGCAGAGAGAATTCTCTTCATGCAGCGCTGTAGGGAGTAAAAGGAGAGAGCAGGGAGAAGGTATTGGCTGCGTGCCATTTCTGCCTGACAAGTCTTGTTCTGTCGCCCAGGCGGACGTGTGGGATCACTGATTAGTGAATACATTAACGCCAGAGGGAGTTACATCCGATGTTTCAAGTTAGAGATTATCTTTAATGTTTTGTTCACTTGGCGGTGACAGTTTCTCTCTCTGTCCGTCTCTCTCTCTCTCTCTGTTTTAAACATTTATTTTATATGTATGGGCCTTGCATAAGATTGCCAGGTTTGATATAATCAGAACAAAAACAGGGACAGGGGCTGTAGTGTTAAGGTTAGCTGATTCTTATCCTGTTATTATTGTCTGGAATATCTTCAGTTCTAGTAATGAAATTGTCCTCTCCCCTATAATTTTGATTCCTTTAAGTCATGCCGTCCCGCTGGCAGAATCCGCACAACGACCATGTGCAGTTCGAGAGAGTTCTGTGTGAGTGATTTTAGTTCTGTAGCCAATGGGCGAGCGCGTAAAGTACATTTTTTACTCCCTGTAGTTAGAAGTTGTTTTAAATTAACCTTATGTTTCGGGGAGTTCTCAAGCTGAGGTACGTAAGCATAAAGCGGTACGCGCGAATATACCAAAACATAGAAGGGATGAATTAAATTGTAGACGTCTCTTGTGACAGGAAAGTTCAGAACGAATTCAAGAAAGAAAAAATTGTGTGACTTTTGTTTAAAAATAACAAATGCACCTCTATTTCGGGTACAGTGTTGAAAATTTCATTGCTTTTCAGCAAGTAATATGTAAAACCTGTTCACCTATGTTATTAATAATAGCATTTTACGAAAAAATGCCGAACTAAATTGTAACTTTGAGGCTGATTTGCACTTAAAATTAACTAGGTACCCTGGTAACCAGTTACTCTGATCTAATAAAGTTATGCCCAATTAAACAAGCTCGTTTCTGGCATTAAAATTTTAACTATATCGTAACAAATATTAAATTTAAAGTTAACTTCTCTGACAATGCAAATTTTTACGCTAAAACCCGCATGCAGAGACCCCAATCTCCAATGCACATAATCTTCATTATGATGATTCGCAAACTTTCTGCGTTTTTTATTTGGTGAAACAAAACTGCAAAATATTGAGAAACGTCTTTATATTTGTTATTTCGTAGGGGCAGAATTTCCCACTTTTGAATTAATTTTTAAGGGGAAAAATTTATGCTATGTGTTAATTGGCCTACCAGGAGAGTAGACAATTTTTACCTTCAGTATACGGAAAATTGAGTGTTTTATTGTTAAAAAAAGTCATAAATTTTCGCAGTTGAACGCTGTGATGTTGTTTTATTATTAATTATTCCGGGATGAAAGGAAAATTATAATCATCGTGAGACAGCAATGTATGAGACTATTTCTATTCGGCAAATTAGGATTAATTACATAATTTTAAATATAAGTACATACCTCAACGAGCGAAAACAAATTGAACTGTGCACATAGGTGGTAAAGTTTACTGTGACTTTAAGGAAATTATTATTTTACATTTTACTTGGAAATATGTATAAGTGTTCATGACTGTTTTATCTCTATACACTTTTTCCGATAGAATCTCTCTGCATCCATCACAGGGAAGTTAAAAATACTTGTAGTGTTAGCTGGAAGTACGTTTTTAGTCCGTAAATATTATTGAGCATTAAATTTCAGTATCAGGCGAAATTAGAATCAGATCTCCCCACGATGCGTGATCCAGATTTGGGCTGTCTATTCTTCTAGAGCAGAGAAGTGCTAGAATATGCGTGTTTTTCGCTATTAGTTGTCTTCACGGCATGTCATTTATAGTTATATGAAACTTAATCCTGGGGATGGTAAATAAGTTTCCAGCAATGCGGTTAATCCATCGCAACGTCCAATAGTCTTGCGCTAGAAATTCTTTCCCCGATAGGACAGCAGAAAAGATCAGATAACAAATGCATTTAATGCGATAGGCGTTAGCTTTTTCAGGATATATGGGATTGTCTTGGGTTTCGTAGACTTAAGCATAAAGTTCATGCTTTATGGCCCACATGATCGCGAACATCTTGGTTTCGATGTGAAGGAATGGTTCTACAACATTAGACGTTCGTCTCATATAAGACCTAATTCTTGTATGGTACATTTAGTTGCTATGAATACATTCACTCCAGTTACGAAAACATTTGTTCATAATAATCTGTTTGTAACGAAAGAGAAAAAAAGTTTTAAATACCTAAGAGGAAAGGGTAAGCTTTTTTAACATATAATTAAAATTGGAATTAAATCGCATTTACTTAATTTAAACCTTACTAGCAAAGACTTTCCAGGTTGATTTATTTTAATTGAAGTGCTGAGGCAACTAAGACCGTCAGATATCAGTATATTATGTCTATAAATTACATTCTGTAGTAGCAGTGCCCGTTGGATGAAAAATTTGAATTTCCGGGAGAAAAAACCGGTCGATCATCACCTTCCTAAATGGAATAATTTGGCCACGATATGGAAAAAAAAAAAAAAAACTCCCCTCACCACCTTTTTTCCCCTGTCGAAACGGCATACAAACTCAATTTCACCCACGAGGGAGAAAGCGATCAGTATAAGCTATTCGCGAAGGCCGTTTGGATACAGAGAAATAAACTTAATTCTGAGGGACATGGAAATGAAAATCCAAGTTTTTTTGTTTACTAAATTGTCTTTTTCTTTACTCCATGTTAGGTGGACTTAATTTAGAGTTTCATTCACTATTGAAGGGTTCTGTGAAGCTGAGGTGCAAATTTTTTTTTTTTTTTTTATTCCCTGTTTCTCTCAACTGGAAAAAATGTTTTCCAGTTAAGGAAAACATTATGAAGATACAATGTACATTGTGTGTGTAGTCAGAGATACACAGACAATACGTGTAGTGTGTACATTGTATCTTCATACAAAGTTGTTTTCAGTGGAGTCTGCCGGTTGGTAAGCACAATTAATATGGACAGCGAAGGCTGTCTATGTGGGTATCGAAGTTTGTCAGATGTAATCCAGTTCAGGTGGGTCTCTTCGGATAGTGTTTGTCACATCCGTGTGGAGAAGGCAGGTATATCCTCTGTAAAGACACAGAATATCCAGGAGAATTCATTCAGGGTTATGTGGTGTTCAGCATCAGATGACTTCTTCTTTTGAAGACTTTGTTGGCATAGTGTGAGAAAGCATTGTGGCCAAGATGTCTGTAAACAACGGCGGATGACCCGTTCGTCTGTAAAGTGTTGCCTTAGCAATCTTTGGACACGACGGTGGATGTGTGGTGGCGCACCATCTTCAGGATACCATGAATATGGTATCCTGAAGGTTGTTGCAGCTCTGATATTGCAAAATTTGCCAACATTTCATAATATCGCTGTCCAGTGACGGAACAGGTGCAAGGTCCAGTCGGTGTTACCTATTCAAAAAAATATGGCCCAATCATGAATATGGCCGTAAATCCATACCACATTGTCAATTTTGGAGAATGCAACGGGACCTCTTGGATAACTCGAGGATTTTCTGTTGTCCAAATGCGACAGTTGTGCATATTCACTTGTCCATTTAAGCAGAAGTGGGCTTCATCACTCCAAAGGATGTTCCATGACCAAATGATATCCACTGTCATCCGCGCCAGAAACTGAAGTGCGTATGTGAAACGAATATCTGCATCACCATGCTTTAGCTGCTGTAGCATGTGCATCTTGCAAGGATAGTACCGCAACGCCTGACGCGTTACTAGCCTTTCAGTGGAATACGGCATGTCCACTTCACGAGAAACAGCTGGAACATTTGCGCTACCACATGGAGATTGACTTGATAAATCCACGACAGCCATAGCCACATCTTCAACACGAGAGGAGTCCACTCGTTTTCAACCTCTACCTGGTTGGACATAGTGTGTTCGTGTCAGACGGCACC
Source organism: Mastigoproctus giganteus (assembly GCF_048544385.1). Lineage (NCBI taxonomy): Eukaryota > Metazoa > Arthropoda > Arachnida > Uropygi > Thelyphonidae > Mastigoproctus > Mastigoproctus giganteus. The sequence continues at coordinate 126,667,395 of NC_143584.1, forward strand.
AGGGGTTTCCCCCGTTGCTTTCCTACGCGTTGCTTTCATTGTAGGTGTAACAGTTCACTGTAGAGGCCAGAGATTTAAGTGTATGGATATTGTATGAGTGTAGTGTTGTGTATCGTTGTTCTTCTGGCCATTTAGCCGCTAGACCCCTGCTCGTCCTGAACGTCGTCCACACCATGCCTCGTGGAGGCAGACCAGCTACACCAGTATTTATATATTCAATCTGGTAGGCAGGTCCTGCCACCTAATTTCCTGAGATTTCAGAGGCTAGTACCTGGTTGGACAGGTATGTTCGTGTCAGACGGCACCTGGGATTTCTCCCATCTCCGCGTACCTGGTTGGACAGTGTTTAATGTCAAACGGCACTTAACACTGTCCAACCAGGTATGCGAAGATGGGAGAAATCCCAGATTCCGTAGCCAGGTGGGAAGGAGCGGCAGTGTGTAGCACACGCTTCTTGATTAGACTGGGGATCGAGCCCGTGACCACCAAATACGGAGGATGCGAAAAGGTCAGGGAATGACCACCGCATATCCCCGGAGCAATATGGTCTTAGTTGCTAATGCTCCTAAAAAAACAAAAAAAAAAACAAATAAATAACCAGGTGCCAGGACCTGCCAGAGTAAATATCTAAATACTGGTGTACCTGGTCTACCTCCACGAGGCATAGTGTGGACAACGTTGGGCCCCAGGGATCTAGCTGCTAAATGACCAGAAGAACGATACACAACACTACACTCATACAATATCCATACACTTTTAAATCTCTGGCCTTTACAGTGAACTGTTACACCTACAATGAAAGCAACGCGTAGGAAAGCAACGGGGAAAACCCCTGGTGCCGTCTGACACAAACACACTATGTCCAACCAGGTAGAGGTTGAAAACGAGTGGACTCCTCTCGTGTTGAAGATGTGGCTATGGCTGTCGTGGATTTATCAAGTAAATCTCCATGTGGACACCAAGATGTCATTTCGGTTCAAATTTCGCAGTCATTTTGCGGACAGCACAAACAATCATAGGTCCACGCCTTGTGCGCTTCTAACACCGGAATTCTCTGATAGCCGCAGCTGCATTGTTGCTATTCTGATAGACAGCTTCACTAATAGTGCCTTTTCCTGCAACGTTGTTGGCATTGCTGCTGTAGTACAGGCAAACATCTACTGTACGATTTTGAAGAGACTGCTTTGCTTTTATACAGTACAGTACAGTACAGTACAGTACAGTACAGTAGAGCTGAGTAGTGGCACTGTGGCAATAACTTATGATTTTGCAAAGGACATTAGTTATTTGCATAATCGTAACTAAGATAGTTACGCACCATACAGTGAGAAATTTTGTAACTATTTTTTATTTTATTTTTTTGCAATAAGTGGCGAGCGCATTCTTTATTGTACCTGTTGTCAAAATTTCTCTTCAGTATGAGCCTTAGAACTCGCTCCAGAGCCCTCTACATGGGGATACTTTAATTTTAACAACCCTGTACTTATTAATGCTGTGTCAGAGTTATCCTTGTGTTCGTTACCAGGGTATATTGTGCCCCTAGGGCACATTGACTGATGGCTCCCGCTGATGCAAATATTTTCATTTTTTAGAGTGATTAATTTTATATTTTATTTACTTACACAAAGTAAATTATACACAATACAGTATAATCGCTTTGGGAGGGGACAGTGCATATCGCTCTTACCCTAAAGCCGGCCCTGTTCGTTATTGGATCGCGCGCACCAAGAAATATGAGGTTGCATAACCTTTATTCGTTTCTTTAATTTGAAATAAAATAAATTATGACGATTATTTGGTTTCCATTGAAAACTGAGTGTTGCAATTAATAAATTAATTACGTGTAGACTAAAGTGACCAGATCCATAATATTCCAATGCTGGACATCGATTTTAGAACTCCCTCTTTAAAAAAAATTATTTTTTTTTAATATTTATAAAAATATTCACATACAAAATAAAAATTAAATACATACTGTATACTTATTTGAACTAAACTTATATAAAATAAAATATCACACTTCTTAAAAAAAATGAAAGCTAGTGTAAGTAGCTTTAATATTTTTCACATAAAACATTTATCGTGAGTACCGCAGAAACAAAATTTTCTCTATTCGCTCATAATTAATAAATCGTGAATTATTAACATTTGTTAATGCGCCTGAAATGAAATGTTCTGTGCACATTAGCTACTCTTTTTCCCCTATTTTCTTTTTTTTTGTAATAAACCCCAGCAATTGATATTTGCGGAACAGCATAATTATTCTCATTTAATTGCAGCTGAAATTAGTGCATTCTTTTAAGGTGCAGAACATGTTAGACTTGCCGCAAACCCACCTTGTGATGGTGGCGCGGCTGCCTCACTAACCCCCTTCCCTCAGGAGTCTACGCGCGTCCCTAGCCCTATCAAATTTTCGTGTACCCTCGTCGCGAAGGGCGGTTTGTCTGTTGTGAGGGGGAAACCGGAGTCAATCCCGGTGAAAAACCTCACGACCACGGTTTGAGACCGCCAAACTCAATGCTGAATTTCCCTTGGGAAAATCCCCATAAGGGTAGCAGCTGGAATCGAACCTCGATCAGCTCTTCAGTAAGCCGGCAACGTTGCCACAAGGCTACCGTGGTCCCTTTAAGATAGTTCAGTATTTGACATCATTTCTCAGCAGTCGCGTGGGTGTGGGTAGTGTCACCTCATTGCTAAACTTCCTTTACCTTCCATTGTAGGTGCCGCTATAGATGTTTTTGTATCAAAAAAACATGTATAGTCTATATATATTATTTTTTCACAAAAATACCTATATTATATAGATATTTCTGTGAAATAATAATACAAATAGAAATTAAATAATATAATTTAAAAAATTTCCGCGGAGTGAATTTTTCTTAATTCTTCATTATTTGCTATTTCTACATAAAATTCTTCACAAGAATTATCAAAATTGCACCATCTATGATACAGATGTCGCAAGAATACAGAATTAAAAAAAAAAAAAAAAAAAATGCAACATCGTGATTCATAATATAAGTATGGATGCTACATATCCAATCCGTGACAAGCGACTTAAATCGGGGAGTGACCCGCATAATTCGGGACGTCTGGCCACTTTAGTGTAGACAGATATTCTTAACATACCGATCATATTTAACGCAGTCACAGACAAAGTTCCGTGTCTTTTCTGCGAAGGAACCTTGAGCGCTGGAACTTTGGCCTTTAGAACAAAGTTCCAGTTCCCAGATTCTTCAAATGTCGGAGACGATGTATGCTGACTCTACGAAGTGAAATAAGTAAACAAATATTTCCTCACCTTTGTTTCCGTATCTGTTTTTCAGCATTCCTAAGCGATATTCGTGTACCAATATTCTTAACTCATATCAGAGCAGACCTCGAATACTTCCAGAATTAAGACATACTTTCGAGTAATTGCATGTATCTATTCATGTCATATGCATGTATCTATTCAACCCAAGCACGGTACTAAGTACAGTACTATAGGTTATAATACCTCTCGTGTTTGGGGTTCTCATAAAAAAAAAAAAAAAAAAAATTGCAATTTTATCTTATAGGGTTTCGTCCGGGTGACAGGTGACATTTTAAGTAGTTTCGTATGGACTCTGTCGAGAGGACCGTTCTTCCCCCCCTCTTCTCTGTCCAGAAAAAGGGGGGAGGGCGTTTAATCCTCTTATGGTTAAATAATTTGCAAGAAAGGTGAGATGCACCGTTGGTATATGCTTAAATTCGGTTAATTTATTGCGTACTGCAGTGGAAATGGGGAACCCCTGGGGCCGTTAGACAACGAACACCGCAGGTTCGTTCATTATATATTCATATGCATGTATCTATTACAAGCACGGGCGTTCCTAGGGAATATGGCCCTCGGGTGTCAATCGAAATTTGGCTAACCCCTCAAAAATATTTATATATTTTGTTGTACATTTACTCATATAATGATAATTAATAACAAAAGTAATACAATTATAATTATTGATAATGAAATTTACATAATCACAAGTAATGAAAAGTATAAATTAAAAAATTAATTAGAAAAGAAATAATGAAGTAAAGCTTATACATACAAAAAATATTATGCTTATACATGTAAATCATATAACGAAGAATACAATTATATCACAGTAGATAACTAAATGTGTTTATTCTTCTTGATTTTTTTATTGAAAAATTCAGAAATATTGAAAATGGAAACGATCTTTTTCAATACCAATGGCTCAAATGTGTTAACATTTCTTCCGTCGTTGTTGATCTTAAATAGCTCTTTACCATTTTTAATTTGGAAAAAGCTTCCTGTCTCCATGTGAAAGGAAGGGCAAGAAATGTTCGTATTGCAATAGAAACATGGTAAGAAGATCGTTTGAAAAAATATACCGTTATTAAACACATCACATATTCCATTTTTGGTTGTATAAAATTTGACAAATTTTCTATTTCTTCACACAAGTCAATAGCAATTTTTTTAAAGAAGGATCCGACAAATTAGTTTGTAAGTCCATACAATGTTTGATTTTGGTTCTTTATTTAGAGATGGAAACGAATAAAGGTCCGATAAAAAAAAAATAAAATAAAACTATTATTATGAAACTTCAGTAGTTCGAATCTCTCTCTCTTCGATTTGTAATATTCTTATATCTAGTACACTGAAAGGACAGGATTAATGGGATACCTGGTTCCTGGGTAACGCGACGATGTCACCCCTCTCGCTAGTGGACGAACCCACCGCTTGGCAGGTATATAGGTTCACTGCATTCACGTAGACAGTTAAGACGTCAGTTAACCGACTTTGAAAGAGGGATGATAGTGGTGCCTGATGCATTGGTAACTCTATCGCGGAGTGGTACAGAAATTGCACTGTCCCCATTCGACAGTATCAAGAGTGTATCGGGAATACGCTATTTCCGGAATAGCATCTCATCGTGGACAGCGCTGTGGGCGGAGAAAGCTGGTTTGAGATGCTCCTCACGTTTTGTGCAAACAGGTGGATGTGATGTTCTGCATCCCCAGCTGGGGGTAGTTTTTTTGATTGCTATTGAGCCCGATTCCTTGCATCATTTTTAACCAGTGGTCTGGCCCATCTGTCTCTGTAGGGCTTGACTAAGGTACCTACTGGCCAGGCGCTTACGTCTTGTAGGCGAGTTGCTTTATCTGGTGGACAAGAGATTATAAAGGAGAAGTAAGCTGGGTGTCGTGTTTTCACTTGCTTTACTTCCACAGTTATCCCATGTTCGCCCTCACACATGGCTTTAATGTTTCTGGGCTGTGTTGTGGGCCCCAGTCTTGATACAAAAATTTGCTCTCTGGTTGCAACAGAAGTAATGTTGTAGATTTCAGAAAACCGTTTGTTTGTTTCAGGTGTGTTACAGGAAGACACGTTAATACCTTCTCTGTGACGTCGAGAGTAGGCATGAAATTTTGGGATGCGTCGGGTTTTTCTACCCTCAAGTGTTATGCTTTTTAGGTAGCATAGTGATGTGCGCATAAGTGAGTGGGTTTGCAGGAACATGATCTGAAGAGGAAGATGTAACTCTGACGTTCGTACTCTTGGAATACATGCATGCCCCAATCATTTCAGTTGATTCCTGTTGTCCTAATATTTCTGAGACTTCTTTATTTTGGTTTCGACTTTTCCTAGTGGAATGTGTGGAGCCATTTCCTTGTGCTGCCCCTAAAGTTTCACTGGGTTTGGTACTATTGCTTGCGAGGTCCTGCTGCAAACAGACAGTTCATATGTCAGTCCTACTGCAAACAGACAGACAGTATGTAGCCATATCTGGCTACATACTTTGTATAGCATAGTACGAACAAATAATTGTTACTGAAGAAATGCTCCAGCTCATAAAAAGATAACCACCTTATAAATGGCCACTCACTCTCTTTTTTTTTTTTTTTTTACCTTGTAACCTTGTGTTTATCTTATGCACTGAATTAGAGTGAGTACCGTGTTTTATCTTATAATTAGTACTCAAATAATTCTTCGTTTAAATTAACTTTTATTCTTAGTTAAAATGTATCGGGTGATTAGAATTATAGAACGACCTGTGAAGATTACGTTCCATAGATACCAAGTGAGCATATTACTTGGCTTTGTGTGAAGTGATTAACGGTTGGAATATTTTTAAGTTTTTTGTGAAGTTGCACGTTGGGCATGCTTATACAAAAGAGACAATTTGTGTGTAGTGGTTGGGAAGGCAGTGAAGTGTCATAATACAGGGTGTATATGCTGCATATTAAATATAGGCGTATTAGCCAAAGTAGGCGGTGTCCTCCTTCGGTAATAGACTGTCGGAAGTATCCTATCGTTCAAACATTTTCGTGACTAGTACAGTACAGTACAGTTCTTACATTATTCTGCTGGGATAATGAATTCCATCGTTTCCTATTATGTCGGATTATTAAAAGGTCATCTTATCTACAAAGCCAATTTTGTTTTTTTCGGTGTTAGTTTCATTGCAGGAAGTTCGTTAACTTTCTTAACATTCATTTTCTGGCAGTGATTACTAGTTATTTTTGTTAAATTTGGCTTCTGGACTATACATAATCCACTTATTCGACCTTCTTTTGGAATGCATAACAACGATAGAGGTTTCCTTTAAAAAAAAAAAAAAAAATTAGGTAAATATACGCAGTGCCTTACATTTTAGGCGCATTCGAATTTTATTTCTTAAATTAACTGATTTTCTTTTTCTGGGATGAATAAGTGGAAAGTAAATAATTATCTTGTTGCTAATTAATTACTAATTGATTAACTAGTAACATCTAAAATAAAAATTAAAAGCAACACATGGATGGTCATGGATGTTCTGTGATTTAATGAAATAAACAAACAGCAATACATACGATCGTACGTAGTATGCAGTAAATATTTTTATAACGTTTACTTATTTCTTCATAATTTTAATAATAGTTGAAAGATAACACATATTTCGCGTTTCTATTGTGATTAATATAATATGCAAATAATAATTCATGATTGATATATTTAATAAACTGATAACATAAAAAGGTCAACAAAAGTAAACACTTCATGTGCGCGTACTTTCGAAATTATCAGTTTTTATTCTGTTGTGGAGTAATGTATTTCATCTTTTCTGTTATGTCGGTTTATTAAAAGTCAGCTCATCTGTGGAGCTAATTTTATGTTTTTCGCATATGTTCGAACCGAGAACATTTCTTTTCTGCGCATCCGCCATATTGCTTCTTCATTTCCTTAATCAGTGCACGACAACGATGTCCAGTGCTTCAGCTATGATATATGCATTATGTATGTGATATGTATGAAAAATATAATAATAATTACAAGATTTCTGTCCGATTTGAGATGGCTCGACAATCGACATACCTTTCAAAAAGAGCCAAATATAAATTTCATGAAAATCCATCCGCTGGGAGTCGAGTTATTACATTCAGGACAGACAGATCCATGAACTTGGTGAATACAATAGGCACTTACCCATATATGCGAACGTTCCTGAAATTTGTTCACCTTAACATTGTCAGGATGAAGTAACATTCTAAAAACATACATTTAATTAATCTGGACTGTTAAACTGTATTCCAGCAAAATAAAATTCAAAGGAAATACAGAATTTAGCGTGAGTGGTTATTAGCTTGTAAATTACCAAATCTTTTAAATTAATTATGATTTTTGTTCAAATATAATTGGTGTGGTCAATTATAATAATTTTTAATTCCGATTTCTGAATATTATTTCAATGTCTCCATTATGTGCGGGAATAACAAACAAAAAACGAGATTTCCGAGCATTAACCCTTTTCTAATTATTGATTTTAATATATTTTTTAAATATATTAAGCAAAAGAACAGTGACTAAATAATAAGTTTTATTCAATTCGAAATTCTATATTAATATTTTTCTCCCAAAATTCTTTTCGTATCCATATTTTCCTTCCAAACTGGTGTACTGTTTAAAAGCATTCAGTCCATACATTTAAATTATTGAAGGGTTCAGTCCATTTTTCTAGCTTTTCACAATCAAATTACCTGCAAGCCGTATATTATGATCACAGGTATGGCGTCATTCGCGTAATGTTATCACTTGTATGAAGTCCCGATCAGATGTATACTAATATATATATATATATATATATATATATAAAACGACCTTTATTGTAATCAGCGCTTTGGTTTTTGTTATTCCTTTTTTTTGCCATATCGCGATTTACGCATGTGCAGTGTAAGTGATTACGTAATATTCCAATTTGTTCTTGAACCCCGACACATTGCGTGTCTTGCTGCTGTTGCTTCGTACAGTTCGTGAGGTTGCCAGTGTCATTACTCCGTGAAAGAGACTATACCAATCTGTTTTACAGTAGAGCATTAACCCTTTTATAATTATTGATTTTAATATTTTCTTTATTTGTTTTTTGTATGGATTTCCAGAAACATTATGAACAGTTTCATTTTTATTAATGATTTTCTCGAAGAAACAGTGGACGTTCAAATGAAAGTATTTTATGTTGCTTGATTTTAATGTCTTTCTGCCCACTTCTTAACTTTTTATGTACACATTTCCGCCCTACATCAATGAAAAACACTGAACAGCACTACATTCTTGTTTCATCAAACACGGTTGTTATCAATTAAGCTGTGTCCCGAGGTGATCACAATAAGTAGCGTCCACTGTATTTCATCTTTAAATGATATTTCTTTACCCTGAATTTGCGGTCAGTTCAAACTTTGCAAGCACTTAAGGGAAAAAAAATAAAATTCTTCAGTGCATAATTTAGCATTTCGATCGTCTGATGCAGGTAACTCATGACCCTTATTAAGCAATTTTCAGAATATTCAAATTTTAGTTATTGAATAGCGCAGTATGCATAACATGGAGCTGTGCTTCATTTAATGGTAATTCAAAATTTTTACATTAAATAAAAAAGAAAACACTTTTTCGAAGTACCGAAAAAGTGCTTTCGGTACTTCGAAAATTTTGAATAGTTGACCAGTCGCATGGTATACACTTAACCAGCGAGTTTTTGAATATCGGTGACTTGTTATACCAGTTACATTACGGCTTCCAGAGAACAGAATTCTCAGAGTTACTTAAGTTCAAACTAATTATAAAAATAACATCGTATCCGTGAGCAAGGTCAATGGAGAATGCAAAGTAGATTGTCGTACCAACATAACGCAGATCGTATGTCCACTGCCCATACGGAATTCCGCCTTTTAGCCTGCAGGTGGATGCTCTGTAGTATGTCACAGCGGGTGCGCTCAAAATCGGTACCACTAAGAGTGTTTATAGATAGAATGAAAAAAATATGATTAGTTATCATCGTTATTTTCTGAGAATCAGCTTTGGGTGAATTTACGCGCCTAATGGTTTTATCAGCACTAGAAATCCAAATATATTTTATAAGGTCGTGTTTGGTAAATATAGTTTGAGATTGAAAATGAATTTCTGCAAATGGAGATAAAAATTGCTGGGTAAAGTCGTCATCATCATCTATTATCGTTCAGCTATTCCACGGGTCGACGTATGAAGCCTCGCCACCATGCTCTGACCGTGTACTTCTCTCCGTCGTTGATTTCACTCAAATTTCCTCCTCTCTTAATGACATCGGTCTTTATCACGTCCTGCCACTTCATTCTTGGTCTCCCCTTGATCTTTTGTCCCTTAATTGTAAATCAAACATTCTTCTTGGCAAACGCCTCTCGTTCATTCTCTTGACATGTCCAAACCATTTCAAACGGGATCTCTTTCAATCATATTCTGGAGGTTTTCAACATGAATTCTCTCCCTAATCACATCATTCCTGATTTTGTCGCGTTTTGTGTTTCCGGCTATGCTCCTCACAAATCTCATTTCTGTCCCTTGCATTCTGCTTTCATGCTTTTTCCTCATAGTCCAAGTTTCAGATGCGTACGTAATAGGTCTGATATATAGCCTTCTTACACTTCAGTGGTATGTTCCTGTCCCAGATCAGATCGCTTGTCTGCGTATAGAAATTCCCGCCCGCTTGTATTTTTCTACTTATTTATTTGTCTATCACTCCAATCTTTGTAATTGTGCTTCCTAGATACTTCAAGTTGTTAACAATTTGGAGCTCTTTCCCTACCATTGTAATGTATCCGTCAGGCTCGCCACTCCTCTTTAGAACCATTACTTGACTCTTCTACTGACTGAAAACCAGTCCAGATTCATTGGCCATACTATCCCACATATCAACTTGCCATTGCACTTCTTCCCTGCTTTCTCCCCATAGGCAGAGGTCATGCGCGAAGAGCATGCCTTTCATCTGGTCTTGTCCAAGTTGTTCTGCCACTCTACATTGCACATCATTCATGATAGCTGTGAACAGTAGTGGTGACAGTACCCCTCCTTGCCTCAAACCTAATGTTATTTCGAAGCTCAGCGTTAACCCCATCACTGTTCTTACTTTGCTCACTGTGTCGGTGTACATATTCTCAATTATCCCCACGTTTCTCAAAACCTCCCACACTTTCTCTTCACGTCATCAAATGCTTTCTTTATGTCCAAAAATTACATCCATAATTCTTTGTTGTGTTCATAACATTTTTCCATCAGTTGCCTGATGCTGGGTAAAGTATTATGTTTAAAATTTCGGAAAAAATGGAACATTTATGCATCTCAAAAATAAGTCTTTGGGACATAGACACAAAACACTGTTTCGGTATTCCGATCACTGTATAAATATCGGAATGAGATTGTGGCCTTTTATCGTCGTTGAGTTTAACTATAACGTTTTTTTTTTTTAATTTCTGTAATAATTTAATTTTAATAAATGAATGAACTAAGTAGTTAAATTTTATTTTTACATATTCATAAATTTTTCTTAAATGAGAATAATTACTCTTCAAAATTATAATTTTCAAGGTTATTAAATTATTTGAATTTTCTCTTGTCCATGAGTGTTCTGAGTTACTCTACAGTACTAGCAGCCGTTCAATAATTGATTATTTGCGAAATTCATTTCTCGACGAATGCTGTTAGGTCAGATTGTAGATGCTGACTCGATTTGGGTTTAGATGAATTAGCTCTAATGAGCCAGGTAATGTGTTCCTCACTCTCATTTGACGTTATTCATTATCAGACTATGGAACATAAATATCTTATGGTTCATTGTTTAGAATAAGGCCGATGTAGCTAAGACTACATTGTGTGAATTCCTATGGTCGGTTTGGCTATTTTGCAGGAGGAAAAACACGATTTTACTGGCCACAAATCCGTACAGTGGTGTAAAAAAAAAAAAAATTATATATATAATCAAATTTCACACTCCGGATATGCGGCTTTGAATCAGTGCAGTGAAAAACCTATGTCAGAGACTTGAATAGATTTTGCTTACAGTAGTGCTTGCTTGTTTTAAGTTGACAAATTGCGCTTTCAGATTAAATGGATTTTGTTCGGTTGTTACTAATATTTATTTTTTTAAATGAAATTATTTAAAAAACGTGTCCACACTTCGCTTTATCCTGCTTCATTAAAATATCGAGTTATTGTTTCTTTTGAGTTGATAATGGAAAGGGAAAAAAAAAAAACACTCGCAATGTTTTGAAGCTTTTACTGAGTTGGCTTACTCTGATTAAAAGTAATGCAACTTTTACCGACATATGAAAAACTGCTCAAAGAATTCTTCTTTTCATGCCTAGAATTTGTTTTATTTCTTTAGTGAAAACAATTATTATTAAAAAATGAAAAAAAAAAAAAAAATCGCTAGAACTTGGAACAAATCACAGTCCTGCCGGGTTCGGTCTCTTGTTCTTTCATCTAGGCTATTTTATTGAACAACAAAGTGTTCATCAATGCAGATATTATAATATATGAATATTTACAATTAAAATACCAGATTGTTTAAAAATGCAAAATAAGGTACAATTCACCTCCAGCTGCCAAGTATACTATGGAAAACATATAAAAGGAGGAGGGATGAGTGACAAAATTACCCATTAATTTAATATAATGATAATAATATTGTTTAATTCCTCTGGAACGACCACTAGGTTAGAGAAGTTTACAATACAGGGTATACCAAAAAGACCCGTACAACTTCATAAATTCATTACAAAAAGAAAAATAAGTTTATATATATATATATATATATATAAAAATAGAGCCGATGATAGAACAACCCAATGACCTAAATCTGAAAACATTAGAAAATCGAAGAACTGTAATCGGGTTGAGATTTATATATAAAGTTTTAAACAATACTATATTGAATAATAAACTTCTCCATTACATTTATTATAAAGTTCCATACATAATTTTAAAATCCTAAATTATTTTATTTGAGCTTTCGAACTGACTATGGGCACAACAGTCCTATCTATAGATGGTTATATTTAATGAATACTCATGGCATTGAACATTTATATCATATAACGACTCTTTAAAATCGGTGGAATTATTGTTTAATCTAAATAGTTTTACAGATTAATGTGTTTTTTTTTTTTTTTTTTTACTTTGTTTTATTGAAATCATTACTTGATGTCTCTATGTGCAATGTATGATATTGTTCTGTAACACATGCATTATTTTGGGATTTATCCTGTCTTGTATGAAATGAATAAAAAATAAAACCCAAAATTTTTTTTTTTTTTTTTTTTTACTTGACACCCCTTTTGTAGCACGAACAATGTCTAGTCAATACGATCTCCATGACGGGATCAGTCTTCGAAGTCACAATAGCGGCTTGGAGATCGTTGTGAACGAGAATTGAAGCCGCAATAGCGGCTTCGATTCTCGTTCACAGTTCGACAACGTTGTGTACCTTCGTTCTGTATACCATATTTTTCACGTAGCCCAACATAAAAAAATTCTAGGGGGTAATGTCCTGTGAACTTGATGGCCATGGTATGAGACTATAACAGCAATCAAACGGCCTGGAAAATGTTATCAAACGAATTGCTGTTTAGGCAACCTAAGCACTTCTGATAATCTATCAACCTAAGGTAGATAGATTATCAGAAGTGTCAAAAATGCAAAGAAAACAGCAAAGACTTCTGTGCTTATATTAACAGTAGAAGGAAGGGGTTGAATCAAATTGGGCCACTCGATGTCTCTGGATTAACTGTTGATGGCTCTGATCAGGTTGCGGACAAATTGAATAGGTATTTTGCATCGGGGATGCCAGAAGTTCATCAAATTCTAATGAGGAGCTAAATATGAGTTTGTGATAACTGAAAGGAAAATGGAGAAGAAATTGTTGAGGATAGACTTAAAAAAGGCAGCAGAGGAGGTAAGGAAACCCTTACCTCCTCTGCTGCCTTTTTCAGGGTAGGTCCCAACGGACTGGAGAAGTGCGAATATATCCCCAATTCACAAAGGGGATCAAAAGGCAACATGAGTAATTACAGACCTGTTAACTTAATATCTTTTCCGGGGAAAAGAATGGAATCACAGATTGAAGAAGTAATGCAGGATCACTTGGACAGGCATGCAATTATACTGCAATCGCAGCATGGATTTGTCAAGGCGCAGTCTTGTCTAACCAATCTGATAGGTTACTGTACTAGATGCAGTGACCAAGGAACTGGATGCAAAAAATAATTTTGACATATAGTTGGATTTCAGGAAGGCTTTTGATACTATTGTACATTTGTACTGCTGTACAAACTGGAGCACCAAACTGGGTACAAAGTGGAAGAAGAAGACAGAGTGGTTATCAAAGGGCACTGCTCTTCTATGTTATTAGTGGAGTTACCACGGTTCGGTGCTGGGTCCATTGTTGTTTTCAATATTTATCAATGATATTGACGAAGGTATATCAGGCTTAATGTATGTTTGCAGATGATGCAAAAGTTGGCAGGGTGGTTAACGACAGTCGTCAGGGTGAATTACTGCAACAAGATCTAGGAAAAATGGGTTGGGAAATGGCAGTTGAAATTTAACATTGACAAATGCAAAGTACTGTACATGGGTAGCAGTAACCCCCAGAGAAACTTATCAACTGTGTGGTACTACACTCAGGGTAGTGGATAATGAAAAAGACCTTTGGGTAATTGTGCAGTCAGACATGCTGTCAGGACAGCTCATGGGGTTTTCTCAATGATATACGGAAACTTTGCTATCAGGGATAAGCAGGTGATTATCCATTTGTGTGGGACCATGGTTAGATCGCATCTTGAGTACTGTATACAGGTCTGAAGGCGTCACTTTAAGAAGGATGTGGATCTGCTGGAATGGGTGCAGAGAAAGGCAACCAGATTGGTGAAGGGAACAAAAAGGTGCTTTTACCTAGAAAGGCTTACGTTCTGCAAATTGAAGCGTCTCGAGGCACCTGCGGAGAGATCTGATTGAGGTGTTTAAAGCCTTGACTGGATCGAATAAACTGAATGTTAATGGTATTCTTCCAATTTCTGAGACTACACACGAGGGAGCATAAATTCAAGTTGAGGAAGGATGGTTGTTTTCAGCCAGCGGCTGTTGATTGTTGGAACATGCTTTCATCTGTTGTTGTACAAGTGGATGGGTTAAATAAATAAATAGGAAAACTAGACAATTTCTTGGAGTGTACGGATGAGTGAACTGTTTTTTTTTTTTTTTTTTCCTTTTATGTTATTAGTAAATTAATAAGAGGAGTTTACCTCAATATAGTACGTGGAACACTTCCGTATGATACCCTCCAGAAATTAAAACGGAAAAAACGAAAAAATCGACAACTTACCGGTACATAAAAGTAAAATATAAATAATTAAATAATCAATTTAACACAATTCAAAATCAATTCAAAACAATTAAAATTCAAATTAACGCAATTAAAAGAATCTAACGAAAATATTCAAAACGATTTTCCTTCCTGAAGCTGACAATGCTTTTCGACCGACTGTCGTGATCACAGGAATGAAAATTGATTTACTAATTTTATTATCAACGTAGAACATATTGAGTATTACAGCTCTGATTCATACTATCTAACCTTTTATGTTATATAAGCTTTACTTTCTTGCATCATTTGCCATTGCTACTACTGTGAAAACCCAATGTGGAGGCGCGCCATCCACCTGAAAAAAAATATTAGGTTTAAGTTCTTCCAACTGTGGGAAGGCATATCCAAGAAAGTGTTCACATTGACCATCTTTTCAACGAGATCATAAAGAATTCCACACCAAATTTTCCTTTTCGCTGTTGCATTCCAATTCAACATTCCAATGCATTCCAACTGGAATGTGGACTCATCGGAAAGCACGACCTGCTTAGGAAAATTTTTTCTCTCTGCATACAGTGAAATTTATTCAATGCAAATTTAATACGCTTCGGTTTATCTTCAGGTTTCAAGGCCTGCACGAGCTGCACCTTGTACTCATAGAGCTTTAAACTTTTGTGCAGGAATCTGTGTACAGTTGATCTCGGTACCTGAAATCCCCTGGAGATAGTTGTAATTGATTTGGGAGGACTCATTGAAAACGTTTGAAACTTGTACTAGGACATCCATATCCTGTTTTTTTTTTTTTTTTCATTTTTTGTGATTGACATTTCCCGTTTTCATTAATTTTCGATGGCAGTCACGAATGGTTATACGAGATAGTTGTTGTTGTCCGTACTTTGTTCGATAATTTCTTTGAGGTTGAACGTCAGAATTAGTCCCAATGAACTATGCTACACATTGAGCCTTCTGTTGAGGAGATGCCGTTTCCACGTATACTACACTCGCGTGACACAAGCTGCACCTAAAATCACCTCTAGTATAGTAAAAAAAAAAATCCCCTTTTGAGTTGTTCTATCGATGGCTGTAATTTTTTTTTAACTTTTTTCTTTTTGTAATGAATTTATGAAGTGATCAGGTCTTTTAGGGACACGGTAAGTCATGAATACAGGCGTTAATCCATTGAACAATTTAACGGTCCACTATAAGAGCGCTTGCTATTGCATTCTCGCTCTTGACCACTCGGCTATATCAGGCCTAATTATGTTTAAGTTAATTTATTATTGCTTTATCATCTAAAAGTAAATCATTCATGAAGTCATGCTACTTAATATATATGCTTATGTTGTGTATTCCATGTTTACAGGTGTATTCTCCTTATAGAAGAAGTGAAAATCTCTGGTCGAATATTGGACAATGAATGTTCACATGACATAATCAAAGAGTGAGAGCTTTGGACAGTCTGCTGCTTTTGGTAAGCTGTGAGAGAGAGAGAGAGTGAATAATTCTGAAATATTTCCCATAACTACACAACTGCAGCGACCGAGTTTTCAGTATTGGTATGAAACATGAATTAAAAATTATTTTTGTTGTGCGGTTTATAATTTTTTTTTGTTTTATCGTTTTCCTGAAATTTCGGCAATGTTTATTCGACTTTGAAAATCAGTCATTCTAATTGTCTTTGAAATAAATGCTTACAAATGACTGAATAAGTTGGTACTAAAGATAAGAACCATCTAAAGTTCATCTAAACTTTTAACGATTTGCCCTTCCAGATTGGCTGCATCACATACATCTGTCATACGTTCCTCGCAACATCACAGTGGTTACAATTACTGTCTTTCCACACTAGTAAAAAAAAAAAAAAAAAAAAAAGAGAGAGAGAGAGTGAGTATTGATTCGAATTCCACGAAGAAGCAAGGAATTTGAGGTTTTTAATATTGCAGCAGAATTAGTTTGTCTCTGACGAGGTTGTGTGATCCCTTCACTCCGTGTAATTTGGGATTCCTGTCTAGTTTCGTTGAAGGAGGGGGGGGGGGAGAGTCTACTACCGTGTGGAAAAATCCGAAACAGTTTCAAGCCCAACATAGAATAGAATGAAATGGGTTCACTCTATTCTATGGTAACTGACAATGCTTTATGGACAAATAAAGCAATTCTTAGCACTGCGTAATGTGAAAGTAGGTAACCATTTGAATATTTATATTCGTTAAAGAGTCGCTTCAAATTGCTCATTTCGATTGTGTATATAAACGATGCACAATTTCTAGAACTTTCAGTTGTAAATGAGTGACATGTCCTCTTGATTCTTACTGTACTTCGCCATTGTAAGAGCATTCGTGATCAAGTATGAGATAAGTTAATATTTTCGTAGCAAATTTGACAGTTGTAGAAAAGCATGTCCATATATACAACTTTAACATCGCTTGATACGTTTGTTCTTCCATGTCTTGTTCCTCTATAGCACGGGTCTAAATCGACAGCACAGGTGGGGCTTTTATGAACAATTTAAATGGTAATTCTGGACAATAAAATAAACAGAACGTCATGAATGTCTTTCTGAAACACCTAATGCTATTATTGACAGATTACGTCATGAAGAACCACATGATATAGAAGATTGTATTTTATGGCGCAAAAACGACTAGGATATACTGCACCATGTCAATGATATAGAAGAAAATAAAGAATATTATGGTGTTTTGAAGGAGACGCAAATTTCCAAATGATCCAAAACGCCAATTGTCTTAACATCTTCCTGTGTCATAGGATATGCCGACAGTCTATAATAGGTTAAAAGGCTAACTGATTGGTCCATTGGATTGGAAATCTTTTAGTTTGTCTCAACTTATGGATAAATCTAGCGGCTTCTTATTATTCTTTGGTGCTGCGTCACAACCCTTAGCTCAGAGCGACTCCAAAAGGAAAAGAGAAAACTTATTGCAAATACTGTACTGTAAACCTACCCCATCTTCATATTAGGAGGTTGATTAGATTCTTGGGTACTAAGCCATTATCCATGAAAATAAGACATTTTAAGGCAAATACATTTGTCTTAAAATGACTTATACACAGTTGCATATGATTGGGAATATATATATTTTTGCCTGAAAATAGAATTGAAATATTTTTAACTATAAAGCTGAATTCTTGTGGTTTTAGAAATACAATTAACATTTTGTGATTTATTCTTTTATCTAGGTCCATTTCCTCCATGAGGATGAGAATAAGCCTTAAGCTGCTTCTCATAATTTTCATAGTGGGCGTGGTCTTCACTACACTTTCCTACTGGGCTAAGTGTGGAGAAAGCAAATTAAGCCACCCTAAAGACACCAGGTGGCGTTTTCAGCGTTCAAGCTCGGCATTCAGTGCTAACATATACCACTTAGAAGTAAAAAACGGTGATCCAAATGATGATGATGACGTGGCACCAGAAGAAGGTGACAACCGCGTTCGTCTCCGAGGTGGATTGCGTGCCCTTGATGAGATCGAGTGTCTTATCAACGAGGATTACACCGTTCCATGTCGACAGGATAGTGGTGAGGTGTATGTGCCATTCTCATTTCTTCACAAGTACTTCGAGGTGTATGGAAGAGTTGTAAAACATGGTGGCCAAGAGCGGTTCGAATGGCAGCACAGTTACTCCAAAGTTTATTTCCCCAAACACAAGTATGATCCGCAGGGCATCTTTCTTTGGTTCGAGAACTATAATGTCGAGGTTCGTGATCGCGTTAAGTGCATCAGTGGTACTGAAGGTAAGTAACGTTTGTATGAAACATTATTTTTAAATAATTACAATGTATAAAATATGCATTTTATACATGGTACATAAAATATGTAGGATGGGGTACTAAATTGTTACAGGCAGTTTTCATAAAAACTGATAGGAGCTAACTTGCATACCCCCCCTTCCATTTTAAACTCTAATTTTATACCGAGGAGCCTCCAGGTCAGTGATTCTCGACCTTTTTGAGCCCGATGATTTTCTAAGGCTCCCTTTATGGAAATCAAAATCGTTTTTCCTATATAAAACTAGTTGGAAACATATTTAGCGTGTGTGCCTTTTACGAGTATTTTGATGGTATATCCATGAATTTCCAAGGCATATCTCTCGAAATAAAACATGTATAACTGTAGTAATCATGGCGCTATTAGATATCATATTTAATCTATTTCTACGGAAAAGCTTTAATCGATATATTGGTATCGTAACTACAAAACAGTCATTAGTAAATAAGGAAATAGAAAAAGTTTGTATTTATGATTTAATAGGTACTTGTAATTAAAAATATTACATAAATAAAATACTTTTGACAAAATATAATATTTATTTTCAAAAAGCAGTTCCAATGAGATCTTTGACTTGATGTAACTCAGCTAGTTTAGAAGGCGCCTCCGTAGTTAGGTGGGCAGGAGCAGCAGTGCGTAGCACACGCTTCTTGATTAGACCGGGGTTCGAGCCCGTGACCACCAAATACGGAGGATGCGGAAAGGTCAGGGAATGACCACCGCATATCCCGGAGAAATATGGCCTTAGTTGCTAATGCTCCTAAAACCAAATAAAAACAACAACAGCTAGTTTAGAAATACAGGGTTCCTAAGTTTCGTCTCTGTTGCATTTTGATATAGGCCAGGGGTGGCCAACAAGTCGATCGTGGCTTTAATTCCAGTCGATCACGAAGAATTTTAAATATATATATATAATAGATTAGTCAAAATTTAAATATTATTATTATGCGCCTCACTGCATACACTTATTACAAATCAGTTGAACCAAATGACTACTCTTGTCGCCGCGCAGCCGCTATGCTTGTCTAGTGAAAATTCACGCAGTTATGTTGTGGAGAACATAGTATATGCGTCGAATTCTTATTTAGCTTATTTAATACTGTATTAATAACTGGACAGTACTTATACGTTAATTTAATACCCTTTGATTTAAATGAATACTGCGAAAAAGAGTAAAACGTATCATTTTCATCAAGAGTGGGAACTAGAATACTTTTTTGTAATGATAAAAGAAAAATGTTTGATTTGTAATGCTTCCGTGGCTGTATCCAAAAAAGGAAATTTAGAAAGGCACTTCACCAGGTAAATACCAATCGGATTTTTCGTGTTCATATTGCTAATTCTGTGTCCTTTTCTTTACAACTGGATGAATCTACAGATGCCAGTTGCTGGTTTTTGTTCGTATAGTTTTTGATGATTCTGCCACTAAAGAACTGCTGGGTATGGTTTCGTTAAAAGAAAGAACTAGAGGTCTTGATATATTTAACGCATTCAAAAATATTATTGAAAAAATTAAATTACCACTATTTAAGCTCGTATCAATAACAACAGGTGGAGCTAAGGCAATGAAGGGGCATCTTAACAGATTCATCATGTGCCAAAAGGATAATGAATTCCCAGATATTTTTGAGTTACCACTGTATCATCCAGCAACAAGTGTTAGCCAGCAAAAGATTAAATACTAAAAGTGTTATGCACATAGCTTTCAAAATCGTGAATTCCATCAGACGACAATTTCTTCAAAAGGAGACTTCAAAATGCAACTCGATGAAAATGAGCCAGATCTGATATTACACACAGATGTGAGGTGGCTGAGTCGGAGTAAGTTTCTACAGAAATTTAAAAATTTGCTGAATAAAATTTTAAAAATTTTTTGATCAAAGGGTAGATGATCATCAGTAGCTACAGGATACGGAGTGGTTGCGTGTTCTGGCTTTTTTTTTTTTTTTTTTGCCATATTTTACCAGTAAATTAAGTGATCTGAATTTGGAATTACAAGGAAAAAATAAAAATGTGGATGACATTATTAGTAGTATTTCTGCATATAAATATCAATTTTTGGCAATGGCTAAGGATCCCAAAGAAAAAAAAATCGATCCTTTTGCAAATATGCAAGATCATTTGCAAAAATATCACTATTTTTGAATTTAATAGTGAGAAATATGTTTAGAAAATTGTGGATGATTTTGAAACCAGATTCAGTGATTTTAAAACAAATGAAGACATTGTCCAATATATTTCTTATCCATTTAATGTCGAATATTAAATGGATAAAATTATTAAATCCAATTAATTATTATTAAATGGATAAATATTAAATAATAATTTTTTCTGCAACAAATTGCAGAAAAAATCGCTGCGATTTTTCACATGGAGAAAATATTACTTGAAAATGAAAGCTTGGCAGATGACATTAAGACACAAACTTCACATAAATTAAAAATTTAAATACGTATGAATTTAAAATAAGAATTCTGAATCGTTTTTCATTTTAAAATTTATAAACAGCATTTTTCAATATGTGTTGATTAACCTTTTTAACCATGTGCAATGAAATTATTGAGACGGTAAGATCGTGGCACATTTTGAAGAAAAAAAGTCGTCGCATCACAAATTAAGTTGGCCACCCCTGCTCTAGGCTATTAAGATGGCCCAAAGATAAATAAATAAAGATATATATATATATATATATATATATATATTCTGAAGTTCTTATCTCTCTCATAATAATTTTAACTCCAACAATATATTACTATTTTTTGATGTTATACCATTGCTGAGTTTTAGTACCCGATATTGCTTTTCGTTATGTTCTAACAAAACTGATGATTCTAATGATCACTGATAATAAATAATGGTAATAAGCACTAATGTCCGCCTCTCCAGAAAATTATTACTTACATCTAAATCTTAAATCGAGAAGACCATTGCTGTTCTATTGGAGGAAACAATTTTATATAGTAGTATTAACAAATAATGCAACAAAGAAAGCTTATAAAGCATCAGCCAAAAAAAAAATTCTTCCCCCATCACTTATCCATCAGATCCAATAGTTTTTTTTTTTTTTTTTTTAGTTCTTCCTTGAATTATTCAAACTATCAACTTCCACAACAACAGATGGAAGTTTATTCCAATAGTCAGAAGGCGCCTCCGTAGCCAGGTGGGAAGGAGCAGCAGTGCGTAGCACACGCTTCTTGATTAGACTGGGGTTCGAGCCCGTCACCAACAAATACGGAGGATGCGGAAAGGTCAGGGAATGACCACCGCATATCCCGGAGCAATATGGCCTTAGTTGCTAATGCTTCTAAAATCCAAATAACAAACAAACCAATAGTCAGCCACCCGCTGTCCGAGGTAAATTTCTTCATATCTATTCTGCAACTATTCTTCCTCAATTTAAATTAATTCCCTCTCGTGTGCGTAGTCTGAGGAAGAAGGAGAATACCATCAGCATTATCTCTTGATTGAGATGATTGACTACTGCGCTCTAAGATTTGGCATGTGTATTAGGGAATGTGTAATTTACTCCGCATATGGAAGGAGTGAAAAAACTTTTTTTAGTGTTATTTTTATTTAAAAAATTGTTTTTATACTCGCTTCGTATACAAGGCAACTATAAAAACAGCTGAGATTTATGCTTGGTTATTGTCCAATAAGTTGCAACCTATTGTACAATAACCAGTTTCATTAGTAGCGTTAACATTCCATGTCACGATTTTGCAATGGAGCAAAGAACGAATATCAAATTTTGCTTTAAACTGGGAAAATGTTAACAGAAATGTTAAAAACTGTTTTGGAGGATGAAACGTTAAGTCGTACTAGTGTGTTTGAATGGTAAACAGTTCAAAGATGGACGTGAGGATATTCGCAGTTACCCAAGAGGTTCACTTCTGGAAATGAGGACAGAGTTGCAAAAGTTCGGGAAATTGTGGCAAGAAATGGTCGTTTGGCCCTCGGAATGATGGCTGATGAGTTGGATACGAATGGCAATACGATTCGTCAAATTCTCTATGAAGGTTTAGGAGAAAAAAAGATTTCTGCCACACATCCTCACGGATGGGAAGAAGCAACAAAGAGCATCATCATGCGAAGATTTCATCTATACTTATCAAGGCAATCGTAATTTCCTCGACTGTATTGTCACTGGAGATAGGTGTTTCAGTACGACGAAGCGTCGGAACATGCATGGACTTCAAAATCATGATCAAGGCCCAGAAAGTTTCGTGTACAGAATCAAGACGATGCTGATCATGTTTTTCGACAAATAGTGTGCGATTCACAAGGAATATGTACCTGAAGGGGAGAGAGTCAATGTTGCATACGTACAGGTGCTTCAAAGACTATTGAAGGGCATCTCCGGGGTGAGGCCACAATTTCGAGAGAAAGGCATCTGGTTCTTATTTCACGACACTGGGCCCGCTTATTCCGTACTTTTCTTCAGAAATATTAAAGATATTTCTTCTGAAATATCTTTAATATTTCTGAAGAAATATTAATTATTAATATTATTAATAAATATTAATTATTTCTTCTGAAATATCTTTAATAGGCGAAGATTTTCTCTTTCCCAAGGAAAGAGGTTTCAGGATCTTGAGAACACGAAGAAAAATGTAACCGCCGAACTGAACATCTCTTTGGAAACCTTCGCTGACTCTTTTCAGAAATTTTTAGAATGGTGTAATAAGTGCATTCAATCAGTTGGCGATTTACTTTGGATAAATATAAAACCATTTTTGAACTCCTTCACCTTGTGTTCTTTTTATTGTACCTGTCGTGGAATTTTATTGTCACACTCCGTATATGCATATGCTTCGGTGGAGGTGGTTGATGAGTCAATTGATCAGCTCGTCCGTCACTTGTAGGTTCGAGACAGGTTGAACATAGGTGGAATTGGCGTCCTCTAAGGAACCATGGCATTTTAGGGCAACAGTACAGCATCAAACTGTTTTGTGTCACAATCAGCGTAGCAAACACAGGAGAAGAATTCAGAGGTGAAAAGGATGTCGGCGCCGCCAGGATTGCAACCATCTCTGAATCGCCTTAGTTAGTCTCAGACGAAGGTTTGCTCCCTCTCCCCCAGGAAACTCCGGTTTTTTCATACTGAAAAAATAAACAAACGACCATAAAATACCATCAGTTTGCAGATACAACATGCTTACAGTGCGTCGTCTTAATTGCCTTCGCGTTCATTCTAAAAACAATCATCTTACCCAACTTCTGTGATTCTTAAAAGTAGTGGTTGCAGTACTACGATGTTTCGGTGAGGAGGTCATTAACATGCTTGAAGTCACTTAAGAATTTTTTTTATTTTTTATTTTATTTTATTAACTTGGCATTGACACCACAACAAGGAAAAGGTTTTTGGACGAAATTTAACCATTTCGGAAGGACTTACATGTAACTATTTACATCTTGTAGTATTTAAATTTTTTGATTAACACCACATATCTGTTTATAAGAAAAAAAGGTTCTTATCGATATTAAATTAAAGTTAGATAATTCGTTTTGCTTCCTATTTTACGAAAATTGATTATAACAGTTTGTGACTCTTCCAATGCAGCCGTATTTGATTTACTGGAGTTACCATTTGATGAAATATCAAGCTGTGTACTATGTATTCAAACTTATCTTAATTATATTTAATTGCTTTTCCCTGGGTTAACATGTATGTACTTTTTAAATCGTTATCCATAACTAGTATACGTGATTAACATTCTTCTGTGGTAAACTGACCTAGTAGTCGGTGTGCATGGTGACAAATTACACTATAAACTTCACAATTCCGGTTCTTGTTAAATCTTCACATGAGCGTGGTAATTTAACCTGTTCAAACTGATGAAAATCAGCAGCTAATTATTAGGTTGTTACCTTAACGAAGTACGGAAGCTGCCAGCAAATGAAGGAGGTAAAGTTTGCTACGTTGTTTTGCTCGAAATTCAGACCTACGGAATTTTAAAAAGGAAAAGCAAAATAAATAAGTTAACAGAGACCTTAAAGTGCAAAATATTATCGACGACAGAGCATATGCTACAGCAGGAGTGGCCAACTTAATTTGTGATGCGATCTACTTTTTTTCCTTCAAAAGGTGCCGCGATCTACCATCTCAAAAATTTCATTGCACAAGGTGCACAAATCGAGGGATGACTGTATATTTAAAATTCGTCGTGATCGACCGAAATTAAATCCGCGATCGACTCGTTGGCCACCCCTGTTAGCCGACCGGGCTAGCCGAGTGGGTAAAGTACCTGCCCGGCAACCCAAAGGTCGCGGGTTCGATTCCCGCCTCGGGCTTGGATCAAAGTACTGCAAAAACCTTGGGAGGTGCAATATGGCCACAGAAGCTGATGCGCCAACAACTACCAAATCAAAAAAAAAAAAAAAAAAAACCACCCCTGTTCTACAGTTTATAGTGAACGTTGTGGGGGGTTGAATTTTTAAAAAGGCGTCCTTTATTTAATATTATTTTAATATTCTTTGTTTCTATTCTTATTTTGTTTTGTTCCCTTATATGTGTTTGTCCACTTTATCATCTGACATTTCTTCACAGGAGAATTCCAGAATCAAGGGAACTTCTCAATTATTTATAATTCCCTTCGGAAAGGCTGAGTGTTCAAGAATGACAAACAACACACACATTAATATATAACATAACATAGTTTATTTACACTTATATATACAACATGAAAATTATCAACTCTCAGGCACATAATATTATTATTCAATTTTTCCTATGTAGTATCAGTTATATATATGCAATTACGTACATTGGTTTACTCTAGCAAGGTTATCCCCTTCTATACAACACAGTCAATATCATTACAGAAAATTGCTATAGTTTCTTCTTCTTTACACATGATCCATAAATACTTAAGAGGTTTAGTTAACATCCCTTTTATACAACCTATGTAAATCAAATTCTTACCCTGTAACTGATTTAGGAATTTGATCTTCTGATTTATTTAGTGCCCCTTTTTTTGTCTTGGAGATTATAATATCACAGACTTCTCTAATTAGGATAAGTCATACATTTGATATAAATTTCTGGACTAATGCTTGTCCCAGGTACATTTAGAAGGCTATCTCTTACTCTGTGTTTCTTTACCCTTCCCTTCCAAAATATATCATACATATATGCCAGACAATAACTTAATAACATATATCCAATTTCTCTCCTTTGCCTTCCTACATATGTCTAGTTATACAATAATCAAAGTCATTACTATCATTAACCACCCGTATTTTCTCAATTTACTTAGTTATACCTGTCAAATTACAATTATTATCTAACTTATCTTTACTTTATGTGTATAATTTGTACATATATATATACATCTCACAGTATCTTTCTAAACTTCCACTAATCTACTATTAGGGTTCCTACAGTCCTTTAGGGGTAAATGAGAATACTATATGCTAGTCACTTACTTAATTCTTCGAATCGAGCTCCTCTGTTTTGGGGGCTTCAGCTCCTTGTTGGGACTGGCATCATCATATGTCAAAGGCATTCATCTCCAGACTTCTAGCGGAATTTTCGTGCAGTTCATAATTCTGGTACTCTGCTGATCTTGCTGATCTATCTGGACTGGACTGGCACTTAGCGGTACGATCATACTCCGTCGTTTCGGGGACTGCTATCTTTCCTTCTGCGGTCTTTCTCCACCTTATACAGGCCACTTTCCATTCGCTGCTTCCTTCTTCGAGCTACTTCTTCATCGAGCTACTAATTCCGCATTTTCGCTCCTTCTCTCTCCACATTATTAAAACTTATTCACAAAAAGAAAACTCACAGGGCATCTCACACTAACTCCTTCTCTACTCCACTTTTTACAGCTCATCCACAAGGAGATAGCTCATAGGGTGCCACCCTCGCTTCTCCACTCCACCTATTAAGAACTTATTAAATTAAGAAATATTTCCCAGCGCTCATTGCATTCGGGTCACTACCCTTGCCTTCCTTCCGATGTGGATTTAACTATAGCATACGGCCACTGTTCTTGCCTTCCAATGACGGACAGGCTTATTCCCCTTACACTCCATAATTTCTAACACGACAAAAAACTCAACTGTCAACAACTCATATTTTCTAACACGACCAAACACTCAACTGTCCATGTTACTAACTCATTTTTTTACTTACACTGACGAAAAAACTCAACTGTCCTTCCTTACTCAAACCCCGACAAGAATCTCAACTTTGTCTCCCCCTAACTCATTTCCATACACACCCACATAACTCAACTCAGGGATCTGACTCTCTCTCCCTGTTCACTCACTTTTTTCATCTCAATTACGTACCGCCCCTATGTGTCAGGCCTGCCCCTATTTTTCAGCTTTAACCAATCTTCTTTTTATCAACTTTCATTCTGTCCTATTCGTCCTTTAGCTTTTCTCAAGCTGTATCTACAATGTACGATTCAACCTCTTATTTTAGTAAATTGTAATTTTCCCAGGTTGTCTGTACCTTTGAAGTGCGCCGTCATCTTCGCCACCCCTGGTTAAACTTAGCGGATTTATTTCACACGATCTACCAAACTTGCCATCGCCGACAGCCAGACGACAGTCCTAGTTCTAATCCGTGCATTTGACCCCTATTTACTACCTGTCCCATCTCCAGGTGTCACGATCAAAGAAATGTCCGACAATATTCAGCCTACTGCCCTTTGTCCTTTCACAGCCTTAATTATTCACACATACTCGCCAGTAGTCGCTGCTACCGTTCCCGTTGTTTTGGTGTTATCCTGGGTGCTCACCCCTTATTGCCTTTGTCAAGCTTACCGCTCCCTTTCTATAATTTAACCTTGTCTAATTTTAATCCCTAGCAAGTGCCTTAGTAATATTAGTGACTGGTAATGTTTTGCTGTCCCATATTGCTATTTCATAAGCTTTACTTTATATTAATCTCACTTTTTATAAAATATTATACTTGTAAGATTTTACATCTTACAACGTACAGCCTCTTCAATTCAATTCGTGGCATGTGCAGTTAAGATGAATGGCTCTACTGTATATTGCTGTTGATGCTGCTGCTGTAAGTACGACTAGTGGCTCAGAGTAGCATCGGCCCAGGACCACAAACAGCTTACCTACCTCTGGTCCTGTGATATCAGAATGCGTGCTACAGATCACGCCCCTACGCTACCACTGATATGCGCAGTTCGCTGTTATTTGTGGCGCTAGTATATTAGAAAATGTAAACTCCTCTAGTCATTGAGGCTGTATCGGAGCATGAGCTTTTCAGTTAAGTTTGTATTATCTTAATTACTATAGTCTGCTGCTATAAATGGTGACTTTCGTAGATCCCAAACCGTGCAGGGGTTTTTTCAATAATTTATTTTTAGAGGTATAGCAGTGGCGAAACTACCATATAGTGCCTTCGCGTGAGAGTATGGATGGTTGGTTTGCTATGCTAAAGACCACGCTAAGGGGGCATTCGAAAGGAGGCTTCTTAGGAGAGGCCCAGAATTTGTAGTTTCGCCACTGGTGTACACATTTCAACTTAGTGTATCTGCATTAACCTTGCATGTGGCGTCTCTTTATCGTCTCCCACTGAACGTATTGCTTGACACTTATAAAATAAATTGCCACCCAAATTCAAGCACGATTTTCGGATGCGCAGGCCCCCGCCTAATTTTCTGAGCTATAACCACACTAGCCTAATGTCAGTTATTAATTTAAGTAGCCTGATATCTGGTAGGTTATGTAAGTAAAAATCAATTGCTATGTAACAATTTTGCTGCAAATGCACGTATACATTAATGTTACTAGTTTTCACAAAAAAAGTGCGAATGCAAAAAACACTGTCATAATGTGTTGCTAATGTTTACGTTAAGGTACCTGCAGCCTCGCGATCTTTCATCCTCCATTACATATTAGTGATTTCGCCAATGGAAACTCGTTTGGAGGGGTACGAATTCGCAAAGGTCTCTTTAATCTGGGTTTTAGCCCCAGCTGAAGAAAAAAAAAACTATTAATGTCGCAGGGGGAATGAATTTCCAGCCTTACGACATGCAAATTTACTTGTAAACGTTTATAATATAATCAGGGATGACTAGAAAGACAGGCTATGAAGCGAAAACATTGAGCTTAGATCACGTGATCAATTTACCCAAAGGGTGCGGCAAAATTACCTCATGCTTAGGTAAAAAGGTAATATTCTTCTTAGAGTTCTACTTAATTCTTCTGTTTTCATATTAACTTCCTTAATTTATCACATGTTAAGATGCATCTTAAATTCCCAACCTAATTTCAGTTGAAATCACAAACAAAAGGTCCTGGTATAATTTTTTTGTAAAGAAATTATAATTATCGCAAGAGACAATGTAAATTTTTTTTTTCAATCATTTCAAATAGTACATTTTTCCCTTATATGTATAACTTAAAATTATATGTAAACAGATTCAGGGAAATATTTATATACAGGGACAAAAAAATTGTAATAACTAAAAATGAGTTAAGAGTCATTAACAGAAACTATGAACCATGTTTGGGAATTACTGCGATAGAGGGATTAAGGAAGCGTTTTATTCGTAGACAAAGGGAGGACCCTAAACTGCTGGAGAAGAGAGGAGCCATCTTGGCTGCAATCGCAATGTAGGAATAGAAATAAATTGGTGAACCGGAAACATATAGGATGAAAAGAATGAACTTTGAATGCAGTTAAAAGATCGGCCACTTATATTATTCACAGTGATGAGTACAGTACATTATTAAGGACTGACACCCAGTGTTATCTAACTATAATGTTCGTCATTCATTTGGTATTTTCACTCAGTAGATAAGCAGGTAGTGTCGTTACTTATCCTATCCTGTTGCCTCTGTTAGATTTTTATTCTTTTGGCTGGGATATTTCATGTTTTTTTGTCTTTAGTCAGTGTTAATTTTTAGAGCTTAAATTTGATTTTATTTAAGTTTACTTAATTTTATTTTGGTATGACTCCTATTTTAAAGGGTTGGCAGGGCCTTGTAGCGATTGTTATTGTAAAATTGTTACTTCATTGCTAGATGAGGTTGTTAACTTTGGTATTTTCTTGCTAAATTGAATCATATATCCTACCCCTTAAAAACAACCGTATTTGAAGCCGTTGGATCATTATTATGCTCATTATACAGATAGAGGCTAATTATGTACTGGGTGTTAGTCCTTGATAATACACTAAGCATTGGACATAGCATAAAATCGACTGTAGCATTTAATTACAGTACATTGTATAAGTTAACTCTTTTCATAATTTCACGTCTCTCATCTATACTTCCGCACATTTTTCGCCACTTAACTTCTGCGTTTGTTACTTTCGTCATAACTATGGTTGACGTTGTGCTTGACAAATATAAACTGTGAACGACGTGACCAGCAGAATAATTTTCAAATCGGAAAAAAACTATTACTTGACAATGTGTAATCGTGACTATTATAAGAACACTTTACACATCAGACGTTTCGCGGATATTATATATATATATTTTTTTTAATGAAAATCCCAAGCACGAGAGTCATTAGAACTTATAGTACTTAGTACCGTTCATAGGTTTGGGGTTTAGAAGATACTTGTTTTAAATTGAGGTAAGACAATTGTAGAAAGATGTGAGGAAATTTGACTTTAGCCAGATTTTTGCCAGTTGATTGCTGGAACAAACTTACATCTGTCGTTGTGGAAGTTGATAGCTTAAATAAATTCAAGGAAAAACTGGACAAACTTTTAGAACGAATGGATGTGTGAAATAGGATTTTTTTTTTTTTTTTTTTTTTGATGAAGTTCTTGCTTTCTTGCATCATATGCCTCTACTAATGCTAATTAGAATAGAATTTCTGTAGATTGTAATTTTCGGGAAATACGGAAGTAGAAGGAATAAATGAGAAAGAAGGAAAGTTGGTTCTGTGAGTTTGAAGTTGGACAGTAAAAGGATGCTGACTGTTTGCTGGGCGTGTTCGGACTTCTTTGGAAGAGAGAGCGGGAATTGAAGAAGCCATTTCAGACGAACAGTGCCCATAGAAGTATCTATAGAAATGGCATTCAGCAGAAACAGAACGTCTATGAGACAGAGAGTGGAGAGACTGTTTGATATCGGTCATTAATTAACTGCCCTCTTTTGAATGGAATCTAAAAGCCTGAGAGAGGTTTGGGGTGAATCGCTACAGGTGTGGGAACGATATTCCATGCTAGGACGGATTTGCATTTTGTACAGAGTGAACAACTGTTTGGAAGAAAAGTAACGCTGAGAACGAAAGAAAGAACCAGATGCAGAGGAAGCAATATTTGTGATGTTCTTATGCCAAGAAAGATGAGCAGTCAGGGTAATCCATAATAGAAATAAGCGATATTGTCTAGAAATCTGAGTGTCATCGAAGATAAATATAGGAGCAGAAGAATCCTTTTTTGTCAGATATAAACAGGACTGAGTTTTAGAAGGATTTAGAATATATTTCCATGCTTCTTCAGTAATTACTATACTTTGCCGCTGTGTGTTACTAAAACATTTCACAAATGTTTTATGGAAGACAAGTATTTCGATTACCAAAGCAATTATAAATTTCCTGGAAAACGCATTTAAAATTTTTAAGTTAATAACTACCAAAATCATATCTATATAAAAGTGCGAAAGAAATTACTTGAAACAACTGAATTCAGTGGTGGTCACTGCCATTCAATTCAGCTACATGTAATTCTTTCTTTCTTTCCCGCCATTCTATATTAGACATGACTTTTGTAGTATTAACCTAAATATTTTAATTTCGGTTTCTGGGTAATCGAGCACTGAATTATTTTGTCAGTTGAAATAAACCACTGCCATTCCGTGTCTTCTTGAAAAGAGGAGATGTATCGTCGTTTTTCTCCTTCAATTTATTTTTATTGTATATTTATTATTATCATTTATGCACCCACTCATCTATAAGCTTCATTTGCGTTTGTCTTGTTTCCGATATTCCCTCTTGTTTCAAGCAAATTATTTTTTAATTTTTTGGAAATTTTATCATTATAAAAATATGATTTTATTTTATTATACTGGTTCTAAATCAATTTGTTGGTACATTCACACCATCATGTTCGAACTAATGCGCACATGTAACAATTTGACTCAGTGAACGGATTAAAATTGTTACATGAAATTTTGTATTGCTTTCTTAGAAAGATTTGTCAAGCCATTCCAGATTTCATTTAAAATCCGTCCAACAGAAATTCGGCATTTTTTTTTTTTTTTTACTTAAAAATTTGAGTTCTCTCTGTACATAAATGGAAGTATGGTTAGATGTTTTCCCATTACATTAAGAAAAAGTTAGATAGATATCAAACTTTCACCGTATGTTTTTTTATTCCCTGGAAAAAGTTTTAGGATTAATTCTGATTCGATATCCCCTGTTTCTCCCCTCCACCACTACAGAAATCTCCAGATGTTTGTATTACTCGGGTAAACATTAAATTTTCAACGTATGTTTCGTTGGTTGATTCCTTAAGACAGAGGTTCTCCAACTTCGTGATCCACTAAAATGCTAAATGCATTTGTACAACCCCCACCCCTTCCTCCATGAGTAAGAGGTGGGGGTCGCACAAATGCATTTATTTATTGCCTAATTTTAATCTAATGATCATGTTGAGATTAAAATTGGGCAATAAATAAATATCCCAATAATTTTGATAGCTAATATTTCATTCGAAATAAATAAAAAATATATCAAATTTGGAATCGTGTAGTAAGAAATATAAATATGGTTAACTGATGAACAGATATCAAATAAAACTTCATTGACCTTAATGAAGTTAATAACATATCTGAGATTTAATCCTCATTTTTACTATGAACGAAGATGCTTTTTTTATACAATTCACATTCAACTGTATCCAGCTGCCACTACCCCCTCTGAAATGCTCGCAACCCTCGTGGGATCGCTAGAATCTTAAATTTCAATGAAATAACAGGCCGCCGTAGCCTAGTGGTCAGGCGCGCGGGTGCATAAGTACACGTGTCTTGAGTGACCGGGGTTCAAGCCCGTTACTGCTGAATACGGTGCTGTTTATTGTATGCTGTCTATCTTGTGAACTGGAATACAAGAATTCAGGAATACAAAAATTGTGGCCTTTGCCGATGATCTCACAGTTGTGGTGTCAGGGCATTCACGGAAGGCCATTGAAGAAAATGCAAACCAGGTCCTCGACGATCTCTCAACTTGGGCCGCACTTAATAAGTTGCATATCAACCCAACAAAAACTAAAATGATGCTATTCAAGAATAGACTGGATCTCAGACGCCCACCGCAGGTAAAGATATGTAATGCTCAACTGCCAATCGTCACCGAAACCAAAGTACTTGGAGTGATTATTGACCACAAACTCAGCTTTCTTCCACATCTTGTTAATTTAAGAAACAAAGTTAAGAGATTCTCAGGAACCATCATACGCATCTCTAAGAATGATTGGGGACTCTCCAAAAGGTCCCTGCGGTTGTATTACAACGCAGTATTTTTACCAATTGTGACCTATGCAGCTGGAGCCTGGTTCCATCGGGTAACTCTTGTAAAGATGCGAGACAAGCTTGGAACCATCCAGAGGTCAATGTTAATGGCAATCTGCCGAGTGTGTAGAACGGTCTCCACTCCTGCCATTCAGGTCATTGCGGGAGCACTTCCGCTCGATCTACATGTCACTTTCCGAGGGTTGTGCTTCCGAATTACGAAAATATCCCAACAAGGATCCTTGACATTGAGGTTAATCTGGATGCTGACCCCAAGGCTGAGATGACACGTTGCTACAGCGAGCTCTTCAACATTTGGCAAACTCGATGGCATAATTCAACAAAGGGCATTGTCACAAAAAGATTCCTACCTGATGTAACCTACACTGCTTCTAAATCTGTACAGTCTTGGTTCACCCCTTCACTAGAAACATCATACCTAATTACCGGACACGGATCCATGAATGAAAAATTACACCATCTGGGTCTCCACCCAACAGATCTCTGCCATTGTGGAGCCAAAGAGAACTGGTGGCATGTACTATTCGAGTGCATTGCGTATGCTGATCTGAGACACAACCTTGTCAGCTGTACACAGATCTCTGGCGAGCATCTAGAGCTCTTCCTACAGAACCCTAACAACCTCCCTGCACTGCAAACCTACTCAGCTGAAGTCTTTAGGCGCAGAAGAAGGATTAACAGACCACCAGTGGCAAACATCGATGACCCAGCAGTGGACTGAAACCGACCATGTATTTCCCCCCTTCCCCCATCCTGCTGCATGGGCTGTGGAGCTTGTTTCTGCGGCCTGTGTTCAGGAAGGAAAACATCTCTCTCTCTCTCTCCCCCCCCCCCTTTTTTTTTTTTTTTTTATAGATATATATGTTTTTTTTTTTTTAATTTATTTTATTTCTTTAATTATTATTATTATTATTTTATTTATTTTATTTCTTTTATCATTATTATTTTTTATTTATTTATTTATTTATTTATTTATTTTTTTTTTTTTTTATTTATTTATTTATTTTATTTTTTTTTATTATTTTTTTTTTTATTTATTTTTTTTTTTATTTTATTATTTTTTTTTTTTTTCTTCTCTTCGCGTTCTAAATCAGTCACATGGTTGGTTTTTTTTTTTTTTTTTTTTTGCGTTTTACAGTGATATTATTATTTTATTATTATTATTTTATTTATTTTATTTTTTCTTTTGCACCACGGGAAAATCTAAATAAATATATGTTTTTTTTTTTTTTTTTTTTTTTTTTTTCTTCTCTCCTCTGGAGTGGGCCCCTAGAGGAATCTGGCCCACCTTTTGGCAACATCAGGTGGATCAGAGTCTCATATTGAGACAGTACGTGGTTAGCTGAGACTGGCCCACCTTCCCGTGGTGTGGACGAGTACCCAGAATCATCTGTCCAGGTGACTGATGCTTCTGGGTAGCCAAGTGGCCAGAACAGAACAACAGAACACACACATAATACACACAAACCGACGTCACACACATATCTGGCCCATTTGTAGAGATACGAGGCGGAGTTGAACTAACGTTCTAGGAGCCGCCCATTACAAAAACACATGTCCACATGTCCACATATCTTGTGAACTCCTCTGACCGATTGAACTCCTTGTGAACTCCTCTGACGATCTGGTCGTCCCGGAGTATAAACAGAAAATTTATTTTATACAAGTTAGTAGTGCAATTGCATAATTTCTGTACGTAGCCAACTACTTAAGTAGTTATAAATTGGCATCATTAAGTATATCTCATATTGTGAATACCTTCACAACGAGTTCCCATGATATTGCACTACCTCGAATAAGTAACGCTTCACCATGGAAGACTATTGTTACTTATTCTCAGCGGATACCATTACCCATACGGCACAGTTTCGGAGCTTATTGGCTCCTCATCAGTGGGTGGGCAGGTATCCTGGTGTTGCAATGATTGACAACTCAGTTGCAAAGTATAACTCCACAATATGAGAGATGACTGATGGTGTGGAATAATTTAGATTAACAGTATAGTCATATACTGTAATTTAAATGAAATATAACGCAATTCGTTCATTACCGAACCTGTTTAAATGAATGATCCGAGAACCATTTTCTTAGAGATTAGCCATTCAATACGCTTTACACTTGTTTATGCAAAGAACGTAATACGAATGAGGACACAATATATGATTGAATAGAGAAATGGGGCAGTTTCGAATCTGCTAAATCGGAATCCTAGATCAGGAAACAGCACTTGCAGCTTACATCACTTCTGAATTGTCAATCACTTAATGTTCAAGATTGTGGGTTCGAACACTTAACTCAGCCATTGGATCTTTGACACTTGATGTAGTATCAGCATCATCTTCATATTTAAAAAAAAAAAACAAAAAAAAAACGCGATTGCGCTTCGAGAATTTAAAATTGCGTGTGACTGTTATGAAATAGTAGAGAGAGAGAGAGGGATAAAATACAATCGGGAAATGGCTGCCCTCCACTCCTGTATTTGTCTCAGTATAGTCAAGTATAATGGTTAGCCGAAACTTTAAGAATCTCCTTTTCAGTATTCACTAGCGCAGGTGGTCTTCTACCCACTTTAACGCAGTCTCGTTAAATTGTCTCTAGATGGTGTTGAAATATTCACCAGAGAAGCGTAAGTAGAGTTAGTGATCTGCTGTATCTCGTCTTGATATTGGCTACCTTAAGCGCTTGTTGTTCGGTTTTAGAAGTCCCACCAGCTCCATTATGTGCTCATGTTTTGCATATTTATTTCAAGAGGCTATTTACCTCAGAAAACCACATTTGTGCTTTGTCGGAATTTTTTTTTTTTTTTTTTTTATCATATACATGAAATTTTTAGCTAAGCAGGTTAGCAGAGTTATTAAGTTTAGCTCAAACCATAATGGAATTCTTTACCTCTTCTTTTTGTTAAATTTTTATGAAATTGTAAGTCATATTGTATCAGACTCCTTTGTTAACTAATAGAACTGGTATCATTTTATCATAGGATATACAGACTGGATTAAATTCCTTTGCCCTTTATACCAATTTTACGAGCACCGGAACAACTGCTGCCTAATGGAAAAAAGTGTTTTTCATGTCAAAATTCGCAGTTTCGTACCCGTCTGTTATAGATTGGATGCAGAAATAATAATATGGTTCGAAAAAGGACAACGTCCAAAGCTGATTTTTAGTGAATGAAAACTGTTTTGCAGATTTTCTAAGGAAAGCAAGAAGATTTATCATGTATATATTTTTTCAACTGTAAGCTCCTTTACTTTGGCAGTTTTAAATGTGTAATATGGTATTAGCACAGCTAATGCTATGCCGCATAGAGAGGTTCTACAAAAAATGTCATCGTTTCAAATTCACATAATTTCGTCCTCCTAATATAGTTCTGTAAACAAGAAATATTCTGTATGGGGTTAATTTAAATATATCAAGTTAATACACCGTGATAGTAAATGCGTCACGGTGTATTGTAGTCAGCTTATAGAGATCGGATGCGTATAGAAACGTAAATCTGCAGAATATCAGGGTGCCCCCTCAGGAAACAGCTAGCTGCTTAGTTGAGACGTAGGAATAGCCATACAGTGCACAGAAGCTTTTGCTACACTAACCGAGAGTAGGTTAAAAAAAAAAAAAACACACACACGAGTAGATAAGAAAATACAAATTATTTGCTTTCTTCCTCACATATGTAACTATCCAGTTGACCTTTGATTTAATAAAACTGTAAGCCTCAACTACGCCTGAAAACCTGTTCCAGCGATCAACGACTTGCTGGCTAAAAGAAAACTTCCTACAATCTAGTCTAAACCTAGTTTTCCCCCCCCCCCCCGTAATTTAAATTTATGCTGCCAAGTTTTTAAATTCTCTGTAACAATGAAAATTCTGTCTTCATTCATTTTACTAATCCCTCTCAGAGCCTTATGAACCTCAGTCAGGTCATCTCTGAGGTGCCTGGTTGCCAATCTCTGTAGCCCACATAATCAGTCTTTTCTCGTATAGTCGCCCTTTTGCCAATCTCACCATGCAAGTTTCCCACCTTTGGACCCTTTCAAGAAGCAGTGTCTTTTTTCAGATGAGGTCTCCATACTTGAACACAATATTTCACCAAGAACCGACCTTCGGGGATCCCACTTCTGACGTTACACCAATCTTAAGAATATCCATTAATCACAACCTTCTGTGCGGCGCCTCCGTAGCCAGGTGGAAGGAGCAGCAGTGCGTAGCACACGCTTCTTGATTAGACCGAGGTTCGAGCCCGTGACCACCAAATACGGAGGATGCGGAAAGGTCAGGGAATGACCACGGCATATCCCCGGAGCAATATGGCCTTAGTTGCTAATGCTCCTAAAAACCAAATAACAAACAAACATAACCCATCTTAAATTTTTTTCCAGTAATCCCAACATGTTCCAGCTTATACAGTAACCTCTCATGAGAGACTGAGTCAAATGGCTTGATAAAATCCAAATAAACTGTCGAAATAGTTCGCTACGTCCAGCTCAAGAGTAACAGTGTCAAAATAGCTTACTAAGTTAAACATGAACTTCCCTTAACAAAACCAGGTTGTATGTTATTCAGAATGCCTTATCTATCTAAATTTAATCATTGTTTCTAAGATTTTCTCTACCACTGAAGTCAGACTTACCGGTATTAGTTACCGACTTCGCTCTTAGAACCGCCTTGTATTGGTGATATTTGGCACTTCTCCAATCCAAAGGAATCTCTCTCGAATCCAAATATGCCTTCAATTAACTTCAATGTTTCAATGTACTCCTTGGCGTCTCCCTAAAAATTACTGGGTATATGCCATCAACTCCAGGAGCCCTACTTGCCTTTATCCTCGAAAGTTTTTATGATAGAGTCATCTGTAATTTCGAAATCACTAATCATATGACCCAGGCTCACTTGCACAGCCTTTCTCAGCATGAAGGGTCTTTCTTCAGTATTTATTTAATTACCAGTATACATCTTATGCAGACTTAAGAAGTCAATTGCCCATTGTGGTTTACATTTGGGTATTTTACGGTCTGCTCCTGGGAAAAAAAAAAAAAAAAAAATGCAAACCCTATAAAAACTCCAGATTATGTCAAATCACTGAAGCTGATAGACAATTTTGATTTGAATTGCCATGGATATGAAGATAAAAAAAAAAAAAAAGCTATGCAAGAAGCGTATTTTCTGAAGGAGTAACATTCCACATGTTAGGTATAACTATCAACAGATGTCATTTGAATTATCAAGTTCTACTCCACGTACGGAATACATGAAAGATGATACCTCTGATGTGCGCACTCACACGTACAGAAGTAGTGAGACCATTTTTCTTTGCAGAAAAAATAAAAATAATGTCATATTTTGATATGAGAAGATTGCACTTTTTCTACAACTTGATTGACATGCTAGCACCATCTTACAGCACGATGGTTTATCCCTACATTTCGATAACGTTTTGTGGCAATCACCGAATTCCCAGTTTCCAAATACAGTACTGTAATTGGATAGGTAGAGGAGGAGGACTAATTTATTAATTGCTCCGGGTGAGTGGAGAGATTAATTAAAGAAAACGGTGTATTCATCAAAAGTGACGTCGCTAGTAGTTAAAAGGAATAATATTAAAAGCTACAGTTACCCAAGATAGGTTGGCGTGCACATGCCAAATGTGCTAGATTTACTAGATCCAACTTATAATTCAAGTTGAATGTAAGCCGAGCCACAAAGCAGCCCATATCGAAATAACACACTTAGAAAAAAATATATAAGTTGTAAAAAAAATAACAAATACCCTGTTATGCGCAAGTCACAATTTATTTTCTTGTCTTGC
The DNA here is from genome assembly GCF_048544385.1 of Mastigoproctus giganteus. Lineage (NCBI taxonomy): Eukaryota > Metazoa > Arthropoda > Arachnida > Uropygi > Thelyphonidae > Mastigoproctus > Mastigoproctus giganteus. The sequence goes on from NC_143584.1 coordinate 126,706,089, forward strand.
AACACTTCATAAATATTTAATTCGAAACGGAAGCCATTTTAGCATTAGCATTAGTAGAGGCATATGATGCAAGAAAGCAAGCTTATACAGCATCAGCCAAAAAAAAAAAAAAACCCTTCCCATTTCACCCATCCATTCGCTCCAAATGTTTGTCTAGTTCTGCCTTGAATTTATTTAAGCTGTCCACTTCTACAACGACAGATGGAAATTTGTTCCAGAAATCAACCACTCGCTGGCAAAGGCAAATTTCCGCACATCTATTCTACAACTGTCTTTCCTCAATTTGAATTTGTACCCTCAGGCTATTAATCTGGGCAAGAGTAAGAATCCCATCAGCATTCAGCTTGCTCAAACCTTTTATTTCTTATTTTCCCGTTAAGCGTACTGCTTGTTGGGTTTAGGATAGATAATCTCTCCATCTTCTTGGTCTTCTACTTTTTTTGCCGATGGCTCTTCAGTCCTTTAATATTTCTGTCCACCTGTCATTATCCCTTCTAATTAAAACTGAAATTTAAACTAGAAAGAAAGTCTTTATCGAAATTTTGAATGGCGAGTAGTTCTTATTAAAGTTTAGGAGACCTTTTAAAGTTAAATTTCTACTTTTTCTTAAATATGATCAATTTAATCATAAAATATTATAAAAATATAATCGTGATCAAAACGAACAGCATACGGGTTATTCTCACTATAAAAAAATGCATTGTAGTTTAATTTCAAATTTATGAATGCTTTACAGAAATGTTTTAATAGTTTGTAACGTGTAAGGTCCTGTGAATCCGGCAAACTACTCCTCTTAAGGTTGCTTCTGGCTAAGGCCTTTACCCAAAACAGAGAGGGTACAGTCCCCATCCAGAAGCAACCTTAAGTGGAGTAGTTTGCCGGATTCACACTAGTCTAGTCTATGGTGCTAGCGATAAATTTTCGAAATCGTTTCGTGTGGTGGTGGGGGGTTACTGCGTAAGGAAATAACCGGCTGCTAATTAACAAAAATTGGTACATGCACAAGCTGAATGAAGAGTTCTGAAATGCATTTGGGGGGAGGTTCACTCCACATTTAATTTCGTACATGGTCACACCTGTACGAAATTAAATGGGGAGTAGAGTCATCCCAGCAACCGTTTTGTGATGATTAAATAAAATCGCTATTGGTGCCGCAGGTTACTGATCACTACTCAACATATAAGAACCCTTGTATGTTGAGTAGTCAACTTCCTTGGCGTGAAGTAGGTGTGTTGCAAAACTGAGAGTATTTGGAAGGGATCCATTCATACATCGTGAGGTGGCACAAACGATTCCCATCAAACGTTTGGACACCACATTAACCAGCAGGACGTTTTCATGGCTATAATCTGCAGTTTCTCCATTTTCAGTCTAGATTGTGTAGTGAGAGCTACCTGTAAAACAACAAATGATTATAGAAATACAGATGTTTTCAATATACGTAAACAAGATGCAATGATTTTTCCAAATACATAAAAAATAAAAAGAAAACATTGTAAGCATAAAACATTCCCTGACCCTCGGAAATTTGTTCTCTGATGAGTAATATCCAATGTTATGTTAGTAACATTACAAAACTGCTTTTGGGCTTTGCAGAATTTATTTTGTTTACTAGTCGTTCTGAACCTGCCAAAGGATTTTTGCTAGTCACCGTTCACGCCTTTTGCCACCGCGTATATTAATTACTACTCGGGCTTAACAGAATGGATCTCGAGGATATTAAGGACATATTAGACACGCTGTGTGCAGCTGGTCAGGCGGAGGCCGCACGCAGTTATGTCAAGGGTAAAGGACCCTATACTCATCGAGGATAGAGAACTATATACGAGATCAAATGTCCGGATTGCAGGGAATGTGTTACGTACGGAAGTCAGCGTAGGTTTAAAGATCGAATTAGGGGAGTACGTAAGGGCAGTAGAGTCCAGCTGATTATGGGAAATCGCTGTAGCTGAGCATTTTTGGGAACAAAATCATAATTTCTCCTGGGCGACGCACTTGATCGTTCACATATGTATTGGTATCGGAAATGACTCGAGAGCTTCCGAATTTCTTCTTCGGAAGATAGCACCATTAATAGAGCCAGGAGGTACGTACACCTCTCGTGTTCGAGGTTGTGTTCCTTGTTTGTTTTGTCTGGCTTGCCCCACCGCTCTTTCCAATCTCCATGTACGTGTGGAGGATTACTTTCATGATCAAATGCTGAGCCATTTAAGGGTTCACTGTAAAACTCCACTGTTGACTCTTGAGGCGTTTGCCTTTGAAAGCTTCGGTGTTTTATCACTTTTAATGCCGTAATATTTATTTTTTTTTATTGATTTTAACTTCGTAATTTTATCAATGTATTTTTTATATCAAATATACAATTTTATCTATTGTTTTATTAAAAGATTTTGTCACATATACAGGTTTGTATTGCAGTTATTATGAGCGGTTATTTTCCCAACTTTCGAGATGTATTTTAATAATCGTCATGCACTTATATGTATATTAATTTAATTTTGATAAGTTAGAATGTCGTAACAAAAAGTTAAGATTTGATTTAATTTACAGCTGATGAAATAAGCTTGGTGTTGCATTTTTTTAAAAGCAATATTGGGGTGGTAAATCCACAATGTAAGGTGTTTTTATTTTCTTGTAATACCATTGATATTAAATGGTCTTGAACTATTTTTGGGGGGGGGGAGGGGAAACCGCGTAATGTTTCAAACTACTGTACATCGATCTCTAGTGAGTTGATCTCATGGGGAGAAAAATCGACCAGTGAATTATACACTTCCAAACAACACATGACAAACAATATGTACCATAAGAAATTGCAGATTAAAAAAATCTGAGTAGCCACTACACGGAAGAAAATCCTACGGATGAGGAAAAGGACTGTATTGCATATAGAGTTTGCAGTTTTTACTGTTGCAATGTGCTCATGTCGTTAAAAGAAAATCTTGACCAGAATGGGAAATTTTGCTTTTGTGTTAACTTTGCTTGCACTAATTGAGCCACTATCAGAACAAGAATAACTATATTTATATTCCTGTTTTGTTCGCTTAAGTTTTTAAAATCGCGGCAAATTTCTAATCAGCCCATGTGACCTTCTTAAAGGGTTAAAGAAGGAGTGAACCAATTCCCCTGGCCAACAATTTTTTTTTTTCTTTTTTTTCGTTTCTTCTGAACACAAGTTGGAGATTCTAAAGGAAATAGATCCCTCATAAGAGTTTGGTAGGCTATAGCCTCAACCCACGTAAAGATTTCACTTAACGAAAAAGTTAGTGCAATTGCATCATGTTTTTTCGTAAGTGAATTACCAAATTTGTAAAATGGCATCGTTTTTATCATTTCTCATATTGTGAATACCTTCAAAATGAGTTGTTAGTTCACTATCTTGTAGCTTGTTTCAAATACATAATTCATTAGGAGTTTCTTTATTTGAGGACCAGTGAAAATTCCTTCTTTATTCAGAGCTTTAACAAATTCATATTGATCCAAGCTTTATATGCAGAGGTGGAAAAAGAACTTTATTTGGTTCAACTAGTGGAACACATTACATTTACTTCCTGGTAAAAATTCCTCCCTCTTTTCTCACTGCTACACAATATAATTGTTTCCTGTTGCTCTACTGTCCCACAAACACAGGAAACAACAGTATTTTCTGAAACCTATCTGTAGACGAGTGAGTAATTCAATTACCTTAAGATCACCACAGACATTGAAAGCACAGTTATTAGTACTTTATTGCACTCAGGCTCTTATATGTACTTTCATATGTTTATTTCAAATTAACAGCACTGATTGGAATGCATTTCCACTGTGCAGCAAAACTGCTTGTAAACGATTTTGGAGCATCAATATACCGTTCTTTAGGTTTGTGTTCAATGCCCAGTTCATTCAGCAGAACAGTGATATCTTTACAGAAATACATACCTTCTTCCCTAACGAACCATTTCAAAGATATTTTGTGATACGTTTTCGATGTACTGTAGTTTCAGTTCCTACTTCAAGTAACTTCCACTGTTGTAATCTAGAATCAAGGAGTTCTGCTTTCTAGATAAGTTTAAATTACGAACTAAGTCATTCAGAGTTCTTGCTTAATTAAGTGCGATGAGTTATAATTTTCTTGTTGGTAGTCCAAATTGTTGAAGTGGACGGTCCGGCAATGTGCAACACAAGAATCTCCCTATATTCGTCACTACTCCTGTTATCCCATGATTTTTTGGGGAATCTGGTATCGGCAAGTCTTCATTATGTGAAACGGGCCTTATTGCAAATGATATGTTACGATATTTTATGCTGTGCTTGCTTTTTCTGGACATTCCTGATATCTTTGTCATGGAGAAATAGCAATCGGTGTGGTTGCGCGGTAGGAATGACAAAAGATATACTTTTAATTTTCCCACTTAGCAAATTCCCATATTTGTGGTGCATGTTGTATTGTACATATATGGAGCACAAGTTTCGTCCTGATTACCAGTCTTGCAACTGAAGTACAAACGAATATGCATATTTAGTAATATTACAGAGTTTCTTCTGAGTTTTTGTTTTAAACCAACCACACACTTAGTAGAAATTGTCAGTGTGGTTCAGAAGAAACACCCAATCAGCAAAACACAGAAGAAACAAACAGTATTTAACAGATATGCAGATACTCACAGTTCAACTGTCTTTCTGTTACTGAAAGAGAGAATTGGGAGGCATACAGATAAGGTTGAACATGTGAACCCTCCCGAACATTACTGTCATATATGAGCACATGCAAACACTATTTGCAAGTAATACAACAGATCATTGTTATATCTACTTTCCTAAATTGTAGTAAGATATACTTATTATGAGTAAACACAAAAACTTGTATATGTAGAAGTTGTTTCGCGATGTAAACTTTTAAGAGTTATTTTCGAAATCTGCCCATAAAAGTTGACTGCAAATAGCTGATATATTAGTGGAGGTATGAATCTTGTTGGCCAGTGTTATTAGAAGAAATGGTTCTGAGTGGTTAATTTTCAACATAAGTAAATGTTACCCACTGTTTTGAACATTCATAGTCTTTCCACCTCTCCAAAACCCGTGAGACTGTGCCAGGGTACGTTTTAAGTGGGGCGACTTTGAGCGAGACTTATCTCTGCAATATCGCATTGTCTTGTAAAAATGTGTATGGAATGGAATGTGTCTAGTAGAGAATTACTCGGGTCAAGGTCATCATCCACTAGCTATTCCGCGACGCATTCAAGCTACAGTTCTACCCCTTTTTTCTTCTCATCAGCAAGCTGTTGGACTAAGAAACGTACTGCATTCGTAAGCAATCGGTACCAAGAATTATGAGAGTGAAAGTTATATGGAATGAGAGGGAAAGAAGAGGGCAGCTAATGTATGGCTTTCAACCGCTGTAGAATCCCTCTGCTGCAGTGAATCCAATGGTATAAAAAGGGAAAGTTCAATAAAAAAATATATAGCTTGTATGGTCGTACAGGCGATTTTTTTTTTTTTTTGCAGTATTTTCGAATAAAATCAACCACTACTTTCAAAGTCTGCAAGTTACGATCCTCGACCCATATTGGCTTCTAACGAACTTCTGTACAGGCAGACCCACCTCCGATTTATTATTTATTTTATTTTTTTTTCAAAATTTCAGACCTTGCTTAGAATACTATTAGAGAGGCGCCTCCGTAGCCAGGTGGGCAGGAGCAGCAGTGCGTAGCACACGCTTCTTGATTAGACCGGGGTTCGAGCCCGTGACCACCAAATACGGAGGATGCGGAAAGGTCAGGGAATGACCACCGCATATCCCCGGAGCAATATGGCCTTAGTTGCTAATGCTCCTAAAATCCAAATAACAAACAAACAAACAAACTATTAGAGACCTCTGTACCGAATTCCACATTAATAGATTAGTTCATGTGTCCTGTGCATCTCTCCCTTAAAACGAAGTGCTATGCAAATCTCATCTCCCATCTGCCTATGACACGAGCATCACGTGGTGAAACTTTGGTAAACACTTAGGTACAGTGTAGAAGTTTTAGCCCCTTAAGTATGCTGCTTGATAATCGTCTGAAATGAAACGCAATGTGTACAATTGCCTATTTTTTTACTTTTTTGACACTAACATCAAATATCTTTTCGACAGTATTGTTTTCTCCTCAGTATGCTACGCTAGCACATCTCTCGACTGAGTCATATTTCTAAATTTTTTTAAACTTAAGTTACCATCGTTATGCATAAGAAAAAAAAAAAAAAAAACTGAAGTTTCATAATTATGTAGGGCACGAGCAATCATTTATTCGTCTGACACTTTGGAAAACTTCCAACGTCTCCGCTATGTGGCACATAATACCTTATTTGGAATATCGTTTCCCAGAAGAACGGAAAGTAGAGCATAGCTGAAAATTGCACGTGTGTGTGTAGCTTTTATATATATATATATATATATATATATATATATATATAATTATGATTGACTTCACCTTGTCATAATCTGATATAGTGGGAAGATTTTTTAAAAAAAAAAAGTTGGCATTGCATTTGTTAATTCTCATTAAGAATATGTTGAAGATGGTAATGAACATAATTAGCATTAGTAGTGGCAAATAATGAAAGAAAACAAGCTTATACAGCATCAGCAAAAAAAAACACATCCTCCCATTTTATCTATTCATTGGCCAAATGCATACTGGAATCGTTCTTCCTCAATTTGAATTTGTGCTCCCTCATGTGTGTAGTCTGAGCAAGAACAAACCCGTCAGCATTGAGCTTACTCAATCTATTCAAACCCTTAAACACCTCAAATCAGTAATGAACACTTCAGTAATATGTGACTTCAGTGTACAAAGACTGAAGTATTCGCCGATTACTCACCAAGTTGTGAAAGAGATGGAAAGTAGGCACTGTGAATTCTACAGTGGTCCAAAACCTTAATTGTAAACATGTCTTTTGTATTTCTTAAACGTACTTTCGTAAATATTTGCGAAAAATTTGACGTGCCGGTGTAATTTAGTTTATAGGACGTCAGAATATGTAATTATGTCAGAATTACATTTTAACCTACGAAGCGTACGCTAAAGTAGCACCACTCATTTATAGTCTACCGTTTGTAAAAGAATAACAAAGTTGATCTCAATATGATACGTAGAACGCTTCCGTATGGTATTCCCCAGAAATTAAAACGAAAACAATTAAAAAATCGAAAATCTTACATTACAGTAAGAAATAATTAAAAATCAATTTAACGCAATTAAAAATTAATTTAACGAAAAAATTTCAAAATGATTTTCCTTCTTGAAGCTGACAACACTTTTCGACCGTATGTCGTGATCACAGGAATGAAAATTACGGAATATGGGTGAGCATGAAACTTAAATAGGGATTATTTGTCTTCATGCGCGTAAAAGACCAAGAATCGGAGATTAGATATGGCCAGCAAACATTAACAGAATTCTCGTATAATTACGTTGGACACTAAGTATTTTGGACTCTTTAGATAAAAAAAAAGTGTGTTTTTCATTAATGGCATGAAAGGCTATTTCTGACGTTGCTGAACGAGAAGCACGAACTGAGACCGCGTGTTGATTAAGAGGAAATTCAGACGAGAACGCGTAGAACCTTGGTAAGACGAGTCACAATCACCGCAAGAAGTGTTGTATACCAGGTCACTTATTTGTGTTGTGAACGAGGAAAGGACTGAGCGATTGTTCAATATAGTGTGTAATTTTCGTATTGCCTGGCTACAATTTTAAATTCGGTATCTTTAAAGAATCTGTTAAGTTGTTTGTGCCACTCTTCAACATGTGGGACAGAAGTAAAGTATTTTTTGATATTACTATTGTTGGTTGGAGTAGTTTTTTGTAGCTTTTATCCCAATCCGGTTTATTGTAGAAAGGGAGATAACCCCTGTTTAAGAATCTACTGGTTAATATTTGTATTTCTGAGCCAGAGCAGATTTCGTCATTGATTATTTATAAGTGTTAAGAAATTGATTAAAGATAATCGATCTTTTGTAGGCGATAGCTGTTATAATTTTATTTTTATTTTTTTTTATGAGATCCCCAAACACGAAAGGTATCAAAACCTATAGTACTTAGTACCGTGCATGGGTTGAAGGAGAAGTATGGGGAGAGGGGGATGCCGGAAACTTTGCTCTAGAGACTAAACATGGGTTTCACCACTTCAAGCCTCCAATAAGCAAAGTGGTGGTATTTTACCGGTTGATGAAAGTCATCTACCACCTGAAAATGCAGAAGTATACCGGTGTTTGAAGGTTTACGATAGATGTTAAATTGGATTTTATTCCATTCCTGTGTAAGTTGGACAGACAACTTGTGTAGTCGAGATCCACAATTAGCGGGTCTCGACTACTCAAGTTGTCTGTCCAATTATCTAATAAAGTTTCGAGACTTTAGGACCTCCACATTTTTTTACTCTCTGTCCCGAGTAAGTGTGAAATTTAGAAAATTTAATGACTTAGTATCCGTATTCTCCCTTTCCAATATAAATTTGAGTTTAGAATAAATATCATTAAATTAATGTAAAATGTCTTGGATATTGCTACTATCAGTAATAACTAGAACATAGGCCTGACGTAGCCGAGTGGTCAGGAGCGAGAGTGCATAGCACGCGTTCCTTGATTGGACCGGGGTTCAAGCCCGTGACTACTGAATACGATAAATACTTGTATTGACGATTTATTGTAAACTCTACTGACTTGGTTGTCGTGCCGGAGTACAAACAGAAAATTTATTTATTTAAATACATCTCCAATTATGTGATGCGGGGTAGAAAAGGCGTCAAATGTATACGCTCAATCGGCGAGATATAGATCTCCGAATTAGGCCGCTCAGGCTTAATCCCATTGGCAAACCAAAATTTTGTTTGTATACTTTGTTTCTAAAGGTGATATAGTTGGCTTAAACTAAGAGTTTAATTAAGTGGAAAATTTCCTTAATAGGAAGCTTCGTATAATTAATCGGTATCGAGTTGTTATTTAACATATCCCAAAGAATATCTGTGTATTTAACGTTAAATATCTGTGTATTTAACGTTATAAACGTTAAATGTGTATTTAACGTTTTAATGTAAAACGTTAAATACACAGGTAACATCTAGTGAGGTAACATATATAACGAGGTAACATCTAGTGAGAATAAATTATCATTATCGTTAAGTCTACAGTCCTTAAGGTTATTAAATAATGCATCGTAGTTCTTAATCCCAAATTGTATCGCCTGTCCTAAGGGTCTTATAATGCCATATACATGCGTGGCCAGGGATAAAAATGCCGAGTTTCTGTAGGAAACAATAGGCCGAATAGGAAATCCGGTCTTACGTAGACCGAATTTTACCTGACCGAAAAGTGCAGGAATATTGTATGTTCTGGCCTTCAAATCCTTTAACTGAGCCATAGTAATGTAGTCATTTTATTGATACATGGTTAACGTTTTTTATTGTAAGGTTTATCGAGTATTAGCACTGTATCTCCTTTATCAGCTCTTTGAATAATCGCGTTTCTTTTAGGTTATTCACCACTTGGTTAACTTGTTGAATAAATAAATCTTTTTGTGGAACATTACGAAGTCCAAATTCAATATCAATAACGCAATGTGTTTTAGGGAGTTTTTGAGTTATTATTATTAGCTACATGGTGCACCAGCTAAAAAAAAAAAAAAATCCCTGAGAGAGAGAGAGAGAGAGAGAGAGAGTCAAAAGTAAAAGGGAATCACCAAGAAAGAGAAGAATGATAGAATAATGGTATCCAGCTCAGGACCCTGGGTGTGCCAAGCCCATACTCATCAGATGTGAGCCCCTGGTAAATTATAATTTAATCCTTTGAATAAAAGTGAAATCTGGTCCTGCGATAGCGTATACGAGGAAAGATTTGTAACCTGTTGATATGTCGGTTCGTTGAATGTTGAGCGAGGGGGTGTTCGCGAACTGGCTGAAGTATTCTGCGGTAGACCGTTGTGTGTATGCGGGGGGGGGGTCGTCACCCAACTCGTATGCATTTGGGATTAAGCCTGAGCGGCCTAATATCGGAGATCTATCTCTCAACGATTGATCCTAGTCGAAAATGGACATTTTTCATGGTGCCATTTCTGTTTATCATCTTAAATGAAATTGATGAGGGAGGGCAGGGAAGGTTGTAAAAGTTTGCTGATGATTTAAATGTAGAAAGGGTGGCTAACGAGCAGAGGAGGGTGTTTTGCTTCTAAAAGTAATATTTTGCACCTGGGGAACAGACAAAAATCCAGGAGTTACTTATTAGCTGGGTGGAATGGAGTTAAAAATGGTTCAAGGCGAAAAAGAGTTTTAGGGATTACGATTCTGTCAGACAATTTTTTCCATACATTGAAAGAAGTGGCTCGGAAGGTACATGGTGCCCTGTTTATGATATACGTATAGGAGCTACGCAAGTAGAGAAAAGGTTGTCATTGTCCCTTTGTATAAGACGGTGGTGAGGCCACACTTGAAAGAAGACATAGAACAATTAGAGTCAAAAGAAAGGCAACCAGAGAGAGATGCTAATCGATATCCACATGAAGAACGTGCGGATTACAAGGCTTTTCGAATGGTAGATCAATCATCGCTTTGTGTTCTTTAATTTTCAAAGAAATTCATTGGATTTGTGAATTTGCTGTACACCGTAAGATTTTAGTTTTTTTTAGCATACGTTCTTTTCTCTGTGTATGATGTGCTAAAGCGAAAGGCTGTTAAATAGGAGACATGGGTTTTTTTCCCCCTATCCTAAGCTTACAAATGGAAATTTTCATTATAAATAAGTTATCCTTAATAACACTGAATTTCCACTTGTTTATAATAAGGTACCACCATCCTGACAAATGTTTCCATGGAATTCCATAGATACATTTGTCTGCAATGTTGAGAATTCAATACAGTGATCACAAAGTAAAAGTCAGAACCAAACAGGATAAGAAAAACTTTTTCTGGAAATCATCCACAAACCGGAAGCCAAAATTAATTTCTTACGGATCTGTTGCTATTACGATTCAGTGCCATTTCTGAAGAATAGAACCAATTTTTATGACAAATATTCATAAAACATATGAGATTTTAATAAGGTTGCTCTTTTCACTCCAACCCACCCTGAGCGCGGCTTCTAGAACAGTGGTATGGATTTCTGAAGCAAGACTTAGATATCTCACTCACGAGATTCATATTTCAGCTTACGCTTAAAGTCTTGCTTCAAAGTCCATGCCTTTTATTCCAGCGGCTGCGCTCGGAGGTGTGGGGGAGAAAAACTATCATCGTATTAAAATTGTATAGGGCGACCATTTATGAATAGTTGTCATTAAAAAAAAATATTTCTCTCGCTTATTTTCCAACAGAAATTTGGCGAAAGATAAGTGAAAGAGTGCAGAGTATTTACTTCCATGCAGGAGTTTCTATGGACTGTGGAAGGTTGTCAGATAACAAGGAAATAAATAGGATCGAATTCTTTACCCGTGGTGTTTGTTTACATTTTGTAGTGTTTTGTACACAGTTTCCGTGGGTTTCTCGAAAACCTCATCACTATTTCGGCCTACTGGCTCACTCTAGTCATATTTCAGTAATCCTTCAGATTTATTGCTGTACGGTTAATTTTAACTTTCTTCTCCGAGAGTTATCTTTAAGTTTCGTTCTTGTGCTTCCATCATGCTAAGACGGAAAACATGAAAAAGTTGCTAATGTTAACTTTAACCAGTCATTACTTGATACATGGAACTACAGAGAAATTATTCCTCAACTTTTTACCAGAAGAAGGTGGCTGAGGAAGTTGAGGAACCAATATCGAATCCAGGTCTTTATCACATACTTAAAAAAAATCACTTATGACAAAGTTTCAGACGCAGCTCTGCTTCTCAAATCGTTCCAATGCTAAAATATCTCTGTGCCTTAATTTTTTTTTTTGTGATTTTTGAAAGAAATTTGAATATTTTATCCTTAAACATAGCTGATAAATGAAAATGTCCATGCTCAAGTGACAATATTGTAGAAGAAAGCCTACTGCATTTAGAAGTGAAGAGAAAAGAAATAGTTGTTGTGAATGAAATTTGAATCAATCACATAATTAAATGTGCTAATTATACTCACCTATAAAAATTTGCATAACAGCAGGTCCTTGGATTAAAACAATCTCCCATTGCATTATTGTTTCATAGGAACGCCGGTTATCACTTACGACGCTTTTTGTGGGAACGTAACTGGCTTAAGTCTAATTAGTTTATTTACTTTTTGGTTGGTGCAGAAAAAGCCTAGAGCTTCCTTGCACCATATGACAACTATTAAGAACCACCTAATGGATTTTTCCTTTACTTAAGAGTGATAGGAGAATCGCAGAACTGAGAGATTTTTTCCTCTTAGAAATAGACTGAATTTCAGCGAAAAATACGTGTGGAATATGAGAAAGGGATCATAAAACGTAAATTGACCTTGGAGCAGTTCTTCAAGAAAACTTAAAAGTATAATAGACTGGTTTCGTCTTTTGATGAGGATGCAGCAGATCATCAGTATGTACAGAAGTCGTGTCTTTGATTGTTTTTAAAAACAACTATACCGGCGTGAAGTAGATAAGAATAAGGTTAGGTTAAGAATAAGTTTCGTACAGTTTTTTTTTTTTTAATCTATTATAGGTGATAAAGCTTACTACTAGGAATAGAGACTGAACATTAAAACTTTTATTTCTGACGTAATAAATAAAAAAAATATTGTGCATAATTTAGGGGATCTACTTAGATCCAAAATGCGTACATCATAGAGCATGGCGTGCCTTTGAGCAAAAGAGAGAAATTACTGCGTTGGATATGTATTTTATTAAAAAATACTAATATAATTGTACAAGTTAATAACATTCAACAAACTTAGTTTGCTAGCTGGTGCATCGATATGATATTTTTATTTATTCAGTTGATTGCTAGTTATAATCGCCCCTTGTACGGCTAGCAAGCCAGAGAGGGATATATATACAACTCAGAAAATAAATTTACAATAAATTCAGTTTTTGAAAAAAGTTCTTCGGGCTGGGTGTCTTCTAAGAGGACCAGTCAATTTAAGCTTAAAAAACTTCGCAGACAGACTGCATGATGGCAACATAACTCAAATGCGGAGGCACATCTCCTTGAGTTTCTTTTATTTAAAACTAGTGCGATACCAAATTTTTACTTTTTGCTCCAATGTAGAAGTATATTGCTATTTTATTTAAAACATCGGGATTAGTTTTTTAGTGCTATGTAAGAATACTAAACATGCCTGTAATTAAAGTAGTAAAAATTACCATTTACCAACCTTTTAAAATAACTTCAAATATAGTTGACTTTTATATAAATATTTTATTGATGAATATTATCGATCAGCAATAGAAAATAAATGTGTTTCAGTTTTTCCACGTGGAGTTTAATTGAACTGAAATGTAGGAGATAGTTCCTTTGAATTCTTGAAAAGTTCAGTTCGCCCAAAACGGGTCTATTGAAGATTCAAGAATTGTGCAGGTGTGTGTGTGTTCTAATGTCGATTTGCCTGTTTGTGAGGGAAAAAACCACGGCTTGAGACATTAACTGGAAGGAGGCAGGAAAAATCTTCCAAATGCTCTTCAGCTGGACTCGAACAAGATCCTTCCACTTGGCGAATAAGCACCGTGGACTGATGACGTATCACGTAGTAAAAAAAAAAAGTAACATTTCACGCTAAATACACTATGAAAATTGAAACTTTGCAGTTGTTTTTATTATGAAGCCAATTCCATAATATTGACTCTATTCCTTTATTTCATCTACAAGTACTAAGTTGATCTTTACATTAAATGTACCTAATCTTTATATGCTCAGAGAGCGTAGTGTTAAGTTAGTTGCGGTTCAGATATATTCCCTTGGTATAAGAGTGGCATCGTATGTGAAATATTCCTTCGGAATACCAATCGTAAATTGTGATCTTTGTTGTTAAATTCAGAGGTTTATGGTTTTTAAGTGTTTCGTCACTGACGAAGTGAATCAGGATTATTTAAATTTATGAACCGTTTGATTTGCTAATTTTTAATAGAATGATTCTTGGAATTTATCTTGTGTTTGTCCATCGTTTGCAGCTGCATAAATTTGATAACTTGCCAGCAATAAACCGGCATTATTACTAGCATTTCGTGTGCAGTGCCTCCTTTTTATCCTTCATTTCATTGTTAACCACAATGCCTTATAAAAATTACATGACTGATATATGCACAGTATCGTATGTAATCTAGTCGGTCTGAGGCCGTAGACGTACGGTTTTCCTCCGGGTATTCTGGTTTTACCACACAAACAGGCAAATCGACCTTTTACGATTACAGACATCTACGTAACTATCTCCTGCCAGGGAGAGGATAATTCCTTGTTCCTAACGAATATGTTTAATGGAAAATCATATTTTTAGTCGTCTACGTTTAACTGAATTAAAATGTTTTACTACATTTTAATTCAGTTTACTAAGCTGAGCTGACACGAGCTGGTTACCCCCCCCCCCCCCGGCTTGCATTCGGTTTGGGAAATTAAAATTCATGCTTTTGCAAATTCGGAATTTCATGTTGAAAAAAATTGTAATGTATATATATATATTTTTCTTTTACCGATCGATAATATTCGTAATTATTATTGATATCTATCATTTGGTAATATAATAGTTTTGAAAAGTCGACTACGTGAAGGTTTTCTAGAATGAGTGTTAAAGCATGGGCAAGTTTAGTAGGCTTAGGCTGCAGCGTGCACTGAGCAAATTAAGTACATTGATCTGATATTATTGGGGCGACCCTTTAGCACGAGTTGACCCCGAGACTACATTGAATCAGTGTTTTTAAGTTTGTATGGCGATACGGAGGAAGCAGTGGAGCTAGGTTTCCACAATATCAGATCAATGCTCTAAGTAGAAAACCACAGTAGTTTGTTGACTGGTGTGTATATTGTACAGTTCTATTCAATACAGTAATTTTCATTTTTATTCGAAAGCGTTCTGTGCTTTGTAATAACGCAATCGAATTGTTATTAACTGTATTTTGGTAGAGCAATTTATTATACCTTGTTTCTTAAATAAATAAATTATTTACGTTCACGGCTGTATAGCCCAAGGCTAGGGACCAATTTCGAAAACCTGCTACATTTAGAACTAAAATGCATTTAACTGAATTCACATAGTGCTACCTTAAAGGCGATCTTTATCATGTGTATTATAAATAAATAATGTATATTGAATGTACCATAGCCCAGAAGTTACAAAACGATGGTACTTAATGTTCGCAGGCGAATCTTCGTTGTGCGGGCTGAATACCCCATAGTAGAATAAAAAATTTTGCCTTGTTGCGTTCGATTTTCGATCAGGGGATTATTCTGCTCCAACTAGAAACCGATGGCGAGTATTCGGCCATATGCCCTGGACTTACGTTCAACTTAGTCAAATGCCATTATCCACCGGTCTGCTTAAGTTGCTAACATATCTTTTTAAATTGTATAGTATAACCTGAACAAGTGAATCCACTATCAATTTAAAATTCTGGGACACCGCCAGGACAGCTGTTTTGAAGCTACTGGCTTTTTATCACTTGCGTGTATATCGATCATAGTTGTGCAGTACTTTTTTTTAGCTTGTAAAGGATTTCTTCTCAGTAAGTTTTTGCTATTGCTCTACCGAGGGCAACCGATTCTGAAGTGAGTTATAGGAGCTGTGCAGTGAAAACAGCCGGTATCTAAGGTTAGTTTTGTGTGCTGGGACGTAAACATGCAGAATTTTATTCTCAGGACAGACAGTTTCGGTGGTTAGTGAAGCACCCATAAATACAGCACCTGACAACACCGTTGTGATAGGAAGATATATTATGTATTACATTATATATACTTGGCTAATTTAGGACGCTAGCGTCATGTCTATTAAAGAAAAGTTATTAGCAGCTTATTTAATTATTTTCTCTGCGGACGGAGATGGCCTTTAAGTTCTATAGTGTGAACCACGATACTTGCATTTGTAGTCGGGTTTGAAGTGGATTGGAATCAGTGGGGGGGGGGAATAATAAACGGCTGGTTTTGAGGAACATGGAAGACAAGATTCTGCATCTAGGTGCCAGCTCTCAGGGACGGAAGTATATACTGTACTGTAATTATTACATTTTCATGTAGTGTCGATGTCATTCTCTCGTTTGCGTCCGGTCTCCAAAACTTTTTTTTTTTTTTTGTGAGAAGATGGACACTGGGATATTATTATATCTAAAATCGTCAGTAAACCTAACTTCTTGAACAATGCTTGGCCCGCGTGCCAAAATCATTTACTGCTGTATGTATGTTTTTAAAGCAAAATGCTCCCTTAATTTCTCTGCCGTGAAAATTAATGTCTGTTGCGATAATTTTAAATTTATATTCCTCTAACCCAGAAGGGATGTGTATTTTTTTTTTTTTTTTTTTAACCACTTGTTTTCTGTTTTCTGGAGCTTAAAGATAAAGCTTAAACTAGCGTTATCTTTAAGCTTAAAGATAATGCTAGTTTTAAAAATAAATCCTTTTTACCTTAAACAGTTTATTTCATTTTACAGTAATATGCAGTACGTTCATGGCAGAACATGGACAGCTATCTCCTGATAGTAACGTTTCTCTTTATAATTCTTTTTCGCATTACAATAGAATTATAAAGAGAGCACATATGATATTGAAGTCTGTTTAATCATTAGATCTCTTAAATGATGACACTTTTTATTTGCGGTTTTCGCACTGTACTTTCAATTGTAATACGTGTACATTCAGATGATTCGATTTGCCACTGCAGTTATAGTAAAAATGCAGGATTTTTTTAATATAAATTTAAAAAAGTGGCTTGTTTTTGTGACTATATGAGTTGCTATTATGTATAACTCTCGAATAAGAATACAGTAATCGCATATTATTAGCCATCTGGCGCAAGGAAGCGTGGAGCTTTTCCAGCACCAGCCAAAACTGAGTTACCCTGAGAGAGAGAAAAGAAAAGAAACCAGAGTCAGAATTAGAAGGAAATCACCAAAAAAGAGAAGAAAAGAATGATGATATCCAACTCGGGACCCTGGGTGTTCCAAGCCCATACTCACCAGATATATTTATATAAAGATAAATTTTTGTTCATTTATCTTCGCAAACTTAATGTGTAATTTTATGGGTAAAACTTAATAATAATAAAAAACATGAATAAAAAGAAAACTACAGAAAGGGGAAAATTAAATCGATTCATTAATAGTATTTAAATATTAACGAATGGATTAAGGCACCCATGATCGCTTTCTAATATTATGTAAAAACGGGCGCTTTTTTACTTAATATTATTAAAAATAATATTAGGTAAATAACTCATTTTAAATACTTTGCTGATACTTTACAGCAACTTGCGGAAGCTGGGTAGGTGGAAAAAGTCTGCCTTATTTTCAGTGTGCTATTTGCACTAACTGGAGGGGGGAACTCCATCTTATTAAAACTATATCTGGTGATGAGCTCTTTAAGCACGGCAAAAATTATGAAGGCTGCATGTGGAATATATTGTACTCTGCTCTTCGTTGAACAACTAGCAGTTAAATGAACCCACATAGTGGGCCCCTGAAGCAATCTTGTGGGTTCTTTTATTTAGCCATTCCCTCCCATCGACAGTGCCAGAAATAGCTGATCGTAGCCGTTCGTAAAGCTCTTGTGCGATCGATGCTGTGGTAGTAGGCTAGCCCTTCCAACGTCATGGAAGACGTCACCATCCGTTTGTTACCATGGAAATGTCATCCGGATTCACGTAGGCTAGGGAGGATAGTGTGTATGTTCGGCGCGGCCAGTGTGCGCGCCAGCTGTTCTCTAGAGACGGCTGCTGTTTCTAAATTAAGCCTTTCCGCACACTGTATCGATTCATCGTCTGTAAACGGAATACAAGTTAGTGGAGTGTTGGAGAAATGCGGGATGTAACGGAGATCGGTAGGGAGGACTTTTCTGAACAAATGTCAAGATTTGGAGTGATAGATGGATGAAGTTTTCAGCAGGACGTTTTGTGAAGCTGGTTATTCAAAGGTGTACAAAGCTTTTCAGAAATACTTTATGCTTTAGAAGGAGAGGGCTGTTTTGACAGCTTACTTATAGAAAAGCTTTTTCTTGCTATTATGTGTTATCTGTAAGAAGTAGTTCAATAATTACCCAAGTTTAAAAAGCGCTTCCTTTTGTTATGATAATAAGAAGTTAAGCACATCGAAACAATTGACTTCTTTGTTGACAAGCATTATTACATAATTATTGTTCCTCTTATTTTTGATAAAAATTGTGGGTGCCTAATATTGTATCACAGAATGCTAATTCTGGCTTGTCATTAATTTATTGCATATTTCTGTGGTCTACATAATTATTTAGATAAACAAGGATTTATTTTTTAAAACGTTACTAAACATTAGGTTTTGAAAGCAATATGATTTGCGCTTGAGACCACCTGACAAATCATACTTTAAGCTTTCAGAAAACAAGTAGTTAGAAATGCCACAAATGACAAGTCTGAAATAACACAGGAATACAGACTGGGAAACAATAGGAATATGATACTAATTAGGCACATTTATTTTATTATTGGTAATACGAGTCGGTCCTGGATACTGGAAGAATTTTAATATGGAAACACTGCTGAACATCAATAGACGTTTAAAAAAATAGTAGTAAGTGATGTTATATTTGGGGCGAGGGGGAGACTGTTAAGACTTAAGCGCCTGGAGGCGCATGGAACCTTTTTCATGTATTGAGTCAATACATGAGCAGGTTCCAGTAATAATTACCGTATTTGTCGGCTTATAAGACGCACTTTTTTTCCCTTATAAATACCTTAAAAAATCGTCCTGCGTCTTAAAAGCCGAAAGTGGCAATACAGTACATGCGAAAAACCGAAGAGTTAACGTATAGTAGTAGTTAACTACTATACGTTATCAGGCTGTTATTGGAGTAACAAGTGAATTACAGTTTTTTTTTTTTTTTTTTTTATTAAAACTAAAGGCGGCACCCAGAACATAAGTTCAAATCCGCCTAACAACTCTCAACTGAGTATCTTACATAAAATAAATAAATACAACATTGTAAAAACATCAAATATATAAATTAATTTAAAAAAAACAACAACGCATAAAATTTACACTAGCAACTCATCCATAACATCAAAAACAGACTTAAACTCTAAGTATTGTCCAGGTCTTCTTGGTGAAACGAATCTTATCGTCCAATTTTATCTTCAGAGTTGATTGATTTGGGGCAGAACTTGGTTCGCCCCCAGAATAAGCCTCTTCCTTCTAGCAAAAACTTCTTTTGCAAAGGCCTAGAGTGCTGCAAGGTTACTTGCTGTTTGGATTAGCTGTTCCACTGCAGTTGAGGAGAATCTCTGGATGTTATTCCTCAGCTTTTCTCTGGATTCATTATACATAGCACAGTCGAAGAGTATGTGGGACCAGTTCTCCTTTGCTCCACAGAAACAAAGCTCTGACTCTGAAAGTCTAAATTGAAACAATTTCTCATTGAGGGCCCCATGTCCTGTGACTAGATAGAAGGTTTCCATCGTGAGAATAAACCATTTCGTAACTGATTTTGCCATTGCAAAGGTAACATCCGGTATGAAGTTTTTCGTGACTAGTCCCTTGTTGGTTTGTGTACCATCGCGTCTGCCATATATGAACTAGCTCATTATAGCAGCGCAGCTCTCTCTTTTCACGTCCGTGTCTAAGTTAAGTCGGATGCCTAGAAATGCTGCAGGAATCCTCCTCTGTATTCTGTAGCATAGTCCCCTATAAACTACAAAGAGGCCGAGTTGAAGAACCCCTGCAATGACTTGTGTTGCTGCTGTGGAGACAGTTCTGCAGATCTGATGGGTGGCCAGGAGAAGTCCCCGTTGGAAAGAGTTCAGCTTCTCTTTAATTTTACACTTAATTGCCCGGTAAAACCACGCCCCTGCAGCGAACGTGACTATGGGGAGGAACACCGCCTTCTAGTAAAGGAGTATTGTGCGCTTGGAGAGCCCCCAGTCACTCCCGGAGATCCTGACTTTTGAGGCTGAGGTTTCTTACTTTTATGTTGAGATTCCGAAGGTGAGGGAGGAAAGTAAGTCTATGGTCAATGATTACCCCTAGGACTCGGATTTGGGTCACAAGAGGTAACTGCATGCCATAGATTTTAATTTGGGGAGACCTTCGAAGGTCGAGTTTGGCTCCGAAGATCATCATATTGGTTTTTGTTGGATTGATTCGGAGCTTATTGATTTGAGTCCAGTCGGCAAGGTCGTCAAGAACGTGGTTTGCAGTGGTCTGAAGGGCTCGCCGAGAGCGGCCCGAGAAGATGATGGTGAGATCGTCTGCGAATGCAGTGATCTTGGTACTGTCGAAGCTGCGGCGAAGCCAATCCTGAAGAACCAGGTTCCAGATTAGGGGCCCCAATACGGAGCCCTGTGGGCATCCTCTGTAAATTGGTCGTGTTAGTTGCCTATGTCTTGCCTGTACTGTAACGGTTCTGTCGGTGAAGTAGTTCTGATTAACCAGTAGAGTTGTGGTGCGCAGCCTCTCAAGAGCACTCTCTCACCATACCCGGTCAAAGGCTCCTCAAAGTCTACAAAGACGGCCAGTTCGTACTTGGCCTTGGAGGTTTCCAAATGGAGTATTATTTCTGAGAGTGCATCCTCACAGGAGCGACCTTGTGTGAATCCATATTGCGAAGGAGAGATAAATCCTTTGTCTTGAAATATGCTTACAATTTTTATCGCTATGAGTCGTTCCAGAATTTTACTAAGGTTGGGTAAGATAGCAATGGGGCGGAATGCCCGAGGTTCTGTTGGTGGTTTGTTAGGCTTCGGAATGAGTCGGAGAAGAGAAACTTTCCAGGGCTCAGGGAAGAGAGATTCTCTAAGGCAGCGGTTAAAAAGGAGAAGTGGGTGCTCTGGTTTCAGTTTGAACACCCTTTGTATGAATGCATACTCAATAAGATCAATGCCAGGGCATTTATTCAGGTTGATTCTGTTCATTGGTGTCTCCAGTTCTTGGGATGTAAAAGGTTCATCAGGTGAGGTTGATGTGTAGAGTGAATTTCTTCTTCTGATATCTGCATGTTCAGGTTGGTCTTCCATTGGATCGTCTGTGGGGAAAAGTTCATCAATTATGGCACTGATCGAATCGTGCCAGGTTATGGTTTCTTGTTCACGAAGCTGTACCGAGCCAAAGACATCTGGGGTATGTCTTCCCCCTGGATATTTTATAAAGGAGTCCCCATGGGTTAGAATTTCCTGAGTCCTTGACGAAGTCCATCCAGGTTTGTCTTTTCCTGTTGGCAACCGCTTTGAAGCCCTAATCAATTGGCAGGCGCATCAAGAAGGCAAAATTATGCTATTGGATTTAAGCTTAAAGTAGTACAATATGCTAAAGAACACGAACAGAGCAGCAGACAAAATTTCGGACCACCGCCTACTGAGAAGATGATTCGCCAATGGAGGAAGCAGGAATTTTTATTACAAGAAGCTGATAAAACAAAGCACAACCTTGGTAAAATTCCATCTAAATGGCCAGATTTGGAAGAAAACTTGTGTAGTTGGATAATGGAACTTAGAGACGTGGGTATTGCAGTGACTACTAAAATTATAGTAGTAGAAGCAGGGAAACGAGCAGCTGATATTGGGATACACGACTTTAAAGGAACTGAATCTTGGTGCTATCGCTTCATGAAAAGAAACAGGTTAAGTTTACGCACGAGAACTAGAATAGGCCAGAGAATGCCTGCTGAGTACGAACAGAAAATATTAGATTTCCACAAATTTGTCCTTAAGACAGAAAACGAAGCAACTATGAACTTTGCCAAATCGGGAATATGGATGTAATTCCATTGACTTTTGATGTGCCATCCAATAAAACCGTGAATCTGAGAGGGCAAAAAATCTATAACTATTAAAACCACTGGACATGAAAAGACACACTACACCACAGTTTTAACTTATTGTGCTGATGGAACCAAACTTCCGCCAGTGTTAATTTTTAAAAGAAAAACTTTAGGAAAGATAAACTGCCAAATGGAATTCACGTACTTATAAAACCGAAGGGATGTATGGATGAAGAATGTATCAAGGATTGGTTTGTAAACGTTTGGTCCGAACGTCCTGGTGGACTATTGCATAAAAATTCACTACTAGTATGGGATCAGTTTAGAACACATAGGACTGAAAATATCAAACAACTGGCCGAAATGATGAACACACAATTGGCGGTAATTCCGGATGGTTTAACTTCCTAGTTACAGCCGTTATATGTTAGCATCAATAAGCCATTCAAGAATAACATGCGGGAGCAATGGAATAAATGGATGATAGAGGGGGAAACCATGATACGACGCCTACGGGAGGGATGAAACGTCCATCAATAGCACAAGTGTGTGAATCGGTGCTGAAGTCGTGGCATGATATTAAGACTAAAGTTGTGGTCAAGTCCTTTAAAAAATGTGGTATAAGTAATGCAGTGGATGGCACTGAAGATTATTATTAATATCATTTTATTTCCACATCAGTGGACACCCCTGGAACAGCCTGGGTCGGCTAGAAGGGTGTACATCATGCAAATTCCATTTGAATGCATTCATTGGAATTGCAAGAGATCAAAACAGATTGCAAATACATAACAAGGTAAAAATAAATAAATACCAAACAATAAAAAACACAGTGATGAATCCAGGAAAGCCTTTGCAGGGAATTCTTTTCACAGAGCGCTTATTGTTCGTGCTTATAGAGTTCTTTCACTATGTCCTGTCTATAGCGCTTCGAGCTGCAGAAAGTCATCTGCGTTTAAATCATAACGGTGTTGTCAGGTACAATATATTTATGGCTTCCCACGAGGAGGTGGCAATAACTACTGAAACTGTCCATCCTGAAAATCAAATTTCGCATTTCTGTCCCAGCATGACAAAACACGAAACCACCTGCTTTTTAGAACTAACCTTACTAGATAGACAGATTATTACCCAGCTCAGCTTTTATAATTCATTTTAGAATCGATTGCCCTCGGTACCACAATAGCAAATCTCAGTAATAAGAAATCCTTTACAGGCTTAAAAAAAACAGTACAGTTAATTTTGACATACATCATTCTGGATCCCGAAGTCAGTAGCTTCGAAACAGTTGTCCTGGAGGTCTCTCAGAATTTTAAATGGATAGCGTAGTCATCTGTTCAGGGGATGTTATACAATTTAAAAATATATTAGCAACTTAAGCAAAATCGTGGATAACTCTGCTTGAACATAAGTCCCAGTACTCGGTCTCTAGTGGGAACAGAATGATCCCTTGGTTGAAAATCGAATGCAATAGAGCGTAAAAATTTTATTTTATTCCCGCATTTTCGGCCCGCACAACATTAAAATTGGCCTGCGAATGCAACTTGTACTGACGGACATTAAATGTCGTTCATTTACAATTTCTAGGTTATGACATATTCAATATATTATTTATTTATAATAAATATCGCGTTTACTGTAGGACCACGTGAATTGCTATTAACTGCATTCTCTAATCCTGTATTTTGGTAGAGCGATTTTATTACGCTATATGTCTTAAATAATAAATAAATCATTGCCACAGATGTACCGGCAATTCATTGCAGCCGAGGCTTATGATTAAAGATTAGGAAGTTAAGATAAATCACAAATAGATTAAAGTAAAGTAGGAGATTAGCCCAAAATCTGTCTTTGATCCACAGTGGTGGCTTTCGGAAGTAAATTAAGTAGTAGTAGTAGTGAAAACAGGGTGGCATTTTATATCTCAAAAGACGTTTTACAAAACAAGCAAATTGTTTAGAATGTCCATAGCAGTCCTTGGCAGACTTACCCATTCGAGTCTAAGAAAATTGTCGAAATTACATTGCGAAAACTGGTTCAATTTTCCCAGTAAATTCATTTATCATTACATTGTCAAAATGCAATTCATCGGATGAAGGAAAGAAATCAGATTAATTATAAACAAAACAACGTGCCATGTTTCTGTACGTGCAATAGAAGTTTTAAAAAGCAATTTAGCTTCTGATTGTGTAATTTGGCCTTGATGATGCCACTAGGTTAATTTGAAACAAGATATTATTACTGTGTAACCTTTGATCCTGAACAGCTGCGCGCGCTGTTAATGTAATGAAGGCCTTTTCTTCCGATGAGGAAGGTAGAAGCGGAGTAATACATTTAAATATAAATTAATTGTTACTTAACTATGAAAAATATCGATTTTATAAGAAGTAACTGTAGAAAAACATCGCCATGGCTCAACTGTGTATCTTATATCTCTCTGCATATAGTCATAACCTTCAGGCATAAATAGTTCAAAAAAAAAAAAAAAAACATGCCTCGCGCCCCTTTGACGTTGGGTGTTTGTATGAATTGCGTCATTTATCGATAGTTATTTATATCCGATGGAGTCAGAATATTAGAGAATGGAAATATCCTAACATGTAAGCACCTTTGCCTTTATCGTTGAACACTCTGGTTACTCTTGGATGTTTCAGGACGTTACAGGGGTGTTGAAGACTACTCGGAATATATGCGGAGGTTATTTTGTTCCCCACAGTCTCCTAATTTTAATCCAGCTTAGAACCCGTGGTATTATTTGGAAAATCGCTCAAATAGGCTAGAATTAAAGGCCAGGGTAGAATTCTGCTGAAGGAGAGTAATTGTTAGATTGAGAGTAATTGAAGGAGAGCACTCTCATATATGGTATTTTGGTATTTATTATACTGTATTTCTTAAATTGATTGAAATGTAGATTAAGCAGTAGTGAAAAATAACTTTGTATTAATTTTATTTAGGAGTTCCTGTTTCTACTCAGTGGGACACTAGAGGGCATTATTATCCGATCCAAATTGCCCAGTTTGGGCTCAGTCATTTTAGCAAGAATCTTACAGAAGCAGAAGCATCGGTCGTTATTCTAGACGACGGCGATACTACTTTCCACGGGCACTGGAATTTTCCTAAAGATTCTCACCAGGTGGCGCTACTTAAGCGAGTGAAGGATGAAACGACACTAAGTTCTGTACTGGAATTTAAAACCTCAGGTTTGCTATTGAACTGATCCGCATGTGGCTTTTGCTTTATTATTATATTTATTATTATAAAGTTTTTTTTAGCTTTAGAATTTACGCAGTGGTAATAGAGAAGTTTATTATTAGGAGTGGTATTATTGAACCTGGGCCATTTTAACGCATGGGTCACCCGGCCTACTGGGGGCCTCACTTACGGTTAGGAATGCGACTAAGAGAGAGACCCAGAAAAAAACAAAATTTAAAATTGATAGGGGCCACATTTGGAAATTCGCTAGGGGGCCCGAGGGTTCTTAAAACGGCCCTGGTGTGAACGTGTGTCAAACCCTCTCCGTTTCCCATCAAATTTCACAAGTTATACGCATGAATCAACAAACAATATCACATGTCAATATTTTTAATCCCTTACGCTTTCAGTTTTAATAAATGATATTGAAGAGTGTATCCAAGGGAAGCTGTCAAAGTATGCTGATGATTCGAAGGTGGGACGGTGGTTAACAATTCTAGTCAAGACATGTTCTTCAATCTGTCACATCTAAATCTTGAAGCCTCTAAATGTAAGGTTATGCAATTGGAGGAACAGAAATTCTAGTCACATAAGTTAGTGGTAGAGGAGCTAAAAGTAGTACAAGACAAAAAAGGACTAAGGTGTTATGATTTATAATTCAACCTGACATGAAATTTTCCATGCAGTGTAAACAGGATGTGAAGGTTCTGTTCTGATTTATAGTACAAGGCGATGATCAGACTGCGTTTGGAGTATTGTATTCAGATTTGGAGACCGCACCTAAAAAAATTAAAGCGTGCGTACCCTGTTACGCACGAAAGATGTTTTATGTGAAAACATCCTTGGCTGGGAAGAGGTTATAGCGAAATCAGTTTGTACAATAGTATGATTGTGATGTCACAATCCTACTTCTTGCAGTTACTGCTACAGGAAGTCTGATTGCAACAATACAAATTGTTGACCACAACGTTTGCATTTACCTTACGTTCCATCGTTAGGTGCCACTGTAGACGTTTTCACATAAAAAATAAATAAAAGCAAGCATACGTAACAATGCAGTTAACTGCCCGATTTGTAAAATATGGTCCCGTTTTTAAATATGCATAACGCGCCTATTGCTTTCACCACGCCTGCCACTCGCTAGCATGTAACAACTCAATTCTCAGGACGGATTTTCATGAAATTTATATTTGGACCTTTTAGAAAGATTTGTTAAGCATTCCAAATATCATTAAAATCAGTCTAATAGAAATGCTACAGTTATTATTTCTTTATCCGTCCGTCTGCATGTAATAACTCTTCGCAGTGGATGAATTTTAAGGAAATTTTATATTTCGCTCTGTAAGAAATATTTGTCGACTCTTCCCTATTTTTCATTAAAATCACACCAATAAAATTCCAGCAATTATTATTTTCCTTTTTTGGAATATATATATCACATGGGCTATCGATATACTATAGATCAAACACTGGATATTATGCTTTCTGACATGCGCAGAAACAGTACTTTCTCTTATAAATCATGAATTATTAACGCGTCTGAAATGAAATGCACTACGCACATTAACTACTGTGTTTTTTTTTTTGTTTTTTTTTGTAATGAAATTATTTTGCAGCAGGTGCAAAACCCAGTAATTGATTTTTGCTGAACAGCATAATTATTCGCATTTTAATCGGTGAATTTAGCTGCAGCTCAAATCCACTGCATTCTTTTATGGAGCAGAACATGTGTGTTAAATACACTGCTCGCAACCCACCTTATGATGGTCGCATTGGCTGCCCCACTAACCCCTTTGCATCAAGAATAAAATTCGCAGCGAAAACCCTGCAGAGTGTAGTCTACACACATCCCTCTGTCGTAAGGGGAAAACTGGAGTCATTCCCTGTGAAAAACCTCACGTGCTGAAAGGAAAACCCGTGGGAAATTCCCATAAGAGTATCAGCTGGAATCGAACCTCGACTAGCTATTCAGCAAGCCGGCAACTTTGCCACAAGGCTAATATGGCCCCGTATGCTATCACTTTAATTTCAGTATTTCACATCATATTTCTCAGCAGTCGCGTGGGTACTGTGACATTCCGTTGTTAGTTGTCGCTATAGATGTTTTTACATAAAAAAAAAAAAGTAGAAGATTGTAAATTTGCAATCTACATTTGGGGGGGAGGAATTAAAAGGATCTGTTCTCGCTTCGTGGGTTTAACGAGGGGACACTACGGATGATCCTCCTCAGATAGCTGATAATCCGAATGAGTATTTTGCATCTACATTCACACATGAGGAGTTATTAAGGGAGGAAAATGCCAGAAGTTTATCAAACTGTAACAGGGTGCTTAATGAATTTGTAATAACTGAGAGCAAAGTGGAGGAGAAATCGTTGAAGTTAAACATAAGAAAGGCACCTGGGCTTAATGAGATATATCCAGTTATATTAAAGGAGGCAGCAAAAGAACTAAGCAAACCCTTAGCCATGATTATGAACGCATCCTTGGACTCAGAGGATGTCCCCACGGACTGGAGATGTGCAAATCTATCTCCAATTCACGAAGGGAGATTTAAGGGTGACACAAGTATAAAATTTATGAAGTTACAGACCAGTTAGTTTAACTTCTGTTCCGGGTAAAATAATGGAGTCACTGGTTAAAGATGCATTGCAGGATCATCTAGACAAGACTGCAGCAGTGATTGAGACACATCCTGAGTTTGTTAAGGGAAAGTCTTGTCTGACAAATTTGATTGGATAAACTGCAGCCATTATCAACCCACTGCAGGATGGAAGCCTCCTCAACAATTCATGTTGAAGAGGCTTCCATTCTCAATTTAGCAGTCAGGGGCTTGAACCCCGGTCTACTCAAGGAGCGTGTGCTACTGCACTCCCGCTCCTGATAACTCGGCTACGGAGCTGCTCTTTGATACTATGTAGTTACTAAGGAACTACACTGGTGTGCAAAACATCACTGAAAGGGATTGATATGGCTGTCGAGGTATTCTCGTCTGGGGAGGCGTTATCTTTGATGGACGTATACAACTCCAGATACTGGAAGGCGGTACTAAACCGGTGCACGCTACTGTACCGAGGTAATCCTTCCTCATGTGAGTCTGTACCGAGGTGCCATTGGCCCCGAGTTCGTGTTTATGGATGATAACCCCACACCCCATCGCACTGCAGCTATTGATATGCTTTTGGAAAGTGAGGACATTGTTCGTATGGATTGGCCTATCCGTTCCCACCGATCTAAATCCCATAGAACATATGGGACGCTCTGGGGAGACGCCTAGCGGCACGTCCACACACACCAGAAAATGTTCACCAGCTGAAGATGGCGCTGACAGAGGAATAGACGATGTTACCGCAAGAACTTATCAACAACATTGTTCTAAGTATGAACAGACGGTGCAAAGCCTGCATCGACATTAGGGGTGGCCATATCTCCTACCGAGGACCACCTCTGTACCGTTGTTGTGTCGGTCTTGTTTCCTTCATCATTTCTGTACCTCACGAGGTTCCTTTGGTATGCTTTTCCCATATCCAGGCTACTCCTATGAAAAGTTACAGGTGAAAACCTGACTGGTCCTTAAATTTTGCACACCAGTGTAGATGCAAAAAATAATTTTGATATCATATACTTGGATTTCAGGAAACCTTTTGACACTTGCACATGGAAGACGGCTGTACAAATTGCAGCAGGGTGGTTTTGTGAGAAAAGACAAGAGTGGTAAACAATGGACGCTGCTCTTTGTGGACTAATGTTATTAGTGAAATCCCCCCCCGGGTTCAGTGTTGGACCCACTGTTGTTTTGTATATTTATCAGTGATATTGATGAAGATATATCAGGCTTAACGAAGTTTGCAGATGATACAACCGTTAGCAGGGTTGTTAATGACAGTAATTGCAGTGTGCTATTGCAACAGGATCTAGAAAATTTGGGCAGATGGGCTGAGAAGTAGTAACTAAAGTTTAATTGACAAATGCAAAGTATTGCATATGGGTAGAAATAACCCTAGAGTAATGTATCTACTGTGTGGGAGTAATTGTGCTGTCAGAGCAGGTAATGGGATATTATCAGTGATATACACGAATTTTGCTAGTAGGGATAAGGAAATGGTCAAGTCACGCCTTGAGTACTACGTGCAGGTCTGGAGGCCTCATTTTAGGAAGGATGTAGAGTTGTTTGAGCGTGAACAGAAAAGGGAAACGAAAGGGTGATCTTACGAAGAAAGGCTTAAGTTCTGCAAATTGCAGCGACTGGAGACTAGGCACCTGCGAAGTGGTCTGTATGATGTGTATAAGGCCCTGAATGGGGTGAGCATACTTAATTCTGATGGGGTTCTTCCGCTTGCTCAGATTAAAAACATGAAGGGGCATAGATTCAAATCAAGGAAAGACGGTTGTAGAATAAATGTGCGGAAATTTGCCTTTAGCCAGCGGGTGGTTAATTGCTGGATAAACTTCCTTGTGTCGTTGTGGAAGTTGATAGCTTAAATAAATTTAAGGAGGAACTGGACAAACGTTTAGAGGGAATGAATGTGTGATTTATTTATTTATTTATTTTTTTTTTTTTTGTCTGATGCTACATAAGCTCATACGCTTGCATGATATGCCTCTTACTACTACGAGGGAGCACAAATATAAAATCTCGGGCAATAACATAATTAAATTCACCTTTGACCCCCTACCACGACGTCGTAGAGGCAATGAGTCTGGCTAAATTCGAAGCGGATTTGAATAGTTACCATGTGTATTGTTTTGTGAATGCGAAGATGAAAGGCGTGATAATATACAGTGTGTCCTCGTTGGTAGATTCCAAACTAATTTTGAATAACAGAATGCAGTATTTTGGTCTATTCCTGCTTCAGTTCAGCTACTCATTTCGGGCATGTTGGTTTGGCACAAAGCCGACTTTCTAGATTAATGGAGGTAAGGTCGGAGCTAGCCCTGACCAGTCAGTAAAGCAAAGGCACGTCAAATTCTGTAGTCATTATTGATTGTGTATGGTTATGCCGAAACCGATGTGCATTCCTATACCTGGTATAAGAAGAGAAAATTTGCCCAGAATGTCAATGTACTGCATGACATTTAATGATCTAGGAACGACCAATGGGCTCAGTCGAAACCACAAGAAACAACTGCAGATGGTGGCGCGCCAATTCACAGTTGGGACTACGCACCTAGTAAGTAACGTTTCTCAGAGCATCTACCAGACTCAAACATGACCATCAGATCAGAAAACTTGTGTGCTGTGATTCGTCACTGAATAACACAATTTTCGAGCCTTCTAGGTATTAATTGCGATGGGTGGTGTATTACACTCTGTGAAATTTGGTTTTTACGCTTCAGTTCTTCCTTAAACTACAATTCACTGCACTTTATTTTCCAGAGTCGAGAAGACAGTAATAGTAGTTACCGTAATGACTTATCTTAACGCCTGTAATACTGGATGTGGTGTTGTAGGAAAACCTTTCATTATTTCTAGGGCAAACCTTTTCTCAAATCAATGTGTGCCTGCGGAAACAACAGATGCGTTGGAAAATTGAGATACACCTTACGAATGATAAAGGTTCCACAGATAGGCAACTTAGTATCGAACACACATATTGCAAGTTGATAAGGTTTCCCTTATGGAGTATGGAAATCAACCTGGACTGCTTGAGATTGTTGTCAGAGAACATCATAGAAATTTTCAATACCTTGGTGATTGATCTACAGAAGAGGACTAGCAGAGATATCACATCTTATTTAGACACTAGAATATTTTACTATTGTATGGTAAATATATAAAAAAAAATTGATCATTATAAAATATAAGATAATTTAACAAAAGTGTGTAACATGACATAAGAGGAAGAAGAATCTTTATTGTACATGCCTGCATACAACACCCTTCTCCGCTACAAGCCAGGATTTTACATAAAAAAAAATTTAAGGATGACCTCAAAGTGGTCACGCAAGATAAAGAATGAAATAATAGCTGCAGAAGTATAAATTGTTGGTGCTCACTATAAACATTAACTGTAAGTTTATCCATATTGTTTTGGTTTTATTTTTTAATAAATCGTTTTGCAGAGATGTTTCAAGTGTATAAGAATGTAACAACCACCCACCATCAGGTAGTTGTAATTGTGTGATATATGAATAAGCAGAAATTTCATTCGTACACGTCTTTTAGCGTCCTTTTTAATTAAAAGATGAGGTTGAATTACCATATTGACTTCATTGTGATCAGTTACAATTTAGCTCACTGCTAATGAGAATGTTGGCCTTTCGTTTATCAAGTATCTGATAATTAGTTAGAAAACCGCAATATTGTATATGAAGTTTTGTTCTCTTTTATGGCCGTTCACATACTGTACCCAACTCTTGATTACAGTTCCTGTAAAGAAGCCGAAATTCGCACAAGTTTGGAATTATCCATTATATGAGTGAAACTTATGCACTGCACGAGAAATTTTGCCCTTATGAGTGGTATAAAGATTCCATTACAACACCGTGTTGTAGCTAAAAAGCTATCAAAGGTCATAACATTTATTAGTTTATCATCAGATTCGGAAATGCAGCCCTATTACTAACACATAAAAACTATCTGGATGATTATTCAGAAGTAGTAGTATTTCCCTTTACGAGTTTCGTAAAGGGAGAGAGTACCAGGTAGGCAGAATTTTCTTTACTATCACGAGTCTGCGAGAGGCGAGGATATTCCAAAGCTTTTCAGTCTCAAAAATAAAAAATAAATAACACACACAGGTATTCAAAGAAAGTGTATCATCCCTTAAAATTGTAATTGTATGGCAATATTTCTTAAAGATTGCATCAGATAAGATTGACACGCGTAGGTGATGGCATAATATTGCATAAGCTGTTACTTTCAGCTATATAAGCACGCTCTGCAAGAGTTGCAGTCATTCCTTGCTTGTGTCAGGATGGCGAATTACGTGCAGCTGCCGCCACCAACAGTGCTACTGTTGCTTTACGTGAAGAAGGATGTTCTTCCAGTCATGTTGCTTAGTGTCTTGTAATCAGTCTAGAGTGAGTAGATCTCTTTTCAAACTCAAGAATACTGGTTCTGCTGATGGGGAAAAAGGAACCGGACTCAAACGTCTCTGCGCCAAAACAGGACCGCAGTTTTAAGCGCTTATGCCTTAGAAACCGTAAAGCTTCTTCGTCTGAGCTGAAAAGAGAATGGGAAGAACATACAGAAGTGGTAGCAAGTGCAGTAACAGTCAGAAATGGACTTGTAGCCCGTCGTTCTAAGAAGAAGCCCATCCTCACACAAAGGCCCGATTAATTTGGTGTAAGGAGCGTGTCAAATGGACCCCCAAGCAGTGGAAGTCAGTTATTTTCTTGAATGAGAATAAATTCAATCTGCATGGCTCTGATGGGAGACAAACGATTCGCCGTAGACGTGGTGAAGAACACCATCCAGACTGCATGGTGTCTACAGTGAAATTCCCTACCAGCCAAATGATATGTGGGTGCATTTCATAACGCGGAGTAGGTCACCTGCAGTTTATAAAAGGTTCCATAAATGCCAATGGATACCTGGCTATATTGGAAGGCAAATTGCTGCCAACCATTAGAGACCATTTAAACCTGCCAAGTACCTACACCTTTCAGGACGACTCTGCTCCTCGTCATCGGGCGAAAAGTGTAAGTGGGCACTTCTGTAGTTACTTTAGCTCCATTTGAGGTTCTACAGTAATGTGTTTACATTTGTTACAGGTGAAAAAATGGTTGGAAGAACGGTCCATTGCAACTGTTAGCTGGCCAGGAAACAGCTCTGACCTGAATCCTATAGAGAACTGTTGGCATCGTGTGGAATCTGCAGTTGCCAGAAAGAAACTAAAGACCCTTCATGAACTTCAGGAAGCCATAATTCGTGTTTGGAACCACAAACTGTCAGTTGATTATCTTTAGAAATTGATCTTGTCAATGCCTCGACGGTGTGCTGCTGTTATCAGGTTCAACTAAATATTAGTTTGCACCTGGTGAACTTTTCATATTGTTTTCCATTTAAAATGATAAACAAATTGAGGGATTCATTGTCGTGTTTACCAAAACTGTTGTATAAAGGTTGAAAATGCTCATTTTGGAATATTTTGAGAGCACCTGTCAAATATTACTTAGCTTTGCCTTAACTATTAATAAATATCCTTTGTTTATATTTCCATTTGTGATGCTAGTCATTAATGTAACATACCATTCCGAAAAGGGGTTAGAAATTCCTAGGTGATGCACTTTCTTCGAACACCAGTGTGTGTGTATATGTATATATAAATAACATTTTTAATATTTTTCTTAGTATAACAGTTCAAGTTTTATATAGCATTCTATTAACTTCGATGATCCTGTGAATTTCTCCGGAGCTTAACAGACAGTTGGCATAAGCGGACACCTTTCCTCTATGTTTTACTATTTTCATATTGGACGCCTTTTTTTTTATATAATACAGTACATGGTTTTCCCATAGGTAATTTTAAAAAAAAATTTAGAATGAATTAAGTTTCTCACCTGTTTTTTAAATCAGAAAAATAAGTATCGTTAATATTTTCCCCCTTGCTTGTTACCGTAACATGTTTGTTTTTTATCATTTCAGGAGATACCATATCAGGCGTGGTGCTTATCCTTGGAGAGGACATGGAAGAGACAACGTTCAGCTGTGACGTCCAGCTTACTGCAAATGCCAGTATTACTTTGGCAGTCGAGAGCGTTACCGATCACATGCTCTATAATGTTCATTATGTCATGTCTGACTTGCTTCTTTCTGCCTCTGAAAACTCTGTGACATACGGAATCAGTTCCAGTCCTCGGTGGAAACGAATTACCCGCGATCTTGTAATCGATCTTCAGAAAGGTCTCTCTCCTATTCAGGGTGGAAGAAAGACGATCAAACCTCGAACTCTTCGAGTACGTTCTCTCGTACTCCGTGGATCAGGTCGAATAGATAACATTACTCTCTCTTCTGCTGCCCACATGGCGCATTTCTTTTCTGCTGCGGACTGGTTGGTAAGGCAGCAGGACGAGAAAGGAGGTTGGCCAATCATGGTTACACGAAAGTTGTCCAATGGTATGCTTGAGCTAGCCCCGGGCTGGTATTCCGCAATGGCACAAGGTCAAGCCATGTCTTTGCTCACTAGAGCTTTTCGAGTGACTGGAGATCTGGTATACCTAGAAGCCGCTCTTAGAGCAATTAGACTTTTTAAGGTGAGATCGGAGCATCGTGGTATCATGACAACGTTCCTTGGAAAGTACGTGTGGTATGAGGAATATCCTACAATTCCTAGCTCATTTGTTCTAAATGGATTTATCTATTCACTCGTGGGCCTCTATGATGTGAAGGTTAGCTGCACTCACGAAGATTGTCGGACTGCAGGCCAACTTCTCGAAGATGGTCTGGTATCGCTAAAAAAGATGCTTCCTCTCTTCGACTCAGGATCTGGTTCTATTTACGATCTACGCCATTTTTCTTTAGGCGTTGCACCGAACTTGGCTCGCTGGGATTACCACACAACTCATATTAATCAACTGTTGTTCCTTAGTACCATTCATGATGATCCTATTT
The DNA here is from genome assembly GCF_048544385.1 of Mastigoproctus giganteus. Classification (NCBI taxonomy): domain Eukaryota; kingdom Metazoa; phylum Arthropoda; class Arachnida; order Uropygi; family Thelyphonidae; genus Mastigoproctus; species Mastigoproctus giganteus. The sequence continues at coordinate 126,740,639 of NC_143584.1, forward strand.
TGAGGACCACGGCCGACCGTTGGACAGGTTACATGAAAGGAAAAAGAGCGTCACATAACTGACTTCGTTTTTCTTGATTGTGATATCTATTTTACTGATTCACTACGCAAAAGATCACGGGTGATGAGGGAGGAATGGATTGGGTTGTGGTAAATGTAGTTTGTGATTGTGTCTCCCCCCCCCACCAAAAAAAAAACAAAAAACAATGAAGTTATATTTCCCTTACAGCATTTTCCTCTTCGGTTGTGGATGAATTTTATACCCGGTATTGTAAACTGTTACAGGGTTGTTGCAACGTTTCCCCGTCCATGATATACACGTATGATTTATAGACCAGACCAGTGTCCAGTTTGTTAAATCTCTTCAGCAGGTGTTTCAACGGCCTTCCATTGAACCCTATGTCTACATATGGCCTTTGCGAAGAAGTTCGATGTCTTAGAAGAGTGAAAAAACGGACCTGAAGAAGTCAAGATGATGCAACAGGTTGTGAATAATAAGTGAAGCACAAAACCTAGTGGACTTTGCTGCCAGCTGTAGTGCATGCAAATGCAAAATATAGTTAATTGAATTTTGTGGAAACAATTTTTAAGTTTTTAAATATAATTTTCCAGCTCTGCTCCCGTTACCTTAAAGCTTACTTTGCAGAGATATTTTTCTTGTAGATGTAATATTAGCTTTCCCTGGGTATTGTTGTACATCTTTTTCAAAAGGGACCATTTACCTTATCGCAGTATTTCTTGTTATAACGTCACGCAATTCCTTTTATGGCTCTTGGACCAAAAAGGATTTTGTGTGATCAGTTTCACTCTGTTAGAAGAAAATACGTGAATGCATATGAACACGATTACTCTAAAGTAAGGCCGATGACACTCAGTTCTTGAGAAAATATGAACTTTTATTAAAGCTAGAAATTTCGTTATCAACATTAAAATTAATTTCCATAGTACTTATTAAAACACATTTATGATTCACGATTTAGTTTTTTTTTTATCTTTCGGCAAATATCTTCATCTTGTGAACTTTGAGTGTGTTTTTCCAGTGGATTATACGTTCCATTACAACACAGAATAATTTTTCCCTTTCCGAAACAGAGTCTAATCTCTATTCTGATATTTGAATCCTTAGTCAAGAATGTATTCTTGCCAATGACAAAAAAATAACCCTACACCACACAGTATTGGCGAGATTCCATTTTAGTTTTTACAAGCATGGAGCAGTTTTCAGCAAAGTGAAAATAAACAAACATAATGCATAGGTTCTTGCTCCAAAGACTTGTTTTAGTTGTCTCTGCTTGTGAAGGAAACCAACAAACCTATACAAAGAAGATGAATACGTAGGGCCGATTCGACATTTTGGTACCCATTAGGGTTGCCAGGTGTCCGTTAAACAAATTGAGAAAATACCGGCCATGTAAATGTCCTCGTGTAAATATTGCAACAGTTTTTGCTGAACTATATTTTGGTAATCTTTATGATTCTCACATAGCCAGAATAGTTAACGGTTTCAATTACAGATGAACATAAATCTGCCCGAAGTTATTATTATTTAATATACCTGTCAATTGTTTGGATATGAAGGCTGTTTTCCCTCAAAAAAAATTGTGCAATAAAATTTAAGTTATGTTCAAGATTATTATTTTGAATAATATCAGTTTAGTTCCATTATATTTTATATTAATATTTTTTCTTACTATAAAACTTTTTTTTATCCCCCAAACTTTCTTCTTGGGTGTCCGGTATTTTTATGGAAACCATCCAGCAAGCTTATCTAATTTGAGGTAATGGATGCCAATGTGCGAAGCTGCAGGCAGATATGTGCAACAGCTAGCTAGCCCATTTTTCTGAGGGATCACCTGGTAACCCTAAACATTTAATTCAGAAGTGCCCAGTTGTCCAGTGTAATAATATAATAAATTACGCGGTTCCTACACCTGTACGTTTGATGATTTGATTATTTATCTTTTATTACAAAATTTAGAACACAGCAGTAGTTGACAAATTAGTCAATTAAAATCGCTGAACTGGGTTGGCACTAGGCAGTTTAAGATTATTATTGTAATTAATACCACTCATATACCACGTGAAATTAATAATATAGTTTTATTAAACCAATCGCCTAAATTACTATAAAATTTAACCACAGTCCGTTTCATTCGCGATTAGAACTACGCAGTTTCTAGTGCAATCCCGGTCTGTTTTGTTTACTAAGGGACACTTTTGATTTATGTGTTCTGAGATGCTTTGGTATAACCTTTACGCATCTACATGGGTTATAAAGACAACCTCTTTTTTGTTTCTCTCTCTCCTGTTGGTATACGTAATATTTTGTCAACCACGAGAACTGTGGTCAGTTCAGTTTAAATCATTTCATCGTTAGGGAAAGCAAAGAGCAAAACTTTTCAGTTTGCGAGTTCGTTGATAGTTATGTTCAGAGTTACTGAACACAGTATGTGTAATAAACTTCGCGCTGTTCAGCCATTAGCGTGAGGGTAATTTAATATTCATCCATGATAGGGATGGATGTGACATAATTTTTCTGCAAATTCAGTAGCTGACCTAAAACGCTTTATTTTAGTAATAGTGACTCTTGTAGTGTTGACTGAAATAGCAGGAAGCCTCAGTTTTTAGATTTCTATTAATAGTTTTGTATAATTTATTTTCAGTTTCCGCTGTAGATATTAGAATATTAATGACTGAAGTAAAGTCACTGATGTATTGCGGACCTAGTTTAAGCGCATCTCATGTGATATACAGTGTGTTTAAACTGGTTACTTGATACTCTGAAACAACCACATCTGCTTTTGTAGGTTGGCACACAGATTAGCATTAGAGTAATAACGCAGTGATGAGATCTACGACCCTGAAAACAACCCAAACCTGCAACGCCAAGAGTACGACTTGACTGACTAATATACACTTTAATGCGTTGTAATCTGGAGTTATGATTACAGCCTTTAATCCCATTATTAAATGGTTAGTTTATTAACGGGAGATGTCCTGTATTGAAGCTCACTGTTTTTAGTTGCCTGGCGGAGGGGCCGTAGTGAAGAGGTCTCTTGCTTAAACGTAGGACCATCCATGCGTAACTTATTGATAGTTGCTTAATTGGCTGTGCTTGGACAGCACGTTGGCAGTTAATGCAAGGCCAAGATTCATCTCCTCATTGTTCCTCCTCCTCCCCATTAATAGTTTAAATTTTTATAATTTAAACTATTAATGGTTTCACCCATGAAAGGGTGTTGCCATTAGTATACTTCGCTTAATGACAATGTTTGGGTCCTTGGAAACGATTCGTTAACTGAATAGGCTTTCCTCATACTTTCCCATGATGATAGATGAGTTCTCTGGGGGGGGGGGGGTGAATATTAAATAAGTTTAATGTAATGCAGTAATAATGAAACAAATCGATTTATCTATTTTGTATAAACTAGTAATAATAATAATAAGAGACGACTGTTGGCTATTAAGTGCCATTGTGCCATGGCACAGCCATACTAACACTGAAAAAAAATAATGCACTTTTTAAAATATTTCTGGAAGTTATTTTTTCCGTTGCAGCTGTTAGTAATTTGTGGAGATGTAACTCTATAAAAAACTGTCAAGTAACTTTTTTGAGCACTCTGTACAATGACATTTGTGATAGCATTATTTCTGTTGTGATATGATTCATGCTTACTTTTTTGGGAACGAAGTTAGATGATATATGCAACACTCCCTTGCCAGTTTCTATGTTTATTGGTAATGTGGTGAAAATTTATGTTTGAACTGTTGAACCCGGTAGTTTATATTCTATTAACCATGATTGAGATTGCTTCTCAGCATATTCTGAAGTAGACCACGCTATGAGCTGCTGCGAAGTGAAAACCGGTAAATGTTTACTGACAGTTTCAAGCCCCGATGTTCTTACCAAAAAATATAGAGAAATGGTTTGTGAATGTATATTGACTGCAGCTATGAACAATATAATATAATATTCAGGGCTTCGTACTGTGATAAATGACTATAAACTCCTACGGGTTTTACTTTTACAGACGGTTTCAATATAATTTCAGTATTGGTTGTTAAACACATTTTTGACAATTTCTTTTGATTAAGAAAGCTGCTAACTTAATGGTTTGTGTGCTGCTAAATGAAGAGCGTTTGTTTCCGACTTCCAGTGACAAGCGCATTAATCCGTTGTAAATTAAGTTCCTGCGAATTTTGTCAGGAACCGTTACTTGTGTACCAAGTGACAATCGGTGAAGAAATACTGTTTATTGTTCCTGGGTGTGATTTCCAGTGGAATTTCAGGTATTTGGAGAGACTTCGTTTATACTTTTTTTTTTTTTTAATGCTGAAATTTTGAACAAAAGAAACACTATTTATTTTAATTAAAAAGTTTTTGATGAAACCTTAAGATGATATTAGGTACATCACGGACCTCTGGAAGAAGGTGAAAGTGGGCATATTTTATATGTAAATATATATTACAGTACAGTATCTTGTTTTTTTAAAAAAAGTTAAGACTGGTTACAATCTTATGCATCATTTACCTCGCGCTTAAATCTTGTATTTTAGTTGTTTGATTTCTGTTGGCGCGGTCATCTTATAATAATTAATCTTTGAACATTACAGAGGAAAAATTATTCGTTGTGGCGTGTGAACGATTCACAGGCACAACTTGGAAATGTGTGGTACGCTATATGCATTCGTCACGAGCTCTGCGTAAAACTGTTAGTCTACACAACTTTAGCTTAGTCTGTTTTTTGTTTTTATATTTTTTAATGAACACAGAAAAGGAGTATAATAATTATTGTGCATTTCTGTGTTCTCATACTCACAAAATATTTGGGATCCGCTGCCATTGCTACTTTTATAAACAAGTGGTAACTACGATAGAAATCTTTAAGATTTTTTTTGCCAACAGATGGCGACACTTGTTAGCAGTTTCTCATCTGTACAGAGCAGTGATGTAGGTAAGGTCGGCTGTCCCGGTCTTAACTAAAAGGGAAGCTGGGCGAGGTGTTTCACCCTTCGGTCGTTGGCTTTCGACGCTCCTGTTCGTACATAAAAGGCTTTGGGGGTGGGGAGCATTTCGTATAGCAGAATTTATATTTCAGCTCTTCAAGAAGAACAATCATCCTCGTAACAGCACTTCACTTTTCTCTAAGCCTGAACGTGTCAGTACTACTGACTTAAGTACAAATATTTGCTACACATACATTCACTAACATGCATCGTCGAAAAAGTTTCCGAAGTTTATTAGTTTCAGATACTTGATCTATCACGTTAGTTAAGACAGTGCTCTAACGTAGTCACCTTCCGTGCTCCATTTTTCATAGCGGAGCTGTTTAGTGAAAGATGCCTATTTCTTCAGCAGCATCAGAGTGTTTTATATATTTATACAGCGCTGTACAGAGTGAATAAGTTGTTAAGTAGAAATACGGATAAATCTTGCAAAACCCTACCTCCTTTTTACTAGATATAATGGAGATAGAGAGATCAAGGCGGATCCAGCCGGGAGAGGAGAGGATATAAGCATAGGAAAATTGTTACAAACATCACAAAAACAGATAAATGCAAAAACATTCTTTTCGAATAATAGTTTTGAGGGATAGTTACCCCATTACTTGCCCCTGGATCTACTCTTATTGAGGGGGAGAGGGGTAATAAATGATTAGAAAGAAATCGCCATTTTATTTCGGGTAAAATGAACTTCATTGCCTTGCCGTTACCACTTGTTGGTAAACTACATTTTCTGTGTTTTCGTTTAGAAGTTATTGAGAGGAATGTATTACCGGAAGAACTTCCGGTAGTAGATTCCAGATAGGTTTACGTAAATGTCTGAAAGTATTTCTTTTCTCTTTTTTTTTTTTTATACGGAAAGAATAGTCGAATTGTTAATCTAAAGTGGGAAATGGCATAGTTATGATCGAAAACAGAATTAAGTGTACGCATTTATAAACACACCTGCTACTAGTAAGAATTTTTTTTAATTGGGTGAAGACAATACTTGTACGATTGCTTTGCTGTTCCCCTCTTGCAGTTCGTATTATGATCGTTTTATTTAAAAAAAAAAAAGAAAGAAAGGGTTGTTTATGCACGCCGTCCGATTATACAACTAATTTTTAGGATTGTTGAAAATTTGATATTAGATTTTTCATTTGTTTATGTTCTGTTAGTGCAGTTGTTTTAATACATTCTTTTATATGATTTCAATGTAATATTCTTCATATACAATAATAATGCTGTTAATCAAATTATCAGTAAGGGAAATGTTCTAGTTAGTGAGGAGTAGTATGCCATTTTCTCTCCTTAACAAAACGTTCATAGGTTGTGAATAAAGTGATTTCAAAGTATGACGAGAAAAAAAAAAAAAATTGGTGGACCTTTTCTCTAACCAGGTAAACAGTTTCTGACTGAACTTATGCATATCCAAATTTCAGCAAGCTGAAAGTGGCAATTGCGCGTCTGGTGTTCATTTCTGACGTTGGACCAATAAAAAGACTCTATAGTATATTCTTGTCTGTATGGCTTTGGGTTTTGTAGCCAGTCAAACACTATGTGAGATGGTTGTTAAGGTCTCGACAGTGCTGTATATAATTTATCTGTACACGGGAATTTAACGTACTGTTTACCACTGTAAATAACTGCAAAATAAAATTGTTTTTTTTTTTTTTTTTCCCAAAAACGTCATTGTGTCCTCATTTTATTCTTGCTTCATGGACGACAATTACACAATCAAATAAGTCTGTTTTGAAAACAGGTACACTATCACGATACCGTTTCTTTATGAAACGTTGTTCAAACTGAACTCACATGATCTCGTTTGAGGCTTAGTGTTCCCTACGCTCAACTCCGTGGCCATTTCGAAAAATAAACAGGAAATTTGTTTATATAAATCAGAAGGCAGCTAGTTTCAAACTGGGATACAATATGCAAAATACTCCCAAAAGTGGTAGTATATGCATAACACAGCTCCGATCGGCTATATGCAAAGTAACAGTAGCTTTAGGCAGAGTTTCATATCCGTAGTACTTCGAAAAACTACAGCTAACTAGTCAAAAGAACATGTAATCACTGTCTGAATGGTTTCCCTGGGGACTCCCCTAAAATCCACCGATGTCATCTATACATGTATTATTTTTTGTAGCATCTTTACATCCAGTCATAGATTTGTGTGTTTAGTGCTCTTTTGTATAACTGGCCTCTTAGCAGCCAGTCACTGGAAACTTGCTTGCTAGTTCCACTCCATGTTAAATAAGGGGAAGACCATCTAGTCTATTTACTGAAGCTGTGTTGTACAGGAGGTTCCAGAGGGCAACCCTTAAAAAAAAAATTAAACTGTGTGTACCCTGTACTCACAAAGGATGTTTTATGTGAAAACAAACTTGGCTTGGAAATGGTTAGCGAAATCCATTTGTAGAATAGTATGATATTGACGTCACAATCATACTTCCTTACTATCATTGCAACAATATGAGCACAGACTTTGCATTTCCGTTACACTCCTTTGTTAGGTACCACTACAGCTGTTTTGACATCAAAAAAATAAAAGTAAGCACACACACCTTAATGCAATTAACTGCCCTATTTCTAAAATATGGTCCCGTTTTTAAGAACGTTAGTATATATGCATAATACGCCTATTCTAGGCCTTCACAACGCCTGCCTCCCGCTAGCATGTAACAACTCTCGACGTATTTTCATGAAATTTATATTTGAACCTTTTAGAAAGATCTATCGAGCATTCCTAATAGAAATGTTAATTATTATTTTTGGAATACACATGGGCTGAAGCACTGGAATTATGCGGAAAAAAGAAATTGTCTCTTCGCGCATAAAGCGTGAATTCTTAACGTTTCCTAATGCGCTTGAATTGAAATGCTCCGCACATTACTACTTTTTTTTTTCCCCTTTGTAACTTATACTTTGCAGAACAGATAACATTTTAATCGATGGATTTTAGTTGTAGCTGAAATTAGTGCATGCAATGCATTCTTTTAAGGAGCAGAACAATCGACTGCACGTAACCCACCTTGGAGTGGCGGGGCTGCCCAACTAACACCCTTCCCTCAAGAGGGAGGTCCGCAGCGAAGTATAGTCTACACGCGTCCCTAGCTCTATCAAATTTTCGTGTACCCCTCTGTCGCGAAAGGCGGTTTGTCTGTTGTGAGGGGGGAACCTCACGACCACGGTTTGAGCCCACCAAATAATGCCGAATGCCCGTGGAAAAATTCCCATAAGGGTAGCAGCTGGAATCGAACCTCGATCAGCTATTCAGCAAGCCGGAAACGATGCCACAAGGCTACCGTGGTCCCATATGCTGTCGCTCTAATTTCAGTATTCGGCATTACATTTCTCACTGGTCACGTGTTGCTAAACTTCCGTTACATTCCATTGTTAGGTGCTATAAATGTTTTCACATCAAAAACTTGAGAGAAAATGGGTTGATAGGAGGGGTGAGTTAAAATTATGTTAGTCTTTTTTCATAGAAAAGGCAAACCATGGCGGGGGAGTAGAATTGCAGGGAACCAGCGGTCCCAGTGTGTGTTTGCATGTATGAGAAAGAGAGGCTTGGCAGTCTCAAGTGGCCAAACACGAGTAAGGCGTGCTACTCTACAATGCCAGCTATATAACGACCACTGATATGCAGGTTATTGGATTTTAGGTGTATGAGCAACACAGACCATGTTTCACCATTGTGCGGGTCACCACAACTCAATCAGTAAAATCTTACTACCTCTGTTTGACATGATTTTGATTTTGATTTTGGTAGTTATTGGCGCATCGGCTTCTGTGGCCATATTGCACCTCCCAAGGTTTTTGCAGTACTTTGATCCAAGCCCGAGGCGAGAATCGAACCCGCGACCTTTGGGTTGCCGGGCAGGTACTTTACCCACTCGGCTGGCCCGGTCGGCTACCTCTGTTTGACATGCTTACCACAACCATCATTGAAGTGGATTAGAACTTGAACCCAGACCTCTTAAAACGAGTTGCTAGGTAAGTATAGTGTACATCATTTCCTTCCTTGTCCAGAACGCTGGGGGATTAAGCCACTAGGCTACAGACAGCATGAACCTTAAAGTGTTGAATGCTATATCAATGATTTTTTGCGAGTTACTGTAGTCCATTCGATTGTAAATAATGGGAGAATGAGGACTGACAGTGCTGCATCAGCAATCCGTGAAGAGGATTCAACCAAGCTTCAGCAGTGAGCAGCTGTGCATCCACTATTTTTATAAAGTCTTAAAACCTTTATTTTCATGGAAGAACTGCAGCTAACAAGCTCAACATAATGGCTTGGAGTGGTACAACGATCTGTAACTATCCTTCACTTCAGATAAGTGAGGACCTCGAGAACAGCTGGTTTCTGCTACTTCCTCTTTCTGAAGCACAGTTTATAATTGGGGAGGATTGTTGCTAATTAATTTTAGCTATATTTAGAGTAATATCTAAGATCGAGAACTCTCTCCTCGATGGTCACCTCCATCAATAGTGTCGAACAGCAGATCTTGGAATGACCAGCTTATATTACGCAACTCGAGGAAAGGATGTCTGCAGAGCAACATGAAATTTTACAAATTGTGTAAAACCGTGAGCAGATTTGCCATAAAAGCGTCCCAACCTGATCTTTTTGCCCACCTCGTCCTCAAATGCAAGTGTTAAGCCCGTCATTCTTTGTCCTACTGTTACATGTGAAAATGCACCTAACACTGGAATGTAACAGAAGTTTAGTGATCACATCACGCTACCCATGTGACTAGTGAGAAATGTGATGTGAAATACTGAAATTAAAGCGATAGCATACGGGGGGGGGGCCACTGTAATTGTAACATTTCTGGCTTGCTGAATAGCTGATCGAGGTTCGATTCCAGCTGCTACCTTTATGTGAATTTTTCAGGGGCATTCAGCTTGGCGGTTTCAAACCGTGGTCGTGAGGTTTTTCACTGGAATTGACTCCGGTTTTCCCCTCATAACAGACAAACCGCCCTTTGCGACAGAGGGGTACACGAAAGTTTGATAGGGCTAGTGACGCGTGTAGACTAAACTTTGCACTTTACTATTGAGGGACGGGAGTTGGTGGGGCAGTCTATTTAACAGACATTTCTGCTCCCTGAAAGATGGCATTGCATTTCAGCTGCAGCTAAAATCCGTCGATTAAAATGCCAATAATTAAGCTGTTCAGCAAAAATCAATTGCTGGAGTTTGCACCTGCTGCAAAATATAAGTTCATTACATTTCAAGTTCGCTAGCAAACGTTAATAATTCACTATTTTTGCATGAACAGAGAGAATTTCGTTTCTGAGCATAATATCCAGTGCTTTGGCTACAGTATATGAATAGCCCATCTGATATATATGCATGTATTCCAAAAAAAAAAATAAATAATAATTGCTGGAGTTCTATTGGCATGGTTTTAATGAGACGTAGTTAGGGTTGATAAGTCTTTATTACAGAGTGAAATATAAAATTAAAAATCCATCCAGGAGGTAGAGTTATTACATGAAGACGGACGGACAAAGAAATAATTGTAAAATTTCTATTAGTCCGATTTTAATGATATTTGGAATGCTTAACAAATCATTCTAAAAGGTCCAAATATAAGTTTCATGAAAATCTGTCCTGAGTGTTGAGCTGTTACATCTAGGCAGGTGTGGTGAAGGAATAGACGCATTATGCATATATGCTAACGTTCTTAAAAACGGGACCACATTTTAGAAATAGGGCAGCTAATTTCATTGTTCAGGTACGTATGCTTACTTTTATTTATTTTTTAATGTGAAAACATCTGTAGTGGCACCTAACAATGGAATGTAATGGAAATGCAAATGTTGTGCTCAAATATTTGTGTTGTTGTAATTATACTTCCTACAGTTCCTTATGATTGTGCCGATGGCGGAGTTGAACTTTCGTTCAGGTGCCGTCCTATATAAGATACTATACGTGTCTATGCCGATGTAGTCTCGATGTCACGATCATACTATTTTACAAATGGATTTCGCTAACCTCTTCCAAGTCAAGTATGTTTTCACACAAAACATCTTTCGTTCGCACAGGGTACACACGCTTTAAATTTTAAAAATCGAAATGGTAAGCTCACATTATTTAATCTCCCTAATTTCGTTACCTTTTTCGTAATACCGAAAGTGCCGCAATATGCTACTTTCTCCTGAAAATATACTTGTAAACAAGATTACTCCTTGGAGTAACATTTATCTTTTTAGCTTCATAACTTTTAGTTTTCTCACGTCATAAAATGGAGTGACCACAGTTTAAAATTAGTACATCTGATATCACTCCCTAAGAAAATTTGAACTATCCTTCCCATGCTGTGGAATTGGTGATTGAAACACCTCTCGCTAATGCTGGCACAGCGGCCCCTTTAGGTGTATGAGCAACACAGACCATGTCGCACCATTGTGCAGGTCACAACAACTCAAGAGGCATATACTAGAGGCATATGATGCAAGAAAGCAAGCTTATGCAGCATCAGCCAAAAAAAAAAAAAAACTTCCACTTCATTCCCTTCGTTCAAAATACCTGTCCATCTGAGCCTTAAATTTATTTAGGCTATCAACTCCCACAACAAGGGATGGAAGTCTGTTTCACCAACCAACCACCCGCTGGCTAAAAGCAAATTTCTGCACATCTATCCTACATCTGTCTTTCCTCAATTTGAATTTATGACCTCTCAGGTGATTATTCTGAGCAAGAGGCAGAATCCCATCAGCACTGAGCATGCTCAAACCATTCAAGGCTTTATACACCTCTATCAGATCACTTCGCCGGTGCCTAGTCTCCAGACACTGTAATTTGCAAAACTTAAGCCTTTCTTCGTAAGTAAAAAAAAGTAAAGTGCAGCCATTATCAACCCACTGCAGGATGGAAGCCTCCTCAACAATTCATGCTGAGGGAAACCGGACCATAATCTGCCACGCTGGTCCAGTGCGGGCTGGCAGATCGACCGTATTCAGCAATCAGGGGCTTGAACCCCGGTCTACTCAAAGAGCATGTGCTACTGCACTCCCGTTCCTGACTACTCGGCTACGGAGGCCTGCTTCGTAGGGTTGCTCTTCGTAAGAGCAACCCCTTATTTCATTCACTAATCTTGTTGTCCTTCTCTGTACTCGTTCTAGCAGCTCTACATCCTTCTTGAAATGAGGCCTCCAGACCTGTATACAGTACTCAAGGTGTGGTCTGACCATTGCCTTATACAATGGAATAATCACCTCCTTATCCTGCTAGAAAAATTCCTGTATATCATTGACAAGACACCATGAGCTACTCTTGCAGCCCGTCTGCTCAGAGAACTTCATATCTGCCTGCACAATTACCCCCAGGTCCTTTTCATTCTTTACCACTGTCAGTGTAGTACTACGAGTTGGTACGTTGCTCTGGGGTTGCTGTTTCCCATATGTAGTACTTTACATTTGTCAATGTTAAACTTCATTTGCCACCTCTCAGCCCATCTGCTCAACCTTTCCAGATCCTGTTGCAGCAGCATAGCGTCAGTAGTGTCCTTAACAACCCTGCCAACCTTTGTATCGTCTGCAAACTTGGCATTAAGCTTGATATACCATTATCAATATTATTTATAAATACAGAAAACAATAATGGACCCAACACTGAACCCTGAGGGACTCGACTAATAACATTAGTACACGATGAGCAGTGTCCATTGATTACCACTCTGTCTTCTCCCCATCAACCACCCCTTTATCCATAACAGCAATTTGCCTCCAATGCCACACTGCTCCAATTTGTGCAACAGTATCAAAAGTCTTTCTAAGATCCAAGTATATAATATCAAAGTTATTCCCTACATCCAGTTCTTTTGTGACTGCATCATATTGGTCAGGCAAGACTTACCCTTAACAAAACCATGCTGTGTCCGAGCTATAACTGAAGTCTTGTCTAGATGATGCTGCAGTGCTTTTTTAACCAGTGCCTCCATTAATTTTCCTTGAACAGAAGTTAAACTCACAGGTCTACAATTACTTGTGTCAGCCTTTGATCCTCCTTTGTGAATTGGGGTCACATTTGCACATCTTCCGTCTATGGGTACCTCCCCTGAGTCCAAGGAAGCCCTCATAATATGGCTAAGGGTTTGCTTACTTCCTTTGCTGCCTCCTTTACTGGTGTCTTTCTTGTGTTTATCTTCAACAATTTCTCCTCCACTCTCAGTTATTACAAGATTATGTAGCTTACTGCCAGAGTTGAATACACCTCTGGCATTTCCCTCGCTGAAAAGCTCCTCATGTGTGAATGTAGATGCAAAATATTCATTTAGTTTGTTTGCTACCTGAGCAGGATCATCAACAGTTGAACCATCGATATCTAGTGGACCAATCTGATTCATCCCCTTCCTTCTAGAGTTTACATAAGTAAAGAACTCTTTACTGTTTTTCTTTGCATCCCTTGCCAAAGATTTCTCGTAATCTGCCTTCGCCTGCCTAACCTCCTTTGTAACTTGGTTACAGATCAACTTATATCTATCATAGGCTTCTGTGTCACGTGTTAATTTGTATGTATCCCATGCATTTTTCTTCTCTGCCATATGTCTCATTAGTTCATCTGACATCCATTTAGGCCTAATTGAACAATATTTCTTAGTTGGTATGTAAAGCCTAGTAGCTTCCAAGATAAGTTCTTTGAATGCTTCCCATTTTGAATTTGCTGTTGGTAACATCATCAGTTGGTCCCACTGTATAGAATTTAAATACTGTCTCAGACCATCGTAGTCGCCTTTACGAAAGCGATAACCCTTCCCTTTACCCCTGATGGTAGTTACCTCTGAGTAAATCCCACTTCAGCATACTGTGATCACTGCCATCTAGTGGTTCCTGTATTTGCAGATTCTTAGTGCATGAAGAATCACTACTGATAATCAAATCAAGAGTATTACTCCCTCTAGTTGCTTTAATTGCATTGTCGTCCAATTCTTATGTGTTTATGCATGTGTAAATGAATAATGTGCACATTACCATAATTGCGTAAATTGTCGTTCGCCCTTGTGGCATAGTGCGACGCAGGATCGATGGAGAACCCGCAACAGGCAAATCCTGGAAGACTTCCTTGTTTGCTCAAGACTTAACGTGTTAAACCAGCCACGCCACCTGCCGACGTCTTACAACCTACAATGGGCGGGCACTATAGACATCAAACTCGCCACGTGTGACCTGGCTACCCACTGCTTTGGTTGGAGGGTCGAAAACTCGTGGACGACCTCTGAGCATCAAGTAATCACTTATACGATCTCAAGAACCTTAACACCGGCCCTGACTCCCAGGCAGCTGCAACATAGATTTGCAATCATAAAAGCAAACAGGGAGCTGTTTGCACAGAAGCTACAGACAGTTGAAACCAACGAACAACAGGAGCAGACCCGGACCGATTCATAATTAATTTCTACAGCTGCCCAGACAGCAATCTAAGAGAAGAACCCCACCCCTGGCGCGGTGCCCTGGTGGAACCATGAAGTTCAGACTCTCTGGACAGTTGTGGCAAAGCGAAGAAAGGAGTTCCAACGTGCACGTAGAACCTGGCCAGAAAATAAGGTTGAGGTCTTAAGACAGAGATACAAGGAAGTCGGGAAACAATATACAGAAAAAATAAGCAAAAGTAAAAAGAGTGCCTGGGAGTGACTAGTGTCAGGCACAGGAAATGAAGATACATGGGGGACAGTCTACCGAGTGGTCACGAACAGGCTCCCCAAAGGAGAAATTCTAACCACAAATAAAACCACACAAGGATCACTCACAACAGCGTAGGAATATTCCATCAATAATATTCTAGACAACATATTCAGAGAGGCAGTTGCCCCGAGTACTGAAAAACAGCGTAGAACTTGCCAATTAAATGACAGCTACCAGACAGACGCTATGGAGAGAACCTTCACTTTAGGAGAGCTACAAAATGCAGCAGCACAAATCAGACCTAACAAGTGCGCAGGCAAAGATATGCTTGAGCCAGATATCATTAAACGGATGGTGGATCTAGCTCCTGACCTCATCCTACAGTTATATAACAAATGTCTGGAAAAAGATTACTTTCGAAAGAACTGGAGAACAGCCACAGTGAATTAATCCTGAAGAACCCGACTAAAGACCCACAGCTGCCAAATTATTACCGACCGATTCCCCTACTGACAGTATTAAGCAAATTACTGGAATGGCTGCTATATACCCAGATCCAGAACTACTACTCTGCTGCCAAATTGGAATCAGCCAGCCAGTACGGCTTTAAACCTGATTTATCAACCTTGGACTCCATGAGGAGCCTACTCACTGCTGTGGAACAGTGCCTGAAAAAATATTTCTTCTTGACTATTGCTGTTGACTTCGCTTGGGCGTTTGACTCTCTTTGGTGATCGAGTGTCCTGGGCAGACTTAGACAAGCCAAAATTCCGGCCAATTCATATAGCGTAATAAAAACATATCTATCACAGAGAGCCATTCAGGTTGTAACCCCATATCACATAGTAACCAGAACAGTTCACACAGGATGTCCTCAGGGATCGGTTCTCGGCCCACTATTTTGGAACGTGGTACTCGACGAGTTCCTGAACATTGACCTGGGACAGGTCCGTTCTCAGGCGTTCACCGACGACCTGATTCTGACTGTAATGGCTGAGTCTCGTGCCCGATTGGAAGACCAAGCAAACGCTGACCTGGAATTCGAAGGTGGACGGAGGAAAACTTTCTGTATATCTCATCGGAAAAGACAATTTCCATCCTTCTGAAAGGGGCCCCTCAGATAAAAATAAATGGAACCACCATCAAATTCTCCATCGAAATGAAATACCTCAGCGCAGCGTTCGATACCAAACAGTCGTTTAAACCTCGTCTCACCCGAACGAGGATCTAAATAAGTAAAATTCTGATATGGTCACAAGGGTCACCCACCGCGATTGCGGCCTAAAAAGGAGAGTCCTCTCTCTATATTATAAAACCACATTCATTCCGATGATCATCTATGCGGCAGCAATTTGGTATCCTAAAACCATCATGGCTGCAAATAAGAGGATACTAGATTCAATCCTTCTCACAGTGACCACAGCTTGCAACACGGTAAGCGCGGAAGCTCTCCAAGTATTTGCTGGGACCTTACCCCTGGACCTGGAAATTGTCAGGCAGGGTCTACTGTTCTACTACTCGAAAGGAATTCAAATGACATTCCGTGGATTCACTACCGAGCCGACAAATGGCAGGACGGTAGAAAAATTAAGACTGCAAAAACACCTTCAGCTGAAATGGCAAAACAGATGGGCAGCCTCGACCAAAGGCGAGGTCATGCGAAAATTTGTGCTATATATAGAAAAAATTTACACGCAATTACTAACTTGGTTTCAACCGGGACTGGCATCTACCTTCCTCCTAACAGGTAACGGCCCTTCCAACGGGAAACTCGCTGCACTAGGAATTATCGACGGTGCACTTGCGGGGAGGTCGAGAACTGGTTCCATGTCATGCATCAGCGCCCACGATATGAAGACCTGCGTGGAATGCTAATAACCAGGTTGACCTTCATTCCCCAAAATCAGGAGCAATACCTCCTAGATTTCTCCGAAGAATACAAGGCATTCGCAAAATATGCTCAAGATTTTTTCTCAATGAGAAAAGCTGAGAACGTAGCACTGAACCACCAAAGAAATGTAGCGGAGCAGCGCCCTCAAAACAACTGAGTGAGAGTGACAACACGGACACGACACCTAGGACCTGACGAGACAACCTGCCCAGCAGCTGCGCTGTTGACGAAAGGGACTATCACGCATGCAATTGATACAAGGACGGGACTCACTAGTCTCATGAAAGACTCCATCATTGTACACTACGCTGCTGGACCTGACACCACCAAGACGGACCCCATACCTGTAGCCTTGCTGCGGTATGGTCTATATCTTCTTCCAGGTCTATACCTGGAAGAAGGGATATTTCTTATATCCTATCACATTATTGGAGGGAATATATGATGAAAGCCTTGAGAATGAACTCTAGACTTCAGGGACTATGCAAATAAAGGGAAATTTTTCTCAATGTGGCCTGTTCTACTTACGAACCGCGGATAGAATTTTGTTATTAAATTCAGCCATCATTACTTTTGCGATTACGCTGCCTGCAGCACGCACATTGTCCAGTTGGTGAAAGAAAAAAAAACCAAAAAACTCGATGATATATTCTCTCGTCTGGAATAGTTTCAGGTTTGTATCATGTATGCAATAACGTTTTAGTTTTTCAAAGGTTTGTGCACACTGTATATTTGTTGTTATTTTGGTTTTTAGGAGCATTAGCAACTAAGGCCATATTGCTCCGGAGATATGCGGTGGTTATTCCCTGACCTTTCTGCATCCTCCGTATTTGGTGGTCACGGGCTTGAACCCCGGTCTAATCCAAGAAGCGTGTGCTACGCACTGCTGCTCCTGGCTACGGAGGCGCCCACACTGTATATAGGACCTCGCAAATACGGAAAGGATGCCATTGTCCCTTTACATAAGACGATGGTGAGATAATATTTAGAAGATTCGAGCACAATATGCAAAAAATATAGCATCTGAAAAGGGTTGAAAGAAACGTAACAAGATTGGTGAGGAGCAGAAATCGATGTCCATATGAAGAACGACCTTAAAAAAAGGGCAGACGCCAAAGCTTGGCAACTAGATATTTTCGAACTGGGGGAGGACCCGATAGAAGTATATAAGACCCTGAATGGAATCGGTAAAATTAATGAGGGAAGGAGGTATATAATGAGCGTTGAAAAGTTCGTGGCCCGAGTATGAAAAGTAGTGGTAGAGGGTTAAAAATTTCTGTACTTAAGTATAACACTTCAAAGTAGTAACCCACCCAAATTTTGGGCATTTTGAATTTCAAGTCCTGAAGTCAAAGTTGTGCGAATGAGGAATGATGGACAAAAATCAGTCACTTTTCAGTTATCCAATATTTAGAAAAAATGGGACTAATGCCAGAGGCAATTCATGAGGATATGGTTACAAAATTTGGGGAGGATGCTCCTTCCTATTCCAAGTTTAATAAGTGAGCAGGAACATTTAAATAAAGGAGGGAGAACCTGGAAGATGACCCACACTGTGGAAGACCTGTAACGTCCATCACTCCAGAAGTTGTTGACAGTATGCACGATCTGGTGATGAATGATCGACAAGTGACGGTTTGGTATATTATCAGTGTTTTTGGACGTCTATTCTGAACGTGTGTACCATATAATAACAAAGGATTCACACTATGAAAATGGTGTCAGCACAAAGGGTCCCAAAGTTGCTGACAGCAAATCAAAAACGCACTACAGTTGCCCACTGAGGTGAATATGGATGAGATGTGGATCAATCATTTTTAACCAGAGACAAAGGAGAAGTCCAAACAGTGGAAACACAGCTCTTCTCCCCCTCCAGAGAAAGTCAGTCGATTTGTTTTGTTAGCAAAGTGATGGCATCGGGTTTTTTTTGGGATGCTGATGGAGTGTTGGTAGTGGATTACCTTCGGAAAGGTCAGACACTTATGGGGACATATTATGCAGACCTTGTGAGGCGTTTGCGTGAAAACATCAAAGACAAACGCCAAAAAAAACTGAGAAAAGGAGTCATGTTCCACCAGGACAACGCGCCTGCTCAAAAGTGCGTCATTGCCATTGCTCCACTGTCTGAGTGCGTCTTTCACATCATGGACTATTCCCAATATTCGCTAGATGTAGCACAATCGGACTTTCACCTATTTCCTAATTTGAAAAAAGTACTGGGCTGACATCCATTTACCCACCGAGTGACGTCGGTGATGCAGTGGATGCATTTTTGGAGGCCCAAGAGAAAACTTCCTTTGCAGCTGCAATCAACACATTATAGCATAGGTAGCAAAAATGTATTGATTCCAAAGGGGATTATGTCGAAAAGTAACCTTACCAGACTCCTCAAATAAATCTTTCATACTCAAGTCACAAATACTGTCTGTTCAAAGAACCGGTGGGTGGGTATAAATAGAAAATTTGAGGAAGTTACAGAAGGCTGGATCTCATGAAATTTACTTTTGGGCGTGTTGTAGTCATTGAATTGTTTTGCTTACCACAGTGGTCGAAAATGATAAAAAATATATAAAAATTGACCCTGTTTGCCAGATAAAAAAAGAAAAGAAAAAAAGTTCTCTTTCTTCTATTATCACTAGCCATTATAATACTAATATTTAAAATGATTAGAAACCGCCACGTTGGATTTTTTAAAATTGTCATCAGGTTTGGCATAACGGCCTAAACAAATATTGTCTTAAGACTGATGCCCCCCCCCTCAATTTGGCAGACAGATTCTGACCATTCATTCTATGATGGTAGGGATGGCTTTCTCTCATCAAATTTCTTGCCTAATGTGCTGAACCTTTGGTATTTCAGAATTAGGTGGGAATGTTATGTCTATGACCTTTTCCCAGTGAGTGGAAATACAACACAGTGTTGCTCATGATTGTATACTAATATTCAATTTTACTATGGTGCATAGAATAACTTCTCATTCCTTAAATGCTAAAATACTTTTAAGTCTTGTCTTATTTTCGTGCTCATTTTGAAGACTCATTTTTGTAGATAACTCTTTTTAATGAGATTAACTCACTTTGGGACACTAATCTCCCTGAGGGTGACTGTCTATTCTAGGAACCATATGCAAGAGCTTGCAGAGGATGAGAACGACGGACGGACTTTGCAGAAGTAATGCATGACTTCTTTAAGACCTCTTAAACAACATTATTTGGTCAGCTAAAATCATTTTCCGCATTGGAGACTTAAAATATCACAGCCCTTACTAGGAACCACACACACTCTTCAGGAATACTATAGGATACGGCTCGAGATTCGTTTACAGGAAGTTCTGGCTCCTGAAAAATTCAATGGCCTCCATGCAAAGCCAGGACGAGGTACTTCTGTATAACTGTTGAAAAGTGTTCCCCATTTCCAACTAACAATATCATATATATGTGCATATTCCATTAAACTCGAACTCTTTGTTCCTTTCAATCTTCGCCCTAGGGAAATTCTTGGCAACACAGTATAGATCTTCGACATGTTCAGCATCTAGAGTTATAAGAAGCTTAAAAGTTAAAATCATATAGATTCATGTGAAAATTCACTAACGTTGATTCCTGAAAAAACAAGCTGTGTACTGTACAAGATAATTCTGAACTCTTCTGTCATATTTCGAGAGGTTGTAAGATGTCAATCTTACAAATATGGAGATTTTGAGGTTATGGAAAATTTTGTAATTTGGGAATAATTTAATCTTTGATATGGAAAGGAATTTTTTGACATTTAAGAGAAGCATATATGGGAAGAATACTAGATTTAGAAATAAGCGATTATAGATGTGTAAATTGAATAGCAATCAAATGGAAGAGAAAGTAACATATAAATGTAGATGCGTGGGAAAAGGGGTGAACTGTGAGTAAACAAAAACAGCCGCCCCATACTAGGGAAGGAGTGGCCATTAGTGAACGAGCGGAAAAGGGTTACTGGAAACAGAACAATGGGTCGGTGAAATGCGGGTGATTAAGAAACGTTTGATCTATGCAGCACCTGGACATAAGTCCCGATTGGCTAGCGTTTGGGTCGAAAAAGACCAAGTCACTGTGGCGACTCTTTGGTAAGTTGTCAACATTTTCGCAAATGTGAAAACACGGAAATGGCTCTCCTGGAAGACGACGGCAGACATGAAAGGATTGTGCTACCCTGATAACTAAACAAAATTATGGAACAATGCTTGGTTTGCACACGGGGCAAAATATTTATGGTAAACTTTTTTAACGAATAGAAAAGAGGGGACCATTAGGTGAATTCTTGGGATTGGTAGAGAGTCCTGGGGAAGGAGGTTCAAACGATGGAGAAAAAGTTGGGGTCTCGAGTATGAGGGGAGAGTGTGGCTAAAGGGACAGAAGTGGCAAGAAGGGGGGGTGGCTAAAGGGGTGATTGTGGAGACAGAGTGAAAAAAGTAAGTCGGGCAGTGCAGAAATGTAGGGAGTGCAAAAAGGGCCCTAGACAGTAAGGGGAAAAATAGTTAAGAGTAGAAAACGTGAAGGCTAAGGATGATAAACAAAAAAGTTCTGAAAGACGCTTAAGTGAACCAGGAAAGGCAACGACCTCTTGGAGAAAGATACATCTGAATGATCTGTAGTAAAGGAGGAGTTGTGTATTCAAAGCAGGAGATCAATGATGCCAGACCCAAGCAGCCAAGAGTTTCGGAAAATTATCTGAAGCAGATTCTGGAGAAAGCAGATGAAGGAAAGCCTTAGAAGATAGTCTGGAGAGCCTAAGATGGAAGCCTGAAACCTCCCTGGAGAAGAAGAGAAAAAAGATAGAAGTAGGTGAGCGATGTATTAAGTACACTAAGTTAACAAGAAGGATTGTTAGTGAAATAGTAGGATAATTAATGAAAAGGGGGTAGCACTAGAGAGTAAAGTGAAAGATAAATTATCTCTGAGGGAGATATACTAACAGAGTTTATTATAATAAATAAATTTAAATTTATTTAAATTTATTTATTATAATAAACTCTGTTAATATATCTCCCTCATGTTGCAAGGGGTTGGTGTATAATGCAAGGGAAACGAAGGAATGAGTAAGAGATGAAATTAATACAAAGAGCTATAATGTATTAGAAGGGTAGTAAAGTGTATAAAGAAGAATTCCGAATATTTTTTAAAATGATAGATAATTAAGTGACGTGAGCAACTCTGAATATAGTGCTTTAATTGATGAAGATTTGTTGGTTTATCTGAATGATTAGTAACAAGTAGATACTTTAGGATACTGAAGACTGGTCTACGAGTATATTATAACAGAGTAGTGAGAACAAAGAGTGAAGGATGAAATGTAGCATTTTGATTATTACTATATGAAACAGTATTGTATCCAGGAGTGAGGGAAATAGGTATAGTGAATGTATAATTGTTAGGAGTTAATTTCGGAATAAGGCAGGAAGAATGAATCATGTGTTTTTATATAATTGTCAAATCAGAATAACTAGAGAAGGGAAAACTGTAATAAGAATAATATATGCAAGGTATCTGAGTCAACTTTGTATATCATGACCATATGCTATCTAGTTCAATTGTATATTATGTTGTATATATGTATGTAATAAGTTTTATTTTCACTTTGAGTCCTGCTATTCTAAGTAACACACGTCTTGCTTGCCTAGTTAAGTGTTTGCTCTCCCACAATTTGGCGAGAGAATCCTGACAAAGGGAAAACAAAAGAAATTACCCTCAAGTTCTTGAGAATCTTCTGTGAGTGGTACAGTGTATAGCAGTCAGGTGGAAAAAGGTGGGGCTTTGGTACCCAAAGAAGAAATCTTCTGTGAGATAAAATATAAAAAGTAAAAAAAAAATAATAATAAATACAAAATAACTCCCCCCCCCCACAAGGTGTTTGAAGTAGGAAGATCGATAAACAGAGAATAAGTCTCTTAGCATGCTCCACAAACGTCGCCTTGGTAAGTTGAAACGTCCTGATATTTTGCCAGTCTATCAATGCTATTCACTCTGTTTGGTTTTACTTATTCAACTGATACCGAGTCTATTTTCAAATTTTATCAGGAGAGGTTTGAATCAACCAGTATAAAGAATAACTACCGTAATTTTAGTATTAAAGTACAATTTAATAAGCATTGCTAATCACTTCTAGTAATGCAACTTGCCACTGCAAGGCGGTTATCACGCTGTTATCATAGATGGGGTTGAGAGTATTGACTACAGATGCATCAGCCAATTAAAGTTTCTGTTTATGCTGTGGGGTAACCATATGGTAAGAGGAGTGCTCATAACTTCATAGTTATGGCTGCACCATGCGCTCTATTAGGAATGAACCGCGCATTATTTGTGGTGGCATGCAGTCTGCAACGCACAATGTGAGAATGGAGAACAAGAACCCTGCCATCACAGGGTCAGCCCTATGTTTCTAGATTGCTTTCTGTCCTTTCTAAAACGCATTCCAAAAATAAGGTGTACGGCTCTTCTTGGTTGTCATACCGTTAATTCTTCAGGTAGGGGGTAGATTCCAGCTCGAGGAGCGCTATTTTACATTAGTGAGCACATCACGACATTTGAACTGTATATAGACTCCGAAGTTAAGGGATCCGCTTTAACTTTTAAATGCGATGCAATCGCAGGAACACACAGCAAGGCATAAAATTTAGCGAATCTCTGAAAGAGAGAGAGCGCGTCAGCTATAACTCGTTGTTATGGTAACGCTTAGTATCTTTAGTGACCTGTGGGCTAGAACTGGTTCAATTTTCATCTCTGTCGCTTCCACTACAAAAGCTGCATAAGCAACGCGAAATGCGATAAGGGTTGCCTCCATTTTCCGTTGTGAAAGGACGCCGTTAAGCAAACCAGCTTTGTGGCCGACACAAATTGTCGCCGAGCTTAATTCGGCAGCTTAATTAAGCGAGAGGATATGACTTAACGATGGAACAGGAATACGAGATAACTGGGTGCGTTGATTAACTGTTTTACTGGTCTGCTCTTCGCGCGTGATAATCGAGACATCCTAAAAGGAGGGAGAAGACTATTTGCAGTTTCCGTTTTTTATGCAGTTAGCGCAGGCCTTAGATTAATTAATTAGCAAAATAATGATGCCCCGCACAAATCACTGTGTTTGTGTTTCATTTAGCAAAGAACAGTACACCACTGCCCATATCTTGAAATAAAGGCGACAAGCATTTTGTGTAATCGATGACAGACTGCGGCGTTCCTTTTCTCGATCACTGAAAATGTTAGCCGTGCTATAAAGCGTATTTCATTGGAGCAGGTGTCCCTGAGGTGCTTATGATTGTCCCCTGTGTCATTAACCGAGGACTGGCAAGCTGATGATCGTTCTACAAGCACCACCCTAAACTGCTTCACCGCCTACACCAAATTAAATCACTTGGGTTACAGAGCAATTTTAAAATGTATTACTTTGAAAATTTTATTTATGCTAATAAGTAAATAGCAATGGTTTGTAATGAGCTGCTGGATGGCCTACTCGCCTCCGCCTAGAAGCTTGTAGATTGGAGAGGATGTGACAAAGTCTTTGGCTTCCTCGCATTGTACTAATACTAATGTCTAAAACAATTTACTAATAAATGTTTAGGTGATATTTCTTATACATCAAACTACTAAAATCTGATCTTAATTTCAATTTTCTTGGATAATTGAAGATTATGCTTAAGATTTTAACCCATACATGTCCGTAAACTTGTTCACGAAGTAATGCCAGAGCTCGAAGGAAGATGTCAAGCGAAGGTGAAAATTTTTGCATTGATATTTGTAGAGCTTTTAAAGGCACGTATTCTTTACTCTAATTGCACTCATAATTTCAAATTACTTTTAAAAGTACGACTACTGGACTTACTTAAAGTAGTTTCTGAATATAATTTAAACAAAAAGTTTAAAAAGATAACATTTATCTATTAAGGGTATCCGAAACAGCAATGTTTTGCGAAAAAAAAATTTAATTATCCAGTACGCCTATTTTCAACAACTGCTATAGAGCAGTAAAGATTTCCACGATCTGTAAACTCCGAAATCTTTTTGTCCAATGGAAAAAAAGAAACCGGAAATAATCACTTTATGTAACTAAGTTCACCTTCATTGATCAATGGAATCCGAAAGCATCTTTCCGATCATTGTAACTGCAAAGGTCTCCCTACCATGTTCTATGTTAATTGTTAGGCCAAAGTGTGTTTTTGTTGTCTGGAACTTTTTTTTTTTTTTTTAATACGAGGCGTTCCCTGCCCAAAACTGGCATCCTTGCCATATTATAGAATACCGTACTTAAAGACATAGATACATGATCCACTTATCCTCTTCTTCTTCAGATTCCGCGTTAAATTCGAACGTTGGAGACCAACATTTTCCAGCCATTTCTGTCTCTTGCTTTTGAAGTAGTTCTTGTGTCGTAAGACCCCCCCCGCCCCCGTCTATTCTTTGATGTTATCAAGCCACTTCTTTTCTTTGTCTTTCTTTTGCCTTTAATCTTCCCTCGCAGGATTAGTCCCTGCAGGTTATATTGTGGGCCTCTTATAATATGCCCGAGGTAGGTAGCCTTTCTCTTTGCAATTGTTGTTAGTAGTGTCATTGTGGTCCTTGCCCTCTTAAGGATCCGCTCATTGCTGACCTCATCTGTCCATGGAATTTTTAGCATTCTTCTGAGCGTCCACATCTCGAAGGCTTCCAGTTTCCTGATTTCCGCATGACCCAGGTTTCATCCATATAGCCGCCGTAGCCTAGTGGTCAGGCGCGCGGGTGCATAAGTACACGTGCCTTGAGTGACCGGGGTTCAAGCCCGTGACTACTGAATACGGTGCTGTTTCTTGTATTCTGTCTATTTGTGAACTCCTCTGACCGTTTGGTCGTCCCGGAGTATAAACAGAAAATTTATTTATTATATAGGAGAGTGCTCCATGTGTAACATTTGGCCATTCGATATCTTTTCTGGAAATCCACTTTCGTGTCACAGAGGAAGAATCTGCTTACACAATACATAAATCCATATATTTAATAGAAATCCACTTGGTACAGTGCAGTAGAAGACGCTGAGGAACTACAGTCCCATTAGATAGGAAGCTTACTAAAACGCCATCAGTTATAAAAAGTGTACATTGAAAAAAAGTTCAGACTTAATAGAAGAAAAGTAAATAAAACAACCAAAATCGGTTCTTTCGTTAAGAAAAATGAGGCCACAGCATCTGAATATCGTCCATCGAATCCACGCAGAAATAAACTCTTTATTTATAGCTTACATTACATGAAGTTTAGGAGGAAAACAGTTGGCGACTTGAGAACACGTGTATATATACCACCCCGCCTTCCCTTTGGAACGTATCTTTCGTGCGATGTCATACGCAAGTCAATACATACAGAGGTTGATTGACCTCGTTGTTCCAGAAACGTAACAACGAGGACGTCCTGTACTTGTCACTATTTAGAAAAAGGTGTGTGTGTACAGTTATGAGTTAGGTTTGATGCATTTAATTTTGTTAAACAGCTAGACTATCATCCTTGTTTAGCGTCATCAAGCAATTAATTTATTAAAATTTAAAAATATTGCATGGTTACTTGCCTTATAATTGTGGGATTGTTGATATAGATAGTAGGTCGTAATTATCATTTTGAAATGAAAAATCAACTTCATTTGTATTGATGAAAATCAAATAAAGGTTACAAAAATCACTGAAGAGTTAACGTTCACGTTCCACACTCTTACTGAGGAAACAAAGCAGCAATTAATCATACATCATTAATCATGGACTCCCCTTATTTTTTTTTTTTTGGCCAGAGAAGATAAATTTATGGGTTTGTAATTAGTAATTTCCAATTAGAACTACATTTGTAAATTAGAAAGGCACTCACACATCTCCGATTTGTTAGATGTAGCCTCAGCCAAGAGATGCACTCATTATAAATAGACAGGGAATTAGGCAATATGTTCTTCAGCTTCATATTACCTTTAAATATGCTTCATGTTCAAATAGCTAAGCTTCAACATGGATACGATCGCTAATCCCAAGAAAGATTGAGTCTTTCTTTCGTTGGTTAATTTCAACATTATTTCAGTGGGAGTTTCAGATACCACAGTAATTTAATTAAAATGTGTCTTCAGTGCTCTTTTTAATTTCTTTTCATTAGTTAATATCAGTATTCCTTATATTTCATATTCCTTTTAGTGATTCATTTTTGGTTTAATTCAAGTTAAGTACATTTATGATATATTTATGATTTATGAAAATGATAATTACGAGTTGCTATTACGTCACTAGTCTCACTCTTATGTAGTTCGATTACAAGACTAGGCAATATAAATTCATCAGGTGCTTGCTGACGTTAAACAAGGGGAGTTTTAAATTTAACAAGCAGCAGCTAGTATTGACCTAGGCAAGGAATCCTGCAAAGAAAAGGCGCAACTGCCGCCTGAAAAAACGCTAAGGGTAACCCACCAACCCATAAGTAAATACTGAAACTTACTAAGAGAATTTTTATTTAAAAATAATAAAGAGAATCTTGTGGAACTAGTCTCAAACTAAACACTTAACAAGCAGTTGATTCCAATCGATAAGTTTCATGAAGAGAAATATTATTATTACTTAACTTCAGGTTCAAAGATCATATGCAGTTTGCTTCTTTAAAGCATCGTTCTTCCAATTCTGGATTAAGGTTCAACTGCCTGGAACTGTATAAGTGTATATCAATAAACTGGCAACTGTCCAGAGCAACTTCATCAGATATTTAGCTTTCAGAAACCCTTAGTACTATCTACCATACATGCTGTTACAAATTTCTCTGTGCTTGCTTCCAATTTAAACCACTAAATCAGAAAAACTGTATCTAACCCAATTTTAACAAATTCCTGTTTGATATCTAGGACTCAAAACCACCGCTGTACTTTAAGTTATTTCCATAGAACTGTTAATTATGATATTCAGTCAGATAAACAGACATCCATCTCTTGGCAACAGGTTCAAAATAGACTAGACCTCCCAGAGGCTACATGAAACAGTGCCGAAATAATAGAACGATCAGTGAAGCAAACTGTCTCCAGTAAATGCGAGGAAATTAATATCTTCTAAGCCGATGTGGAATATTGTGAAGCTGAATCATACGTCTAAATTTCCCAAATTTAGATGGTAAAGTCTATTTCCCTCAACGTTTAGAAGATTGAGGATCAACTTATGATGTAGCCGAGTGGTCAGGAGTGAGAGTGCTGTAGTACGCGCTCTATGAGTGGATCGGGGTTCAAGCCCGTGACAGCTAAATACGATTAAAGTTTGTATCGATGATTTATTGTGAACTCCACTGACCTGGTAGTCGTGCCAGAGTATAAACAAGAACTTTTTTAAATAGTAGAGTTGAGGTAAACGACAGCCAAGCCGAAATAAATCTTTACAAAAGAGTGAAGATTTATAACTTTGTAACGATTTATTTCGAAGACAGTGCGTAATTATGAGCGTAACACCCTTCTCTAACTATATTATAATATAGTTAAAGAGTGTTACGTAGTTGTTTTCCATGAAAATTAATCGTTGTCATAACCACTCTTCTACCACGTGAGATTAATATTGGTTATTAAGCTTATAGCCGAAACCACTATACATTTAAGGTAACGTTTCGGGCAACTTGCTGCCTCCCATCATCAGGCCATACATTGGCTGTTAGGGTGAGGAAATATAAAAAGTTATAATTTGGAAACATTTGTAATTAATTGTGAATTTTAGGGAATCCAAGCTAAGAATTTTTATAGTTAAAATTGCATTAAGATTATACAGTGTTGTACTGTATCATTAAGGTAAATACATATACATAAAAATTAAATTCTTAGTTGTTGTGAGATTCCTGCTTGCCGATGCTACCAAAGCTGTTGTGCAGCACATCGCCAGTATGCGCAACATGTTTGGTATCGGCAAGCGGGGGTCCCGACAACAGGTAAGAACTTATTTTTTATGTAAGTGTATCTGTATGTATTTACCTTAATCTATAGTAAAACCCTAATGTAATTTTAACTATAAAAATCCTTAGCTTAGATTCTCTAAAATTAACAATTATTTCCGTATTTGTCGGCTGCGACGTGGAAGATGCACCCTAATTTTGGGACGGTAAATTTAAGAAAAAAAAAAAAAAAAAACTTAAAAAAAAACATTATTGTTAATACAACGGACATTTAAAATTCAATAAAAGTAAAACCCAAAAGCCAATAAAGAAAGGTATAGGATTATTACTCTTATTATTTTAGTATACTGTTCAACTTCTGATTCAGTACTGACTTGATTATCATTATCACCATCCTCTTCACTGGTATCAATGTCACTCACACACAATAAATAACCTTCAGTGATATCTACTGCAATACTTATACCACATTTTTTTAAAGGACTTCACCACAATTTCAGTCTTAACACCATGCCATGACTTCAGCACCCATTCACACACTTGCGCTATTGATGGAAGTTCATCCTTCCCGTAGGCATCGTATCATGGTTCCCCTCTACCATCCATTTATTCCATTGCTCCCGCATGTTATTCTTGAATGGATATAGTAATAGCGGCATGTGATGCAAGAAAGCAAGCTTATAAAAAAAAAAACATTTCACGCGTCTATTCCCTCTAAACGTTTGTCCAGTTCCTCCTTGAATTTATTTAAGCTACCAACTTGCATGACAACAGATGGAAGTTTGTTCCAGCAATCAACTACTCGCTGGCTAAAGGCAAACTTCTGCACATCTATTCTACAACTGTCTTTCCTCCATTTGAATCTATGCCCCCTCAGGTTTTTTTTTATCTGAGCAAGAGGAAGAATCCCATCAGAATTCAGCCTGCTCAACCCATTCATGGCCATGTCTACCTCAATCAGATCACCTCGCAGGTGCCTAGGAGTCTCCAGATTCTGCAACTTGCAGCACTTAAGCCTTACTTGGTAAGAGGACCCTTTCGTTCCCCTCACCAATCTTGTTTTCCTTCTCTGTACACGCTCAAGCAGCTCTACATCCTTCCTAAAACATCCTCCAGACCTGTATGCAGTACTCAAGGTGTGGCTTGACCATTGCTTATTACAAAGGGATAATCGCTTTCTCCTTACTAGCAAAATTCCTGTATATTATTGTCAATACCCCATGACCTGCTCTGGCAGCCTGTCTGCACTGCTTGGAAAATTTCATATCTGACTACAAAATTCCAGGTCTTTTTCATTTTCTACCACCCTCAGTGTAGTACCACACAATTCGTACGCTTCTCTGGGGTTATTGCTACCCATATGCTGTACTTTGCGTTTGTCAATGTTAAGTTTCAGTTTCCACTTCTCAGCCCATCTGCTCAAATTTTTTAGATCCTGTTGCAGTAGCACACTGCCATTACTGTCATTAACAACCCTGCCAACCTTTGTATCATCTGCAAACTTAGGCATTAAGCCTGATATAACTTCATCAATATCATTCATAAATATACCGGATGGTTATAAAATAAGTTTCCCTATTCAGGAGACCTTAGTGTTAAAACGGTTAGAGTTAGCGCTGTGAAAATTGGTGGGTATGTCATTTAGGGTATGGGGAAGCGATTTGTAGAAGAAGAAGAAGAAGAAAAAAAAAAAAGTTAAAAGTTACGTCAGCAGGGCAAAAACGGCGCTCCACATACGTAAAAGTTGTCATTTACTTCAAGATACGCTGCTTACGTAAATAACATCCTGTTAGATAAAAGCAGAAAGGCCAACGACACTGTCAATAACCATTATGGCTCTTACAGAAAAGGAACTCTTTTAGTTCTTATTCTACCAGAATAATAGTAACGCTAATGCAACACTGCATGAATGTCTGAAACTTAAAGGGTTGCGTAAAGGACCTTTGACGTCAGTGGGGCTTCGAAAACCAATAAAGAAATTTGAAGCGACCGACCGGGGAGTTAGGTTTAATTCCAGACAGGGGGTCAGGCGACCACGTATTGGAACGGAGGTAGTGGATTAAGTGGTAGTTGCAATGACTTCCAGGTCAGAATTCGAAACACTGCCAGTGAGTAGTGCTACAGGTGTATCAAGAGACTTGAACCTTCCTTGCTCTACTGTATTATTATTATTAGCCATAAGGTGCAAGGAAGCCTGAGGCTTATGCTGAACCAGGCAACAAAAAAAAAAAAAAAAAAAAAAAAAAATATTCTGAATTACCCTGAGAGAGAGATCGAGAGAGAGAGAAGTAGAAGGGAATCACCACGAAAGAGAAGAATGATGATATCCAGCTCAGGACCCTGGGTCTGCCAAGCCTATACTCACCAGATGTGAGCCCCTAGGGGGCTCACATCTAAAATAATTTTACGCTGGTTCCCTACAAGATTCATGTAGTGCATGAGCTAAAGTCCTGTGATCAGCAACAACGAATAGACTTACTTTGCTCTACGATTTCTGGCTCGTATAGACCTTGACGACACATGGGCTCGATTCATCTTGTGGTCTGATGAAGCCCATTTCACTCTTCGTGGGGCTGTAAATACACAAAACTGCCTAATATTCTCGTCCATCTGCTGGTGTGTATGAAAGACCACTCGTACAAAGTCCATACGTTACAGTATGGTGTAGATTCACAGCAAAGTTTATAATAGGACCATTTTTCTCTGAAGAGTCTACACCTCATGCACCCGCCCCCGTAATGTGTACGGTAACGAGTGCACGGTACTGCGCTCTTCTAAGAGATCACATTATTCCCGCTCTGCAAGAAAGGGAATGCTTCGAGACCGTAGTGTTGATGCAAGATGGTGGTTCTCCCCACGTTGGTCGACAAGTGAAGAAAATGCTCCGTTCAACATTCGGAAATGATCGCATCATTTCCACAGTTCTGGCCAGCCCGAGCAGCAGATCTCAATCCCTGTGATTTCTGGCTATGGGGATACCTGAAAGACAGAGTTTACCGTTACAGCGTACAGACGCTTGTCGATTTGAAAGCAAGCATTAAACAGCATGTAGCCAACATCCCCAATGAGATGCTACGCGAAACTGTGTCGCACGCAGTCCGTTTTCAGAATGTCATCTCAAGTGAATGAAAGCACATAGAACAATATCTGTAGATTTCTAAGTTCTGTTATTAAAATCTAATCCTCTGTCATCTCCCACTCAATCACCCTTTTAACCACTGTAGCAACTTACCGTTAATACCATACTGTTCCAATTTGTACAGTAGTCTTTCATTCGCAACAGTGTCAAAAGCTTATTGACGGCTGACATCTAACATTAGGTGTCAGCATCTAAAAAATGCTAACGTATAGTAGTTAACTATCCGTTAACTCTCGGTTTTGCGCATGTGCTGTAATGTCACTTTCGTTTTCTAAGAAGCAGGCCGATTTCTAAGGTATTTATTAAGGAAAAAAAAAGTGTCTTATAAGCCGACAAATACGGTAATCACAAATGTTTCCAATTTGTAACTCTTAATATTTTCTCCCCCTAACAGCCAATGTATGATCTGATGATGGACAGCGGTAAGTCGCCCGAAACGTCACTTTAAATGTATATTGGTTTGGGCTATGAGATTAATAAACTAAATTATTAATCTCACGTGGTGGAAGAGTGGTTATTTCAAAAATTAATTTCCATATTCGTCAAATTTCCAAGAACATATACAAAATAAATAGCGGCAGTCAGGAAATGAAACTGGTTAAATATATAATCGTTTCAGGAATCTGAACCAGAAAGTTGGAGTGACATTCCCCTCCGGTTAACGAGGTGATGGACGGCAATTACTGCTATATCACCGGACATTTGTGGGGGCGTTTAGATTCTTCGTGCCTCTGTGATGGACGTACGGATAGCAAGAAAGAGAAAAACACGATCGGCCGTGAAAGAAATATGCGTCCCCGTCGATTACTGTGACATTTCGAATAGCGTTTGACATCCGAAAGCAGCGAAAACTTCGTTTCCGTCCCAGCCCACTCTTTTTCTGAAACAGAGATCGAGTCTGCTTATCTAAGCTTCACTCTGATTACGAAAGATCGATTACAAAGTTCTGGAGGCGCTATTAGCCATTCCGAAGCCCCAAAGTACGACACATGGAAGTGTGTGTGGTTCGTATTTCACGGAATGCAGAATTCGGTCGTAATTTCTTTCGGTGCGCTCATTTATTTCCTCGCCACTGCGTGTTAATGATGTCATGCACAGCGTTGACCTTTTATTAATGCTACTTCCTCGACGTCAGCGTGTTTTCAAAGCTCGGCTCGTAATACAGGAATCGAGACCGCAGAAGTTCGTAAAAACCCGAAAACAGATAGCAGTCGAATGTTGCGAAGTTTTTCCGATTCACTAATTTTGCTACGTTGCAATAAAAAAAAAAAAACACATCGCTGGTGTATCTTTCCAGTTCCTCAACAAGGCTACAGATGATTTCTGTTCCCTACTTGGTTTCTGTGATCAGTAAAGAACATGCAAGAAGAAGAAAATGTTCTGCAGAACTTAAACCCGAGCTTAATATAATGAGAAAACAATTTAATCGACTTATTATTTCCCACGTTATTTAAAAATTGGTTCATTCAATTGATAAGATACAACCGCACTAATTTCTAGTGATTGAGGGGAGAGAGGGATTTACAAACCTTCCGAGAGTAAAAGTATTTTAAAGTTTCCTGTTTATTTATTTATATAAAAAAAACTGTAAAAATTTTATTGCGAATCTGATGATTCGATTTATACTTTTAAAAGATTTGCCTCTTGGACATTTTATAGAGTTAACTGTTTAGAATAGAGCAAAGGAATTCTGTGTTTGATTTTTTATTTTTTCTGTTTTCCAGACGAAGTCTCGGAGAAATCGTTCTCTCGCCCCCCCCCCCCACCCACCAGCCAAATTCATCTTCAATTAAAGGCACGCAAGAAAAAAAAAAAAAAAACAAAAAATCGAACCAGAATATTCTGAAGCAGGTTGCGAATAACAACTTCATTCACCCACAGATGTTGGTTGTCCATTGGGGGCTCTTTTGTGTATTGACTAGTGCTGCAGTTCATATGACCTTTATCGTATGTTACGCCTAAACAAGTGACTGTATTCAAGGGCCACTTTGCACGTTCTGCGGGATATAAAATCAGGAAAAACGTGTGGCAAAGCCTTACTCCATCAACCTCAGATCGGCAAATACACCCTCTTTAGAGACACATTTAAGAATTCCACCGCAGCTTGTTCCTCATATCTGTGTTGTATATCCGTATGCTGATTACTGGACTATCAATTAGAGACGAAGCTGTAGTCCTAGACCTGTCCAAACGAACGTGATACACCACCTAGAGGATGTTTATCACGTTGTCAGGATGTGTGTTTTGAAGGATGGAAGGAAAACGGATTCGCATTTTCGTCCTCTATGTACAGCTGGAATCTTTAGTGTTTTAAGGTTGGAGAAGTTGCTGATATCCGTTATACGCCAAGAGTCATGTCGTTTGTAAGCTGCAGCTGGAATTTATAATTTCGAACCTGGAATTCTATTGGTGTGATTTTAATGTACATACGAAGGGACGACAAATCTTTCTTACAGAGCAAAATATAAAATTTCCTTAACGTTAAGTTAAACTAGCAGGTCTCAAACAGAAGTAGCAGTTGTTGTTTGGGTGTTTAACGAGACAAGGGCTGCTAGAGTCATTCTGTTTTTCAGTTTCTTAGGCATTCCATAACAACAGTGGTTATTAACCACTATTGCGTGGAATGCCGCGAGATTAGGGAAAATTTCCATTGAGTTCAATGGCAATCACTATTTAGATGTATCGTGAATATGCATTTTTTAACTTCAAGTACGACAAAAAATTGGGAACCACTGCCTTACAAGATGTTACTGAACTCTTTTTAGATGCCTTTGTTCTTCAACTTTCGTTATATCGGAATAGTCACATATGGTCATGAATTCTTCCCATGATTTGGAAGAATCGTAATTGGGTCCTGGTGAATTTTTTTATATTGGCCCTAAAATAACTTTTATTTATCTTTTACCTTTTGTGTCTTTTGGCTCAGAGCCATGGTGCAACTGCACCACAGAATTACACTCCACTCTTCAAGAATTTAACCTCCATTCCACATTATTCATCTTCCATATAACTGGTTGCTTTTAACGATATACGAAAGTGTTATATTGCTAGTCACTGATCGTGAATGTCACTAAACATGAAAATAGTACAGTACCTATTCCATAAACTTCAACAATTTTATCCTGTTTAACTATAAATGGGTAATTAAAAGCTGTCATTTATTGGACGACTAAATGCGATTTGGATTCCTCATTGCAAGGAACTGGGATTTTCCTTTATCTAGTCTCTTTGGTGGGGAATGAATTCCAGCAAATCTTTCTCTCCTCCCTCGATTCGCTGTGGAAGTCTAATTGGCACGATATATCGCCGTGTGCCATTCCTTTGGAGGTGTCAATCGAAGCTGCAGTTAACTGACCTCAGACGAAGGTGCACTTTTTTGCCCCTGGGGCTTATTCCTGGTCTTTTAGCCCGCAAAAGATGAAAATCAGCCCGTGAACACACAGACACTTGTAAAGACAAAATGATATGAGCGACAAGCTCTGGGGCTGAAACCGGATCTTGTGGCCCCCCCCCCCCATCAGCATGCTGATTACTGGACTATCAGTTAGTGTTGAAAATAATAGCGCTCCCCTTCCAGGATACTCTCCTGGGGGAGGACATCTTTCAATCTTTCATTACCGGAACTAATATTAAGGAAACTTTCCTTGAAGCCTTTTTTTTTTTTTTTTTCTCGTAATTTTCATTGCAAGCATCATAATTTTTAAAAGAACATTAAATTTTCTGTTTTGCAGTTCCGTTTATTACTATAATGGATAAACAGGAAGGCTGAATCGTGTTATTATAACTCAATTTGTACTTGAGTTTGAAAACTCAAACAGCTACGCTTGTAAAATGAATATACGAAGAAAAATGCTATCCGTCATTTTGATTTTTTCTGACAGCATCTGTTCCCATTAAGCAGCTTATAGGGGTTGCGCGTTATTAAAATGTCATTCCGGAACTTCAACGTATAAATTTTCGACAAATTTGGACGATCATATCGGGAAAACTCGATTTTGGTTTACCATAAATCTCGCCATTAGCAGTAGATGGCAGCACATTCCTTATCGTTAAAATAATGGACTAAGGCAAAACTTTCAACCTTTCGGATTCCATAAAAGCGCTTAGGGATTTTTAACCCTTTACGACTACTCACGTAACGCACACTTTCTCGTGCGATAAAAATAAATGAAAAAAAAAAAAAAAAAAGGATAATAGTCACGTTATGTAATATACAGAGCAATCAAAAGCTTTCAGCAATAAATCATGAAATTTCAATGCAGATGGGTGACAAACAGGGACGGGCCGTTTCGGGTGCCTCAGATGCACGGGCGCCGGGCATCTGAAACTTACATACACATATGAAGAAAATTTTAAAACATGTTACCGAACGTTTGTTGATGTGTACTGACGTAGCCAAGTGGTCAGGAGCGCGAGTGCAGTAGCACACGATCATTGAGTGGACCGGGGTTCAACTCCGGTCCTCTCAATGATCTGGTGGTCGTGCCGATGTATAAACAAGAACATTATTGTCTACTCTAAAATTTATTATGTAAATTAACCCTTCAATTCTCGCACGAGGTCCAGGTGGACTCCAGCTATTAATGTGAAACCAACTATAGCGGCACCTAACAGCGGAATGTAACGGAAGTTTAGTAATCACGTCACTACCCACGCGTCTGGTGAGAACTGTGATGTGAAATACTGAAATTAAAGCGATAGCCTACGGGGCCACGGTAGTCTTGTGGCAACGTTGCTGGCTTGCTGAATAACTGGTTGAGGTTTGATTCCAGCTGCTGCCCTTATGGGAATTTTCCCAAGGGGAAATTCAGCATTGAGTTTGGCGGTCTCGAACCGTGGTCGTGAGGTTTTTCACCGGGATTGATCCGGTTTTCCCCTCACAACAGACAAACCGCCCTTCGCGACGAGGGGTACACGACAATTTGATAGGGCTAGGGACGCGCGTAGACTAAACTTCGCTGCGGACCTTACTCTTGAGGGAAGGGGGTTAGTGGGGAAGTCGCGCCACCATCATAAGGTGGGTTGTGAGCAGTCTATTTAACAGATATGTTCTGCTCCCTAAAAGAATGCATTGCATGCACTAAAGAACTGGAAATGAGCTGCAACTAAAATCTATCGATTAAAATGAGAATAATTATGCTGTTCAGCAAAAATCAATTACTGGGGTTTGCACCTGCTGCAAAATATAAGTTCCTTATATATATATATATAAAAAGGTAGTGTGTTCGTTTAAAATGGCACCAGGGGTTTTCCCCCATCTTCACGTTGCTTTCTTTGTAGGTGTACCAGTTCACTGGAGGGGACAGAGATTTAAAAGTATGTGGATCTTTTAAGTATAGTGCTGGGTATCGTTGTTCCTCTGGCCCCCTGCTGAGGCTCAATATTGCCCGCACTCACCCCATGGAGGAAGACCAGGTCGGTCTTCCGGAGATTTCAGTGACTAGGACCTACAGAAAAAAAAAAAAAAAAAAAAAAAAAAGGGGCAATCGCTGGATAAAAAATGGAAGCCGAAAGGTTAATATCAGTGCAGTTAGATTTGTACTTTGAATTTTGATAGCTGTGTTTAGGCAGAGTAGGGGGGAGACTGAAGGCTAGGGGGAAAAGACATAAATATGAGATCAATAGAGAAGGCAACCCCAGAGTTGTCAGTGGGGCTTGCCCGTGCCCCACCAGAGGGAAAGGAGGGCGGCGAGGGGGAAGGGGCAAAAGTCTTTCCCTCCCCCGCCAGGGAGTGTGGAAGGAAAGGCACCGCTAGAGCGCAGTACAGGTCGTAATATGGCGCCTTTGCAGCGTCGCTCTATTTGTTTAGTTCGCTGTAGTTGTCTGTTTCTTGATAGCTTCATTCCTGGAGTAGGGCTCAGTCCAGTGGACGTGACAAGTCTTGTTACGTGACGGCAGTGTCTCTGCTGACTTGTTGGGTCCGGCTACCACAACACGCACAGGTCCAGGTCGCCTTCAAATGTGGTTTTGTCTCTTTCTTCTTCCTTTGTAACATGGCTTTATGGTGTCAGTCCGGTGTCCATTTCTTGTGAGGGGGTTTGTTCCATCTTCAGTTATTGAGGTTTCGTGTTGTACTTGGCTGGATATGTCTCCGCTATCTGTCATTTTAGTGTGGGGTTTTTCAGTTTGGTCCATATTGGCAGATGGCTATTAATGTCTTCCTTCTGGTGAAGAGTTCTTGTGCATAGCGGCTCAGGGCTGTGAACTCCTCGGGCGTGTCTAGTAGGTGGTGTTCCTCATTGTTCGGTACATATTGGATCCTTGTGATTAGGAGGCTTCTAAGGTCCTCATAACTCGCACATAATATGCTGCCATGTTTCCTGTTCTCCGCAGATACAGCCAGAGTATTCTGGGATGCACAGTGCGTAAAAAGGTAAAGTGTGTTCAGTGTCAAGCGACACCAAGGGTTCCTCCCATATCTCCGCGTTGCTTTCATTGTGGGTGTGGCAGGTCACTGGACAGTGTGAAGACAACAAAAGTTACACCACGCAACAGCAGGAGCCTCCATTAACAGCCGAAGAACTCAGTATCGCAGCATTAAAACTGAGAGACAGAAAAATCACCGGGACTAGACATGCTAGAACTGGAAATAGTGAAAAAGTTGGCGGAGTACAATCCAGAGCTTCTCCTTAATCTATTTAACCATTGTCTCCAGCGTGGATGGTTTCCAACAGACTGGAAAATGGCAAACAGCAGGCTAATTTTGAAAAATTCCAGCAAACCGCGTGACCAACCAAATTCCTATAGACCCATCGCTCTCCTGTCAGTAATAAGCAAGTTGTTTGAGCATTTTCTAAGACAAAGAATAGAAACATATCACAACAATACCAACTTACTGTCCTCAAATCAATATGGATTCAGAAAGGGTCGTTCCATTGTTGATGCACTGGAGAACATGATTGAAGGCGCAAAGAGCACGGACAGAAAATATTTCTTAGCCATCTCAGTGGACTTTGCCGGGGCGTTTGAAGCACTCTGGTGGCCAAGCGTCCTCGGCAGACTCCGTACAGAAAATCTCCCTAGCAACCTGTAACAATGCATAAAATATTATCTATCACAGTGGAGCATAACCGTCAGGACACTGTATAGCAAAGTTACGCGCCAAATCTACAGAGGATGTCCCCTATTATGGAACATCGTACTTGATGAGTTCCTGAACATAGACCTGCAGAATCTCAAGCATATGCAGACGACTTGGTCCTTACCCTTGCTGCTGATACTAGATCCCAGCTGGAAGTTGCAGCAAATAGAGCACTCGGAACTTTACAGGACTGGGCCTGCCACAACCACCTGGAAATCTCACCAGTAAAGACAAATTCCATCCTGCTTAAAGGCTCTCTGAACGTAACGAGGCAACCGCAAATCAAAATCAAAGGGAGAACTATCCGGTTAACAACTGAGATGAGATATCCTGGAGTGATCTTGGATAGGAACCTATCTTTCACACCACACCTGAAATATCTACATACCAAGATTCGAAAATATACTGCGCTAGTGGCAAGAATCGCATGTCAGGACTGGGGATTAAAGCGACCCGCGCTCACCTTCTTCTATAAGGCTATGTTCATTCCCATAATCACTTTTGCATTTGGTATCTGGTTTTCAAAGGCCACCGCAGCAGTTAACAAGAGGAAGCTTGACTCGATTCAGCGCGTCATCCTGCTCACCATCACCCGGGCCTGCTGCACGGTCAGCACACATGCCTTGCAAGTGTTGGCCGGCGTGCTACCTCTAGATCTCGAAATAATCAAATGTTGTTTGCTTTATATGCTTTCCAAAAGTAAAGCCATCTCCCGTCTGGATTTTACCACCGACTCCTCAAATAACATCAAGGCCGAGAAGAAGCGCCTCACTGCATACTTGCAGCAGGTCTGGCAGTCCAGGTGGACACAGTCTACAAAAGGAGAAGTCACCAGAAAATTCATTCCTACAATAGCAACAGTATATCCAAAATCTCCCACATGGTTCTCCCCTGGCCTATACGTCACTTTTTTGTTAACTGACCATGGATCTATCAGAGGAAAGCTCACTGCACTCGGGATCACCGAAAACCCACAATGCCTCTGTGGTTCCCTCGAAAGTTGGGACCACCTGATGTACGAGTGCGAAATATATGAAGATTTGAGATGCCTCCTCCTGACTAGGATACATTACCTTCCTAAAAACCAAGAACAGCACATCCTTGAAATAGAAGAAGACTATGTCGCCTTTACGCGCTACGTACAAGACTTATTAGCACGACGGAAGACCCTACCATGGATATAGTCATTATCCCGATCATCATCAAAACCAAGAGAAGACAACCACCTATATTTTGAGAATCAATGCAGAGGCCTACCAGCAAATGAGACTACACCACCACCAAATCTGAGAAGATCCAATATAGGACAACCACAGCTGCATTCTTATTTATATCCCTACTGACTTAGACACAGATCACCGGATGACATCACGACCGGACCTGAATGAGAAGAGCAAGAAGATTGTACCAAATGGCGATCAACTTTTGTCCCACTTCCATCCCTTATACTTTCGCCTGATGGATGTATTCCATTGTATCTGGGGGATGCCTTCTTCATTCCCCATATTTCTACCTGTCCCCCCCTTTTCTTGACTCGAAAGCCCACCCGCTCTGACTCTCCTTTTTTTTTTTTTTACATTGGTCTCTGTCAGGAAGCTTAGGCGACCCTGCAGAGACTAGCCAGAGAATAATGGGCAGCCTGGCTACCTCCTAGCGGTGTGTGCGGGCAACGTGGGTTTCCACCAGGGGCCCTGCGGCCAAATGCCAGGACACCCAACACAAAACTACGTATTCAACACTTTTCTGGCATTTACAGTAGTTCTGTATTTCTTCACAGTGTACATATGACGCAGATGTGGGAAACCACAGGGGGGGCGCCTTACCCTAACACTATGCAGTTCACTGTACACGGCCAGGGATTTAAAAGTGTATGGATATTGTATACATGCAGTGTTATGTACCGTTGTTC
Source organism: Mastigoproctus giganteus (assembly GCF_048544385.1). Classification (NCBI taxonomy): domain Eukaryota; kingdom Metazoa; phylum Arthropoda; class Arachnida; order Uropygi; family Thelyphonidae; genus Mastigoproctus; species Mastigoproctus giganteus. Next base: position 126,781,155 of record NC_143584.1, read on the forward strand.
CTCGCGTAAAAAAGGTAGTGTTAATGTGTGCAGAGTATTTCATTTCGGGCGGATAGCAAGCATTAATAATTCATGATTTACAGCAAAAAGCACTATTTATGTGCGAACAGAGAAAATTTCGTTTCTGCGCATGTTAGCACTCAATATATTTAGTGCTTCAACTAAAAAATAATAATGATTGCTGGAATTCTATTAGTGCGATTTTAATGAAACATAGGAAGTGTCGACAAATCTTTCTTCCAGAGCGAAATATAAAATTTCCTTAAAATCCATCCACTGGGAAAAGTTATTACATGCAGACGGACAGACAAAGAAATAATAATTATAGCATTTCTATTAGTCCGATTTTAATGATATTTGGAATGCCTAACAAATCTTTCTAAAAAAGTCCAAATATAAATTTCATGAAAATCTGTCCTGAGATTTGAGTTGTTACATGCTAGCGGGGGAAGGGGGCAGGCGTGGTGAAGACAATATGCCTATTATGCACCTGTAAAGTCTAATCTGCGTGACAGTAGAAAAATTAAGTTTTCTGCCACTCACGTCACTAATGATGATGAAAAGTGTCATCTTTATGTGCTGCATACATTTTTCCGAATATATATTAACGTTCTTAAAAACGGTACCATAGTTTAAAAATCGGGCAGTTAATTGCCTATGCTTACTTTTATTTATTTTTTATGTGAAAACAGTGACAGACAAAAAAAAAAAAAAATTCTTCACCTTAAAAAAAAGTAACATTTGTAGTGAAACGTATAAGATATTGTTTGATTACAGTCATTTTGTTTGTTGCAAAGCAAAGCTATTGCATCTGATAGTAATTGCAAGATATTGCATCAGCCGTTTCTATAAATACGGCGTTGGAAGGGTATACACGCTCATTAGTATCCTGTTTTTCGGAAGTGTAAGCATGGTTCCATGTTCAATTGACACCAAGAAAAAAAAAAAAGTGTAGCTGTTGCTCTATCCCAGGAAGGGCTTTCTACGCGTGCTATTGCTGATAAAATAGGCTGTCACCAGTCAACAGTGGCCGTAAGAGAGTGCCTACGCCTTCCCAAGATCGATATTTGAAATGGCTATGCCTTCGTAATCGCCATGCTAGTGCTCCTGATCTAAAACTGGACTTTGAGATGGCCTCTGGTGTTGAAACAAGTGCACGAACTATGCAAAGACGGCTTTCGGAATGTGGTCTGCATGCCATCGGCCCAAGAAGAAGGCTTTGTTGACCCAACAAATGAGGAAGAAGCGACTTGCTTGGGCTAAAACGCATGTTTCGTGGACAAAAGAGCAATAGGACACCGTCATCTTTTCTGACGAATCGAAATTCAACCTGCATGGCTCGGATGGGAAGCGATATGTCAGAAGACGAAAATCGGAGGCTGACTGTTTCTAAAATTAGTATATATATTGAATAATAAAATTTATTTTCTAAAATTTCATTTAGTAATTGCAAGTTTATTCAAATATATCTTCTTTTCCAAAATGAACGCCCAACTGCTTTTGACAAGAATTCGGAAAAACTTTGCATTTCAGTACGTTAGTTGAGTAAGTTTAGAGTTCTTACCGCGTTGACTTTAATGCTAGAGCGAAATGGAAACATTCATTACAGCAAACAGAAATAGATTTTGTGAGAAAGGCGGCTGCAGTTGGGAACTACTTAGAAGGTTAATAATAATGGAAACCTCCATAGCAAATCGTGAGTTTGGCTAGCTTTTTATTAAATTCCTTTACACTCAGCTTTTTACTGCTCGTTCCTCCTTTCCCACATCAACTGAAAATTTAGTCTATGTAATGTTTGAGAACAACGATTTTGCTATAAAATAGAATTGTTTCGAGCACTATATTAAAAGTATATTTCAAAGTTGGAAGTATACGTCCAGGTGGACTGGTTCTGTCTAATCAGCAATTTATGCTGCTAAAACACCAATTTATAGACAGCGAAGGGGTTCTCCTGGTTTTAATTTAGAACCACTGAATATAAAAGAAAATGGCCAATTGCCCGACATCCATCAGATTAACCACACGTTGCAGATAGAAGTCCTTTGTAATAGATATGCCTTACGATGAATACGCAGTCGGTTCTCTTTGAGGTCCTAAAAGAGCGTTGGATGGTTACAATGGATTGGTGCAAAAATCACCGCAAGGATACTATCGTCAAGTAGCTGAATTCTTACTTCGACTTATTTCGTTAGTGCACCTGAAATCTGTATGACTGCACTTCTCAGTGTTCTAAATAAATTGTAGATTTAAGTTCTGGTGCTGAAATGGGCAAAAAGATGGTTCTCCACGCTCATCACGACTGCAAAATCTCTTCGTGCAACACATTCAACTACACAAGGGCATTCCCAAAATTCAAATGACAAGTCATTCTGTACTTGCGCGCAGCTGTAGCTCACATTATGGACGGACTCTGGTTGAAAATACTGGCAAGGATCCACGAAGCATCCCAATATTATCCCCAAAATTTGATATTCTCAATCGGAGAAATGTCTTTAGAATGTGCTGAGTATACCATCACCCTCTAAAGACATTTTCTCAATGCCATTGTAAGCATTGTTAATAGTCTATAGTTAGAACCAGATCTTTGGCCATGTGATTTAAGGAAGCTACCAAGTGACGAGAGCAGAAAAAAAGCTGCGTCAAAATTGCCAGTCTGGTCTCTAACAATACTCTGAACTTTAATCCCAGCCAAGAGAATTGACACTTGTAAGACAGTCATGAAAGTCTTTCGCTTTCCTCTTCCTTCTGAGCAAAGCAGTAGTGACCCACATCCATTCAGAATTGGCAATATTTTGTACATATTCAATTTTTTAAAATCATTTTGACTTTGTTAAAATTATTCTTTGGTCTGTGAAAAGACATCAATTCTCTTAAGAGAACTGATGTATTTTAAAGGACCAAAAACTTTAAACTGATGTCTCTTCTACCCTCTCAATCGACTGAGTAATTTATGTTATTTTTATATTATAACTGCATAATTTGAATGAATGCTGCCTAACCTGTTAGATTCTTCTGTAAATCTGGTATCAGAATAAAAAAAAAAAAAGAATATTGTCATGTTCTTCTCGCCGCCCGCTTCGGTCAAGTCCCAGTTTTAAATTCTGTCGACAACGAGACAACCTCAGCTGCGCCTGAGACCTTTTCAGATATAGCTGAGATAGCCAACATCAGATGGAGGTGTAAGGCATCTAATCTTCCCTTCTTCAAATAGACAAACTTACAACATATAACATACAGACACCGCTACTGGTGCAAGGGTTACTTTGGCTCCAACACATTCTCACTTCGTTCAAAAGTTCCCTTCGTGTATCTCTATGCTACCATAAGATGTATATGGTAGGAGATTATCCAACCGCATTAATTTACCATTCGTTTCATTTCTAATACTTTTAGAATTTAATTGATAAAATGTTTTCTTGATTAAGCCTAGTTTCAGTTGTACAAGATACGTAATTAAGCTAAGTGGAAGGAATTCGACGCTGGATCTTCCTTGGTTGGGGCTAAGTGGCTTTATACGTTTTGAATTTAAATTTAGTGTTGAGTTAATTAATTAACATAAAGTACCTTAAAACCAAGACATTAGGAATGCATGAAGCTCCAAGAAACTATGGATGGACTACGGTCCAGGGAATGGTATATGCAACGTTATGGTATATGCAATTATGGTATGGTATATGCAATGGTATAAGGTAAATGCAACGTTAAATGAATGAATGTACAAGATACTTAATTCGAATATTTTCCCCCTTCTCTAATGGACAGCAGATGGAACTCTACTAACGTACATTTCTTTCTAGAGTTGGTGTCCAACACAAAACAGCAGCCAGACACCATCCTCTCATTGTGAGGGGGGGGGGAAGGTTTCAGCGTTGAGGACACAACCGAAGTCCGTTTTCATTCTTTACTTGGTTAGTTTAGTAATATATAAAGAGAATGCTGGGAATGAGTTAACCACTCAAGCTAAATTAAAGAACGGAAAGGTCAGACAGCCAGCTTTTAATAAAGAGCAGCAATTTCTCGTTTGCTCACAATTCCCATTATCCACAAAGCTGATACGCACGTATCTGCTGCAGCCTGTAATAAAGAGACATAGCAGTAATGCTTATCTTGCTTTCTACCTTCCGATATTATTACAAGATAGAGAAAGCAATAAGTCGAACAATGAAGGAAATAGAGAGAACAATAAAATACACCGGCGGAGAGAAAAACTGCGCCAGTTTCACGCTGGAGAAGTAAAGGCATGTACTGCAGTTGTACGACAGTGTCCTTGCACGGCGCCCGGGACATTATAATCTGCCAACTCATTACGTTATTATCATGTTACTTCCGCCGAAGTCACACACATTAGTTCTATTAAATCTGCCACACGCTTTAATCAATATCTGAACTGCCAATTAATCTAAAGGCCAACAAAATTCCTCCACTTTCATTAATTTGTGTCAGAACATGTCCGTTCTAATTAAAAGGTTCTGAATCTAAGCCGATGCATTAATGCGAGACAAGAATTTGAAGAAATAACCAGAAGATTTTGATGAGTTTATCAAACCAAGTCCTCGTTGCGATTAAACCCTCAAAGAGTTCGGGTTTTTTTTTGGCGCGGTTTGTTTACAAGATTTCGAGTTTTGCTTTGTCCTTTTAATTCATTTTCATGAAAAACAGAGTTGGTGGTGCGACCTGTGACAAGGCACAGAACGTGCGAAAAGTTGACTACCTCAAGCGCCTTTATTCTGCGTTAAAATTCCCTCGCGTCAGCTTACATCCAAAATGAAAGGATGGCATGACATCTGCTAAAGTTAAGTGTCTCTTTCCCGCTATTCATTTACACTTCAAGGAAACATTTATTAAACAGACCATCCCAGGCAAGTCTGCTTCCTCCGTCTCCAAGAATTTGCGCTGCAGCGTTTCTCTTTCTGGAGTTCGGCCTGTGGTTTGTCATCGACAGCGAGGAACTTTTGTCTGCGGTGATATTATAAAGCCGAGCATGTCTTTGTACTACACTGGAGTAACAGGACTGCTCTTTGCTTTAAAGGCGAGCAACGGGAGTTACGTGGAAGGGTCTTGAACTTGCAAATTGCTTCAGAGTTTACGACTTGTACCCAAGTATTTTAAATCAAATTATTATTTTTTAACTGCACCGGAGCTTATCTGGTACTTAGCGTTTATTTATTTATAGAATAGCATGGTCATGAAAAGACTTAGGAGGTGTACGCGCTGAAAAACCGGAATAACTCGCAGGATAAACTGCACTCTCTTCGGCATGGATTTTAAAGTATGAAAGCCAGTTGAAACCGGCTCTCACACTTTAACATCAGTTGTTAACAATGCCTCTATAAAGGGTAGAGATGGTTTCCCAACTTTATTTCATCCGCCCAAACAGAGGTATTTGTCCTTCTGCTGATATAAACAACCAAGTCTGTATAAACCAAATCTTTCTTCTTCGATAAATACAGAGAAAAAAAATCACTGGGGTTCTCGACCGCTTGAGATTGCTTGTTCATTCCAATCAGTTCGTGCTTCTTCGTCTGTTTCCTTGCCAATCTTTGGCTAGGAAACAGATGAACTTGTTTTCAATTTATTTAAGTTGTTTACAATTCATTCATACTGATATCTTAACGAAAAATAAGCATTTGATTAGTTTTTTGATAGCGGACTTCTGCGGAAGCCCTGTTTTAGAAAATATAAACCTTCTGGTTTATATTTTCTTTCCTTTCACTCCTTGAAGTGACAGACATTGCAAGAATAATTTCAATTCTCGATCAAAGCTAAGTTTCTCAAGGTTCGTTCTTTCGCTTACTCTTTTTCCTACTCTGTATCAATAACCTTCCACTAGATAGAGAAGAGATCTATCGGCCCCATCCTTTTTACTTGTTTCATACGCTTCCCCTTTCGCTCTTGGCGGTCTTCATTCGTTTCCTTTAATTTTATTCTTTGAAACAATCTTCCTTCTTTTGTTCTCTCTATCGTGTATAAACAGAAAATTTATTTTTACGGCAGTCCAGTGGTCAAAGCGAACGTAGAGTAGTACACTCATTTGCGTTGACCGTGGTTCGAGCTCATATGACTGCTAAATAGGTTATGTTATTGCATTTTTTCTGTCTGGTGAACTTTAAGTGAGCGTCCCCGAATAAAAACGGAAAATTTAATTTATTTATAATTTCATGAAAATGACAATCTAAAGGAACTGAATAAAGCTAAAGGAACTGCTTTCTTAACAAGTCTCATCTTATTTCTCACTCCTCATCAAGCTGGTCACAATAATGGAATTCTATAGGTTTCACCCGTCCTTCATTTGGAGCCACTGCCATAAAAAAAAAAAAAAAAATTCTTGAACCACTCCTTCGTCAACTTCTAGCATGGGAAGATTAATATTCTCTATCCCATCGATAAGATCTCCAGTAATATTCTATTTTTTTTTTTTTAATCTGTTGTCCGCGCATTTATATTCAATTTCTCCGATATGGCCACTATCTGAGTTTTTGGGCAATAAATATCTAATATATCCAACCAATCATTGCTCACCGTACTACTTGCTTTTTCCGACTTTCTGCCAAGTTTATGACCTTATTTTAAAATGTTCCTTCGAGCAATGTCAACGCTAAACTGAACCTCTGATCGTAGACAACGATAACTTACAGCTAATAGATTTTGTTGGGCCGATGCTTCTTGTTCTAACTTATACCTCACTTTTAGTCTGCCATTTTATTGCAGACTAAGTTATTTGTCTTCTTCAGAAAACCTCTCTCATTCTTTAGTGCACAGTATCGTCCAATTTCTCTCAAGCGAAAGTATTTATAATATATATGTCGTATATATCCTACCGCTACACGTCTTATAAACATATATATGGGAAACGTATAACGGTAGACCTCTTTATATTTCTCCGTATCTAAAGCTGTGTTTCACGTAACGTTACCTTCATCCCTTTATTTTTAATACAGGGAAAAGATTTTACCCTGGTTTGACAATCTTTGCCTCGGATATGGTGATTCCTTAAGCTATATCTAATTGTTCGAACCATACATAAACAGCAAGAGAATTTTTTTCCAATACTTTCGAGAAATGAAATGTTTTAGAGACGCGGTAATCCCAGCAGTCGTTCCCTGATAACAGTTCAAAAAGATGTCAGGACTCCAATTAAGAAGAAAGTTTCCTTTTGTTTGAGGAAAATAAGTATTGAAGGAAGTAATTTTTGATCTTGGAATTCATTTTTAATAAAACGCGGTTCGTTAATACTGTTGTACATCCGCTACGAAATGCTCGATACATTTAAGATTTTCCCCAAATTTCAAAAGCACTGTTAAGATCTTCAATCTGCATCCGATGGTATTGACATCCCTACAACCATACTTCTAGTATTACTACCATAAAAAAGACAATTCTCTTGCATTTTTCTTATTCCATCCATTAAATCCTCTGAGTCAGCATAGCGGGTTCGCTATGTGCCACTCGTTTGGGGAAGAATGAGTTCGAATCCTGTTAAAGGTATTCTCAATAGGCTGTTAAGCCAGGCAGACAGACGGAATAAAAGCTCCTGGCAAATTATTCTTGGTTTTTCAGCTGCCATATAGCATGCAAATCGGACAATGAACACACTCGTACAGACGACAGATAATATATGAGCTAGTGCACTAATGAATAATCAATGCAGTCGACGAGCCAAATACTAACCACATTATTCAGTATGTCTTCTAGAATAATAATCTGCTAAGCTATCCGGATAACTACTGATCTCCATCATCTCGTTGGAAATCTCAGCAGATACTACAGCAAGACTAAACAATGGTATATAACACTGGGGCAGCTACTTATTGTTTTCAATCCAAATAAATCCTACAAAAAATCAGTACTGCTTATCTTTTCTCTAAAACAATCCACCTCCAGATTACCAACTCATCAGCTAATTGCAATATCCCACTTGCAAAGTCGTTCCGCGATCTCATTTTTTTTTCTGATTCCATTCCCCTTGGAAAAAAACCTGGATGTCATTAACCATAAAATGAGCGTGATGCACTGGCAAGCCAAGCAGCACCTTCTGCACACGAGTCCACCACAAGGCTCGCCTATACCTACCTAATGACATTATCCACTGTCACGTAATGCAAAGATCTGGGCCACTGCTGCCCCCACGACCCACAGATTTTTTATCTATGCATGTGTAAGCGCAGAAGTATATGCACTGCTCGCGTAATATCCCTTGCATAAAGTTCCTGTCCTCAAAACGCCTCCAAGTTATTGTTGGAACAATTTTTGTAACATTGCTGTAAAGTGCAATAAATATTTGTTCATTTATTGCAGTAGTTTTATACCTTTATTTAATTATAACTAAACATGATCTAAAACATATCAAAAATATCGCAGTACCTTATTCTATTTAATAAAATGATTTATGAAATTGAAAGCAAGGGTGATGGGATTTACCCATGTTCGCATATTACTGATTATCATGTAAAGATCGTGTGGTTGTGGTCTATCTTCGACTGGAAAAGTATTTTTCTTATCCATAGACAGGCTTTACCAAGCGAACGAACGCCTACTGGGTGGAATGGATATCCCTCAGGACCCTTATTGTTCACAGTTTATATTAACTGACATTATATCAATACGTCTGAAGTCACATTTTTTAGTTACGCAGACAGCAATTTCTTTTTCTATAATAATTTCACTTCACTAAGTTGCTTCAACTTGAAAATGTTTTTTACTTTGGGCTACTAAAAATAACTTTTCTCTTAATGTTCATAAACGAAACATACTCACGGTAAAGGAAGAAAAAGATAGTTGATTTAAGAAATAAACCAGAGCTGTTCTACTCACCCATGGACCAATCCTATAATAAACAAGAAAAAAAATGACAAATGTGATTATGGTAATTAAATATTTCGAAATTTCCTTTACAACCAATTGTACAATTTATAGTTACACGCACTGATCAAAAAATTAGAAACTTTTATTCAACATCTGGTAGGGCCACCTCTGGACCGAATTACAGCCCATGCACTTCGTGACATGAATTCCACTGGGTGTCTGAAGGAGTCGGCCTCCAGATTTGACCATTCTTCATCAAATCTGGAGGCCGACTCCTTCAGACACCCATTGACCACAGGATGTTTGTCAGTTGCTGTAATTCTAGAAGTCCTTTCCACATAATACAGACATTCTCAAGTGGATCAAGATATGGAGAATTAGGTGACAAAGGGATGACGTCAGAAATCTCTGCATGAAATTCGGGACTGTTCCTCGCTCCACTCAGATACAATTTTCGCAACGTGGACAGTTGCGTTGTCGTCTTGAAAGAATCCATCACAATCCGGTTAAAAATGAGGCAATGCAGGGTGAAGTTTCTCCGATTCGACAGAAAGATATTCATTGGAGGTAACATGACTTTCTAACGATATGAATGAACCTACCCCAAACCATGACACCACCTCCAAAGCCACTTGAATGGTGAACCCGAGGGATTCTGGAGGCATGGGTTCATGAGGTTTACGCAACATTGTCACCCTACTACTGGTGCAAAAAAGTTTAAACCGAGATTCGTAAGACCACATGATCTTTTTCTACTGTTCAGTCTCGACGTGGGTAACACCATTCCAGTCGAATCTTCCGAATTTGCCGAAAAAAGCGGCTTTCGTATACTGTGCCTAAATTTAATTTTTCAGTAATTTTCTGCATACTATACCTTCTATTCTAACGCACAATTCGCTTTAAATTCACGCGGTATCGTTCTTTGGACTACAGATTTTCTACCGCATTTTTTAAAAAAGAAAATTTCATCTTCCACTCAATGTATGCTTTCCAGATGGTTGCTTTCGACACGAGTGATTCCTTCGTTTTCTGAATTGTCTCCTGGTAAATGCACTCTAATACCTTTCTGAAAAAAGGAAAGATCACTTGTCTTCCCCATGACAAGATCAACTAAGAAGCTCGAGGAAAGCCTGCAGTATTTATCTACACCGAGGAACTTGTGATCATATCATGCGACAACTTACAGTTGCACACCGTTTAATTGTCTGTTGACACCAAGTGCAAACGGTTTCTAATTTTTCTCCAGCTAGCGTATATATTAAACATTAATGAGAAATCATTAGTTGAGTGGAATAATTAAAAGATATTTAATACAAGTTTAATTAAACGAAACACTTGTATCTGTCCTTAATACTATCGATGAACCATATTTTCACATTATTCTAATAATTTCACATTATTCTACTCAAAATAACAACAGTGCCTTTTTAAAGTGACTTAGAACGAGGAATAACTGTGACTGGCGAGCGCATGCGTGGGAAATCAAGCAGCAAGTTCGAAGCAACATCAAATAAAGCCTACAGTCAATACGTTCAGTTTCTTAGATCTTTAACAATGACGCATTCATCAGCGAATTTTGTCTGGCATACACTTGTTGCCTAGCAACGTCAAGAAGAATGACATTCAGCGATGATCGAAAGTGGAGAACATCCCTTATCTGGGTAACAGGATGACGATCAGAATCTGGCTTCCTGTGTAGTCCCACTACAGGTTATTTGGAAGTAAGTCAGGAAACGGAGAAGTACGTCCTGAGAAATAATGGACTCATAATAGAGAAAGTTTCAAAAGATGCTTAATATCTTAAAAACTTTTCCTCGCTGAACTGAAAAACAGTTTTCGAGAGATGTACAAAGCTGCGCATTTATATTTGTTGCTATTCAATGCATGGATTTCTTTTAATAGGATGGCCACGTGTGTCTGAATGTGAAATATTTTGCTATTTCACGCACTCCATAATTAGAAAAAGGATAATATCTCTCAGTTACACGTTCACTGAAAACTGCAAATAAATGCAGCGCTTCGAAGTAGAAGTATAAAGGCTTTAGAAAGCTATTTCAATCTTCTCTCTCTCGGGCTCTTCTTAGGACCAATCAATGATTCTTGAAAATTTGAAGCGCGTATTTTCTACACAGATGGATACACCGCACTAATAAAATCGAAAAATATTCCAGTTAAAGTAAGGAATCCGATTTGAATTCTTTTAACGCAGGAGTTTCAATGTCGTTCATCTCAATGTGTAATTCACGAAAGAGTGGAATTCGAAAAATGGGGACGATGTGAATGGGAATGCGACTCCAAGATACATCCTATCTGATCTCCACTTGCTAGTTTAAGAATATTTTGTTGATTAAACCTACAAAGTAGAGGAAACACGAACCTGCCCTTCCTTTACAGAACAAGATTAATACAGCATTCAACCGTATATGTTACCCAGGGGCGAGCCGTCCCGAGAGTGGTGCACTGCACCCAGACGCCAACTTTCAAGAGACGCTCGAAATCTAAAACTTACATACACATTTGAAGAAACTTTTAAAACATGTTACTGAAATTTTGTTGATGCTCGTCTACTCTAAAAGTTTACCATATAAATTAACCCTGCAATACACGCGCCACGTTGTAAAAAAGACCCATAAAAATTCGTCCGGTCATCGACGGGATTCGAACTCAGATCCTTTCCAGCCGGTGTGGGGAGGACTGCAATCCTACCAACTGTGCTACCCACGAGGGTGTGTGAATGGTGAAACAGCGGTTAACGATCAGCGCCAAGCAACGTCCCTTCAGGATGATTTTACCAGACTTCAAAGATGGCCAGAAAAGTAGCAGCTATGTTTTAATGGGGTAAAATGTAAGATCTTACACATGAAAACAGCAATCCCAAAATTAACTTTTTCATTTGGTGGGGATGCACTAAAAGCAGTAGAAGGAGGAGGAAGGAATTGGGAGGTAATGGTATTGGCGCACGTGCAGGTTTCTAATTAGCAGTGTAGAGAGGAAGAGAGTGGTGGAGGGTCCGTGATGCCCCACCGATGATTTTTCGGACATTTACTTGTACAGGTAGATCGATCATAATCCCGCTGTATAAGACAACTGTAAGACCGCCTAGAATATTGTATCCAAGTATGGAGACTGCACCTTAAAAATAAAAAAAAAACGTCGATCTTCTCGAAAGGGTTCAAAGATGGGAAGCTCACTTGGAGAGATTCGCTAAAAGGGCACCACTTGGTGAAAGGCTTTGAATATGCGGTCCACAGAGCTTGGCAACGAGGCACCTTGAAGAGGACCTGATTGAGGTTTATAAAGGCTCTGAGAGGTGCAAGTAAAATGAGGATAAAATTTCACTCATATAAATGATTCCAGGACTAGTAGCCATAAATTCAAACTATGACGAAGAGATTTAGACTGCATTTGGGGAAGTTTTCTCTTAGCCAGCAAGTTGTTGATTACTAGAATAAGTGGCCTGCTTAGGCAACTGAGGCTAAAAGCTTGGGGATATTGAAAGATCACCTACGGTAAGATCTGCAACAAAAGAAGGGAAATAGATTGTTTGATTTTCTTTTTTGTATTTATATTTGAATATTTTTTATTTTTATTTAGTTATTTATTTTACTTATTTATATTTGGACAGTGCAGCAGGAACCTTAATAGGCCCTTGCGACTAGCACCGGCTACGATCGTTGTCCCTCCACGTCGTGTAAAAAAGGGCTGGGTTTGAATCTCCAAGATGGAAGAAAAACTTTCATGGATCTTTTACACATATCTTTACATATGTGTGGATTGGATTTTGTTGGTGCATTTGACACACTGTGGGGGTCTAGCATCCTTAGAAGGCTGCGACACGCAAATGTTCCTAAATATCTCTACGATATCAAAAATCTAGTAGACCTGTGATTAAAGGCTGTCCATAGGGTTCAGCACTCAGTTCATTTGTCTGTCAAGTTTGTGGTATCCCTTGTTACATGGTACGACATCATTTTTGAAGTCAATCTTACAAGCAAGCTACTACAAAATGAGGAAGCCGATTCAAATTCAGCTACAAGACAATTGCAAGTGACTAAGAATTACCTTGTGGACTGTGGTGTGGTGAGGGTTTTCAACAAGTTTAGACAGATGCTACTGACATTGCAAAGGAATTAGAGATACTACAAAACTTTGAGACAGAACAAGTTAGAAACAGGAGAAAGAAACGGCAGTTTGAGTATGAGGCCCAAGGAGAGGCACCACAAGATTCAAAGCAGAAATTCAAAGTAGGTTTCTACTATGCTATTTTAGACATGGCCATACAATCAATTGAAGAGAGATTCCAACAGCTACAACAATACAATTCCCTATTTGGCTTCCTGTATGATATATACAGTATAAAGGAAAAAAAATCTACTGAAGATGTACTTATGGACTGCAAGAATTTGGAAAAATCTTAATGCATAATGGAAACAAGATATTGACGCTGAAGATCTGATCTGTGTCGCGAACGTATAGCAATAGCTCGAAGACTTCCGAAGTCTATGCCGACACAAGAAGTACTTCTCTTCGTACTACAACAAAAGCTCCTGGATAATGTGCCTAATGTTTCCGTTGCTCTAAGGATCCTTCTCACACTTCCAGTATCAGTGACAAGTGGTGAACGTAGTTTCTCAACGCTCAAACTTATATACGCTCTACAATGTTGGAAAATAGACTAATTGGCTTGGCAACTATATTAATTGAATATGCCAGGCATCAGCACTTGATCTGGTTGAATTGGTGGCAAAATTTGCAAAGGAAAAGGCATGCAAAGTGAGATTTTGGTGTGCCTGAAAATGAAACTTTTATGAGCGTTTTTAACTCTGTTTTTTGTTTGTTTCTCTGTCTGCCTGTAAGCAAAATATTGTGGTAACATGACGGGTCGGTTACGCCAAGTAACCTTAAATAGCATATACACTGTGCTGCCACTTTATTAGGTATACCTACCTAGTAGTGTGTAGGGCTTCCTTTAGCCTTCAAAACAGCCTGAATTCGTCTAGATATGTATTGAAAAAGATGCTGAAAATTTTGTGCAGGAATGGAGTACCATCAGACATGAGTGCAGGAATGGAGTACCATCAGACATGGAGTACCATCAGACATCAGACATGAGTGTGTCACGCAATTCCTTGAGATTCGACGGAGGTGTAGGCCTGCAGTGAACAGCCCTTTCCAGCTCATCCCAAAGATGTTCAATATAATTGAGATCCAGGGAGTGAGCGGGCCACTGCAGCAAAGAAAAGTCATTATCATGTTCCTGGAACCATTCCATAGTGATTCGAGCTTTGTGCACCGGCGCATTATCCTGCTGGAAGTAACCATCTGACTGAGAATAAGTGTCAACATGAACGGATGCACTTGGTCAGCAACGATGTTTAGGTACGATGTGGCATTCAGACGTGAATCTATGGGTATCAATGGACGCAACGTGTGCCAATAAAACATTCCCCACACCATAACACTGCCGCCACCAACATGCACAGTAGTCGTCAGACATGACGGGTTCATGGATTCATCTTGTTTTTGCCAAATTCTGAGCCTTCCATCAACATGAAGCACCAGGAACTTCGACTCTTCAGACCAAGGACCAGTTTTCCAATCCTCGATCGTTCACTGCTTGTGTTGCGTTCAATGCCCACAGGAGGCGTACTCTCTTGTTCTTCATTGATAACAAAAGGTACGCGATGTGGCCTTCGGCTGTTGTAGCCTATTCGCGACAAAGTGCGACTAGTAGTCCATTGCGATATTTCGTTCTGCGCACCAAGGTTGTATTCTGACGTGATGTGTGACATTGTGGCCCGTCTGTTTGCTTGCACAATTCTAGCCATCTTCCTCTGACCTCTCTCATGAACAAGTGATTTTCTTCCACAGGAGTACCGTCGAGGGAATGTTTTCTCTTCGTTGCACCATTTTCGATACTTTATTTATTTATTGTTTGGTTTATATGAGCATTAGCAACTAAGACCATATTGCTCCGGGATATGCGGTGGTCATTCCCTGACCTTTCCGCATCCTCCATATTGGTGCTCACGGGCTCGAACCCCGGTCTAATCAAGAAGCGTGTGCTACGCACTGCTGCTCCTGCCTACCTGGCATTTTCGATACACCCTTGAAACTGTGGTGCATGAAGAGTTCAGAACTGCCGTTTCAGAGATGCTTTGTCCAGCACATCTTGCACCTACTTCCATGCTACGTTCGAAATCCGTTAGATCACTTCTTTTCCCCATTCTTGCTACGGTTTGTACGCTTAACTGATACTAGAAAGGTTGTTCTGCTGCATTTATATCCACAACTGTGGTCGTGTGGCTTGCAACGTTGTGGGACAAACCATTTGTGTGCCTAATAAAGTGGCAGCGCAGTGTATATTTAAAGCTGTGTGTGTGTGAAGTAAAAGGTTTTAGTGTTGTGTTGCCAATGGCGGAGGTATGAATTATATCGAGTGCCCTTTAGTTCAAAATGATTTGTGTGCCAAAATATTTTCTTTTGTATTTGCGAAAGATAATCAAAAATTGATTATTACTTATTCTTGCAGTTGAAAATAAATTTAGCAGCTTCAAGTTTTGTGCTTTTTATTTTTTCTACAAAACATCTGTTCTTAACAATCGAAGCTGGCAATTTTTGTGGGGGGGGCGGTGCAAGTAGTTCGCCTTGCCCAGAGCAAAAAATAGTCTGGCGCCGGCCCTGGGTACTCTGAGTATTGGGGATTAAGAAAGAAAACTTGGGCTCTGATATACAAAGCAGTTTTCACCCCAGTCATCACTTATGGTGCTGGGGCTTGGTTTCATCGTGCAGTAATAGTCAGGGAAAAAAAAAGAAAAAAAAAAAAAAAACTAGAAAACCACACAGTATAATACTGTTCGCTGCTACCAGACCTTGCCGCACGGTAAGTACCTCAGCTTGGCAGGCACTTTACCTCTCGAGCTAGAAGTAATACACCGTGGTCTTCACCATAGACTCCGGAAAGGTATACCGTCAGAAATTTAGACATATCTTTAGACCTAATGGAGTTGAACTAATGTTCTAGGAGTTGCCCTGTCCTAAAACCTATCTTTAGACCTAACTAATGACCCAAAGAGGGAAAGGAAGAGAATTGCCGAAGAATTCCAGCGAATCTGGTACACAAACTGGGATCAATCGACCAAGGGAGAGGTGACAAAGAGGTTCCTCTCCAACGTGGGGTTGGTCTCTCTCTCTCTCAAGCCATCTCCCTGGTACACTTTTGGCCTATACATTACCTTCTTCCTCACGAAACATGACCCATTTTGAGCCAAATTACATAAACTGGGGCTAGAACAAGATCATAACTGCAATTGCGGTGACCCAGAAAATTGGAGCCACTTATAATACGAGTGCCCAATGTATGACAACCAGAGAAGTCTACTGATTTCTCGGATAGACCCATGTAATCAGGAACATCTCATTACAGAAGAAGATTGTTATAAAGCATTTACAGAATACGCAAAAGTTATATTTGAAACCAGGCAAAATAATCTAAGGGCCATCTCCTGGGGGTCCCTTTACTATCAAATAAACTTCTACAGCAGCAAAACCAGTATCCATATGACAAAACTAGGGAAATCCTAATGGCGATTCCTCATTCCTTGGATTTGAGAAGCTGTGTGTCCCTGATTTCCCTGAGCAAGCTCGTTGATTTCCTGGACTTACCGAACTTGACTTCTGGGGGATTGTCATATGTTTGAGTGAGTCTGGGTGGTGCATGCCTCGCAGTTGCGAATGGGGTGTGTGAGTATGCGTGAATGAGTTAAGTGATAAGCCAGTTTGTTGCACGTGTATGTGAGAAGCGAATGCTCCTGTATGTGCAGTGCTTGTCATATCAGGTATTATGTTGGTTGGTTGTAGAATAAGTGGGCGTCCTTCACCCGGGTCTTGGAGCCGGCTGTCAGGGGAGCATAATTTCTGCCCTACTTCACCACACTCGCTCTGGTACCTGGGCTTCTGGGCGGGGCACTATTTGCGAAGTATGCATACACAAATAAGACTGGGTGATCGAGTGTTTGGATGAGAGGATTAATGCTGGCTGCTGGGCGTGTGGGTACCTGTGCTACCTAAGTGAACCCCCTGAGTGAATGTGGAGTGTTTAACTTGCCCCCCCACACACAAAAGTTGTCGTTCATATTCTGATTGGTGTAGTGACTGAGATAACATACATTGTGTAAATGAGAACAAGTATGAAAGTCCCATAAGTGTGATCTGTGGGCTCATATATATATATATATATATACGTAAAAAAAAAACCAAGTACATCTGCAGGCCAAGCCGTTAAATGTAGTATGGATGGTTGGTCATGTCTGTGAAGAAAAGAAGTGTGCGCTGTCCATATTCAGGAATGCGCTGTCTGTATGAAAGAAGGGTCGAATGTGAGCGGAAGATGGCTAAATTCCAGGTAAAGTTATTTTTCTATTATGTGCCTTGAATAAACATAAAAAATAGATTTTAAAATCCTGTTTGCTTGTATGACTGGCAGGTGCACAAATGTGTGCGGGAATTGGGAATGTACGTTGTATACTCGTGTAAACAGGTGCCCGTCTCAAACATGACTGCAGGGGGAAACAACCACCTTGTGGAAACCCCTCGTGCACGTGCTGATCCCTTTTCCTAGGTGGTATGGCGTAGGAGTGTCGCTCACCACGACGAACACGGAAAATCCTCCCACGTAGGTCACTCTAGCACTATGTCATAGAGCTAGAGTGATCCCCGCCTTCCAAGAAACCTGGCCATTCCCTCCCCTCTCCCATACTTTTCGCCTGGTAGGCTGTGCCACCCTAAATCTGTGTCTGCCTCTTAAGTCCCCCACTCACAGCAGATGGTGGGTTACATCTGCAGAGGCGCCCCTATCCCTTTGTTCTTCCTATTTCTAGGTAGAAGTCTTCCTGTCATCCACTCTTATCTTCCCCTTTTGCCCAAACTCCAACTGTCATCTTATGCTCCCTTCCATTTCCTTTTCTTCTTCTCGATCTGGCTCTTCCTGCTATACTCAGGCGACGTCTAGGGTTCGCCCCAGCCAGAGTACTTATTACCTACTGCCCTGACTCACTTCCCCGAAGTAGTGCGGGCAACGAGGGGGGGCCTTGGTTTCCAAGCGCGCCGCGGCTAGGGGGCCAGATGAACATAATAACACAGTACAACACTACACTGCAAAAACCCAACACTTATACAATCTGGGCATTACAGGGAACTATATGCATCACAGAGATACTACGCGGAGTTGGAGGAGACTCCAAGTGCTGCCAGACAATTATCAATATGTCACTATGGATCTTTTACACAATGTGACCGAATTAGCCTGCCTCGAGCGAGGGTAGCACGCTGCAGTACTTACATCACGACTGTAGGAAAAACCAGTACCATGCCAGCTTCCTTGCATTTTTCTGTGCGCCGTTTGCTAAGTTAGTCTGTCTTAATTATTCCGTCATTCATATATCCACAACAACCCCATTAGTTTAACCACTTACTTCATCAGTTTTCTTCAAGTACATAAATAAAGAACAGCACGTTCCCATTTACTGCTGGAAAATATTTATCTAGTGCTCGTTCATTTTCTTCAGGATTACTCTTCAAGTGGTGATGTGAGAAATGATTTCCCAGCTGAAATCGCCCCATTATTATAGGATGTTTAGTTGATTGATCGTCTCCACCAAAATTTGAGTGCTCAAAAGGTGCTCTAATGAGCATTCAGCAGGCCCAACGAATGCATGTTTTACTAACTAATTTCTGGAAGTGGTATTTCACATTAATTTCAGAGAGAGAGAGAGAGAGAGAGAGAGAGAGAGAGAGAGAGAGAGAGAGAGAGAGAGAATGCATCCGAGATTAATATTTCCACGCTAACCTCGCTAATTACGAAGGTAATGCGGATTTTATTTAATGATAGGAATGTCGATATCCAATTAGCTAACAACTTGAAGATATTTTATTGCTTTGTTGTGTGCTTAAGACTGTTCCTCCTCCTCTTGAAACACTGACATTGTATTCGACTAAGTGTATTAGAAATTTTTAATGGTTTTGAGCAGTAATTTTTGTCGAACACGAAATTTCTCTCTTTTTTAATTTTCTAGTCAAATAATTCTGTATGGGATTGTTTTATTTGCAATGCTGGACACGACTGAAAGCTGGCCTATTAAAATAAGGGATGGTATTGATATCAATCTATCATTCTGCACTGTAACTCTATTTGTGTGATACAAAAAGAGACGTAGATGACTAACAGAAAAAGACGACTATTAGTGGGAGACAGGGTCATCAATTAGCGGACACAATGAACTTCCTTTGGTGAACCAGAAGCTGCCGTAACGGGCAAAGAGACTAACAAAGAAGTACCATATAACTTAATCTCAGGGATCATGATGTATCAACTTTGTCTTTTCGTAGGGACGGGGAAAGGGAAAAAAGTCACAATATAAGCCACCCGTTTGCTAGCAACTGTAATTATCATATACAAACATTGCATCTTGGCAGCTGCAATTTATGACCTTTAAGATTTTGATAAAGGGCATTTCCTTCGGGACACCCGACTAAGAAATCCAGCCGATAGAAGCCAACAACCGACGAGATAGATTTAATGCCACGTACGCCCTAGAGAAATCCCACCCACCCATTACAACGTGTATCGCCAGCCCAACTGGCAGACTTGTCCCTGTTTCACAATGGCACTTTAGTGGGAAATTCATGGGCCAGGTGTGTACAGGTTTCCAGGAGTGGCACCGATGTCCTTTTTGTCTTAGGCAAATATATGCGCATATTTTCGTCTCCGATTTCCGATAAAAGAGAAAAACTTGGCTCCGAGGTAACGTTGTCTCGCTGTGTATCCTTTGCTCACACTGCCTTATGCCGCGTTTTCTACAGGAATAAAGTATCAAATAACTTTGCATCGAAATCTGAAAGAACAAAGAAGGCTGTAATCGGTTGGTGAAACTTATGTAAATATCCAAGCCGAAATGGAAGCGCGTGTGTGCTGACCGTTGATGGAGCGCTGTTTCTCCACAGCCTTATCCGATTACTCCTCATTCGATTAAGAAAAGAAGCCATTTGCTTACCACAGGAGGATTTACATTTTATTTACGTGAAAGTAATATTGTCTGTGGCCATGTGGTAATATCTTGTAACTTAAGACAGTTTATTGCCCAAAATAAGCAGGATAAATTGTCTTTGGTTGCAAGATCAACTTACCACTTCAGATTTCATAACTGTTATTTCGAGACGACATTAAAACTTCCCTTAAATCTTGTTTCGTGATCATCTGTTTTCTCAAGACAATTTAAATAGTTTCAAGGAACTCGATATGTTTTGCGAGGTTTAATCTTCAAACTACACCGCTAGACAAATGTTAAGGTACTGTTGAGTTTGCACAAAAACATTTTAAATCGAACTGACATAATAAATAAATCAAGTTTATCGATGCAAAAAGGGTATACGCACATTGTTCTGACATGCAAATGGAAGTAGTTTTTGAGCTCAACAGCCTGACTTTACGTCACTCCGAGTTCAATTATGAAAGGATGCTAAGTATGAGTAACCTCATGGTCCGATGGCACAGAAACACCATATGAGCGATTCATTACAGAGGGGTCGACATCATCTGGTGGCCGAGTGTCCTGGCTAGACTGCGGGAGGCAAAAACACCCACCAACCTTTACAAAATAATGAAGTCATATTTAGCCCAAAGAAAAATACAAGTAGTGACTCCATACAAGAAACTGACCAGGCCTGTTTACAGGGGCTACCCTCAGGGCTCGGTACTGGGACCGCTCCTCTGGAGTATGGTATTGGATGAGTTTCTGGCCTTCGATCTGGGGGAAAGTCCACTCACAGGCATTTGCAGATGACTTGATACTGACTGTTGCCGCAGACAACCGACTTCAATTGGAAACCCATGCAAATCGAGCAATTCATATTTAACAAGACTGGATGAAGATCCATTTTCTTAAGATCTCACCGGGGAAAACCTCCTCAATGCTACTGAAAGGAACATTAAATCTCAGTAGACCACCGCAAATTAAAGTTTGTTATTTGGTTTTTAGGAGCATTAGTAACTAAGGCCATATTGCTCCGGGATATGCGGTGGTCATTCCTTGACCTTTCCGCATCCTCCGTATTTGGTGGTGACGAGCTCGAACCCCGGTCTAATCAAGAAGCGTGTACTACGCTTCTTGATTAGACCGGGGTTCGAGCACTGCTGCTCCTTCCCACCTGGCTACGGAGGCGCCGCAAATTAAAGTTAGAAAATACAACTATCAAACTACTCAGTGAGATGAAATACCTAGGAGTCATACTGGACAGGAACCAATCTTTCAACCCACTTGAAGCATATCCGAGAGAAAATCAGGAGATATTCTGTCCTCGTTACAAGAATAGCTAAAAGGGATTTGGGACTCAAGACTCACACCTTGGTACTGTATTACAAAAACGGCATTTATACTAGCCAAAACTTACGCGTCACCAGTCTGGTTCCAGAAAGCAACTACTGCAGTTAACAGGCCCTGAATGCCAAACTAAACAGTTTTAAATTAGTGAACGATCCCCGCTGTGTCTGTGGGGAAGTTGAGACATGGTCTCACATAATGTACAACTGTGAAAACTATGAGGATCTCCGCTGCCTCCTGACGACAAAACTGATTTACTCCCCTCGCGACAGGGAATCAAACCTGTTGGACTCGCAAGAGGAATATAAGGAGTTGACAAAATTCGCCCAGGGACTGTTCACCCGAAGGAGGACACTTATTGCTATCTACAGGGATCAAGAACAGGCACCACGACAAAACTAACCATCGTTCGACCCAACCAAACTGGCTCTCACCCAGATACAAGACTTTCCTTTGGGACTGAACTAGCATAATAAAGGACTCGCAGGACCCGATCCGACCCAAGGTAGCGAAGGAACCCGCTCAAGATTAATACCAGGGACCTGAGAAACCACAGGTGGACCCCAAACACCGGACTCCACGGATGGGATTTATCCCACGAACGACCTTATAATTGGTCTGATCCTTGCTGGGATCAGACTGGGACAACCGGACAGATCGCACCTCTGCTACCAAAGGCTATAGGGCGATATGAATAGGGTGCTCTAACCCTATTCACTTTTAATTACCAAACCCCTGGTAGGGGAGAGGAGACTTTTTCCCTCCCTTCCCTGCCGTGTCTTTTTTCCTCCTTACCCACGCTCCCTTGCGTGGCCCTTTGCCTCCACTCCCGGGCGGGAGGGGAGGTGACTTCTGGGCTCCTTCCTCCTCACCGCCCCTCTCTTCCCTCTGGTGGGGCATGGGGCCTGCTTCACTGATTTGGGGATCATCTTCTCTATGGATTCTTTATTTCTGTCTTTTCCCCAGCCCTCTCTCTAACTTATAATTAGTAGTGTCTGAACCATTGTTAAATTGCTTGAGCCCTACACCAAAAACTTAATAACATCTATTCGCATAAATAGTAGTCCGTTTGGCTGACCCCTATCTATAACGGTTTTTTTATTATTATTTTTTTTTATTTTATTTATTATTATTATTATTATTTTATTTATTATTTTTTTTAAGGTCCTAGCCACTGAAATCTCAGGAAATTAGGTGGCAGGACCTGCCAGAGTAAATAACTTTGATACTGGTGTACCTGGTCTGCCTCTATGGGGCGGAGTGGGGCAACGTTGGGTCCCATTAGGGGCCCAGCGGCTAAATGACCAGAGGAACAACGGTACACGACACTACACAAGCACAAAATCCATACACTTTTAAACCTCTGGCATTGACAGTGTTCTGTTTCACACCCACAATGTATAGTACACGGAGATGGAAGAAACCCCTGGTGCCGTTTGACACTAAACACACTCTACACTACAGTGGGGTAGCAATCAGAAGTATGCCAATCACAGGCTCAGGTAGCGAGGATTTTAATATCCACCCAAATGTGATATCACAAGCTGTACAAGGATTACAACATAATCGAGATACACAACCTGGCCGTACTGGACATAGACGGAATATCTCCCGCTGAATTACATTCTGTGGGCTGCTGATTTTTTTTCTCTGTATACATTGTAGAGAAGAGCTGGCTTCAACTGGGTTGTGAAAATGATATCGATTCGACAGTAATATTGGGTCAATGTGATGTTTGCAAATGAGCCCAGATTCAATGTACATTTGATTCTCAGTATAACCACTTTGGTATAGAAATTGAGGGACCAGAACCCAACCCGTGAACATCAGGAAAAAGAAGGAGGTGGTCATCTGGACAGGCAAAATAACACAACTACAAGAACTGTGAGAACAGGACGAAATCCACAAACTGTACGTCAGACTATTTAGGAGTGCAGTATGCCCCCAATTCTAGTAAACGATAAGGCGCTCTGTCCAAGAGGGTACAGCTGGTGGAGGATTGTTTTCAGTGAGACTATATCCAGAATGGGTTGACAACAGAGAGGTCCTCTGGACATGTATTATACCTGCAGAAGTGGGTATTCGGGGCCCAATTTACATGTATGTACGTATGAAATGCTTTGGATAAATAAATACAGAGTCATCAACTACCCCCCCCCCCCCCAAAACCCACTCTGCTGAGAAGAGTGGGCTTTACTGCTCTTGAATATTCCCATTAATACCAGGAAGCTGTCAGGGGACTTAAAACTTCCACCTCTGATTGATACTCATTTTCACGAGTTAATTTGAATATTTCAGAAATTGCACGCGTTACACGTTAAGTTCACAACATAATGTACTTCCATAAAAACATTTCATTAATTTTCGAACTCTTTTGTCATGTATACTTCAACTTTTGTGTAGCAGTATGTCTAAATAAATAAGAAATGTTAAGCTTCCAGTCGATGTCACTTAACGTATACAGGGTAACCTTGGCTAATTTCATGGATGAATTCTTGGAACAGACAGACAAACTGAAGCCGAAACAACGTTAACTGAAAAACTCAGTAAATTCGATGTTATAAATTGTAGTTGCGTTATCGGAACTCTAATTTATAACAAATAAGGCCAAAAACCGGAAACAAATGAAGGATGCGGGAATGCCCGACAATTTAATTTACGTAAACATCGAAAATTCCAGTGAGGAAATTTTGCGTGCTACGCCACGAAGCATTCTAGATATCGGGCTAAGGTCATCTGTTGTAGTAATGATTTCAATGAAATCCTCAGGTGCAAGCTGTTGTAATAGTGTTTTAGGAGCATTAGCGACTAAGGCCATATTGCTCCGTGTATACTGTGTGTTCTGAGGTCGATTATTTTCTGTTTGCTGGACGAAGACCCGGGAGAAAAAACACGCTACCCTCTCCCGAGACCAATTAACTCAGCCACGTTGTGAAAATGGCTCAAAAATTCCTCTCGTCATTGACGGGACTCGAACTGAGCTCTTTTCCACCCGGTGTGGGGAGAATGGCGATCATGTGCAAGCAGCATTGTATGCTAATTTGACACCAGTTAAAATATTACAGCAAATTTAAATTGCAGCTAGTGAGAAAATTGGCCTTGCTTTCATTCAAACTAGATATGAAGCGTTTATACTCTTTTTAACAAACGGGCAAGATGCAATTGAGGAGGTTGTGTTATACGTGTACAAACACCATTTGCTAACTATAGAACGGAGCTGTGCATTTAAAGTGGGAAAGGTGGTGAAGCTAAGGTGTGGCAGAAGCAAAACTACAAACAGATTGTAAAGGTAAGTTGAAGACAGTACAGTTATTTACTTTGCTTTTCAGAAATCCTTTATTGGTTTATTACTCTTTCTGATATTAATTGTTAAGGAGTTGATGAGATAAAGAGACTGGAGCTATTTCATGTTTTGTATTCACAGTCCGATATTTAAACCATATTCATAGTGCATGTGGGGCGGTTTTTGGATACCCTCTTACGGGGTATCCCAAAAGCTGAACAGCGTAGAGTAACAGTAAAAGCGTGGGACTGAGTATGGGGGACGGGGTATCCACCTAGAGTTGGCTTTGGATACAAAAAAAAAATTATAATACTCTAGAATGGTCCTTTGATATCCTGATGGAGATCATTTTGTTTTGAACCTCCATTTCGAAACAAGGTGGATGTTGGTTCCACTATTTCCCACATTGAAAGAAACTGAAAGAGAGAAGCTTTCGTGTTAGAACTTCTTATTCTTTCTTCAGATCTCGCCCCCGTCATAAGCCAACATCCATCCAACGTCAATGCTTGAAAATATTTTAATGCAGGCGTTACGTTATTGTTAACGTAATTTTTATAAATAATGTTATGTAATTCTTCAGTACTTCTCACAACATTCCGTAAACAACTATCTTAATACATTCTGTGAGTATGCCAAATTTTTTGGCCTGTCAGTTAATCCAGAGAAGTCAAGCTATACCATCTTTTCTCCAAGTCGGATGACGTCCGGTGATACCTTATTTTCAGAATTAGCAGGAAGGGTTCTGGCTCCCAGTGACAGAGTCAAATTCCTACGAGTAATCCTTGATGCGAACCTCCCCTATAAACAACAAATCCAAGCTCAGTACTCCAAAGCCTTGCGAGCATTCTGGGGAATGAAAACAGATTTGTGCAGAATTCACAATAAACAAATAATCATGAAATATCTCGAAATGTACTTCAGTAGCGTGCTTTTCTATACCGTGGAAGTTTGGTCTGCCGTACCTGCCACCAGCCTCAAGAAACGATGAGGTCTAGAATTCTGGATGCTCAAGTGGGCCAACTTGTGCTCTTATCAGATCTACACGACATCCAAATCTGCACCTGTTCCAACCTGCAATACACACCCACAGTCCACAGAGCCCATGTGCGAAAAATAAAGGCATTCCTTCATCTGTGTTCATCTAAGCATGATTACATGAACATCTCGAACACGACTGATTGGCGTTTGCCAGGAAGACACCTCCGCACTACTCCCTCTTTGTGCTCCAGGGGGTTACAGAGTTTCAAGAGACACTTCCCAAATGTGACTTTGGGCGCGCAGTTGTGGGAGACCACTGGTGGCGCCTTACCCTACACATTATGCCACACTGTGACTTTGGACACTATCAACTCGCTCAACATCGACAAGTCATATCGAGATGACACCTTGGCCTATCTTACTGCATGCAAAGGCCAGGTGTGCAAGTGCCGGTCCTAGTATGCTGCTGTCATTTTATGTTATGCTTAATTTGTAGTCTTGTTTGTTTTAATTACGATTATTTTTTTATATTCTGATATTTTGTTTTTAATGGTTATGTTGTAGCTGAACTTTGTATTTCTGTGCTTGGTAACTTATATAGTTATGTTTTGTAAGGTTCCTCTGTTTTTCTGTGCATGGAATCACAAATATATACGATTTAACTTATTAAAGAATTTTATTATTAATAGCATTAATTCTTGGAATAGAGCGAAGGGGTACTGATCATTTTACAAGGTCATTTCAATACGCCGTAGGCACTGACATTCACAAATACGCAGCTTAATTTTTCTAAGTGAAATAATTTAAAACGTTCCTCTAAGAATAATTCCAGAACTTCACTGGATTCACACTCATCAGCACAAGAAATTATTTTAAACTAACAATCTTCCACGCTCTAAATCACCTAAATTGGGCAATTTAGTTTCGTTTTCTCATCGCTCATTCCTTGATAAAGTCACTACCTTATGAGATCCTCAATTCTAAATGCGTTCCCACTGCTTGCGACTCACCGTTGTAACTTTTTCTCAACTAATTTAAAAACCATTCATTAAAACTATCAATCAATATAAAATCTCTTAAATGATTTACAAATAATCTAGTCCCAGAGGCGAGATAGAGTCTTAAACTAGAGATCTTCCTCACAACTACGTTATATTAATTTTATTTTCGGGTTTATGAGAATGGGACATAATTATAATAAGTTTTGTTTTTATACAAAAAATATTAGTTGCTTTAGTTCCGCTTGCCCAAATTATAATTAACACCAATATTTACACCACAATATATCGTGAATTATATTCTTAATTATTCACTTAATAACAGAGCTCAAGTAGGTGATGTGCCTGTATTTTTTGAGACAGGAAACGAAGTTCAAGAATAAACCGCGATGATCTTCGTGCTTGTAGAAAGCTAAGAATGGAGTGAGCCTGTTATTTAGCCAAAATTAAGTTAAATCTGTAAGAAGGATTGTGAAGAAATTATAACAAAATTTGAGCAGATCAAAGATGAACTTTAAAATTTCCTGCTCTCTTTGAAATATTTACGCTTTAATTAACCTTTACATATATCACGAACTATAAACGATTAAAAATGTACAAATTTTGTATTTATAAAGTTTTTGATCACTTTATTTTTTTTCTTGAATAATTAAGTTTGCTGTTCTTCACGCAATCTGATAAACATATTTTTATAATTAAACTGAATTTTGGAATGTTTCTACGAACATAATATCATCCTTTACTTGTCAGTCTCTGTAAGGAATAGTAAAATTCTTAGATGCTGAATTTAATGCCATCCTTATTGAAACAGTTGGCTCTTTCAATACGTGCAGGAATTTCAATCTGCATTTCATAATTACCCTATCACCAACCAACAGGGCATAGGTGGTCCTTTCAGTATAAACCTCGCGTGCCTAAGGTATCAAAAGCGTGTCAAATTATTCGTCCTCTAAGATACTGACCTCGCCGGAAGTTCTGGATCATATCAGATGCCTCGCAGTGGTTTTCGGAGAATGATGAGGTGGAACTAAAGCACTGGACATTGACCGCGGAAGGTACGCAGATGGCTTTTCCTTCGTCCGGCAAAACGGCAGCCGAGATGAGAGAGGACCTTTGGGAGCGCATTGACATTGACGGATTGGGGATAAAACGCAAT
Organism: Mastigoproctus giganteus; assembly: GCF_048544385.1. Lineage (NCBI taxonomy): Eukaryota > Metazoa > Arthropoda > Arachnida > Uropygi > Thelyphonidae > Mastigoproctus > Mastigoproctus giganteus. The sequence continues at coordinate 126,808,749 of NC_143584.1, forward strand.
AGAGATGTTCATGGTAAAGCAGGAAGCGTGCTCCTAGGAGCTTGCTGGATACAAGTGCGCAATCTGTAATGAAAGCTGTCAACGGTACATTCGAATTGGGGATTCCTTTGAGAGCGTTAGATTTCTTCTTCGCTATATCTCTTTGTTTCTCTTTCTACAGACTCTTTTATTTCATCCAGCAGAAGAGTGGCAAAACAAATATTTTTGTTTTTCCACTGTTTTGCTATCATCTAATAGTTATGACGTTATTACCGATATTGGCCTGCGCGCTCTCTCTCTCTACTAGATTTTCAAGACTGTTCTTGGGAATCGCACAAAGATTGGTCCATTGAGGCTCACCTGTTGCGGCCTGGATGTAACAAACCATCTGAATATGCACAGAACAGCGAAATTAGAGCAGCAGAAAGTGGAGGATGAAAAATCATTCTTTACTTTAGAAATGAAATGGGAGGAAGCTGGCGTCATTGAAACTGAAGGCCTATTTCACGCCACTACTTTGATGTTTTTAAAAGCTATTCAAGAGAGTAGTCTCAAAGAGAAAGATTATCAAATATTTCTATTTAAGTTACACAGAAAACTGTAATAACTTATGATTTTAAGGTAAATACCTTCGATCTTTCTCTATGAAACCCCCCCCCCCCCTATTATAAACACGTGAAAAGCCGTTCGAACAACAAACCGCTTCGCAACTGCTATATTGAAATTTCAAAAATGTACAAAACATTTAAATGAAATTGGCTTAAATTTAGAACTATGAGAAATTTAATCCTTTGATTAACACAAGACTAATTGCTTTTGGACATATAAAGACGGTATTTCGTTTTATAAGCTATTCTGTCTAATAAAAAGCTTTATTCAGTAATTCTATAATCAGCTTATATTGCATTATGATGTTATTTATAACAGACTTATAGCAGAAACGCCACCTAGTCAGATTGCGAATAAATGATGTGCTTCTCGATTATTTACGACAAATTGTAAAAAAAAAATCGATAAACACCTCGATATATCAGCGACCCCCTTTGAGGTTTATGTTGGGTTTTAATAGGACCTCAAAAAAAAACAAGTTAGGTAATGCAGACATAGCGTTACATTTAAGGAGCTTTCGATTATCAAGGAACATAATTCAGAGGTATAAAACTTCTACACTGTATTCAAGAAGTTGTTACTAAAACTTCATCCCTTGATATTCAAGTCACGAGGAGCAGTGAGGTGAGATTTATGATGTATTTCTTTTTTAGGGGATTAGGGAGGAAATAGGTTAATCTATCAGCATGAAATTTGGTACGAAGGTCCAAAAGAACCTTCTAATTGGATTTGCTTCTCTAAATTTATCGCAATCTCTTGCAGAAGTAAGGGGAACTGGAGGTCTATGGAATCGGAATTGATCCAAAAGCCTTCCCAGGAACTAACACAATTATCCTGAAGATATGATGAGATCTGCCATTTCTTTAAGGAATAATCTCCAAACAGCCAAAATATAATTCATTTACATATTGATAAATCGAAGTTTTACGAAAAAATACTTTTTCTGAAGTGACAATGAAACACTTCAACAACGATGAAAACTTTTTTCAATAGAAATGTGGACTTCGTGTATTTTTAGTGTCAATTCCCGGTGATTGTGCAGCCCGTTCTTTTTGTTATCACCCTCAGTTCGAAAGATATTTCATATCTGTATTTTTTAAACGATAAAGTGCTTTCATAATTTACTATGGAAGATTCACTTTGCTACTGTAATCATGTTAAGAGACTACTGGTGCTGTTGATACAAGACTGCTTGAAAGAGGACTTGAAAAAGAAGAATGGAAGCTTTTCGTGGAATTTTCGAAGTTATGTCTGAAATTTGCGCTGCTCCAACGGAAACACATCTACCTATACCAATCGATCATGCTGTCTACATGACAGAATTTCTATGCGAACTTGGAACTTCTCTTAAGAATAGTATAGTACTTAAGAGAATAATATAAGGGGAAAAGTAAATACTTTAGTGTAATATAAGTGAGTGGAATGTCTGACTTGAATTCGGCTTATCGAAATTCATGGGTTGTGTTTTTAAATTCCGTTTATTTGATTTTCTGGTAAAAAAAAAAAAAGAAAAACAACTTCCCGGTGGAAACGCCCGTCGATTTTCATAACAGCATTGCGACCAACAGTAATGTGAAAAAAATCCCAAGTTCATCCGTCATGAGCATATTTGGACCCTAGATTTTACCACACAGCCAGCGCACTGTTTTCCAATTGTTCCAGAGGTCCTTGTACTTGCAATAACCATCGTAAAAGAAATCCAAACATGATGATGGTGACGAAATTATCTACAGTGCCACTTACTACACCTTTCAGTAAACCAGCCCCTGGAAGTTTTAGCTGTGCAAATAACGCTGCATTTGGGCACGTAGCTATTGTCTGAAGAGCGTGTGGTGCTCTCACGCATCTGTTCAGCAGGGTGTTAAATCTTCAGTCGACGTAACGGTCAACTTGTCTTTTCTCATTTCGCTGTTTACTTTTCCGTAAAATCTACGGCGAGCCAAGCGCACCGGACAGAAGTTAAATGAAGATTTACGACGCGGGAGAAGATTGAAACGGAATAAGACATCAGTGACAAGGAGTACAGGGGGCGTGGATGTGACAAGACTTAGCTTCGCGTATAGTTAAGATCTTTTTTGTTGTCGCTGCTGGCCTTGTCATGCAAGACAAGTCTGTTAAAAACCACAAGTGGCTGTTGAAAGGACAAGATTTAAGTAGAGAAAGCACCTCAAAACAAGAACCATGTTAAAAAACAAAAACTGCAATATCTTTTTTTTTTTCCTTTCTTTGTACTTGTCTTCAATAATGTTCTTTTGAGATAACGGAGGTACTTATTTGAGCAATTCAGAGAGATTGTATTTCATGTACATCCGGTGACTGTTAAAATACAGCTACATGGCAAATGATGTGATGGCCTGGCGTCCTTGAATGTGCATAACCTCCTCCAGATATAAATCGATCCATTGCAGAGCATCCAATAATTGCTCCACAGTGACCAGCGGTGGGGCTACGTTCGCCCTCAGTCAACAACTGCGCGATAGGATTGAGATGTGGAATAGTTGGCAAGCCAAGAGAGGAGGATAAAGTTTCCCAAATGTTCTGCATACCTACAAGTACGGCCTGCGCTGCAGATGACAAACATTAACTTAAATATTTAATCCGTAACAATATTAAGAGACTGCAGACCTTCACATGAGAGGACCCAAAGGTTCCGAAACAACGTTTATCTAAACTACAGAATACTGAAGCATGCACGTGGAATTTTCCATCTCATGTTGTGTTTGCCACATACGGTGTCCGCCGGCATCATGGCACAAAAGCAAATGGGATTCAAAAACAAACTCAAATTATTATTTTAAAGACACCAGAACTTGTCGCTCATTATTTTATGTCAATATAAGTGTGTTTACAAACACCGATTTGAGTTATAAAAGAATGGAGAAAAACTTCACAGAGGAACCATTTTCCCTCCGCCTGAGATAGGTTAACTCAAATAAGATTGAAAAAATTCCTCCAGTCAACGGATATCCTCAACTGAGTAGTAGATGGCAATGTATCGTGCCGACTAATTGTAACGGAAACATTCATCAGACCAGAATATTTTTTCTCGCGATCAGGGACAGTCTGCAGTTGCGACGTTCTAGGGATCACGCAAATCGCATTTGTCGGTGATCTGACTTTAATCATGCTGTCAACTTGGATGTTGGTCAGTTGCACTACAATCGGGTGAGAATCAATCTCTTATTTTCCTGCTGGGAATGGATTAGACTGTCTAACGTTTTATTTCAAGGTGAGTGTATATATTGCTATTGGCAAGTAATAAACTGTTCATCCTTTTCTTACTTCGTTCATCCGAAGATAGATTAACCCTTCCCATCTCTTGGGTTCGATGACTGCTTTTCCCTTAGATTGATTGCCTATTCATATAAGCAGTGTCCTGAAACAATTCGCCAGATCTATTGCTTCGGACAGAAATATCCATCGTCCTTGCGCCAATAATAATCCTTCTCACCGACCCCGAAAATCTGTGGTTCTTTTGGTCCTTTATTACAGTGGAGTAAGCGATCTATCATCACCCAATGCTCAGAATAATAACCACGGTAGGAGTCTGTGACCAAATACAGTAATTTTAATATAGCGCACTTTCTGCTCGACTACAAATATTGCATGCCGTTAGTAAACGCAATGAACTTTTGAATGATTTCTTTGAACGATATGAATTTCTGTTAGTGAAGGAAACATTTTTACAGATAAATTATTATACAAACGCGTCCAGATACATACATTCGCTGTCCTGCGTGAACACGCGACAGCAGAATCATCCTAAACGAAACCAGTTGAATGTAACAGATAAGACAAAGTTACATGAAATGAAATCATCCCGAATGTCTGTGTATACACTGAGTTGGCTTTGCATTAGCAACAGCCCCTAGCGTAGGAATGGACTGGTCTGTGACGCTGGTACAGTCTCAAAGTCGGGAACGACTGATAACAATGTAATTTGCACACGTGGCGATCACTTTGAATGTCTGCAAGGAAGAAGGTCGGCGTCGAGATCACGTGGAATGACTGTGGTGGCAGGACGTGCAGATGCTAGCATTTCGACAACCGTCAAAATGGTTAAGTTCTCCCGTTCTGTGGTATCACGAGTCCACCGTGACTGGCTCAAAAGCGGTCAAACAACCAGCCAAAAGGGACAGCCACGTGTCGTCGACGTCGGTGGTGAGCGTAGTTTGCCTTGTCTTGTAATACAGCAGTGACGCAGAACACTGGGGCAGCTAACCACCCACTACAACGTAGGAATAGCAAGGCCATATCCACATGGACTCTGCACCGGATATTAGTTCGTATAGGATAAAACAATCAACGGCCGTTACAGGCATCCATGATGACTGGGAAACACATGAAACTGCGCCCTGCACGTCAACACTGGACCACCGACAAGTGGAAATCTGTTGCCTGGTCTGATGAATCTCGTTTCGAACTCTATCATGCTGATGGGTGTATACCCATTTGGAGAAAGCAACAGGCCATGGCACCTGGATGCAATATTGGTGATCGGCAGGCTGGAGGTGGTGTTATCGTTTGGGGTTGGTTGGTTATTAGGAGTTTTATGGCGTATCAGCATTTAAGGCTATTGTGCGCCTGTCGTTTGGGGCATCGTTTTCATGGCATGCCCTGGGCCCTCTGATCACTGTTAACCAATGGCTCATGAGAACGCCTACTTTTCAATCGTGTGTGTGAGGTGAGGTAGAACAGTTGTTCATCGACTTCCCCACGCCGAGTGGATAAGGCCCGGGTTCGAATTCCATCAATTATGGACTTTACAAGTAAGGGCATATAAGTTAGTACTTCGGTGGCCCTAATATGACATTTTTTTTTTTTTTTACCTTTCTATCGTCGTCCCCGATCAAGTATACCCTTTCTTGATGACGGTGCATTCAGACAATTTCAGCGTCTATCAACAAGACAACTCGCCATACCAGAAGTTCCGACAGGTTGCTAATTATGTTGCTAACTGAACATAATAATGAATTCTCCATCCTCCCTTAGCCGTCGAACCACGCGATCTCAACTCAATTGATGATGATGATGTTTAGATCCTACGAGAAAATAACATTCGATGCTACAACCATCCACCTGACAATGGGAGGGCATTAATGGGCACATTGCAACGTATGGATAGCACTAATACAGGACACCTTGTGAGTCCATACCAAGACGTGTACGGACTGTATTACGGCAAAAGATGCTCCCACGAGGTATTACGTAGTTGCTGCCAATGCAAAGCCAACTCATAAATTCCCGGACAGCATTTGGCAGCCATGTTTAAACGATATATACGAAATTTCCAAGGGTTTCTTTAATCTGTAGCTTGTCTTGTCCACGTTACTTACCAGTTATATTTGGGACATTCCCGGACAGCATTTGGCAGCCATGTTTAAACGATATATACGAAATTTCCAAGGGTTTCTTTAATCTGTAGCTTGTCTTGTCCACGTTACTTACCAGTTATATTTGGGACATTCTACACAGATATTTGAAGCACAGCAGATTCCCCGTTTCCACACACACACACTCCTTGAGCTTACATTCTCTTCCATTGATACAAGGGATCTTCTTCTTAATGGGGAGTAAGTTTCATTATAGTAATGCACAGCCTCTTCATCGTAACGCATCGACTACTTGAGAGTAGTCATCCAAACAGGCAATCAAATGTGTTAGTCTGACGTCAAATTTACATTTGAATCAGGAATCGAATACACATTAATTTTTTCTCCATGTTGTAGGGTTTTGGGGCATCAGCAACTAAGCCTATATTTCTCCGTGTACGCTGTAAGGACAGAATTCGTGAAATATCTGGTTCCTGGGAAAGCGACGCTGTCACCCCTCTCTCTAGTAGACAAACCCACCGCTTGACAGGTATACGGGTACACCGCATTCACGGAGACGGTAATTCGATGTCAGTATGGATAAACGTCGTGAGTTAACAGATTTTAAAGAGGAATGATAGTGGATGCCCGACGCATGGGTCAGTCTATCGCGGAGTTGGTACAGAAATTGCACTATCCCCGTTCAACAGTATCAAAAGTGTACCGGGAATACGCCATTTCCGGAATAACATCTCATCGTGGACAACGCTGTGAGCGAAGAAAGGTGGTGGATGAACGTGGCCTTCGACGTCCGTCTCGCATTGTTTCAGCCAACCGGGGAGCGATAGTGGCACAAATCACTGCCGACTTCAACGAGAGAGTTGTCAGAAACGTCTCCACCAAGACAATCATTAGCCGCAATAGGTTATGGGAGCCACCGACCCACCAGAGTCCCATTGCTAACACCACGACACAGGACTCTACGCTTCAAATGGGCGAAAGAACACTGGACTTTACCTTGGATGATTTGGAGATGGGTGTTCTGGTTCCAAATTATTTTGAGCGGACGGGAGGGTGCGTATCTGGCGGAACCCGGAAGAAGCTACGCATCCGTAATGTCAACAAAGAACTATTCAGGCAGGTAAACGGTCGGTAATGGTCTGAGGCGTATTCAACTGGCACACGTTGGGACCTCTGGTACGTCTAGACGCGTCTCTGAACGGTCCAGGTTACCAGTCTGTCCTTGCAGACCATCTGCATCCCTTCATGGTCATCGTGCACCCATAGGGCAATGGACTCTTTCAGCAGGACAATGCTCCTTCCCACAGAGCCGTGGTGACTAGAACATAGTTCACAGAGCGTTCCGCAGATTTTACCATCATGGAATGACCTCCCCGTTCATCGGACCTGAACCCTGTGGAGCATCTTTGGGATGCTGTGGAAAGGTCCGTGAGCTTTTGATCCTCCGCCCAGGAATGCGACGGAATTATGGACAGCGGTGCAGTAAGCATGAATGAAATACCCGTGGAACGCTTTCGTGAACTAATGGACTGAATGCTTCGCCTTGTGACTGCTCGTATACGGGCGAAAGGTAGACCTACCCGTTACTAGATAGATATCCATGATTTCTGTCTACTAAGTGTATCTTGTTTGTAAATTGGGCGTGTGCTGTGGTCGATTTTCTGTTTTCTGGACAAAAAAAACCTGACTTTTCGGGAGAAAACACCATGCTCCCTTTGCCTGAGACCGGCTAACTCAGTTATGTTGGGAAAAAAGCACAAACATTCCTCATGTCATCGACGGGATTCGAAAGCAGATCTTTTCCACCCGGTATGGGGAAGGACGGTGATTCTACCAACTGTGCTGCCCACGAGAGCAATGATCATTTTAAGATGATATTCGATTTTACATTTTTCTGCACCACATATTACTTTTCTTATTACCCTCCCTCAATGTGGTTGATCGGACAACCACAATCTTTTTAAGCGTATTTTATTATATTTTATCGCCTGTATGCAGGTTGCGATATGTTATGCTCTTTGGCAATTCTCATCCAGCAGCTCTTTTGTATTAGCTTTCAATATTTTTCTGACTGTGAATGTCAATCTCAAGATCGCTGCACTGAAAACAACGAAGGCGTATTAGGAATGCGTGTGTTTTACTTTGAAACTGGAGGCTGAATTCAGCAGAAACGAAATGTGACAAAAAAGAAAAACATTCCAGGAAATTCTGGCGAACGGCAAAAAACATTCCGGAGGGTTAACAGAGCATCAATGCTTCCATTTTCCGTTATCTAAACAGCTTATGCGAAGGGACCTCTTTGAAATATCTGGAACATCAAAGAAACGAATTGTTAATCGATACTGCAATTATACTTGGAGTTCATTGATGCAGGAAAGAAGAATTTTGAAGTGTCTTGTTTTGAATGGCTGTCAGCGATTTTCAACCACCCTCCCCTAAATATTACTTAGGCTTCGAACAAGAATCAATAGTTGTGCCCATTCACTGAAATACGAAGTCTCTTCTCGAAAAACCAATCACTATTTTAAGGAGAGCACTTATTCTTTAGTGAATCGCAGAGGCTCTCGAGGGATCAGACTGTATTCATCTGAGAAAGGACTATCTAACTTCCTTAATAGTTGTCGCTAAAGCTCGTAATAGTATATCTTGTGATGTATACAATCAGAGTCAACCATTTCTTAATGGAGGAAATTAAGTTAACAGCAGCTCCTGAGGAGTAAGCGGCCTCCTGTATTTGTCTTGCGATGTTTCTAATGATGTTTCTAATTCAAGGTCAACAGAGGGTTATTCAGTTAAAATGCAACCGAGTTCGAAATACAACACAAATTTTATTAAAAACGAAAACAGAATATAATTAAAACTTTTACAGAATACCCATCTTATCGACATGTATTCATTTTAATCAGTTTCGTCTAATTCTATGCAAAGTATCCTTCAATGGAATGAAAGTTCTCGATGATTTTCTTCAGTTCTTATTTGGTAAAATCCTGTTAGGATATTTATTACGAAATATTTCGATATTGTAAAATAATTTGGATGTAGATTATGTCCAAAAATAAGCGCATTCTTCTCGAGAAAGACCAATATTACGTACCTCATTAATAAACGCTATGCTGCCCCTCAAGCATCACTGCTCTTACAACGAAACTGCCTTCTCCTACCTGTCTAAAACTATCTGATATGCGATGATATCACGCGCGCTTTTGCCATAGCTGACATCGTAGTTCCTGTTATTTATTTACAACCATGAGTGGATGAATCACAATGCATTTGCAATCTTTTCTGGGCTGGGTCGTCTGGAGAATCATCGAAAATTTACTTATAATTTAAGTAAAATTATCCTGTGACTCAACTACCGTTACCATCCATATACATAACAAAGTCAAAGTATACATTTCTGTCAGTGTACGCTTCTTTGAAGTTCTGGGCGCAATCTCTTGTATACTTTCTTATTATACGATCTACTTCCTTGCACCATTTAGCTTATAAAATAAAAAAAATCATAAGAGTTAATCCGCAGAGAATATGTAACTACTGTAATTGCATTAGTACACATACTGTCCAAAAATACGAACCTTTGTATTAAGACAATCACAAGAAATACAAATAAACGCGGATAAATATAAATAGATGCAAAGAAACTGCGATGTGGGGTAATTATGTGTTGCCTCGTTGGTATGAATACTGCATGGGCTATTCAATTGCAGTAATCTGAATGCAGAATGGAGAAATGTGTGATGTATCAGACCTTCTAAAAGGTCTTATCATGGATACACGTTTAGCAGGAAAAAATTCAAACAGTGGCTATCCAATTCCTTTTTGAATTCTACCAAGCTCTCCGCCTAGACTACTGTGGCAGGAATTTATTTCAATAATCTACATGCTGCCCGAAATTAAACTTCACCGAGCCTTCTATTATTCTCCAAATTCTCTTTCCTCTAGTTCTTTTTTCAATGGAAAGATACCTCCCTAGTTCATTTTACTAGTTCCCTTCAGAGCCTTATATACCTCTATTAGATGTCTCGTTGCCAAATTTTGCAGTTCTCACTTTCTAAGCCATTGTTCATATTAACATCGCTCACAAAATATGGTTGTCCTTCTCTGAACCCATTTCTAGAAATTCTAGTATTTCTCTCCACCCAATTGAGGCATGACATTCGAAATGTAGTCTCACCATCGTCTTATATAAAGGGACGATGACTCCTTTTCCCTACTTGCGAAGGCCCTGTAAATCATGGTCAGGACGCCACGTGTCTTCCTATCCACCTGTTTACACTGCATGGAAATTTTCATGTCTGACTAAATCGTAACTCCTAAGTCTATTTCGTCATGGACCATTTTTAACTCCACCTCCTAGATTATAACTGAGAGTTATTCCACAGGCAATTAACCACCCTTTCTACCTTAAAATCATTAGAAAACTTTGACGAACAACTTTCCTTGAACTCCCTCTCCAATATTAATAAGGAAGAATGGAAACACAGGTGGCCCCAACACGGATCCCTGAGGAAATCTACCTATTACACTAGTCGACTCTGAGGAATATCCATTTATGATCACTCTGTCTCCTATTTTTTTAGCCAGCCCTTAATCCAACGATGGATCTTTCCAGTAATCCCAGTTTTCTTCAGTTCGTTGCACCTTAATATACAATGTTTACACCATGTCTGAAAGATACTGTCGTTTTCTTGTTAAACAATCTTCACTAAACACAGGTAAAAGAGTTTGAGTTGCATAACGCGCTGTACATTACTAAGATAATAATTATCCAGAATTTCTATATTTTTGAATCACATTTTTCGGGAGGAAAAACTATAGTCAGTTCCAAATCACAATCATTATTTGGAAGTGGAAGAAACTGCTCTTTACCATTTAGGAGAGATTCCAGCGCATAAGGATTAGAATTGTTTAGAACAATTCTATCTGCATTATATAAATTACAACTTGCATTGTATGATACCTCTTTATCTTCTATTTTAAATAAACAAGGCCTATTAAACCGAAAATTTTGAGTATAAATCTCTTACTTGTTTAATGGTCATCAACAACCATTTCCCAGTTTTATCTACATCTGAAATAATGGCTAAAGCACATGGCCCGTTTGCTGATAAGTACTCATAACAGGTGTTGAGTGATATCAGAGCTGCATTTTAAGCTTCAGTGAACTCGCAACTGGACACCAGGACTCTCGCTGTGAGATTTACTTGGAATCTTGTCTGAGTAAATTAAATTTTCTTGTGGCAAAGCTTAGCAACTATGCATGTCAGGTTTACTGTTGGTTGTAACACCTGTAAAGGTTGCATCCCAGCAATGCTTCAGAGACTTACAGTGAATATGCAAAAGGTTACTGCTAAGGTAACCTAAACGAGTAGTGTCCGTATGGATCGAAATTTCTTGAGCGTTCCTTCACCTCTAAAAACCGTTTTTGGTAGCACATATTTGTAAAGAAATTCTCTATATACGAATAAAAGATTCTGGAGAATTGTGCACTCCCCTTCACAATTGTTTTTTTGCATTTCGAGTTCCCAAACATCAAGTGTTATCGGAACCTGTTTACGTAAATAATGAAATACAAGAAGAAACTTGCTGACATTGGGTTTTCAGTTACTGCTATTTTCAGGAAATATATGGGAATGAAGGCTGTAAAGATTGAAAGAGGATGGGATGTGTCCCTGAAGTAAGTAACATACTAATGAATACTAATATGCAGTTGCATGATCGAATCAGTCTGCTATCAAAATAAATAAATAAAATAAAACAAAATAAAATAATTATGCGAGTGCGGGGATAATAATCCAGTTACTCTTTTCTAGAGAGAGACAGAAATAAAGTAATTCCTAAATCACGTATGGTGGACCATTTTTAACGTTGATACATGAATTCGATGATATGTGAACGTGAGCATTTACAATCGCCCATATTCTAGTCACTTTTTAAACCTCTAAATCTTTACATTAATAATATTTTTCATGAAAACTTTCATCAACGTATAATGGCCACCGCGCTTCAATTTTTCCACATGCCTGTTCAGAATTATTAATGCAAATTGATAATAAAAATGGTGCAGGTTCTTCGGATGAAGCCCTCCCCAAGAAAATGATTTCCATTAATGTTTGGGACCTGACGAATTGGCTTTGAAGCTTCTATGAAGTATACGGTTAAAAGCGTTAATTATTTTTATTAACAGAAAATTAATTTATATTCATTTTTTTTCTACTCAATTTAGAAATAATCACATCTGCATTCCCTGTTAATCTCTTCTATTATGCAGGGAAGCGACCTCTACAGGTGCCACATTGAACAGCAAATCGGATAACATCAGCTTTAAAACTGCTAGATTAGAGACGGTCAATTTTCTTGCACAGAATCCATGTTTATCGCTAGCTCAAAAAGGTGGCTAATCCAAGACTGCACAGTTCACACACGGTTACCTAAATAATCTCGAAATTTAAGGGAATTGTAGCAATTTGACTGTACGATCTTGAACTCCTTTCTTATGCATCAGCAAAAAAAAAAAAAAAAAAAAAAAATGTTTCAATTTAAGGTGACACGGATCCAGTTTCAGGAAGTATTAGAGATCCAAAAGTGTGTTTTATAATTGTCTGTTACATTTCTTGTGGATAGTCAGTGGAAGTATCTCAGGCCCAGCAAGAAAATCATTACACGTTAACTCCTTTTTAAATGAACTGGCACAATTGTAAAAATTTAAATTATTTCGATTTAAATAAAGAAAAATGAATTTTAGTTTCCGCTATGTTTTATTGATAGTGTAATAATCCTTAAAAGACAGCTTATAAAAATAAAGTGCCATCCCGAGCTCCATTGACACTAAAATTTTCATAAGTCTTATTGACTGATTTTTCATTTTTTGCCCGATAGTGGTAACAGATAACGACGTACTGGAGTGGTGAAACTCTTGTCTTATAGTAGTGCACGCAATCCAGTCGACCGTGGTTCTAGCCTACATGACTGCTAAATACAGTGCCGTTCTTGTATTCCCAATATTTTGTAAACTCCTCTGATCCTATGTGATTGTTGCTGAGTAATAAGAAAAAATTCAAAGCGAGGACAACTACCATTGATAAAAAAAAAAAAAAAAATTCATGACTTTGGAGAAAAAGTAAACTGTAGAATACGTTTCATCTCATTTAAAGCATTGATCTTTTCCCAAAACGATATAAAACGCAGATTAAGCATATTTAATGAAAAACATTGGATTAAAAGTTAAGGGCATTGATGCATTATTACGGATTATAGAAAATTGCAAGGTTAGTTAACATTTAAATAGGATGACCAAGCTAATAATGTATTGTGTGTGTGTGTGTGTGTGTGTGTGTGTGTGTGTGTGTGTGTGTGTGTGTATATTTATGCGCATCATTTACTTGTAAACCTATTAAAATGCATATATCTGGTATATATGTGATGATCGAGGAAAAAAAAAACCACTTCTGTACATTAATAAATAGTCACTAGCCATTCCAGGAATTACGTGATCCAACTGTTTAGATACGACCAACATCAGAGGCCTTAGTTAATTAATTTTCTGAATATATAGAAAGTAATACTACTTGGAATCACTTCAGAAGGTCATAGATGGCTCTAAAATTACGCGAAATACTCCCACTATCCTCACAACAACCCAAAATCCAACTGCACTCGAACAGCGAGTTTCATTACTTGCGCAGCCACAATGGGGAGTAATTAGTGAATGGTTAGCCCACGTGCTTTGAATGTAGAACTTGATGGAGTTCCTCGCCCAAGTGAACAGTCTGTTTGCAAATGCACACCAGTTTTACTCTCCAAGCTACTTGCCGTCTGCTGCTCTTCTCCCAATATATATATACTGACCTTCGTGTAGTACCAGCTGGTATGGCCCATTAAATATTAACCGCGCCACTTCCTACGTTGATCATAATACGCCAACCTCCCTAAGCTTCATCAAACGTGTTCACTGTTGACAGAGTACCTCTTAATATGGTTGGCTGCTTTCTAGAACGAGAAATACATTTTTATATAAAACAATCAAAGTGTGGAAATATGCCGAAGGATGCTTTTATTACTTTCAAATTTCCACGTACTTGAAGTCAACAGATACCAGTAATTGTGGTTCTGTAATTTTGACGATTAAGCAATAATTCTGTTTTTGTTTTCCCCCACTTCATTTCTTATCTTCAGGAACTTTCTTCAAATCTATATGTATACATTTTCGAAAATGGGATATTGCTAGTTTCTTTCCACGACAGACTGCTGGATTAATTAACTGCATAGTTTTCTCCCATTTGGAAACCAGTAGGCTTCAGGCGAAAGTAAACAGCACTTCTCCTAATAGAAATGAAATTATTTAAAAGCCGGAGCCGCTATCCCCACGGTTTAGGAGGCTATTATCATCTCTCCAGAAGATCGATGGGTAATCAATCACAACGTGAAGAGCCATCGAAGATTTAAATCACCATCTTAATATACCAATCTCCTAAGTTTGTTTCAATGTTTTTTTGCAGAGCGAATTTTTCCCAAACGGCAGTTATTCCCTATATTGTCAAATAGACGCGGGCAGTTTTTTTTTTTTTTTTTTTTGGTAGTTGGTGGCGCATCGGCTTCTGTGGCCATAGTGCACCTCCCAAGGTTTTTGCAGTACTTTGATCCAAGCCCGAGGCGGGAATCGAACCCGCGGCCTTTGGGTTGCCAGGCAGGCACTTTACCCACCTGGCTAGCCCGGTCGGCTGACGCGGGCAGTGCTATTAATTACTTCGATTTTCAGTTAAAGAGGCTTTTAAATGAGCCATCTGTTGATTTAAATCAGTCTACTATTTTCATATAATTCCTTGTTTTTATTAATACTTTGATTTCTTGCTTCCGTTTGTTAATACTAATATCAACATCGTTTATGCGTGTCAAGCACGAAGCGATTTCTGTTTTGGGTTATTTGTAGGTGAGCTGATATCATGATAAAAACAGAGTTAATTCCAATATTTCAGCATCTCTGTTAGTGTCTGGCTATACAGGGTGTTTCAGTTAAACGTTTCAGAACTTCTAAGAGGGGTAGGATACATCCTGACAACTCGAAATCATATAGCAATGTGGGGTCGGAAATGCTTTCCTGAAGCGGTGTTGTACACAGAAGCACCATAAAGAAAAGAGACCGTAAGTGAGAAATCGTTTTAATAATACATGAAAAGAAGCAAAAGGTACATGGATTAAAGTAAGTGTTCGAAGTTTCTTCCACGGGCTACAATGCACGCCTCACATCTCCGACGCATGGACATCCGAACATTCTGGAATACTCCAGGCAGCGTGTCCAGACACAGCAACCGGAGGATTATGCACTCCAGGCAGCGTGTCCAGACACAGCAACCGGAGGATTATGCACCTCGTATTGCTTTCGCACAGTGGTACCTTGGAAAATGTGCTACAAATCCCCTTTTTCCTGCTGAAGTGTTGCTTTCCCATGAGGCATCCTTCACAAGGGAAGGAATTTTCAACACGCATAACGACCATATCTGGGCGGTCGAGAACCCGCATGCAATACGACGTCGTGCAGCACAGATTCGATTTTCGGTCAATGTATGGGCCGGTATTATGGGAGATCACCTCATCGGACCTTACCTGTTACCGTGTCGTCTAACCGGACCTATCTACTTGATCTTTCCGCAGCAAGTATTGCCACAACTTTTGAGAGATGAACAGATTTCTGCATCGACGCAACAGACAATGTGGTTCCAACACGATGGAGCCCCTGCCCATTATAGCGGAGATGTTCGTAACTACCTGGATGTCACATTTGGTCAACAGTGGATCGGACGTGGTGGTCCCGTGCGTTGGCCTGCTCGGTCACCCGACCTATCATGTCTTGATTTTTATTTCTGGGGTCATATGAAATCGCTAGTTTATGACACCCCAGTTGACAATGCTGAGGAGCTGGTTGCAAGAATCGCAGTAGCTGCCGAAGAAATTCGAAATTCGCCTGGAGTATTCCAGAATGTTCGGATGTCCATGCGTCGGAGATGTGAGGCGTGCATTGTAGCCCGTGGAAGAAACTTCGAACACTTACTTTAATCCATGTACCTTTTGCTTCTTTTCATGTATTATTAAAACGATTTCTCACTTACGGTCTCTTTTCTTTATTCTGTGTACAACACCGCTTCAGGAAAGAATTTCCGACCCCACATTGCTATATGATTTCGAGTTGTCAGGATGTACCCTACCCCTCTTAGAAGTTCTGAAACGTTTAACTGAAACACCCTGTATATTATTTTTCCATTATTAGTGCGATTATATTCTTCACAACGGAAGGATAATACATGAAAAATGTACACAATATTCTAATATACAGTAGGGCCACTTTATTAGGTACATCTACTTAATAGTCAGTAGGTCTCTGTAGGTCTCTTTGCCCTCACAATAGCCTGGATTCCTAGTGGTATGGACTCAACGATGTCGAAAGAGTTCCACACGGATGTTGATTAAAGTGCTTTCCACAGCTGTTGTCAATTGTATGGTTGCGGATCTCTACTCCGAAGAGCTCGTTCCTCGCCACTTTCATGTACTCATTTGGATTGAGATCTGGTGAATAGGGAGGGCACGACAGTAGACTAAACTCTCCTGTTGCTGGAACCATTTTGGTACAATTCTGGCTTTGTGACACAGCGCATTATTTTTTGGAAAAATCCATTAACAGACGGATACACTGCGATCATGAAAGGATGCGCCTGGTCGGAAACAATTTACAGATAACTTGTGAGATCCAAATGTTGCTCCAGTGATATCAAGGGGTCCAATATAACCCCCCACTATCACTAATAGATGGATTCTGCTGTTTTGAGATATTTTAGTCCTCCATCAGCTGAAACGGCAGGAACTGGGATTCGTCATACCAGGTAACGTTTTCCATTCCACTGCCCAGCGTTGGTATCTTTCTTTTTTGTCAGCTGCGATACGCCATTAGTGAAAAGGAACGATGAGTTGTGCATTCTGAAATGTATCTTTGGTTACCTCTGTTTTACTAAGTTGTTATTTAACTGACTGTAGCCTTTCTATTACCTTGCACAAGTTTCGTTAGCCTCCGTTGATCTCTTGCATCAGCAAGATGTTTCCGACCACAGATCGCCGTTTGTTGGATGTTATTTGCTTACTGGTCCAAGATCGATACACTTGATAAAGTCGTACGTGAAACCTCACGAGGATTACAGTTTCCGAGATATGCATACCGGTGTGTCTGGGTTCAGACAATCACGCCATGTTCAAATGTCACTCAAATCTTTCGTCTTACACGTTCGCACGCTAAATTCACACATTAATCATCGCTATGTATCTGCCCAACTGTTTTTATATCGCGTGGTAAGAATGACGCTGTTAATGAATAAGCACGCCATTTCATGAAAGAGGTAAGTGTACTACTTCTGCAAAATTTTAGATAAAAAGTATCTAAAATTTTTCAGGACTGGTTTTCTAATAGTACGAACTGCTTTACTTAATGGTTTTGGCTGAACTAGTTCTCCTAGGGATCTGCTATTGTAGACACAACAGCGCGTCAATTAATGGCAAAATATCGTTGTTTGCCCTTAAGAATGTCAGCAAGGCCACGATTAGGTTAATTCATATGCAAGAGTTATATAATGGAAAAAGTGTGCTCAAAATTCCATATGCTTTGATTGACAAAGGAATGCAACGACAAATCGAAGCTTGTCAAAACTGTGCGCAAACGAAGAGTAAGCGGAGAATGGAGATTCCAAACGTTCAAGTAGAAAAACGTTGGAACTAAAAGAAATCCTAAATCAAAAACCGGGCCTATCACCATTCATCGATAGCGAGAGGATCATCCATAAGGATTCAGGCATATGTCTATGATCAATTTGAAGTTGTTATTAAGCAACTACAAGAAATCCAAATTTTCATAATGGGAAATATATTCTTCTGCAATCCATCAGTACATGTCTACATTATGAAGTCATTTCTCGCCAAAATGGAGTCCTAGAACTCTACTATCCCCCTACATTCACCAGATATAGCTAATAATGACTTCTGATTGTTTCCAAGATTAAAGCTGAACTAAAGGGGGACACATCGTTAAAAGTACACATTTTGCCCCACTTAAAAATTACAGTAATATATGTAAATTTGCATACATATTTAAATTTTACTATATATAGTGATGTAATCGTAGATAAAAGCAATGTTTTAACACGAAACCTCAGCGAAATTATATTAATATATGCATTTATTCCCAACCCATGAAACCCAACCCAGAGTGCATTCTGCAATGCGGTGTTCTCCTTCTAATCCTCCTCCCAAAAACGTTGCAAGAAGTGTTACTGCATTCATAAACAAAGGCTTGTAGAAAAAAGGCAGGACGGAGCTGATTACAAAAACAAGTACCATTTGAGTAATTTATTTCACATTTCTTTCAAATACGCGCCATCAGAATAAACATTTCTCATATCGCGTTTGCAGAGTTGCTGGAAACTCCTTTCAAAGGCATTCTTTCTTTTGTCACGTTCGCCAGTTTGAATATCCCTAAGATTAAATAATGGTACAATACGTTACTGAATTCATAATGAAGAGATCTGCCTACTTCTCACATTTAACAAATGACTGTTCTTCCGACAAAACTGAGGTCTCGTATTAATGCCAATTGATTGGTTGGTTTAAGGATTCTTGGTGCATCAGCTATTTTGGTTATATACTGCTCCCTCATATACGTTATTGTGTATTATTTCTGTACACACGTACTTTTAGGTGTCGATGCGCGTGTTGCGCGGGATGCAAAACCCGGAATAACACAGAGGAATCCTTATCTTCCTCCTTTCTTCTGTGATCAGTCGACTATAGTCCGATTGAAGGGACTTAAGAATTTCTGCAGTCTCTGGAGAAATTCTGGAGTACTGAATCCACTATACTAAATGAATAACATGTGGCGAATTTACTAAGCTGTCATGGAGAGCTCTTATGAAATAAAGTGGTATAATTCTAAATCTGAGTAATTATACAATATGCACTACTTTAAGAGAGACGCGTGTGATAATATGCACAGTTAACACGCATTTACAGAAGCATGCAAGGAAACTTCAAGAGTTCTGAAACTAAAAAGGTTACAACGTCTATTAGAAATCAGACAAATAAGGACGGATTAAGGCATCTGTAATCCATGATCTGTAGTTCCTTTGATGTTCACATATGGCCGGAACTACTGCAGCAAACAGGTTTTAGTTTTCTTACTAAATACATAAGTATACTGTTTAAGTATTATGATAGTTTGAAGATATGTATGAAAACTTAAAAAAAAAAAAACGATATCATTAGTGTACCAAGAATATACCAATGGTATCACAGAGAATTTTTTTTTTCTGAGTAAGGATATACGTTGGAATAACTTATACTAATGCATATAATTACTCAAACAAATCGGCCATGGAATATACACAATGTTCAGCCTCATGGCCTTGGTTGCCACAGCCCAAATTCAAAAGAACCGTTCAACAAAGTTTTAGCGTTCGAATAAAAGGCACGTTTTTCGTATATTTGATATTCCTGACCTAAACCACTTTAACTGTTCATTTTATGATGTTAGGTTGCTGCATGAAGTAACATTTAGGTTTCAAAATGCAGGCAAACGGTTTGGTGGTTTTAAATTGAAGGGGATGTTGCAGAAGTGAGAATGCCGAATTAAGCATAATATATCATCGGATGCCAATTATGCAAAAATACTCTAACGAAGCAGCAGGATTCAGTTTTCAATATTCAAGGAGGAGCCAAAGAGAAGCACGATTAACCTGCGATATAATTACAGAATGTTTTCTGCTGTGGACAGAAAGTAATCAGGTTTGTCCACTAAGCACCCAACTCGCGACAATTTTTTACCACTGAAAGGTCAAGAGAGACAGAAAGTAATAAAGTACGAAGGGATTTATTGGAGAATTTGCTAAAGTACTGGATTCCTGCAGGAAATCGTGCTATGTAAGCACCTTCTGACATTCTAGCCCGCTGATTAATGTCATTTTATCGTGTCGCCGTAACGTCACACGAGTGATTGCGCGCTATTAGTTGACACCATCGAGTAGGTGCACCACTGAACCGAAATGCAGAAAGCGAAACAGAAGGGGAGGTACTAAGGTATAGTTATTCGTGTCCATCCAGGAAAAGAGAAGGATCGTAGGAGGATATGAATTCAACCCAAGTCTGTTCAAATGGCAGGAGATTATTTTTAGCTTCTTCAAACCATCCGATTCCCATATTAACATATGACAGACATCAGTGGCTGACAGAAAGGTGATCGTAAACGAGCAATCACCTGCCTACTCTCCTACGATCATCTCCTGGTAAGTGCTAATTGGCAAGAAGTATCGGGATCAACAACGGAGCAATTAGACGACATTTGCGAAACTATTACACACGATCAAAGCACTCTTGTGGTAATGAAGTAGATTTACTACGCATGCATCGTAAATACCCGGAACAGTAGTTTCCTCATTAGTAATGAGGCCACATTTGTACCACATTAATCACTTGCCTTCGGTTGTTAACCTCTGTTAGCTTTTGTGGTAATTATACCTGCACGCGAATACACACTTCGGCATTTTGGAATCCGTGTTTGCATGGAAATCGTAACGAACAAACCCATTAATGAAAAGTATATCCCGGAATTAAGTTGATCTTGCTGTTTACAAAGTGGCCACACCTGGGAAATGGTACGAATCGAATATCGAGTCCCGCTGACGAATAAACCCACCGAGAGTTAGCAGGTACTAACTTTACACGGGATGCCTCTCTGTTATACTGCAAGTTAAAACAACTTCACGATGATGTGAAGGTCACCAACAGAGTTACAGAAACATTCCGGCCTGGCTTAGGAAAAGTCGAAAGGTGCTGTACTAATCAACGTCAACAACTCCCCCATACGATTGCCAACCTCAGAAATTACTTAACAGGGCCCATCCGTACCACTCACCAACTGCTACTGCCGACGCCACCTTGGTATTCTTCCAGCCAATCCCCCGCTTGCACGGGCTCCGGCGACTCCGCTCACGTGCTGTATAAAGTCGTTTCTCCTGACCGACTTGTTCCTAGTCGTCACGCTGGTCCGAGAGAATTCGGGTTGTCTTTGATCGCACACACCTGCACATCTTCGCTCAGACAAAAGTCAGTTTTTATACTTCCCCGTATAGGACGACGCCACTGGAAATGAGAGGTCATCAGGCCGTTCAGCGGAGCGTCTCCCTTCTTGTGTTTTCCGTAATCTGGGTAAGTTGCATTTCCCTCAAGTTTTTCATTTTTGCGTACTGAATACTAGTTTATAAGAGCATAACCCCACCTCCATCTTTATGATAGAGTGGACCCTAGAAATGATGCTGCTGTGGAGTGCTCAAACGATAGCCATCCTCCGTGTCACTCTTCTGTTTCGAAGTATCTTTATGCGAGTGTGATGATTGAATAACCCCTGCGGTATCGATTATTGCAGCCTTGAGTGCACCCAACTGTTCAATTATCTACTACTGAAAAAAAGCAAACACGCCCTGAAAAAAAAAGCGGAAGTCAACAGGTTTCCACCTGTTCAAGTTCCTCTTTTCGAGTCTAAATCCTTTTTGTTGGAAGCTTTTTCCAGCGATGTGAAAGAAATGAGTATCTCCATTGCTTTTTGGAAACCCAAGTGGTCTGGAGAGTAGGGAGATCAACAAAAGTTTACAATAGAAGCTTTTCAGTTAATGTGATGTTCTGGCCATTCCAAGCTTTTGCCATATAATTAGAAGTGACATTAATACTTTAATGGCTGGTGATTGATTAACAAGAGGATTACTTCTTACAGAGTTATGAGCCAAAGTCAAGGAACCACCGATATATATTTTAATACTAGTATTGTGGTTGAAATTTGCCATACATTTTTATTCAACTTTTATTTTATTCTTAAACTTTTTTGAGCGTCACTCAAAAGAAATGCGGTCGCAAATGAATCAGTTAAAATTACATTTTTTCTTTAAGAACGTTAATTTTTTAATACTGTTGATATTTAAGAAACAACAAATATAAGACTCAGCGTATATAATGGAAAATTGTCACGTAAATGGAGTTCTCTGGAAGAATTATAAATCAACAACTTTTTTTTTTTAGCGAAATGCGAAAAAAAAAAAAAAAAAAAAAAACCTTGAGAAAATTACCAGTACAAATTGGTAACTGCAGCAAAGAATATGTGGGGTAAAAATTGTATGTATGTTATTCTGTTCTGGAGCTGCTTTATTTCGAGATTAACCCTTTAGTTAAAATCCCAAAATAAAAAAATAAATAATAAATAAAAAAAAATCAGATATTCATCATGTTGACATTACTAAATCGCTCTTTATAAAGAGATTCTTCTTAATATTATTAAAAGAAAAATCAGCCACGGAAGCCAATAGCTACTGTAAGTTTCATTTCTGCTTGCTCGGTCGAGAAAGATTAATTTCCATCGACTCTAGCTACTTGTTGCTCATCTTGCTTATGATCAGTAAGTCGTGCGCCAAGAGCCACCTACATCGTCTCTCTCTCTCCATATATCACTCATGTGTCCATAGATAACGCCTTTTATTATTGGAATGGAAGGAAACATACGAGCAGATTAAACATGATGGAATGACACCTGATGACTTCACTTAGTCTGATCGATCTTTTCTGACTGTGACAGGTTTAAAGGGCACATCTTGTATTACTGAAAATTTCACTGTTTCAGCTATCACTCATTCTATTCACTGTTTTTTGGTATATCTCTGTAATGGGTTAGCAAAGTCTGTGGAAGCAGATAACGTGACAATTCATGATATGTGAGAAGACAGAGGTGGGGAGGGAGAGAAGAGAGACATTTGAAAGGGGGTGAAATTGGCATGGACAGCGAGTTGCATTCTTTGGGTACATGAAAATGCTTTGCATTGTGATGCACTGCAAGATTCGGAGTGTTTAGAATGGCGACTTTTTTGCAGTAACACGCTACCATTTTATAAAGTTCTTATTAATTGGCTGATAGCTACTTAACCTCTGGTAATAACAGCTGTACCACCTCTTCACAAGGAACTGTTTCGAACAAGAGGGTCTCATTTGAAGGCCTTTTCTACTGACTTTACATGGTTATGGGCTTGGAGATTTATGAAGAGCAACTTGTGCGAGTGGACAAAAATGGTACCATCGTTACTTTCAGAGTATCAAATTTTGTCCATCAAGGGGCAAAAGAGGAAACTTCCTTCGTCGTGGTTTCACTCAGACAGTCTTCTCATTACCGAACTTCTGTGCGGTCAGTAGATGTTTTTTTTAACAACGAAACATATTTATACCAAGCTCCTTCTGCATAAGTGATGACAGAAACAAACACATTCCTACAGTAGATTCAAAGCTCGGCCTTTAATTCTCCATCTCGCTCTAACAACCCTACAGAGCTTGGCATAAAGAAGCTAGACTTGCTGTTTTAGATATTTCACATGTTCTGTGGACAGAAGGCGCTCCTTCAAGCACAGACCCAAGTACCTGATGCACCTCACGTAATTCAGAGAGATACCCCCACTTCTTACAAGCGGTGGTCTCGTCAAACTCGGCTCGCATTTTAGCAATATTTTTACTTTTTTATTTGGTGATATTTATAATTTATGAATTTTGCATCACATTAACAGGTCCTGCAATATGTTACTAGCTTTATCTTCTAGTTCTTTTCTAGAATCACCTTTAACTGGAAAATTTAGTCATCCGCGAAGGCGATGACAGAATTCGTCCAAAACAATACTCCATGCATAAGGTCCAAGGATCGACTCCTGAGGATAGCCATGTTCTATTACATGAATCTTCTACTCCAAGGTGGATCTCACCATCACTCTACAGTCAGTGGAGTAAACCTGCAAGGTCATATAAAGATACCAGGACAGAGGGCAGCTCTAGCACTGCGGAGGATACTACTCCAACCGCAGAACATCAAACACACCTTTGAAGTCCACGAATAAGCCAAGTACATACCGGCCACAATAAGCCTCTATCTCAGTTATCAATTTTCTGATGGCATCTTCGGTAGACAAACCTTTCTTCTACCCATAATATTTCCCATACCGGCCACAATTTGAGGCATTATATCTTTCAGTAGTGCAGCATTTAAACAGAACATGGTTAATTGGATATATTGACAAAAACGTGGACAGTAGAGCTTACTTATACACCACCTCAGACAGGTACATCTAATTATAATAATCTCCCTCTATATAGATCTTCACGGCCAATAAAAAAAAGATTATTTTCAGCGAATGACGTACGTCATTTGGGAAGTAATAAAAATCCGCAGTGTTTCTGTCCAACGTTTTAAAACAATTGCGGGGTATAACCGTTCTTATACATTGTAGACTATTTATAAGGAATGCCCCTCCTTTCTTCCCACTCACCCGTTCCCCCTGCAATGATTTCAAGATGTACCTAATGCTCGACCGAGTTCTCTCTCTCTCTCTCTCACATTTGTGGAAGTGTATAACTGTGTGCATAGTATAGTGAGAATCAGTTTATTGTTTCTGTCTGTTTAGCTAACCATTAAGTACTCGGTTATTCTAAGTTCAATTGCGTATACATTGGAATTCGCTTATTGTGATCACTTCGGGACTCAGCTAAAGTGGCAACAATAACTGATGAAACAAGAATGCAGCTGTGCATTGATGCTCAACGGAAATGTGTAAATAAAGTGGAATTGGACAGAAATAAAACATTAAAATCAAAGAATATAAAATACGTTAATTTCTCTGTCTACTTCAACGTTATCAGTAAAAATGAAACTGTCAATGTTTCTGGAAATCCATACGAACCGTGAAAACAAATAAAAAAAATATATATATATATTGAAATCAAGAATATGAAAAGGGTTACTGCTCTACTGTAAAACAGACAGATTGGTAGGAGTACAGATTCAGTACTTTCTTTCATGGTGTAACGACACCGACAGCCACATGAAGCAACAGCAGTAACTGCCATAAAACGTGTTGGAGTTCAAGAAATCCCGGTAAGACAAAAAGCGATAGTTCATTACAGAACTTTTTTTTCCCTACGTATTAGTAGGTGTCTGATTGGGACTTTACAAAACATTAATTACTAGTGATCACAATAAACGGCGAGCGCTGCATATTAATCGGAAAATATGCAGAATTTTTATGTGCACAATCATCCAAGCATATCGGAATCGTTTGATTCGAATATACGCTGAGGCACAGATAATGCAAGTGAATGATGTCACGCAAATGGTTTCTCTCTCTCTCTCTCACACACAATACTCGGACACTTTAAAAATGATGCGCCATGCTCCTTCACGGAGAGAGAATGTCAGCACACCACCATTCTCTGAACATAACACCAATCCTCGCCCGAAATGTGTTGTCATGTGGCTAGTTCTGAAACTGGGACAAAATCGAATTATTTTATCAGCTCCGGATATCCTTATCATCGCTGATTTCCTTCTACGAACAAAAAAAAACATTTTTGTTCGTAGAAGTGTGTTCATGGGCCGATGTTCATGTTTTGCAGGCTGAAAAACCTCGGATTAGTTTACGGGAGAAAACTATTTCTTTTTCTCGTGATCAGCTATCTACAGCCCCCGATTGACAAGGACTTCAGAAATTTCTCCAGTAATAGAGAGAAATCCATCAGAAAACTCTGCAATCTAGTGGCAGAAGGCTATTTATCGTGTCATCTAAGCTGCTATATGGAGGACATGAACGTTATCTTGAATCGAGATCATTTTTTGCATCCCAAATGATATTATCCGCTAATAAATATCCGAACAGGCCTACCGAAGACTACACAATCATTCATCCCATTGTAGAGCACATGTGCTAGAGAGACAGTGTAAATGACCATTCTCTGGACATGAGAACAGGAGAGGGAGAGTCCTCGTAATCTGTTCCACAGGATGGAAGAGCCACTAAGAGGTCAAGGCTTTCAAACAAGTTTTATTGAAGAGCGGCGAGCAACAGTGGTTGCTCGCCACTACTATGATGGTTTACTATAATGGAATGTAACCACCAAATGCCTGTAGCTAAATCTCGTTTTTCTGTAAAGGCGTCTATTTGTTGCGACTATTTGTTGAATAACCTTTTAGTTTATTTAACAAAACGAAAATACAACATTTCCAATCGCAGCATAGTGGAACCAAATTACATGCTTGTATCAGTGTGTGTACTTCTTTTGTTTCTGTAACCTCCAAATTTTGAAACAAATATAGGGTTGTCCATTTATCGCACAAAGATTGGTTAATGGTATTTGCCAAGTTAATTAGGACACAGTACATAATATACGCTATAACAAAATATGTGATGACATTGGATATGTAGAGAGATATTTTTAGACGTGAAAGAAAGCTGTTTCATCGTGACAGTATCATTATTTGATAAGTACAGCGCTTACAAGTGGAGAAGTGTGTTTATTTTGAAACATTACCTTGAATCCGTATAATTTTTGCAATTCAAACAACATTCACTAATAAATATCCAAACAACGCAATCATTCATCTCATATGTGCCAAACAGGCGATGAAAATGATCATAAACTTAGCCGAAAGAAACCCAATTTCTAAGGTGAAGTCTGTTTTGTTTTGATTTGGACGGTTACATCTACATCCAGAATAATCGAATGTTGTACACAGAAACTCCTCCCGTAATATTACAAGAATTCTTACATTAACAAAAGCTTGTTGTGTGATGCGTCATCAAACGAAAGAGGATTATAGGGGCGGCTGACTATCTTTAATGAGAGGTGACCGCTGAGGTGTACCACGACGTTATTCGGTAGTTCATTTATATAACTGAAGTGAATGAGCAAACACACTTGTTTCCAGCAGGATGAAGTTGATGTATTCACACATCAGCGAATCTCTTTAAGGAGTTATTTGAAGACAGCTGCCTTATTCACCAGAATTTGTGGCCCGTTCGGCAGCTGGCTCTGCTACTTCAAGATTTTTTTTCTGTATTCGTGTTTAATAAAACAATTTGTACTGAAACGCGGGTTGTATTTCAATTGGATTATTGCAAACTGGATTGCACTTCTGTTGGATAAATCATTGTAATTAATCCATTATTTTTGAGTAGGCCTCTGAGAAAAAAAATTACCGAATTCAATAAAACTTACAAGAAGTTTGTTTGGTATAATTTTCAATACGCCAGTCATATCTGTCTTATATAGAGATAGAGAAGGCGAATTGGATCATTTAAGAAAAATGATTACTATATAGACTTATATGAACTATGTATTATTTGTTCTGTTACGACGAACATTTGGGCATTAAATATTGATATTTTAACAGGTTTTCTGATAAGAATATGGTCATTTTCATCCATTTCATTCTCTATCTGTGGGTGATTGTCCTATTATACGTTTCTTTGTGCATGAGTAACTATTATTAGCTGAGGAAAGGGCGTGGTTTCGGCTGCACAAGCTAATAATAGTTGAGATAACTTAATGATTTCTGATGACCAATCAGGGACGGGACAATGGAAAGTGAAGTTTGGAATGGAAAGTCGGCAAATCGATCTTTAATTGTTCGATCCTAACCCTCTCAGGAGTACGTACGTAAATTTATGCTTTCCGAGATCATTTCATACACCATTCAAATAAGGGGACTAACATTTTCGTTGTCCCACATAACACTAAATAAGAAAGAGGGCCACGATTTACTTTTTGTTGTTAATAGAAAACAGTTTCCCATACGGGTTGGCTTTCGTTATAACGGTCAATAAATTCCGGGGATAAACGTTCGATCATTTTGGTCTTTGCATACATCAATATAAGCCGATCTTAGTGCACTTTGCTCTGTCTCTACAATATATACAAACTATGGCTGGATAAAAATTAAGTAAAAAACATTTCGCAAAGAGCAATACGATTTTCGATACTGAGCACAAAAGTTTTAAGCAATACAGTGCACGTGTTTACTGAGTGGGGTGAATATGGATCACAGTTCTATTTTTCTCTGTACTGAACGTTTTCCACATATTAAGTTTTCCAGTGGCTCCAGCGCAATACTCATAAAATCATAATCTGCACAAATGTATTGAATCCGCTGGAATGATACCGTGTATAAATTTTTTTTCTGCAGAAAGCATACAAGTTGGTGCCATTGCAATCTGATTCTATTGGTCTAAGATTCTGTTGCTGATGTGATATTTTCTGATCCCCCCCCCCTTTGGTAGTTCAGTTTCATTTTTAATTTTAAGCCCATCAAATTTGCTTGTAATTAATCTATTCTCTATTTTTGATGTACTTTTGGGATGATCTGTGGATGGGATGAGCTTTCCTTAATGGGAAATAATAATTAGCAATAAATTTACAGAAAAATAAGCAGTGAAATTTATGGGAGACAGTAAGACCATTGGAACACTTATTTAATCCATAGAATTATTTTAATTACACTCTAATGTTGTTGATTCTTTCAATGATGCTGTTGTTGAACAGCATATATAAGAGTTTCACTTTTTTGATGCGGGTCTAGCAGGAGTCTCAAAACCGTTTCATTTTCTTCTTCTGCTGTCTTGTAAAACTGTAATGGCACTAGCAAGTCTGATGAGTGAAATAGATTCTCTTGTCTGGGAATCCGGAGATAGCACTCGAAACTGTTCTGGAATATCCAAGCTTGTTTAAAGATAACTCCGAATTCTCCTTTTGAAAGACGCTTCCTTGGGAAACTTCTTTAGCGGTTTAAAAAATGGCTTGTGCAATGCTTGCAGTCCATGAGTGCAAGCATTGCACAAGTTTTGGCAGACGGCATCGATCTCTGTCAGGACTTACAAACTTCAGAGCAGATAACGATTTTATACTTGATGCTACTGAAGTTTTAAAAATATTCTAAATAACATTAAAAAACAGTATCATTAATTCAGCCACTTTCTGTAGTGAAGGCAGTTGCCAATAGCATGTTTTATGATAGTCAGCTTTATTTGTGATTCCTTTGTAAATAACAGCTGGAAGAATTTACTACCTGCAGCACTACAAGAGGCTCTCATTTTGATATTCTCGACAAGGTCAAGGCCACAAGAGTTTACAGATTCATTGTGATTTTATGCATACATTGAATGAAGCGCAACCAGAATTGTAAATTTGCATATTTTGAATATTTGATCATATTTTGTAAAAATATGATCTCTAACATATTAGATATATGTTAAATAACGAACGAAGTCTTTGATTCAACTGGATTTTTATAATTGAAGGCGAGCTTTTCGAATATCCCGCAAACTGTTTCAATGATGTGGCAATACATTATACTTCTACCTTGTGTGAAAAATGCGAAAAACTGTTCTGTTTGTTTAAAATGAACGAAAGATTTGAGTGATCTAATTCATCACCACTGACTATTTTTAGAACCTTTGAGACGTTGTGTGTTATAATTAGAATCGGACATCATTAAAAATATCTCTTCATTTTACATTTATGCAACATTAAAAACGATAAGATTGATGATGCAATAAGAGATAAAACATAAGGACGAGGCATGGAACAAGATATATACATACAAACAAAATGTCGACTATCATCCTAGGTCGCACCTTCATTTGATATGGAGAAACATGATAAACTTCAAAGCGTTATGAAAACTAGTCCAAAATACTTCTAGGGTAAACATAAATGTTAGTCAAAAACAGGAAAGTTTACAGAGAGTCAAGCGACACATCCACCGACGAGAGTCACTGAGAGGGGTAAACTACAATATTTCCAAACAGCATCTCGGCATCTTTGGTATGCCTCGACCATCTTCCACGAGATTGGCAGGGAGAGAATCCATTGATTTTAATGGCAAGCGCTATTTGGGTGTGCGAATAGACACCATTTTCGCGAATATTGCATCTTTTAGCTACAAGTGTGACAAACGTTTGGGAACCAGGAGTAGAGCGTAAACAGATCAGACTTTTCAACACCACTCACGATCTCCGTAATGCGGTAGCAATAACTGTCGCGTTCGTTTGTTTAAGCTGACTACACTGAATGGCGTATTGGTATTAAAAAAAAAAAAAAAAAACCCACATGCGGACTTTCAAAATTCGAAATACAAATATCAAACTACGTATCTCAAATCCAAGGTTCGCAAACCCGAAGTTAGGGAAGAATTTTTTATTTCTCATTCTTGATAAATCTGTCACCCATGTTTTCAAGATACACAAGTGAGAAAGTTATCCACTTTTTTCTACAAGTGGAGATAAAAGTATCTCGTGGCATCAGTACCTGAAATTATTTCATGATGAACATATGAAGGAGAAACAATGAACCATCTTATTATTAATAAACAGTTTGGAAAATGTGAGGAAAAATATACGTCGATTTCAGACTGACAATTCCAGAAGAAAAGAAATGTCTGACGGATGCGTAAATTAATTATTTATGAATCTTCTCCCTCATTTGGCAGCTTCTTAATAAACGCGCAGCCCCGGAGGGAATATGAGAAGACGCTGTCAATCGTTTGCTATCAGAATAACTCTTCCATCTGCACAATGACCGCCATTTCTTAAAGTAATTAAAGTCTTTCCTCGGCACTTTAGGGGCCCCCTTGGGAAACGGGTATTTCGTGGCAGATAAAATGCGAATACCACTTAAGTTGGAGTGAAGGATTGAAGAAAACAAGAAATGCGAATATCTCACTTAGAGAAATACAACGGTAAAGGCAAACCAAACCTTCTTAATTAAAATAAAATTCAGAGACGTAATATAATGTAGTAAGGATGCAACATGAACAAGAAAACTAAAGTGTTGTTTCTGTAAAGAAGTGGAATTTGATGAAAGCTTTTACAACAGTAAGAAGTATATTGATTGTACCTATTGCTTTCCATTAGATTCATTATTTGGCGGAAAGCAGCAAAAGAATTTACAAATGGTTTTCTGGTTTCTCTGTAGGTCTACGAGAAGCAATTTAAGTTCTGAAAAGTTCTTGGTGGGGGGGGGACAAATGCACACCATCCTAGAAATTTGTAATTTGTCCCCAAAATGAAAATCAGTTGCAATATACAAGAGATTTCAACGTTGAGGAAAAATTATACAACGTTTTGTCCTGGGATTCAATTTTGTTACCTTCTTAAAATTCTCGTGTTTAATTTGACCAAGTTTTCGCTATCGGATGCTAAAAATGCACGTAAGATAATTGCAGGAAGCAACAAACTTCAATATTAAAACTTCAGATTATGGAGTAGAAACTAAAAATTCTATACGTTTCTACCCACAGAAGCCAATTTGTTGCTACTGAAACTTGGTTTATCCGCAGTAAACTCAGTAAGATTCATTTCAACTATATATATTCGGTCATCATATCAGCGACGTAAGCAGGCCAAGTACAGATTTGGGATTACGACAGCTGATGACGTAGAAATACTGAAGGGAAGAAAAAAAAAATTTAAGGAAAATCAGAATATTTCTTGAATAAAAATAACACTCACAATTAATAAATGAATTATGTTATTTATATATTTGAATTATAAATGATATGAAATATCATTTATGTTTATTGAAATAATATTTTGCCAAATTTATTAGTGTATTGTTAATCTCCAATTAGTACTGGTCGAAGTTCAGTTTTGAAAGCTATCTTAGAAACACTCTCGAGGTTAGAATAACGGCTGGGCTACAGTGGAGGAAAGGTCAGACTTCATCGAGGCGACAGTAATTGTTTAATAACTTTATCACGCACCCCGTGGCCGAGTTATTCGGTTCCGGGGAAGAACAACGAAGCTTTTTCTTCCCTTTTCCGAAAGGCGAGTTTTTCATTGGATAAAAAGAGGCAAACTGACTCTAACAGGCGGGGGGGGGGTTTCCTGATTCCTATAAAATGACAGACTGCGCATGCCGATCTACATGGAATCAGTATGTTGTGTCTCATACATTCAATATTAGGACTTATTCTCAACAATGAAACCGAATCAGTCCAGCGCCTTATTTAATGTCCCAGAAGATAGTTAATAACCACATTACCATAGTAGCTACCACTCCATTCAAATTCTGTTATTAAAGGAAATCAGCACAATTTGCAAACTGAAGCGTCTTTAAAAAGCTTTAAAATGTTTTGTTAGTCTATTGTGCACCCAAACACTGACGGAAAATTGCTGCCAAGTGGAGTAGCATACTTCATTATGTTGGTCGCAGGAAAAACTGAGGTAAACCAAACTTGAAGAATGTTAGCCAACGTGGGGGTAGAGAGTCGGCAAAAATATGGGAAAGGGCTGGCAGCTGTGTTTGATTTTCTATTGACGGTTGTCAACGACATCACAACAGGAGCCCTTTCTACTGCGATGCCACCGAATACTAATTGAAAATCAATGCGCTTGCTATGCGAAAAATAAGTACTTCACAGAACTTTGGCCTGTGGAAAAACGTGAATGCACGAGATGTTAATGAGTTTTCTTTTGCTACGGTTTCGAAGTGTTTTTGCGCAAGACATGGATCTTTACTTAGGAGTAATCAGAGGTTGCGAAATCCATCTAGTCATGCTACGGATTTCGCAATTTATGCCACTCACCACCAATTGGGAAAATTTTCAAATTCAGTCAGTTACGTGAGAAACTTGGCATCTTTTCAGGACATATTGGCGTCTTCCTTGGCCTGAGCTTCTTTGACAATAATCCTAACCAACTAGACTCAAATATCAGTTTCCTCTTCAAAATATTAATCCATAGTTTAAAAAAAAAGATATCCTGTTGCACGCTTTCAAAAGCTCACATGGTTTCAACTGGAATGAGAAATTAATTAAAGGAATTCGCATCTTCGACGAAGACTTCAGTCAAGTGGCGGTGAGGGAGATACTTTTCATCCGGAAGTAACGTTTGCCGAACCCTTCCTGAAATTTATTCTCACGTACTCGAGGTTTAACGCTCTTATCTCGAATGGAGTGTAAAAACAGTGTTAAATATCACTGTTTTTACAAGCATGTCCCCTCCCTCCGTCCCTCCCTCACGTTAGCTGTGTGAGGTGCTTAATGAAACCCCATTTTGGTGGCATCGATTATCAGAGACAAAATGAACGGACGAATCTCAAGGGTGATATTTAAGTTTTTTCAAATGAAGTTTTTTCTTTTACCGGAAAAAATATTGACTGCAAGTAAAATGAATATTTAACTTTTATAAAAAAAGGGAAGTGGATAGCAATTCATCCCTCTGTTATGGTAATATGGAGAGATCGAATAACACAAGAATTTTAAAGTCTTCTACAACTATACGCTACTGTTTATCTCATGTTTAAACCAAGTATAAAAATGTCCAACTGTGAGCTGAAGAGAATATTCAGTCCTAATAATACGAGGGAGTATCAAAAAGTTCGTATCCTGACCTAGATAAAACATCAGCAGGAAGATGCCGTTCTCTTAATACAAGTTGTCTACATATTCAATAACTAACACGTGAAATTTCATTCCCGTTGGTGATCGTACACCAGAGGTAGAACCTGGAATCTGAGGAAGGACGCTATGGTTGACAAAGTGGAGTATCGAGCAATGATCAAGTTCCTGCATTTGCAGGGTAAGACAGCTCAGGGAATTGACGAAGAAAAAGCTGTGTAAGAGCAGAATTGTCCATCCTATGACACCGTAAAAAAAGTGGAAACGGGAGTTCCAGTGCGGTCGTACAAGTGTCTTTGACGAGCCAAGTGAAGGAAGGCCATCAACATCCACAGACAGTGAGACGGTTGCAAAGGTTGAGCAGCTTGTGCTGAGTGACAGACGTATGACAATTCATTTCATCGCAAATGCAGTGGGAATTAGTTATGAGTCTTCCCACAGCATTTTGCATGACCATCTGCACATGTCTAACGTCTCCGCATGATAGGTTCCAAGATTGCTGATGCCTTTGCAGAAGCAATGCCGAATGCAATGTTCTCGCCAACTGCTGGATGTGTGTAATGCGGATGTTGAGAACTTTTTTTAGGGTGAATCCATCCTATTATTCTGATCTAGCACCGTCAGACTTCTTGTTTCGAGAAATGAAGAAACCATTGCATGGACGCCGCTTTGATTCGTCTTAGGAAGTAATCAATGAAGAGTAATCGTGGTTTCAGGCAAAAGTGCGGACTTCTATGATCAAGGCATTAAACAACTGATCCATAGATGGGAGAAATGTGTTACTATACATGGAGAATACATAGAAAATGATTAAAGTTCCTGTGAACTTTCACCTTTCTAGGGCCATTATTTCTAGGAATGGTGCGAACTTTTTTTTATACCCCCTCGTATTTGGAAATAGCAATACGTAGGAATTATCCATGGATTAATTTTTGAAATGAACCACTCTCACATGGATAATTCAAAGCTAGTTTATTAAATAAGTGAATTGACCTAATTCGTAAACTTATTACAAAGGTGAAATGTCAGGGTCCATGCTGGACCCCATCATCAGATCATATAGGGTGAAGAGCTATTTAATAGTCCTGTAATAAGATTAAGAATTAGATCAAAACACTTAGTTAATGAACTAATTTTGCATTATCCACTTGGTATAAGAGCAGTTCATTTCAAAAATCTCCAGTCGATCCAGGATGCCAAAATCAACAGGAAGAAAAGCAGAATATGTTTCCACTTTTTATTAAATCAACTCCTTCGTTCTTCTCTCCTCTTTCGTAGTGTATATTACATAATATTCGCTTTAATATGAACAACGGAACTCTAATATGGTAGACACTTTAGGCATCAAGCGTATGGGGCTGTTTATGTTATCAATAAATATGCTCTTGGAAGAGCGAATTCATTGAATTTCATATTCTTTTCTCTTTGTCCACATATACATACAAAACTTTAAACTCAAAGTTCCCTCTACAATTTGGGAGAAATTACTGAAAAATGGGAATCCATTTTAAAATTAGACTCAGACTACCGATGTTTTCACGAAATACTAAATCATAATAATATCAAAAACACGCTGTTTAAAATTCTACTGAAGAAGAAGTCTAATAAGAATAAAAGAAGTTTAAAGTAAAGAAGAAGCGTTTGTGCAGTAAATAAATTTTCTAACCCTAAAAATACATCCGTTTACTTACAATATTTCTATTATCTGAAAAAGCTTCATTTGTGACCATAACAACTACGTGATGTGGTACGTTAATTTCGCCCAATAAGAAAGGATGAAAAACGAAAGTAAAAAGACAACAGAGGCAGGTGTTTATCCAGCCGTCAAGAGACAATCTAGTGTTACGTCCCACAGGACTAAAAGACTTCCCACGCGTTGGTGAGAATGAGAAGAAATTTCTAGATGGAAATCGACTGGTCCACTTAAGATGGTAGAAGAATCATTAAGGTATTCGAATTTTTTTTTCACATTGTCTCGAGGTTCAGTAGTGTCCCTACTATTTATCGGATACTGGAGGCATACCTTTAGGGAACTTTTTCTCATTCAAACTTGTGAGGTGTAGCTACCCATTGGGAAGCTGCACCTCACCCCTCATTGAATTTTTCAACTCAAACAGAGGAAAATCAACAGAAAAAAAAATTAATGAATCAGATGATCAGGTTGTTGCACTGTCATGTTGAAGGATCCATTTAGTTAGCAAAAGCCCTTTCCTGTTTCTTCTCTCTTTTTTTTTTTCCCTTGGAACAGGATTGATTATCCGCTTTCAGAATTTTAATAAGGCTGCCTAACTGTTTTTCGTC
The DNA here is from genome assembly GCF_048544385.1 of Mastigoproctus giganteus. Classification (NCBI taxonomy): domain Eukaryota; kingdom Metazoa; phylum Arthropoda; class Arachnida; order Uropygi; family Thelyphonidae; genus Mastigoproctus; species Mastigoproctus giganteus. The sequence goes on from NC_143584.1 coordinate 126,844,245, forward strand.
ACGGAACAAATTAAATTCTGATTGAACAATGCCGATAATATCAAAAGAAACAAATCCTTGTTGTTCGTAATTTTAATTAAAATGTTTTCTTGGCTTTCGAAGATTGAACGTTAAACTTCCTGTTCTGTTTCTAGGTCATGCATGTTTAAATATGTTTGTTCACGATACCGGCTTCGAGTTTTTCATCTAAAAAAATAAATCGTATATCATTAGATAAGTCTCAACCAGGAATCGAGTTTATATTAATCATTTGATTGATATTTATATTAACCAGAATTTAATGAGTTAATTTTTAAAAAGCAATTAAGAAATTGATAGGTTTGCGCAAATGACTAATTGACATTGTAAATCAAGATATTATATGAGCAATGCACTCTTTCGTTGTGTAACAGCTGAGCCATCAGCGTAATAGATAAAGCAATTTAATACGTGTTTTTAATACTCTGGGTATACGTGATGAAATCCACACGTAACCGATTTTTTTTCCAACCATCCTTTGATGACAGAAATATTGAACGATAAATGAGATATAAATTTTAAAAAAAGGGTTATCGAGAAAGGAGTTTTTTAGACCAATTTCTAAATTCACTGATTGCTTTAACTGAGAATTCGGGTTTTCAGTTCAAATTGAATCCTGCTTCTTTAGTCAAAACACTCGGTCTGAACGAGTACTTCATTTTTGAATGCCATCTTTGTGCATCCTTATTGACATCCTCCTTGCCTTCTCGTTTCCAGATTTCTTTTTTCTTCTATCGTGACATATTACATAAACCAGTTCCATGAAGAATATATGAACTTCATTTGCTAAACATACAAGTAATATATACAGTCATAAAATATTATTAAATATAATGAATACCCAATAGCAACGAACACATGATTTCTAAACTTCACAGACCTTAATATCAATTCTTTGTTGTAAGACACGATGCGCTTATTTTTGCAGAAGAAATTAAAAAACATTTTACACTCCGCTTGCTTTCGGTAAGCTAATCCAGTTCTTCAAGAATATTATTAATGCAGAACGAAACATGTCTTTGCAGACGACATACCCAATCACCTCGAAGAAGCCTCACGATGTCACCTCATTACTCTGAGGTGACATTTTGTATGCACAGCAAGCGAATATTGTCATCAATTCAAGCATGTACGAGGTGTGGCAATAAGGTTACCGGACTAGTGCTGTTGCGGTCATCATGTTCGATGAGTTTAAAAATAAACGGAATTGGCTCAAACTTACTCCAACAGATGGTAGTACAGAGATTGTCCAGTAGGCTGACAGGTTGCAAATAACAACCAGTTTCGTTAATAACGTTCCTTGAAAGGATTTTGCAATGGAACAGCGAACGAATACCAAGTCTTGCTTTAAACTGGGAAATCTTAAACAGAAACGTATGAAGTGTTAAAAACTATTTATGATCATGAAACATTAAGTCCTACCAGTGTGTTCGAATAGTATTGGATGTTAGCGATGACTTAAGAGGTGGATGTTCCTCAATTTCTCGAGAGGACAGAGTTGCAAAAGTTCGGTAAACTATGGCAAAAGAGATCGTTGTTTGATCTTTAGAATGATGGCTGAGAAGTTGGATATGAATAAGGGGACGATTTCTCAAATTCAACATAAAGATTTATGGAAAGGAAAGTCTGTTCAAAATTTGTGCCGCACAACCTCACAGAAGCAACGAAAAATGCCATCATGCGAAGACTTCATCCAGACTTGTCAAGACAATTAATCTCCTGGACTGTATTGTCACTAGAGATGAGTGTGGATATTTGGATATTTCAGTATCAGAGTGTGCAGTGGACTTCACAATCATCACCAAGCCCCAAAACGTTTCGTTTACAGAAGTGCAGGATCAAGACGTTGTTGATCATGTTTTTTGACAAACGGTGTGATTCATAAGAAGAGAAAGTCAATGCTACGTTCTACGTACAGGTGTTCAAAAACTATTTAAGAGCATTTCCTGGGTGACTTTCGAGAGAAAGGCAACTGGTTCTTGTTAAACAGCAATGCCCCGCACTTGTGAAGAGATTTCCGATCTAACATCAACTGACTTCTTCCTCTTTCACAAGAAAACTGCCCTCAAAGGAAAGAGATTTCAGGATGTTGAGGACAAAGCAAAAAAAAACGTAACAGCTGAATTGAACATTTCTTTGGACGCCTTTGGAAACTTTAAAACGGTGTAATTAGTGAATTTAATCAGGTGGTGATTACTTTGAATAAAAATAAAGCATTTTTCCCCACTTTCCTTTTGCATTCTCTTTATTGCACCAGTCCGGGAACTTGATTACCACACCTGTTATACCAGGTAAAGAAAAATTCTCTCATTGAATGATATTCTATAAATCAAGTTCTGTCCACGAAGCTTATTGTGAACACTGAGATCGTAACTACCAGCTAATGTAATTCAGAAAGGGGTTTCTGCAGCAGGAGGTATTCTACAAACAGTCAACAGATTCATTAATGATGGAACCGTAAAATGTGTCATTCCTTGGTATCAAAACGTAAATCTCCTGCTAAAGTTGAATTTTTGCGACTCTAATCTCTTTTTATAATCTACAGAAGCTATATGTTAGGAGATCGGAATTCCTGAAAGTATTTTTGCCGCGCTACTGAAAAACTTTGCGTGTTACTTTCTTCAAAGTCCCCAAGGGATACCCAAAGGATGGAATTTTACACAAATTAAATTCCCACAGTTTGAAGCCCGTAAAAGATTTCACAGAAGTGCTTGCGAAGTTTATGTCTGCGTAAATACGCGCCTTAGCAGCATGTTCTTACCCTAGAAGAGCACGTTATTAAACTTCTACCCTAACTAGTACTGCGGGACAACGGACATCAAAAGAGTTCCAAGGACAAAGCACTAATAAGTGATTCTGTAGATACAATAACCATGCAATAAGTGATCGTGTAAGAGGGCTTCCTCCTACTGTCTTTTTAATAAAAGAGGACCTCCCCTGTATTCTCCCAAACCATTAATATATGACATTTTATCCATTTACGAAATAGTATGCATGAGCTAATTGTTGAAATTGGTTGGCCGTTAGAGGAAAATCTAAAGTGCTCATCCTAATGCTGCGTATTCTACCTTTGGATAACTTAAGCCCATATCTATATAGATTTTTTTCTGTATTCCACAACACCTTAAATGAGACACCTATTAATTGTATTTAATATCACTAATTCCAAAGTAAAATTAAATTAAATTACTCGAGAAAATTCCATGTCAGTATACTTCAATTTACAATAAAAATGTTAACTAGCAGAGTTAGCGAATACCTTCAGAACTGAATGGAAGTTTTTTTTCCTAAGTGAACAGTTCGTAAATTTCCTCTACTTCTTTCTTTTACCGATTTCTTTTTACGGTATTTTTTATAGCTATTCTCTAACCGAAGTCGAAGAAGATAGCTGCGCAATAAAGTCTTTCCAATATTATCCCGAAGTCAGAGGATTACCATCATGGCCACCTGCTGCACACAACGTGCCCATCAGCGCGTGTCGACAGGGCGAACCACAATAAAAAATATAGATAAAAGCTCACCCTTTTTCATCACTCGAATAACAGCTGTTGTGTTTTGTCAGAGAAACAGCAATTAGACCTTCTTTGAGAGTATTTTTAGCACCAGCACGAGGGAGGTTTGTCGTCGATTTGTGAAATGATCGACCAATGAATTCAGCAGTCATTAATAGTGGGGTGGCAAAAGAACACAAATAAAGAAAAGTATTGCTAAAGTAAAACCACAAAACGGAAGTTGCTCAGTCTACGGTGCTTTAAAAGTAATCGCGGCTGTTGTTACATCGAAAGTAGTTTGGGAAAGTGAAAGGTTGTTGTTGTAGGGTTTTAGGAGCATCAGCGACTAAGGCCATATTGTTCCGTGTATACTGTCTGTAAATTGCGTGTGTTCTGTGGTAAATTTTCTGCTTGTTGAACGACAAAATCCTGAGACCGACTAATTCAGCCACGTTGCGAAAAAGGCCCATAATTCCTCACGTCATCGAAGGCACTCGAATTTCAAGTCTTTTCCACCTGGTGTAGGGAGGACAGCGATTCTATCAACTGTGCTACCCACGAGGGCAAAGTGAAGGGAATCTTTTGTAACAAGATACATTGCGATGTAATAACTTTCTTGTTGGACGAAACTGTAAAGGTCGTATACTACGAATATTTCAATAGCCAATTCCACTGAGAAAGAATTGAATGGTATATGCATTGATGCCATACTAGCATCAAAGAACTAGCTTCAGAGCTCCAAATTAGTGGAGAACATGATCCACATCAACTGTTGCATATGAGTAAGGTGTCTGCTAGATGGGTTCCCAGAGCTCTGACATCTTACCAGAAGAAGGAAAAGGCACAATGAGCAGAAACGTTGTCGATGTGCCAGGAAAAGCAAGTGTAGTTTTTCACGGCCATGGATGAAACTTGGATCCATCTCTATGATCCCGAAAGTAACCAAACGTCAAAACATGCAGAATCATAACCCCCTCCACTATCATCTATCAAAGAGCCTACCTGGAGATAAAAGTGACTCCAACAGGCCAGACAGAACCGATGGCTCGAAACTGCGAAAGGCCAAATAATAAAAACGTTTATTCTAAACATAGGCCAAGTTTTTTCCCAAATCTCCGTCCTGGTTCTCTCCTGATCTCCACACTACATTCTTGATAACTGGTCACGGCTCCTTCAAGGATAAATCAGCATCAATCGAATCATTCAGAATCGACCGTGGCCAGCCTGTAGACTGGAACCACATCGTTTATGTTTTCCCCAGCATAAGGATCTCCGATGCACCCGTTTTAGAGAAATTCAAGATATCTCTTGAGGATACGAGTATGTCTACATTAATGATGTACATTGCTACAAAGCCTTCTCCCGTTTCGCACAGTCTATTTGAACGGAGGAAAACCTTGCTCCCCCACCAAACCTAAACAACAGTGATGAATAAGCTTACTGAAAAGTTTCTTGTTCTGCCTCACCTAAATGTACACCTAGCGAACTGTCCTCATCCTTGGACCTGATACTTACTGTATTGACTGTCTCTGGACTTGACACCTACTGAGGCGCCTCTGTAGCCAGGTGGGAAGGAGCAGCAGTGAGTAGCACACGCTTCTTGATTAGACCGGGGTTCGAGCCCGTCACCACCAAATACGAAGGATGCGGAAATGTCAGGGAATGGCCACCGCATATCCCGGAGCAATATGGCCTTAGTTGCTAATGCTCCTAAAAACCAAATAACAAACAACAACAAACGACACCTACTGGACTGACCACACACCCGGGTGTGGCACCTACTTGATTGACCATCTCCGGACCCGTTTTCTTACTCCAGAAATTGATAACCACAAACCTCTGCTCACCCTGTTTCCAAGGGTGGGATGTTGCTAACCCAGTCCTTGGACTGAGTAGGATCCGCAGCTTAAACCCACACCAATGCCAAAGGCAATCACACCCAGCAACCCCGCTGTGCGCCATTTTCTTCCTGCTCCCTGATTATTCCCCTTCTCCTTTCGCCTGGTGGAGCTTATGTTTCACCTTTAACTAGGCGGCCGCCTTCATCTACATACCCTTCACTTTTACTTTCATCCCCCCCCCCTTCTTGTATTGTACTCCCCACACTTTTATATTATTATTTATTTATTTTTTTTAAGTTGGTCTCCGTCCAGGAAGCTCAGGCGACCCTGGCGGAGACCAGCCAGAGAATAATGGGCAGCCTGGCTTGCCTCCTAGCGATGTGTACGGGCAATATAGAGGTCTACCAGGGGCCCTGAGGCTAAAAGTCAGAACATAACAGAACACAACACTTTTCTGGCTTTTATAGAGTCACTGTTTTTCTTCACAAGAGTACTTATGGCGCAGATGTGGGAAACCATTGGTGGCGCCTGACCCCCTAAATACTATGTACACCCCAAAAAGGAAAAGCTTCAACAAAGTGCCGGCAAGGTGATGCTGTCAGTTTTAAGCTAATAGATTATCTTCAAAATGGTTGTACTGTGACTGCGAAATATTATTCCAACCTCCTCATAAAGCTACGTGCTGCTATAAAATAAAAAAGACGGGGAAAGCTTCAAAAGGTGCGCTCCTTTGAAAACACTTTGCTGCTGATGGTGAGGTGGTTTCTGATGTCGAGTCGTGGTTTGAAGGATAGTCAGAGAACCTCTACAAAACTGGCCTGCGGAAGTGTGTTGAGAGGTGGCAAAAATGTGTCATTTTGTCTAATGACTATGTTGAAAAAGTAATTCATGGTGTTTGTTTCAACCTTCATCAACAACTACTTCTGGGTAATTACAAATCTCTTTTGAACCCCACCCCTCCCTCGTAGATCTTGTAATCTCATCAGCTGATATAAATTGGATTACAAGGAGATTCCACTGCTTTGTTTAAGGTGTTAAATGGTGAGGATAGACTAACGATGGCCTTTGGGCTTTTCGACTGAAAACTTGAAAGTAGCACCAAATTACATCGAACTAATCATTAAACTTCTGGGATCTATATGATGAATACCGCATTTAAAAGTAATTTGGCTCGACTACAATTTATCCTTAATGTGACAGTCAGCTATGGTTCTTCTGTCATCTGCCATTTATCCTTTAACGGAGAAAATGCCAACATGCTGAAAGAAGGGGGAGGAGGGCAAAACAGGATTCAATCACCTTTTAATAACATTACTTTCAGGGCTTTTATGCAGGTAGCAAGACAGCGATTATAATTGTATGCTCTTCAAGTAAAAGCGAAGCCATCCTCCAAACTTATAACGTAATACAGAATATTACTTTAATATGACCTCGCTTTCTTTAACTGATCGCTATCTAAATAACAAATCACTTCCTCCCCTTACTATTTGGTCTAAAGTGCGATGGGTAGTAAGGCGCTTCTGATATTTTTTCAAGTAATGTAGGATTTTTTCAAAAATTATTACCCATTCGTATTGCTCTCGTGATTCCCTGTTAAACAGCATCATCGACTGTTAGTGCATTTTAGAAACCCTAGTATTCCCGCATGAGCGCTACCTCCTTCTTCAAGGAGTCCCTCGGTTGCGTTCCCTCTTCGATGTTTGATAAACAAAATAGGCGGAAAAACAGCACCGTGTCTGTCCTGTTTTCGCTTTCCTTCCGACAATCCCAATGTCACGAGCAGCTGCGCGAAATAGAATCCGTCGCTATTGGAATGCGGACTGCGCTAGAATTCCTCCGAATGTTGCAGTCTCGCTTCGAAAAATGCATTTGTGCAGTTTTTCTGCTTTCTCATAGTTCTGCTCGAAAGGAGCAAAAGAATTAAAACTTATAGAACTGGACTTTTGTTTCTTTTTTCCCGGATGTAGATTGAAATGAAGTTTAACAATTTAGAAAACAGCAATATGATTCAAACATCCACGACTGTTTGAATCCATTCTGAATTTTTAAATACTTTGGAACAATATCTGGTTTTTACGTCTTACATCCTATTTTTAAAACTCGCCTTATTTGTAATCCAAATTAGAAAGAGAAATTGGTTGTCAGTTCACTTCAAACATTCTGCTTTTGCTTTTCACTGACAGTCAGCCTTACATAACGGTTCTCGTTTATGATTACTGTTGTCAGTCTATGCAATTAAAATCGCTTCGCGCAACTTGGAGAAGTTAAAAATATACGCGCAATTTAAATATTGTAATATGCCAATGAAAGGAACAGAAAGAAAAACAAGTTGATAAAAAAACACTTTGAGAACGAAAGAATGACGAAGTTTAGGTTCGCATTAGAATTTTACAACCCACGTATATTAATAATAAGAAGAATATTATGTGGGAGACTACAAATTCGTTTAAGGAAAAGGATGTAAGGAGTTTGGTATTTTATTGAACAGACGTGTACATTGAGGATTGAAGATGTCAAAAGATTGAAACGTTTTGAGATGTGGGAGTGGAGGACGATGGAAAAGTTAATATGTGGAGATAAAGCGAATAATGAGGTTTTGAGAATGGTGGGAGAGAGCAAATGTTTTACTGAAATAATGTTAGGGCAGAAGAGAAATTGGACTGGACATATGTTGCAAGGTGAAGGACGGATGAAAGATGTGGTGGAGGAAAGGTTGAGGGGGAAAAGAGGCCCAGAAAGAGATTGAGAAAAAATATGATTGATGAATTTAGAGGGGAGGGCAAAGAAAGGGAGATGGGGGAAATACAGAGGATAGGAAGATATGCGGAAGTGATTGTTGAGTTGCATCTTTGGATCTGCCCTTAGCAGAACACTGACATAGTGGCATAGTGTTTAGGGTAAGGCACCATCTGTGGTCTCCCACAACTGCATCATCTGTACTCTTGTGAAGTATACAGGACTCTGTAAATGTCAGAAATGTGTGTTGTGTTGGTTTCTGTTGTTTCTCTGGCTTCTTGGCCGCAGGACATAATATCAATAATAAAATTTTATTAGGTTTGTTATATATCATTATTTAAATTATTTAATTTCGAAATTTGCGTAATAAATACTGCGCTGATATTACTAACTGTCATCAAATACGGTTGATGATAGTTAACGACATTTCATTACAAGCCCAATTCCATTTTGAGCTTAAAGGCAAGTAAGGCTTCTGGAATTGATGGCACATACCCAGTAATTCTGAAGGAGGCGGGCAGAGTGTATTGAACCATTGAGGTTAGTTATGAGGGCATTTTTTTAGTCTCGGGAGAGATTCTTTGGACTAGAGAAGTGCCAGTGTATCACTAGTACACAGGGTGATTCACTACCAGTGCGACAAACTTTCAGGAGGTGTAGGGGGCACAAAGACGAATCGGAATCACATAGCATTGCAGGGTCCGAAATGCCTTCGTCATGCGGTAGAGGACGTTGAACGGGAGGTCGCGTGAACAGCGATCCCGGTGGAAGTCAGCATTTGCGAACCGTTTCTCTTGAAGAAACCAAGTAGCAAAAGTGGATAATCCGCAGGTTCCAATGATTGGACGCGTTGCAGATGGTATGAACTCATTTGGTTTGTTGACAGTATCCTCCATACAGTGGATTGGGAAATACCCAATCGTTGGCTTATCGCTCGAGTACTCGTACTCGAGATTGCCTTCTGCAAGACGTAGGACATTCTCCTCATTGTCTGGCGTCCTCGTCGTTCGCTCTCGATTCATGGTACCTCTCGTGAAACAACCAGTCTTACGTAACCTTCTGTGCACACGTGCGAAAATCGTATGATGAGGAGCACGCCTGTGCGGGAAACGTTCCTGGTACAAGCGCAGAGCGGCGCGCCCGTTACAGTCCGCAGCTCCATACGCGAGGTGCATGTCGGCCAGTTCAACGTTTGAATACTCGTCCATCCTACTGCCTCGGGAACCGGTTCGCAAATGCTGACTTCCAGCGGGATCGCTGTTCACGCGACCTCCCGTTCAACGTCCTCTACTGCATGACGAAGGCATTTCGGACCCTGCAATGCTATGTGATTCCGATTCGTCTTTGTGTCCCCTACACCTCCTGCAAGTTTGTCGCACTGGTAGTGAATCACCCTGTATAAAGGCGGTTCTAAGAAACAATTTGGTAACTATATGGTAACTAGGCTGCTTAGTGTGACTTCATTAGTCGGGAAAATCTTGGAGGCAATGATTAAGCGTGTAATACAAGGTTATTTAGATAGAAATAGCATTTAACGACATACAAAGTGGTTTTTGTTTAACGAGAAAAATCATCTTTTCCTAACATGGTAAGCTATTTTACCACAGTTACTCATGAGCTGGATGTAAGGAACAATTTCGGCATAGTTTATTTGGATTTTAGCAAAGGAATTTGATTCAGTCCCTCATGAGAGGTTATTGTACAAGCTGGAATATGTTAGGATTACTGGAAAGATTCTAAGATGGATCACGAAGTGGCTGAGGGCAGAGGGTTATGATTAATGGATATTCTCCAGATTGGTGTAACGTCAGAAGGATCCAAAGATCGATTCTTGGGTCACTGTTGTTTCTGATTTTCATAAACGACATCGACGAAAAAGGCCGTAATGTCAAAATTTGCAGATGACGTAAAGACTGGGGGTGTCAAGTAGCGTTCCTTCAGGATGACTTCAACAAGCTTCAAGAATGGTCAAAATAGTGGCAACTAAGTTTTAATGCAGCAAAATGCAAGATCTTACACTTGGGAACAGAAACCTCAAAATGGCTTATAACCCATTGTGTCCTATCTACGATTTATCAAACAATTTCTTGTAGAAATAGAAACAGGGAAGTCATAACCCCACGGTATAAGGCAATTGTAAGACCCCACTTGTAATACTGCATTCAAGTATGGAGACTTCATCTGAAAAAAAGACATTGGGCTTCTTGAAAGGGTTCAAAGATGGGCAACTCGCATGGTGACATCGACAAAAGTGCGACAGTACGAGGAAAGACTTCGATTATCAGAGCTTGGTAACCAGGTACCTTAGATGGAACCTGATTTATATGGTTTGTAAGGCTCAGAGAGGGATTAGTACAATGAATGAAAGCGGAATATTCGCTGTTATAAAGAATTCTGGAAACGGCCATAAATTCAAGTTACAGAAAGAGGTTTAAACTCACTCGACTGTAGGAACTTTTCTTTTAGCCAGCGAGTTGTCGAGTATTGGAACAAGTTTGATCTGAAGGTAGTTGAGGGTGACAGTTTCAAGTAATTCAGAGGTCAACTGGTTACCTACATGAGGAGAAAAACGCATAATTTTTATTTTCTTATCTACGTTTTTGGCCGGTGCAAGAAAAACCTTGACTTCCTTGCACTACATGGCAAATACTTACACTAATACAAATTTGCTTCACACCTACATGAAAATGCACGCACTTAGATGTTGGCGAACGATCTAACGCGAAGCCAATAGCTTATTTTTTGAATTGAAACTACTATTTTATCAAATGGATAATACGAAGTTAGTTTATATTAATTTAGTGCTTTTGACCTAATTCCTAAACTTATTACAAAAACGCTGTGTCAGGATTCTCGCCGGATTGCATCATCAGACCATACAGGGCTAAAAATAAGGGGAATAGAGGGAAAATTTACATAATTAACAGTTTTAGTTCACAAAAGAATGGTTAGTTAATCATTTTCATTAATAGTTAGTTTCAATATAATAGTTATTTAATAATTTTCGACATTTGATAAACAAAATATCATTTTATTTGTAACTATTATTTTGTGAAATAAAATTGTAATATTTCAATTTGTAAAACAGTTAAGAATGTAAATTTACCCCCTCTGTTTCCCTTATTTTAGCCCTACATAATTAGATGGGATTGGGCCGGGATCCTGAAACTTCATTTGTTATAAGTTAGTAATTAAATCGGAAGCACTTAATAAACTAAACTAAATTTATATTTTCCGCGTGATAAAAGAGTGGCTCATTTCAAAAATTAATCTATGGATATTCACTACTTAGTATCATTTCAAAATTATATCAGTGAAGCCACCAGATTTAGGATTCATTGAGAGTTCACATCCTACATGACAAAAACGAAAACATTAAGTCGATTAATACTTTTTTTGGTGAGCCTATGTAAAAATTTTAATCTGTTTTTTCCTTCCCTGTACTGGCTACTGACTCCTTTCTGTGTAGTAGATTTCCTGACTGTATTCCAAGTCAAGTTCGAACTACCTGTTTTATTTTTTTCTCCCAAATTCTTAAAAAAAAAAAGTTCTGCTTCCGCGAGAAGCAGAACTTTTTCTAAAAATACATTCTGAAATGTATTTTCTAAAAATACATTCTGCATTCCTGGCCCTGCCGAAAATGTCACTCAAGTCTTAAGGATTATCGACAAATCGCAGCCATCTGACGGCGTGCTTTTTTCCTCATCATACCCAACTCCACTCTCTGATATACGATATCGTACGGCACGTACCCACACGACTGTGTGTAATGTGTTTTCTTACACGTGCCCATCTAGTCTAAAATGAAAGAGTTAGAAACGAAAGAAAGAACATGAACGTTGAATGCTCGATGGTTACATTCTGCAGTTTCACTGGGGATGAGTATTCCGCGTTATAGTCCTCTGAACGACAGATTTCAGTTTTAATTGAGTGCTATCCGCGCTGACCACTCGTCATATGGTGATATATATTCTGGAAAAGGTTCAGAGAAGTTTAACCAAGTTGGTAAGGGGTGCTAATCGATGCCCGTACGAAGACTGGCTTAAAGCGCGGACTACAAAACTTGGTAACTAGACATCTTAAGGAAAACCTGACAGAGGTACATAAGGCCCTAACAGGAATCAGTAAAATGAACGAGGGGAGAATATTTTCACTGGCAAGGGAAACACGAACCAGGAGTCGCTAAATAAAAAAAATGGAGAGTAAGTTTACTTTCGTGCAGCGTGTTGTATATCACTGGAATGAAGGGCCTGAAACAGTGGGTGACGCAGACAATTTAGTAAAATTTAAAGCGGAATTCGATAGCTACTTTTTACTTTTTTGGTGACGGAGAAAGTATGACAACTGATTTGAGGAGCTGTTGTTGTTGTTATTTGGTTTTTAGGAGCATTAGCAACTAAGGTCATATTGCTCCGGGATATACGCTGGTCATTCCCTGACCTTTCCGCATCCTCCGTATTTGGTGGTGACGGGCTCGAACCCCGGTGAAGCGTGTGCTACGCACTGCTGTTCATTCCCACCTGGCTACGGAGGCACCTTGATTTGAGGAGCAAGGCAACAGATTGGTCAGAGGTTCAGGTATTCTGCCTCAGGAAGAGCCTGCAATAGACCAGTATATGGATTTTTAACTCTAGAGAAGGTCTGGATCATCCGCTTTTGGAGGTATTCTCATCCCTGGAACGACCAAAATATTTTATATTTTATTATAAAAATTCAGCGTCGCTGAGGAGGGGGATCCGGGTATCCAGGTGAAAATCTCAGCCGGAGAGCAGAGATTAGTAGATAGATGGAACAGGAGTATATATGCCAACCCTGGATGGGCTACGGTCAGTCGGTTGTAATTCTACCCCCCAAGGTTAAAACCCGAGACCAGCATACAAGGTCCCTAACCCCGAAAAATCCGTCCTGCGCAGGAAAGAATAGATAGCAGGGACATCCTGCTATTCTCTACTGAATGATCCGAAATGTCAATTTTACCATTATTCCAATCTAAAATAGCTTTTGTTATACATACATTATTAATATATATAATGTGTAATTTTGTTTGTTTTTTAGAATCCATAAGATATCTCCTCACGTCACTTCGAATTTTTCTCTGTGCTCTAATGTCATTATAATCCTCGTGACTCATGTAATCTAGCAAAGTGTCAACAGAGAGCAGTGCCATGATATAAATGATACGCTTACTGATCTGTGTGTGTGTGTGTGTGTGTGTGTGTGTGTGTGGTTCGTCTCGCAGCGGCTGTAACAATATCTGAATCACTCATGTACTGAAAACCTGGCTCACATGGATCGCTCTGTAGCCACTCACCGAGATCTTTTTCGACATTTTCAAAACTTTTAATTTTTCATTGCATCGATTACCGTAGCCGTCTCGCTGGTCTCTTCTTCAGAGCCAAAGACGTCGTCTTCTTGGAAGCGGCTTCTTCCATGACCAAACAAGTGTTACTGGTTTTGTATTGGCCACATCTGAGACAATCGTATGTCAGTCAGTACTTCTATTTTTTTCTAGAATGACATCAGCTTGTCGTCTTCATCAGTAAGAGTTCTGAATAGACCAGCCCGACAATATTATTTCAGTGATGATATCGCTCCTTGATCCATGGGATAAATTATAAATGTAACATCAGACCATCGTCTGATTTCAGAATGCTCTCACTGGGATGTGAAGCAAATGTCTATTAACAACAAAACTTCTGGGACAAACATTTTGATCTAATTTTCAAAACTCTTTGTCCATCCTTGCTCCTATCTAATCATAATAAGACTAATAATGATTTCTGGCTTCAGTATCCTTCAATGATCTTGGTTTTTCTACTTTCCCAACCATCACAGTTTCACTTTGTGGTTTCCAGATTTATTCCAGCAACACACGACTTCTGGAAGTTCTTTACGCGAATTGTCTCCTGAGCAAATATGTCATTTGCAAAAGTGAGTTTTCTATGTAATCCTTTCAAATATAAGTTCGTCTCATCCCAATTACAGATTCTATGGCTGCAAATTTTCCTCTTCCAGATATTTCTGAAATAGGTAAAAAAATAAAATATATCATCTATTCCAACAGGAGCAGTTAGCCATTCCCTGTGCACTGTAAATTCAAGAGTACCATATCTTCATGAAATAGGTCGGCTTTAGGTGTACATATTGGACCAGAGACAGATATTCTTCCCGCTGACTTTTAGTTGAACCATTGAAGTAGAGAAGAATCAAAAAGTCTTCATAAGATGACTTTTCATACTCTTTCGTTGCTGCTCATTTTGAAGGACAAACACGCAGTCTCTGAAAATTTCTCCAACGAACAGTATTTCGTTTCGTAAACGGGAGGACCACATGTATTTATATGTGCGTAATTATATTATTCTGTGTAAGGTAAATTAGGAAAAAATAATGCCGCAATAATTGAGTGTATACTATATGAAAATCGATCAGTTACTGCGAAACTACATTACCTCTTGGAGCGCTAGAAGACTTACACTTAAGTTATTGCGACTGTAGGAGATTTTTCAGAGTTAAAAAGCATCACAGGCGGCACTCTATTACAAGGTGAACGGAAGCGTAGCAAACTTCAGCAGAGCAACAAAAAAAGTTTCTCTCAGGAATGGCGGATCAATAACACTGCGATGACTCTACAAGTCTCTCATTCACGTCATCAGACGGGTTCTTTGGGATCTGGCTCTGCCTTTGAGACACTTAGTGCAACAATAAACAAAAGACACCGAGAAGTACATTAAAAACAGTGGAGGGCATTCTCAAAGGAATCATTTGAGGAAGCCAATGGGAGAATAGGACCCATCAAAGTAGCAATGATAAATACAAGAAACTGTTTCTTGGATCTTCTTTCAGCTCTGTTTTTCATTGTCGTGAAGTGGCCAAGCTTCCCATCTTTTTAGGCATTATTCTCAAAGAGAAAAATGCCTAAAAAGGCTCTCAAGGAATTACTGCTGATTAGACATTTCTTATAAACAGAAGCGCCACTCTAAGGCCTCAAAATCCGCAATTTTTACAGAAGAAAAGTAAAAACTTTATAATCCATAATATTCTTGCACGTCTCGTCGTGTCTACAAATGATTGAAATCAAAATATTTTTTTAGAACTTCCATTACTTATCAACTGTTTCTAAGAATTCTTTTTAAAGAGTAAAACAATAGCTGATCAAATATTAAACCTCTTAAGAGCTTAGCGATTTTTCGAATTATTTAAAAATCAGCAAATTTAATATAACATTTTTTTTGTTTTCTGTATCTCAACTCACAGATATTTCTCTTGAACTGGAGTTGCTATTTCTTCTTCTGTTACCAACATGATATCCATTCTAGTACTATTTAGTAATATTTCAGTAAAATATTACTAAATAATTTATTACTTGGTAAATGATAGAGAAGCAGATATAGTTGTTTTTAAATCGCCATAATCAATATCCTTTCTGTGGTCATTGTGCAACACATTTTAACGCTCTTTATCTTTGATTTCGTCTCGATTATGAAGAACGTGGTTAACGTTTAATACCTTTTCTTCCCACACTTACCACTGTATTCTTCTTCATTCCAACTTGCAGCCAAGCTCTAAAGAGCACTTTTTATGTTATGATTTTTAATATTGGACAGTATTTTCTCCTCCTATTTTCTGTTCGCTACTGGAATCGTAAAAACAAAAATAAATAAATAAATGAACCCGTCTTCAATTGATCCCTTCGATACAAACATTTACACAACTGAATATGACTCCTTAATGCGCAGATTGTATGAGGGCCGGTACTGGGGAGTAAGGAAGGCACTTGGACATCATCGCTTATTGAAAACTTCAGTAGAAGTTCGTTTTATTTTTGTTTATTTTATTATGCATTATCTAACAATAACAATGTCTGGATGTTTCATTTGCATTTAATGTTTCCTTTTGAATGGTTTTACTTCTTTTACAAAGTGATTGTGAAATTGTTCTGAAAGAACTTCGAAATTTAGTCGGAGGTTTAATAAAGCCCTCCCCACATGAAGTATTTTAAATAGTCCATTGGTATGCAAAGGACATTTGGAACAGTTTGATCCCAAATAATCCCAGTAACTAAATAAAACTGGTCACGTTTCGGATTATAAAATCGAAATCCGACTTAGGACCTCGATTTTTGGGTTCTTTAAAATTATGTATAAAGAGAAGTTAACAAAGAATGACAATACATGACACGAATACCTTTATACAGTTAATCGAGATTAAATTAGAATTCAAAATTAAATTCGGAATTATCTACAATCATTCAACATATCTACTCTACTTCACTAAACAGGAGGTGCAGAGGTTTATGTAGTATAACGCGTGCTAGTTGGGAAATTCTTTAATTGGACTTAAGTCGATATGTAACAAGATACAAGAAAAACTGCAATTTGTACATTCCGATAATTTGTTTCAGTGATTTAATTTATCTCTAACTATATGGTTTATAACTCCTTATTAGATAGATTAATCATTATTTCCTGTAATTAAGGTTAATGTTTTTAAAATGCCAGTTTCTTATTAAAAATAAGAAACGTTGTGAAAGTTTGTGTTGTTACATATCGTGTAAGTCCAATTAAAGAATTTCCCAACAACTAGTGCATATTATATTTTATCCTGTCTAGTGGAGTACAGCACATATGTTTAATGATCACAAATAATTCAGAATTTAATTTTTAAAACTTTAATTTAAAGCTCTAGCTATAGAACCACTGGCATGATTTCGGGGCTGTAACTGTGGGTTCCAACCCCGAAAACGGATTTCGATATTGTCACTCGAAACGTAGCCAATTTTATTTACATATTGGGATCTAATTGGTAGAAATAGATCCGAAATCTTTATTAAATCTCTTAACTTCTCGACTGTAATTAAGTTGAACTGTGTCTTTATATTCTTTCGTTTAGGGAAGATCTCCATTCTGCATAAATAAAATACAAACATAAAAAGGGGTAAAAAGTAGTAGAGTTAAAGAGGCTTAGCATTAATGAGATTTTACCGCATTGACTGTTGAAAGGATAGTTTCATTGTATAAGCATATTGGACACACTTGTTTTTTTTTTTTTTTTAAGGCTTATAAAAATCAATAAGCTATTTCCCTGACTTAATGGGACATACCCTTTAATTAGAATGAAATGACACGCGTCTGCCTTTCAAATTAATGAGAACGCTTCGTGAGACATGTTGTGGAGCCTCGTGATTAAAAGCAGAAACCTAATTTCAGGGAGAGTTCCGATAGAGACCACACCCTTGCTATGGTTTGAATTTGTTCCACTTTTATCCGAAATTAATCTTACCGGTACGTATGTCCTCAATCACTTATTTTCCGTTTGTTCTTCGTGAATATCGTTTATCTTTTAGTATCTTTATGATTTAAGAGTTTTAAAAAACAGTTCTTGCTACAATTTAGTAAAAAGAAGAAAAAAAAAAAGAAATGATTTTACAAGAAATTTAAATTTTTGTGTTAGTAACTAACCGGACAATTCTTTCTCTCTTTGTATTCCACTATCCGTCTTTCTTTAATTTATCAATGTCATACAAAATAATAGAAATGCATTCACAAAATTCCTTAAAATTAGCCAAACTGATCTCAGAACATCAAACCAGTCAGAATTTGACAACTGATTATGAGAAGTACAGTAACTCCTCATATTGCTTTTGTCATTACACGGTTCTATTAAGGAATATTTCTTATTTAAAGGGGATCGTGTCCGTTATTACGCTGTTTCATCTACTAGTTTTTTGGGAATTGTTGTGCCGTGCTATCCATCGAAATTATAACTGGGCAGGGTCGACCAATAGTTGATATGTTGGGAGGAGGGGAAAATCCGCAGAAGTAAGGAATCACTCAATGTAAGATTATGCAACCATTGTTTATTAAGCAATTCTCCTTGCAAAACAACTCAACGGGAAGTGGGGTTTGTCCGTTTGCTTCATTAATCCATGGAAGCCCCAAAACGCTGGTACTGGAAGTAGAAACCAGCAAGTGAGAATATTGTTTGTGGGTGTAAATAGCAGAGAAAAAAAAAAACTGTTTATGCTATGCGTGCGATCTTAAATCAGGTCAATTAAAATAACTAAATTTTATAATTATGAAAATTGCGACCAGGGATGTAATCTCCATCATTAACGCTTAACAAGTTTTAACTTCACTCGGCGCATATTAAGAAAATATCAACCGAGTTAAGCTAGGAATTCCTATTCATCTGCAGAAAACCAACGCGTTTTATCTTATTATTCGCAATGAAATCTACTCGTAACGTGGTCTGCACAATCTTTCTTTATTCAGAATATCCTTCTTGAGCTGGAAATGATTGAAATAGTAGGTCAGATATTTAAAAAAATAAGTAATTCCTTGAGATTTTATAATTTTATCTGTACAGTTTCCTTGTTGCTAAAATTATTATTGAAAAATGAACTACTGTCCCAAGTTCAACCAAGTATTAAATTACAACTTAGCGGAAGAACCTACTGCCGTGTGATAGAGTTGATCATCTTTTACCATTTATATCGAGAAAGTTTTTTTTCCTTCAGAACGTCCACTAAAAAAAAAGTCCAATGTAATTGCAATGTGTTTGCTCTTGGGATAGAATTTCTGAATGCATTTAATAGAATGTGTTGACTTTTTGTTGACGGAATAATTACGGGGTAGTCCAGTTGCTGGTATTTAAATGAGAAGCATTAACCGAAATCATCCGCGAAGGAATTGCTACTCTAAGCAAAGTGTCAAGACCTTGGAGATGACAACTGCTCCACCCGTGGACGTTGTGAAGTAGCACTGACATCGAAGAAACATCCATCAGTCGTCCTGCCCCCGGCTCTACTCAAACGGGATGTCACTTAATCTTTCGCTCTGTCTGGACTTTGACAAGTGAAAACAACGGCGACCTCTATATATCGTGAGCACAAACATACTCCCCTTTTTTTGATCGCATCCATCTTGACGAAGAGCCTCGACATGTTTCAATATCTCTCTGACCTTCAAGTAGGCCACGTTTAATATTCTCGAGCATTCAAGACCCGTATATGCGGCACGGCGAATGATAATTCCGGCCTTCACTCGGAGAAGATGGTGTGTACCGGCTGTGAGCTGTCAGGGCCATCACCGGTTCGATATTACTATGATGTTGACAAGTGCGAGGGGACACTTATTTAGACAAGAGGGGGGGGGGGGAAAGAACAGCGACTAGGTGGCGTGTTATTAAATCAGCGTGTCTTTCGGGAGCAATCTCCGCACTAAGTCAATATTTATTCAGAACAATCGTCGCTATTTTTTGGGGGTGGAAACTCTTGGACAGTGAGAGCTTTGAGGAATTGTGCAGGAATAAAGAAAACAGACGGAAATATCTGAAATAAGATGCGCAAACAAAGCTATGTTCAGGTGTCATGTATTTTCAGTATCGTTCTGGCGACACGTGGTAACCTTCATCGGGCTTGTTTTCTCGCTCCTATCAATTAATATATAATATAATAATAAAGCGACTATTAGTCTGTTTATATTTCCACGTAAGGAAATCTCTCCTTATCTTTCCACCCTCCCATCATTCCGTTCTGTTGTTTGACCAGATTGCAAACAATTGCAAACAATTCCAGAGGAGGAGGAAGAGAAGACGAATTCTGCTGTAATAATTAGAAATAAACACACGAATTGTTTGTTTGTGGCGAACTTTGCCTCCCTCATTTAGAACTGAGCACGACTACCATTTTTAATAGTTCTGTACAGGTGTTACCTTTGAGATGGCTCCATAGCATTGATACATGCAAGCACACGGCAACATTCAGTAAGTGACATCATATCTATGTGCTGTTCTATTTTAAGTTGTTTTCCATGCCGTTGATTACTTGCAGCATACTATAGTTTGCACAAGTCAAACTGAGTAGTGGCCTCATTACAAATGAATAACCAACAGAACCTTGCTTGTCTGGTGCAATGATTGTTTATTTGAAGTGCAAGGCATGCGCTAAAAATAAACAACCATTTTATAACTGACAAAAATAACAAGTTCTTTTTCGTTTGTTTAGGAAGCTCACCTTTTAAAGAAGGAAAATAAGATGAAATCTCCATTTGGAGAATGTACACCTCTCTATTGGTTGTGCTATCATTGATGAAGTATTAGAAGAACCAAGGTCATAAGAACAGACTTTTCGTTTATCTTCAGCGGGTTACAGACCGATTAAAGAAAAGCGAGGCATACAAGGAGAAAAGTTTGAGTCCCATGATGGTTTAGGGGCAATATATACCACGCGACTTTTCAAAAACATTGAAAGGAAATATTTTCACGGAGTCAATCTATGGTCCAAGCTTCGTACGTGAATAGTGCATATTCAACTTCGGTTTAATTGCTGTTGAAGCATAATTGGTGATAAGTTGGCAATATGGCATGCGATACTGCTGGATTACAATTGTATATGCGCTACAGAGAGTGGTTTTGGTGACATCTGAAAATAAATTAAACGAAGTGCTAATCGGCAGTGGTATTGTAAATATTTTTTAACTTGTGTAAAAGGTTGTTTCGAAGCGTAGGGGTTATGTAATTGTGTTGGACTGCAGAAATTGTACTATAAATTAACTGTAAGGGAGAAATTATTAGATCTATTGTAGTTCTACTCTCACATTATCCTCATTAAAACTGTATTTAACGGCGTTATAAATTTATGCGTAATATCGATTTTTTATTATTAAGACTGACTGGAATTAGCTTTGTGTGCGTTGGATTTCTGTAATAAGCGTTTTTAAATAGATTATCTATAAAAGTATTAAGATTATGAAAATTAATACTGTTATTCTGTTCAACTTCTAGGGGACGGCGAGTAAATTGTCTGCGTAACGGGTGGACTGAGGAACATTAGGGAGGGGGTGTGGGATTTAGAAAATGCTTTTCAATGGAAGCAAAATACATTTAGGCTAGAGGGAATCTGCATAAATGAAAGATTTCTTTATTACTTATTGGTATGGCTTAATATGAAAA
This sequence comes from Mastigoproctus giganteus, assembly GCF_048544385.1. NCBI lineage: Eukaryota > Metazoa > Arthropoda > Arachnida > Uropygi > Thelyphonidae > Mastigoproctus > Mastigoproctus giganteus. The sequence continues at coordinate 126,865,282 of NC_143584.1, forward strand.
TATCCCCATTTTAAGCTCATATTATCCGGGATAAGTGACAGGCGTGTTAGGCAAGAACTTTGCTAACTGTATAATGGTATTGCCCACGTCGACATTTATGTATAAGGTAACTAAACGAAATGCCTAGTATATTCGTTAGCTTGCAGATGAACCTCAGTAATTAAATTGTGTGCCTTTGTGATATTAATAACGTATATTCGAAAAACTCATTATGAGTGAAATGATTTTGAAAGGAAGGTGGATAAATTAATTTCTGGCTACTAAAATAAGTTTTCTGTTGCATTCCGGAAGAAGACCACACTGTCAGTGGAGTTCACAAGATATTAGACGTGGTGGGATATTGTATACGAGCTTGGTTACAATAAAAACCATTTAGATTTAAAAAATGCAAATTTTTCGCCTTTATAAAGATACTTTAGCTCTTAATGGGTGACCAGATTTATAAAAATTTGTAATACCGACGGTAAGGCATGATATTGTTTTTAATTCATTACCAAACTTGAGGCGAGTTCCCTCCAAAAAAATAGAAAAAAAATATATATATATATTCTGTAACAGCTATTTTATACTAAAGGTTCAATGGATCAATAACGAAAAAAACAAACAAACTACCCAACGAACTCTGATAAAAATACTACACGACACGATTACCACAACTGTGAGCAAGGAAACAATTCCGCTTCCTCTCGCAGTCATTTGTTCTCATTCTCTTCTAGTCCAGTTTGTCAAGTCTCTGATCATTTTCTCAAGACCCACTTGTAATATTTCCGAATACTTTCCCATTCTACAAGTGCAAAGAATTGTTTCCGGAGCATTATCGTCATCCTCTAACCATGAGAACGCCGAGCTATCCGCTTCATCCAACAAATGCCATTAATCAATGTCATTTGTTGGTTGAAGAAAACGAATCGGTCCAGGAGGATCTCACACCACTTGTACTGTCTATTCTAAATTCCGAGGATGTTTCCTTTAACAATTCTCATGAAACTGCTGAAAGCACAAATAAGTTTCGATTTGCCAACATGTGTTGCAAGTAAAGCTAAACCTGATCAACCCTCTATGTTGCAATACAGTCAACTAGTCCTCGCTTACATACATTGCCCTCCCCGGCTTTTTCATATAGGATCCACTCCTACTCATTCCTCTGTAGGTTGCCTGCAGAAGTTGCTAAACGCGTATCTCTTTCCACTATTTCAGTAGATCAGTCAGTCTTTAATTTCTAAGAAGAGCCCTACACCTACTGATCTAAAGTACACCTACTGATCTATAGCTCATCTTTCAAATTCACAGCCAGCAATATCACCAGAAGTCTAAATCCAGCCTGTTATCTTAATTCTTTCTTCGTCTGATAAAACGAAATCTCTTCACTTTCAGAACCAACAGGAATTTAAGTTGCTACTGTGCCTAAAAACTAACAAGACGAAGGTAGGATTTCAGTAATTTTCAACACAGTCTTGTTCTTTTGTCAGCTACCCTCGCTCCGACTAAGATATTAAAATAGATCTTCATACGTCCTTGAGAACATTATCTTCCCATTATCCTGACTACACTTCGTATTTTAAGTAGTTATTATGAACAAGCACGCATTTTAGATACTGATATTTGGGCAACTATGACCTGTAAGCTTTAATGTTATCATTAAGCCTTGCATGTCTTTTTCAACCATTCTAACTCAACTTATTAGACATTCACTCCAGCTAGCAATTATTCCCCCCTCTCAATATTCCCATCTTTATCGCCACTCTTCTATGTAGAAGTACTGTAAAAATCTAACATGGTCTTCGCCTTTTCCTCCATGAAGAACCCTTCGTGACAATTACTCTCATAGAAGTATGGTTATATCCTTATACAGGGTGTTTCAGTTAAACGTTTCAGAACTTCTAAGAGGGGTACATCCTGACAACTCGAAATCATATAGCAATGTGGGGTCGGAAATGCTTTCCTGAAGCGGTGTTGTACACAGAAGCACCATAAAGAAAAGAGACCGTAAGTGAGAAATCGTTTTAATAATACATGAAAAGAAGCAAAAGGTACATGGATTAAAGTAAGTGTTCGAAGTTTCTTCCACGGGCTACAATGCACGCCTCACATCTCCGACGCATGGACATCCGAACATTCTGGAATACTCCAGGCGAATTTCGAATTTCTTCGGCAGCTACTGCGATTCTTGCAACTAGCTCCTCAGCATTGTCAACAGGGGTGTCATAAACTAGCGATTTCATATGACCCCAGAAATAAAAATCAAGACATGATAGGTCGGGTGACCGAGCAGGCCAACGCACGGGACCACCACGTCCCGTGCGTTGGCCTGCGAGATCACCTCATCGGACCTTACCTGTTACCGTGTCGTCTAACCGGACCTATCTACTTGATCTTTCTGCAGCAAGTATTGCCACAACTTTTGAGAGATGAACAGATTTCTGCATCGACGCAACAGACAATGTGGTTCCAACACGATGGAGCCCCTGCCCATTATAGCGGAGATGTTCGTAACTACCTGGATGTCACATTTGGTCAACAGTGGATCGGACGTGGTGGTCCCGTGCGTTGGCCTGCTCGGTCACCCGACCAATTATGCCTTGATTTTTATTTCTGGGGTCATATGAAATCGCTAGTTTATGACACCCCTGTTGACAATGCTGAGGAGCTGGTTGCAAGAATCGCAGTAGCTGCCGAAGAAATTCGAAATTCGCCTGGAGTATTCCAGAATGTTCGGATGTCCATGCGTCGGAGATGTGAGGCGTGCATTGTAGCCCGTGGAAGAAACTTCGAACACTTACTTTAATCCATGTACCTTTTGCTTCTTTTCATGTATTATTAAAACGATTTCTCACTTACGGTCTCTTTTCTTTTTATGGTGCTTCTGTGTACAACACCGCTTCAGGAAAGCATTTCCGACCCCACATTGCTATATGATTTCGAGTTGTCAGGATGTACCCCTCTTAGAAGTTCTGAAACGTTTAACTGAAACACCCTGTATATTTAAGAGAGAATTGCCTCGCCTCCATTATTCAGTCTATCGTTTCAATCGAATCTCGAAAGGTGGTGGTACTTTTTATCCATGATCTTGTGAAACGGTTGAAGTTCATTAGACACGAGCCGATTCAAAGCTTGTTATAAATTATTCGGGAACCTTCTGCTCATAAATTTTACCCCATTCTCTTTACCAACCATTCAACAATTAGAAAATATTACTGAAGAAGCAAATCTATTATAAATTTCAAAAAATCATACCATTCGTTTCAGTTGATCGTTCTGGTTGCCTTTTGGCCTAAATTGCTCACCACTAAGTAAGTCTGTAGTCTATGAATACTAATATCCTTTCTCAAATATGCACCTTTCCTACCAGAACTCTTCCTATAATTCGATCACTCTTTACTGACACAGACAGTTTCTGAATCCCCTTTTAGCTCGCCCTACATGGTATTGATATTTTTGGGCACAAGGGCAACAGGGGCAAAAATGTGCCTGTTCCTATGTTATGTTTTTATATAAAAATTCAGTGCAATTTGTCAGAGTAAATCATATATTCGTATTTGCTTAAGAAAGGTAAATAGTTCATTTAAATTCGCATTTTTTCCAATAATATGGGCGAGTGATAAAGGCTCTTTCAGTTGTGACAGTGAAAAGAAAGTATTTTTTCTTAAATGGAAATAGTGCTTACAATCTATGAGGATATGTTTGACAGTAAGTGGTAATATACAATGCGTGCATCGAGGTGGGTCATCCTCCATGAGTATACATGGGTTGGATGTGCATGCCCTATGCGTAATCTTGGTAGAACAACCTCTTCTTGTTTATTGCCCTGCGTGGGCAATGGCGCGCAAATCGTTTCTGAGAGAAAAACACGTTGGACGGGTCTTGTGCAGGTGGACTTTGGACATTGTTGCCTACTTTGAATGGATGTACCTCATTCGCTGTACGATACTGTGAATTGTATTTGTAACACTGTACGTAAAAACAAAAATATATGTATGGTATTATAATATACGGCGGGATTTCCCGAATTTGTCAAGGACCACCTGGCACGAAAAAAAAAAAAAAAATGCTCCAATTGGAGCAGCACACTGGTTTATAATTCGTACGAGTCTCACAGGCTGTGCATCAGAATGGATTAATATTTACTAGAAGAGTGGAAGTAGAACGTGGGTACTATCTGATTACTAGTGGGAATCTGCTCTGCTCTCCCTTCCTCAACTCTCAATGTCTGCTATTCGCCTGGTTGCATCCCCTCTGTCGAGTTGGTACTGCCAAGACTTTCAGTTTGGACCATATTCTGTTTTAGTGATCATATATATCTGATCGACCGCCGAGGACGGGTGGCTTTAATGTAGTTTATCTGGGCTTGCTACTAACAGTGTTTGTAGCAAGCTCAGAACCTATCACTTCCTTTGCACTTAACTGATTCTTCTTTTTGGCAGCATCTTTGTTGAGTCTTGACTTTACCAATGTGCATTTTTTCATAATTGATGGACTGATATCGTTTTAGCGAGCTTTCTATCTAATTGGGTTGTAGTTCCTGATCATCTTCGAGACTCCATGGAATATCACTGACTATATTACCTACTGGACTGAACTAAGTGGATAAATATATCGATTTATGTATTGTATAAGTGGATTCATGTATCTATGACTGGCAGAGATGCCAGTTTTTGGCAGGGAATACCTAGTATATATAATAAAAAATGTGTGCCCACTTGAACCCTATATTCGTGTATGGGCAGGAGTCCAGAGGATGAATAAGCTGATAGCTAATTTAAATGTAAATTTACCCACGTTTGAACCATCCGCACGGACAGTACAGCGTTTATAATCATCATACACACAACACGCCGGTTGGAAAAGCCCAGAGTTCGAATCCCGTCATGACACGAGGAACTTATTGGCTTCCTCCCACCTGGAAACGCTGGTTTTTCGCCAGTAAAACAGATAAATCGAGCAGAGAACACAAGCAACAAGGATAAGCTGAAAAGATCTAAAAAGACTCCAAAAACAGAGCCACAAGCAAATCACTATGAAGGAAGAAATATTTAAAGAATGGACTGAGCTCACTTTTCAACAGACCCACCAGGCACATGCACAACCCCCGGTTACACTTTTTGGCACTCCCTGCAAACCTCCAATATTACTCATACCCATAATCTGATGCCATGTGATGGAGATCGTCAAAAAACTTCCACTGAAAGCTGTAGTGGGTCCCGACCGGTTTCCTCTGTTTCTAATCAAAATCTGTAGTTCATATATTATAGACCTCCTAGTCCACATTTTCAATAAAATCTTAGAAAGTGGAGAGATTCCAAAGATCTGGAACACATACTTTGTTCGCCCAGTCCCTAAATGCAGAGACCTCAAGCACCCTCAAGATTTCAGGCCTATTGCCATCAGCTGTGGTTTCCTCAAGATATTTGAGAAAGCAACCCAGTCCACCATTGCAGACCACTGTTTCAATCACAGGCCTCCATACCTCCACACCGTGATTAAGGGGAGATCTACTAATAGCAATCTCCTGGACACCCTTTCCAGAATCCAGAAAGCCCTCAACAACAGGACACAGCTTGATGTTATCTTCTTTGACATAAAAGCCGCCTATGACAAAACAGACATAACAGCTCTAATCACCATTCTCCAGCATTACTTCAACGTTCAACGTCACAGGAAGAATTCTCAGCATCATTAAATCAATCCTAGAGCATAGACATCTCATTATCTCACATCGTAACTTTAGGACAACTTTCATTACTAATAGGGGTGTCCCATAAGGGGGGGACACCCCTATCATCAACCCTATTTGCCGCAGCGCTGGAGCCCTTCCTGGCATCCCAAATTGACTTCCAATCATATGCTGATGACCTGAAACTTTACATCACCTCTTCCGACCAAACTCAGGCTCTTAGCACTACCTTGCAGGCAAGTAAAACTATCCATAACCTTCAACAATATCTAGCTTCCATCGGATTACAAATTAATCAAGCAAAGACAGCTCAAATGTCTTTCACTTGGAAGAAGTCACACAATGATATCAATCTTACCATCAATGGATCACCCATTCAGAAAGTTAAAACACGCAAGGATCTCGGATTAGTTTGGGATGAGGGGCTGACATTCCAGGCTCACCTCCTGAACACAAAAACCAAAATGTACTCCGCTATGTGGGCGATCCGCCAGGAACTAAATGAATTCATGACGCCGACCTGGTAAAGAAATATGTTGTCCGATGTGTCTATCCCATACCTCTCTATGCAGCAACCATTTGGTCCTCAGCTCCCACAAGTTCCTCAGCCTGGAATACTGGCTCCTGAAATGGCTCAACTGGCGGACTGGCAACCAATACACCATTTCTAGGGCCCAACTCTACATAAATCTGGAAGTCACCCCATGGAAACAACAGATTTTGGCAGCAAACCTTCTTACACTTGCCAGACTAATCACAGGACGACTCGACGCCCCCGACATCACTGATCTGATAAAAACTCCCCCGAATCGCCGGAAGGAATCAAATGGACTCAAGGCTCCCACTCAGAATCAATTTCAACAACTTGAAAGGTTTGAGACGCATGTTCCTAGGAAACACGGTAGATTTGATCAACAATCTAGCCATCGACCTGGACAAATTCTGCGAGCAGCATATGTACAGACGCCAGAAGCTATCGGACACATGTACAAGCTTAGTTATGATAAACCACCAGAAGAAAAACTATCACGATAATGCTTTCCATGACACGATGAATATAAAATAAAAGAAAGTGGAGACGTCACTGGTCCCCTCTCTTGGCATCTTTTACTCCAAAGACAACTGACTGAGCACTAAGACAGTGAACACTGTAGAGATACCACGGGCAACAACCGGTGATGGACTGCTTCAATCGTTTATATTTTTGTACAGATTTCCCATGTTTGTAATTTACAGCACTTTTGATAAATTAATAATCCTTTAATTTGGGGCACTTTTTATTCCACAACTTTAAATATGTAAAATAATAAACACCGCAAACCCTGTACCTTTCAGGTTAAGCATACATGTGGTCCATGTAACCGCCGGACGCATGTCCCTGCCTTAACCTCTGAATGTATATATATCACCCCCAACCCCAGCTTACCGCTGTCCAGAGGGTTGCTCTTGAGCAGAGCAACAAACAGATTTAATAAATAAAAATAAAAATAAAAAATTACGGATAATACACATGGGCAGATGAATTAATTTTCGGGTCGCCCTAATGTGACACTTTTTACCCATTTGAGCAAATAGTTTTGATAGATTAGTCATCTCTATTGATGACACAGGTCAGTTATTTCTCACCTTAAAGACTACCACTCCTATTTTCTTCAAGAAGTGCGTTTCTTCTAACTAACCTCTTCAGTTGCAATCTCCTCTACGGCTTTTGCCCAACAATTTTCCAAGAAGCCTATATTATTCCCACATAGAATAAAAAAAAAAAAAAAAAAAAAAACAGGATGATAACTAACTCCAGCAATTATCGACCCACTACTATACTCACTATCGCTATTTTTGAAACCATCATTTATAAATATTAGTTGCTACCTTCGCCCTGTTATCAATAATCCCCAAAATGCTTATCTTTCGAAAAAAGCCCCTTTTCAAATCTAGCTCTGTTCTCTCATTTCCTATCAACTAATTCGGACAAAGAATATCAAATAGATTCCCCTCTCACTTGATATTTCTCATGCATTTGCCTCTGTTCATATTGATCTTAGCTTAAAATGTTCATCGAATGGTATACATCGCCCCTCTATTGGATCTGTGCGAATGTTTGTTACGTAATCGCCAACCATCGAAGCTTCCTTTCAATCGAAAGGAAATCCTCTCAATGAATCTGTCGGACACCTATGAAAGCCTTCGTGCCTTATTCAGATCTGATCTTCATCCCTCCTGTTATATCTTTCTATACATTAAAATAATTTTCCTCCTAATGATATTTATTCAGCCAATGGGAGAAGAGGGATGCGGGTTACGTGTAATACGTAACAGAAGCTTATTTTATTGTGGTAAAACAAGCTTCTCTTTAAGCGTGGTCACGCGCTATGTTTATCAAACACGACCACACGGTACCATTCTTGATTTCCATATGTAACGTATTTATTTAAATAAACTAAATGCAACAAGGCATAATATTGTAAGAGTTTAAGATCCTATATCTATGTAATATCGGTGGAGATACACCATAGGCAACTCTTAAATAAAAACTATGACCGTAGTGTGAAAGGCACGCCGACCGGGCTAGCCGAGTGGGTAAAGTACCTCCCCGGCAACCCAAAGGTCGCGGGTTCGATTCCCGCCTCGGGCTTGGATCAAAGTACTGCAAAAACCTTGGGAGGTGCAATATGGCCACAGAAGCCGATGCGCCAACAACTACCAAATCAAAATCATGTGAAAGGCACTCACCGATGAAAAGCCAACTAGCTTTGAAACGTCCGTCTGAGTGGTGGCGCCCACTGAGGATAAATAACAAGTCTTCTCTATTAGTGAAGCGTTACTTATTCGAAGTAGTGCAATACTTGGTAACTCGTTGTGAAGGATGAGCACAATATGAGATACAGATGAAATGATGCCTTTCACACTACGATCGTAGTTTTTCTTTAAGAGTTGTCTATGGTGTATCTACACCGATATTATACAGATAGCGTAACGTATTTAGGTGTTCATAGTTGAGGAAGAGACACATGCCGTGTCGAAAGCTTCTGTAAGTATTTTATTTTATCAAAATAAGCGAGCGCAGCGAGCAATTGGCGAAGCCCCCCTAGTTATTATTATTAAATCAGGTTATTGACCCAATAAATGTGGTCTGAACACCTTACACGGCCATTCAGCCAGAAGGGCGATCCGTAATACAATTACTTATTTACATTCTATATAAACAAACAAGTTTACATTATACATCGATGAGCCAAAACATTATGACCACCTACCTAATATGATGTTGGTCCTCCACGTGCAGCCACAGCTTGTACCCGGCGAGGCATGGACGCCACAAGATTTCTAAATGTGTCTTGTGGTATCTGGTACCAACACGTAACCAGCAGATCCTTTAACTCCTGTAAAGTCCATGGTTGAGACGTCGCAGATCGGAGTTGCTGTTCCAACACAAACCACAGATGCTCGATGGGATTGATGTCTGGGGAATTCGGAGGCCAGGGAAATACCTGGAAGTCTTCCTCATGTTCCGCGATCCAGTCTCGAACAATCCGGGCGGTGTGGCATGACGCATTATCCTGCTGAAAGACGGCACCCAACGCTAGAGGGGAAGACCGTTGCCATGAAAGGGTGTAACTGATCAACAATGATGTTTAGGTTGATGGTAGAGTCAGAGTGCCCGGCACATGGATGACTGGACCCAGTGTAGCATAACATCGCCCAAAGCATGACACCCCTGCCACCGGCTTGTTTTCCACCCACGGTGCATCCAGGCGCCACCCTGTTACTTCCCCAGGTAAGCGACGCACACGTATCCGGCCGTCCACATGCTGCAACAGGAAACCTCTGATTCATCGGACCAGACGACCTTCTTCCAATCACTCAAGGTCCAGTTTCGATGCTCGCGAGCCCATTGTAGGCGCTGTCGCCGGTGAACCGTGGTTAGCATGGGCACTCGGAGCGGCCTGCGACTACGCAGCCCCATTTTCAGCAGGGTTCGATGTACTGTGTGTTCTGACATTACTCCCGTTCCCAGCGTTCCAATTACCGGCGAGTTGCGCCACAGTTGCCACTTACGATCCAGGAGAGCCTGGCCATTGAAATGGCCAGTCGTCTGGCCATTTCAATTTGGCCTTTGTCAAACTCGCTTAAGTCCGCTGCCTTTCCCGTCTGAAGAACAAGAGTAAAACTGATTAACGGAACTCGTATCAGGTTTTTTTTATACCGTGTCCTGATCCGCACACGCACCGTAGTACACCTGCAGTTGCTTCGATTTGCATAACGACTCGTTGGTCATAATGTTTTGGCTCATCGGTGTATATGAAAAATATAAATTGGTTTTTACAATCAGTAGATGTAACAAGGTCAACTTACAGAAATAACAGCAATAAATATGAAATATTTACAAATCTCAGTAGCCGATTTAACTGTAAACAAATTTAGGCACAGCTTTTCCGGTGGGCGTAAATGTTATAGCTCCATACACGTGAAAGTTTCCTGTAGTTTTTGTGATCTGTATACTTTTGAGTCACAGAACTTGTCATTGACAGAACTTGTCAATGGCTAGTCTTTTGATAAGCTGGACAGTGTTTCCAGGGAACAGTAATTAGGCGACCTAGATTGTCTAGCCCTGTTTGAAGAGGAAGTCGAGGGTCCGCCTCACAGCGTCCTGCTGTTCTCAGAATCCTAACGATGCCGTTCATTCTGGGGGTATCTATGCATCCGGTTATGAGTGTTAGAATATTTTGGGCAGCAATCTGATGTTTCCAAGGCATCACGTCTAAATTCGAGTAGAGCAGCAATCTAGAGATGGTATACTGTTTCCCTGTTATTTTATTTAGCCATTTAAGGATTCAATGCTTCAGCCCAAGAAATTTGATGAAGTGGATTTTAGGCGCTGAATACTATATGATGGAGGAATATAATGGAATTGGATAAAGGCAGCGTTGGGCATAATCAGATGATAAGCTGAGGATCATGTATTCCTGTGAGCTCTTGGCGTAGCAGCCACATTGCTGCATAGGTCTTCGTTTTGGTGACGCTTAGATGCTGCGGAAATGTGAGGCCTTCATCCCACATTAAACCTAAGTCTATTATACTTCCAGTTTGACTATTATTATATCATTTGGTTCTGAAAACGGCAATACCTTCCTCACAGACTAGAGCGGATTCAAATCAAATTAATTAAGTTCTAATTCTTTAGAAATCATCTAGTCATTCATCGGAAAGACCATGAATCACTTTGTCACCGTTTCAGAATTGCCCCTTTCAGCTCTGTGTGTGTGTGTTTTTTGTTTTCAATATCTTAAAATATTATTGATTCTTTATCTCTTTTTGAACAAATACCGTTCACTATACCCCAGCTGAAGTTTCAGATTTTCAGATTTATTCTCATTACTTCTCCTTCGTGCCCACCATTTAGCCGCTAGTTCTCTATTTAGTCTGTTAATAAATACTGCGTATTTTCTTAAGTTTTCACCCGAATTTTAGGGTCTGCGTACGCTGTGAGTGCGAAATTATAAATTAAATAAATAAAATGCATCTTAAACACACGTGTAATTCAATGAAGTGTGGGCAATCTGGACAGACACCATCTTACTTGACACGATTACGGCCAGAGTATGTCAATGTCAACACCTCTAATGCGTTTAAATAAAAGGGGAAAAATTCGTGTAAAGTTTTGGGTCGCCAGGTTCATGTTCTCGAAGCTGTACGCCGAAAAACAAGCGCTCTTTTATTATTACAGATTTAAGGAACACTGAACCAATTCTCGATTTTGTAGATTTTCTATGGTGACAATGTTAATGCTAGGTATTAAATTCAACCCAAAAGCGTAGTTTTCAACAAGCCCTTCTATATGGCACCATCATTCTCATAAAGCTAACCTGTTAAGGGCAATTCTTGTCTGGAGAGATACAATCTAAGTCAAGAAGAACCAACACACAGAGCACAGTACTGTAACACTTGATGCTATTGTCTAGTCAGCGAATGTGCGCACATCCCAGAATTGGAGATTCTCGTCCGCATCTGCCTCTCCAGTTTAATATCACCGACAAAGGAAACCATGCAGAATCCGCTTTACAATATCGACGTGAAAGGGGAGGAGGAATTCGTATCACTAGAGATGTCGATAGCAGCTCTATAACCGATTTCGAGATTATTGCAGCTGGAAATGCTAAGCCAATATTGTCGTATGGAAATTGAAGTCCAAGTAGACTAGCTAAAGACACTTTCAGGTGTCGCAATAAAGATGGAACTTCAAAACCCATTCTGGGGCCAGGATTTTAGTGTGAGCTCGTCAAGACACCATAAATTCCAAGCAATGACGTCGGGTCTCTTAAAGCGAAGTAGTTGTCGCCGTTTTTCGTAAGAGGCTGAACTGTCTTGTACCACATTTAATCAACCCGACATTTTTTCAAAGAGCGGTTGGGGAAAATCTTGTATCAACACTTGCGCAAAAGAAAATTCACAAGGAGCCAATAAAATGCAACTCAACGGGGCGGATGAAATTATCGGTTATTCGCCGAAAGACAAAGAAATAATTGGCGAACCATGCACTGCGTGATCTGGTAAATCTTAAAAAAAAAAAAAACCGTTTTTCTGCGAATATTCCGGAACCCAATGAGTTTGTTCGTAGAAATTTATCGCATGAATGCCAGTGCTTGAGGAAATCTATGGTAGGATATGGACGCCAGCAGCACGTGCTCGCCTCCTACATTCTTGAACTTCCCTCAAGTACAGCGAGAGTGGATGACTGTCATCAGCTAGGTGTGGGTTGTTAATAAGTAATTTGCATCTACACATACGTAGTAAAATAACGCACGTGGCTCTCGGCACCATACAAAAGCCTTGGAGTGCCCTGTGACATTTTTCAAGGCAAACATCAAAAGGATCGTCTCTGTAAGACCACTGCGTGATTAAAAACTATTTTTATCTCGAAGCAAAGAATGCGCGTGGAAGGAGTGATAAGAGGAAACGGGTGGGGGAGTTGAAGACGTTGAGAGGAAGCTTCAAGAACTATGTTCTGGCCTAAGTACACGGAGAAGAGCCACTTGTGTGGATGGGAAAGGACAGCTCGGTTAATAGTTTTGGATCTGCATCCATCTCCGGGAAAAGGTTTGAAAGAGCGTGTAATCTTCCTCAGCCTTCTGATTTATCAGTCCGATATGGTAGAGTGATACTTTAAAATGGATTTTGCAAAAAGGAAAATTGATCTTAAAATCGGTTGAACAATCCTTTATAATCCGATAGCTTTGTTTTCAGAAACACGCAAACCGTTTCTTTAAATAATTCTACTTTTCTTGTAAACAAAATGTACTTGTTGTGCCCTAATAAGAGGCAAAAAAGACTGTGCTTATAGACCTTTATATTAGTAGTTCTGAAGTTTATATTATATTAGTAGTTCAAGTGGGTGGCGCCCTCCGGTGGGGAACAGTCTCAAAGGATATCGTAAATTCACAACATACGAGACAAATTAAAAACGCGGAACACAGTCTTGGTTTGGAATTAAATTTATGTCTAGTAAAGGGGGGGTCGCGTATTTCAATCCATTCGAAACGCGGTCAAAATAATTAGGTTGAGAAACTCCTTTGTATCAAAAGAACGAGTTGGTAAAGTAAAAGCATTTTCTGAAATAATCCTAAATGAAATGGGCGCCCAATTTCCTCAAAATTCCAAATGAAATCTTTACAAATTCAAATCTGCCTCTCTATTAAAAATAAGGAAAAGTTCTCAAACTGTAGTGCGGTTGGACTGCATCGGTTAGCCTTCCAGAAATATTTAATTAGAAAAAAAGTAGATTTACAGAAGTGCGGTTGCTAAAATTATGTGAAATTTAGTAAAATGAATGAAATGCTATACGTATGTAACACCCAATAAGAAAGTGGATGATCTCAGGTGGATTATCCTCAACTTCGGTGATGCAGTCAGTCAAGCATAAACAGAACGATTTTGTTCATGACAGACTGATCGCTATGACAACGTTATTTCTCTCCTGGATTCGATCATGTTCGCTTATTGAAAATTCTGAAAGGAAATATATAAAATGACAGTACATCCCGTTCTCGAGTACAGTTCACCACTTTGGAATCACCAAGATGTTGGCAACAAATTTCTCATAAGAATAAATGAAACACAACTTTACCAAACACCTTTGTTATAAACAAAAATCAGATTTCACCCAAATTAGCCACAGATGCCACAAAGGTGGTGGATTGAACAATTGCAATCTATAACTTTTAATTGCCCACCAAGGATTAATAGAGGAACAGCAGTACTTAAATTAAATTATGCTAAATGCAATTACTTATATTTTCTATTTTTATAAAAAGGATTGTTAGATTGTGTAATCGCTTTTCGATCTATTTGACAGTTTCAATAATTGTAATTTAAAGGTTTTTGTAAATGATTATTACTTTCTGTATTCTTTATTACATATTCTTGCATTCTGTATCAGTAAGGTTGAAGTTACAAAAGACAAGATATTAAATATCTTGTAATGTAATGTACAGGGTTGTTAAAATTAAAGTATCCCTATGTAGAGGGCTCTGGAGCGAGTTCTAAGGGTCGTACTGAGGAGAAATTTGGACAACGGGTACAATAAAGAATGCGCTCGCCATTTATTGGAAAAAAAATTTGTTACAAAATTTGTCGCTATATGGCGCTGTGTCACTGTGTGGCGCGTAACTATCTTAGTTACGATTATGCAAACAATTTGTGTTATTTGCATAATCGTAAGTTATTGCCACAGCGCCACTACTCAGCTATACTGTACTATATAAAAGCAAAACAGTCTCTTCAAAATCATACAGTAGATGTTTGATTCACTACACTCATTCATTGAGTATAGTGAATTACATTCATTGCTGCTGCACTACAGCAGCAATGAATGTAAAGCACTACAGCAGCAATGCCAACAACCTTGCAGGAAAAGGCGCTATTAGTGAAGCTGTACTATCAGAACAGCAACAATGCAGCTGCGGCTATCACAGAATTCAGGCGTCAGAAGCGCATATGGCCCACGGGGACCTATGACTGTCTGTGCTGTCCGCATAATGATTGCGAAATTTGAAGCGACAGGACATCTTGGTGTTCAACCAGGTAGAGGTCGAAAGCGAGTGGACTCCCTTCGTGTTGAAGATGTGGCTATGGCTGTCGTGGATTTATCAAGTCAATCTCCATGTGGTAGCGCAAGTGTGCCAGCTGTTTCTCGTGAAGTGGACATGCCGTATTCCACTGTAAGGCTAGTAATGCGTCAGGTGTTGCGGTACTATCCTTACAAGATGCACATGTTACAGCAGCTAAAGCATGGTGATGCAGATATTCGTTTCGTATACACACTTCAGTTTCTGGCGCGAATGACAGTGGATATCACTTGGCATTGGAACATCCTTTGGAGTGATGAAATCCACTTCTGTTTAATTCCATTAAAACCCTCGAGTTATACAAGAGGTCCCGTTGCATTCTCCAAAGGTGACAGTGTGGTGTGGTGTGAATTTACAGCCGCATTCATGATTGGGCCATATTTGTTTTGAACAGGTAACGCCGACTGGACCCCGCACCTGTTCCGTCACTGGACAGCGATATTATGAAATGTTGGCAAATTTCGCAATTCCAGAGCTGCAACAACGTGGTTGCCTTCAGGATACCACATTCATGCAAGATGGTGCGCCACCCCACATCCACTGTTCTGTTCAAAGATTGCTAAGGCAACACTTTACAGACGAAAGGTTTCCAGACATCTTGGCCACTCCGATCACCGGACCTCACCCAGTGCGACTTCTGGTTGTGTGGTTTTTTGAAGAACCAGATGTATCGGGAAGGATGTCAAACTCTAGCAGATCTGAAGGACAGCATTAGACCTCATTGTGCTGGCTATTCCAGTTGACATGTTACGTTCTGCTGTAGAAAATGCTGTTCTTCGAATGGAAACTGTTGTTGACCAAAATGGAGGACACATTGAACAATTGTAGCGCTGTTCAAGTGATTTGTATTGCCACAGCGCCATATAGTGACGAATTTTATAACTAATTTTTTTTTTTCCAATCAATGGCGAGCGCATTCTTTATTGTACCTGTTGTCCAAATTTCTTTTCACTACGAGCCTTACAACTCGCTCCAGAGCCCTCTACATAGGAATACTTCAATTTTAACAACCCTGTACGTTAAATTTCGACGAGTTAACGCGTCGAATATAACAAAGATTTACGAATATAACAAAATAAATTAGCCATCGACATGAAAATTTATTACAAAGATTCCTAAAATATTCTAAGTAAGCATTGATATTTTGAAGTAGATCAGAGCTCCTGTCCCAAATTTATACTAATATTGCTGTAGGGAAAACTGGGGAGTGAATTGAACTGAGTACCATCCCAAGGGCCAACAGAATATTTGTTGAAAATCTGGTAGCAATCCGCACTTCTTTTTTTTTTTTTTTTGTTGTCGATTAATGCGAAAACATTTAATTCGATTTTTGTAGGGGGAGGAGGACTGAAATCGTAACTGGATTTGAAATTTTCCCAAAGACCAACAGAACGTAGGTTGAAAATTTTGCCTCAATCCCACTTTTCTTGCTAGAGTTAATACGTGAAAAATATGAAGAGGTTTCTGTCGTGGAGGAGGGGGTAGAGAGGATATTATTGGCCCTGAAAGCTTTCCAGGAGCCAAATAAACGTAGGCTGAAAATGTGATATCGATTGAACTCTTTCTTATTAATTAATGTCTAAAACATCCGACAACATACTTCCATTATAATGTACGCAGTGCGTTACATTTCAGGCGCATTCTATTTTTTTCTTAAAACAAATAAATTTTTTTATTTTTTCCTGTGATTAATTGAAGTGAAAAGTGAATATAGTTATTTTCTTATCAATTAATTACTAAGATTATATCTTTAAAGAACACTTCATAAAACTCTATAGTTTTACGTTCTCGAAATTTGGCCTTTCAATTTAGTTGCGACTGTATAAGGGGTCAGGCTAATGAAAAAGAAATGATTAAATAAAAATGAAATGAGCAAATCTACACCAGATTTCAAAACAAATGGTCAAATATCTACCTTGTTTTGTCTCTCTGTAGATATGGAAATAGTTTATCGTTTTCGGAGTAGCAGTTATACAGCACGTATGGGTGGCTAGACAGACGGATTTTACGGTTGTTTTGCACACAAAGAAACTGAAGCTCTTTTGATTAATAAAAAAAAGAGAAATTTTAAAAATATATGAACGAAAGAACAGTGGAGATGTACAAAATAAATTTTGAAATTAAGCGCTCTGTCGGAATTGCGTGATTTTTTACTTCTTATAACTTAATTTGGGAGTGGGTTAAATCAAGGTGCATTGACTGAACTTTGGTTAATTTTAGATTAATTCTCATGACCACCTTTAATCTGTAACTTACCCTGTTGAAATTTTGATTGCTGTTTTCCTTGTTTAAAGGAGGGATGAAAATTGAACGGGGGAGGTAAACATAACACGTGTAGTGTCCTCCATCCAGAAAGGAGGCGTGTCCTAGGGTTGAAGATGCAGTTATAGGTAACTCCACGATGAGCGTGTGGGATTTAAACAATCTTTTTCCTTGAAACATGTTACAGCAAAGGCAAGACAAAAAAAAAAAAGGAAAATCCAGTCTTTATATACTTAACTAGTTGTTATCAGTGCTTTGCAAACATTAAAGTCTGCTACTACTAATCACTCGAAAGCACTTTATAAAAAACGGATAACTACGACTAATTTTATGGTCTGCCAAAGTTTTTATATGCAGATTGCTAACATTAATCTGTATTCACTTCAAAAGATCTCCAGTAACGTTCTGCTGCAAACCAAAGAGAAAATATTTGAACACGTACTTCTGGATTTACGGCTGCTCTCACAGTTATTCGTACATAAGCCCAGACTTATTAGAACTCATCGAACGAATCCACTGAAACTCCGTGTTACGCAATAACAACAATGGCGCGTTAGTTTAAGAAACTGGACATGAAAATCCTTCTGAGAATGCGAAGTATGAAATAACCACGATTAATCATGTGTTCTTAAACCAAATCACTTACAATTTAAGTCGGTAGGATCTTTCGCAAATCCTTTAAAGTGCACTTAGGGCGTTGTCTGTACTTGGAAGCAACATAACGGGGAAAAACTCACTCCTTACGTAGTCTATTTTCCACCAGAAACTCTCATAAGATTGGACTGCCTTTCGTGTTGACCAACAAGTGAGTATGTTGCGCGTAAAAAAAAAAAAATGTTTCCTATTGTCGACTCCATTCCCATCTCACGTGGGCACATTTAAATCTCTTCCGTCCCAGCGGACCTCTAAGGAAAGACGATTACCGAGCAAACTATTCAACCACAGGCCATTAACTGCCAATGCGACAACAAATGCTGTGCGTGCATTTAAACCAACCTCACGGGAAACGCCAAAAGAGCTCCCGTAATGAGTTTGTAATAACCGAGTCTAGTCAAAAGAGCTATTTGTCATATTTTGAGACGCATCAGCTCCTCTTCTGGCGATGAAGAAGGCAGCTCCGTGACCTCCAGTCGATAGTAAAACTATCCTCTGGAGACCGCCTGGAAAGAGCATCTTGTAATTCATCACGGCCTCGTCTTGAAAGCTTTAACATTGCTTATCCATCAAGCACGTCTTAAAGAAGATGGCGAGAGGGAGGAGGGAAAGAAAAAAGAAAGGAAAAGCTCCTGCAACAGGGAAGCAGCATCGTGCTTTTGGTTAGAGAAGTCTCCCGGCACGGATACCCGATACTCTCCTTTATTTTAGTTATTATGGTCTTCAGCGGAAACCTGACCACCCCCACGGCTTTAATGATGTTTTTAGGCTATGGATTTCGTCGTTAGCTTTGCCTAACTACACTTTTAACAAGACGTGCCGCTGTTTCTGCTCGCTTCTATTTCTGGTCACCTTCGCCCGTCTTTCAGGTGTCATTTTTCGTGCCGCATTTTTAAAATTTCGTTAAATTTACGGAAAGTGTTTGTTTGCTTCTCCTAAACAAAAGTCATCTTATAAACAGTCGGCCCCTCTATAACAAAAACACATTTTAACGAAGAAACTGTAAACCTGTAAGGTAACTACAATATCAAGAACTTCTCTTCCTCATACAATCGTGGCCATCTCATCCACATGGCCATCTTTGCAGAGTCGGGGAATAATCCTTTCGTCTACGGAGATGCTGTTACCAAATGCTTGTTAATCCCCTAATCTTTTTCCGGCAGAACTTGTCTTTGTTGGCCGAGTTGATCCTCGTCCAGCTAACCCAATCAGTTCTGGAAGTCAGTTGTAAGTGCATGTCGTGGATTAACTGATAACGTCTCCTGTTTTCCCTTGCAGTTTAATTTACACCGGTTCCATACGCGTAATAGGAAATTTAATTACTGTGAAACAGTACAATTTAATTTAAAACGATAGCACAATGTTTGTTATTGAGTCCCTAACTGTTATATGGTACTTGTTGATTCAAACCGTGAAGATACTGTGTTTGTAAATTGCTTGGTCGATTTGTGATGAAAACCCTAGAAAAATCTGTAATAACTCGGCAGGGAGAGTTATTACCCGATTTCATCAACGGGAGTCCGAATATAAATCACTATTAACAAAGTTCTCTTTGATGCCAATAGACAGCAATTACAAAATACTCCATTCTCGTATTTCAAAGATCTTTTCGGATTATTCAGTTCTTGTATTTAAATGTTGAGTCGGTCCAGAATATATTAAGTATTTATTTGTAATTAAACACCATAATGCTCATTATGAGCAGCTTCCGCCTTGATACAAGGATAATACTGATTCAAGATTCTTTTGTAACCTAATAAATGGAGCCAGTGTTTGCGCGAGTTGTCCGCTTAGCGGAGGATTAAGTGCCCTTAAGCTGTCTGTAAAGAACAGATGTTTAGATGTGATAAAGTTAGGGCGCGCTGCAAGCTGAAGTTATTAATCGCACTTCAAAAGTTGAAATTCAAGTTCTTGAGTTTGTTTTTTAATGTAATGTTCTTTCGCCCTAATGAACTTCCACGTTGACAGCCTTCATCTTTTAGAAGGTAGGGCCCATATTCGAACTTACGAAAGGAGTTGGCACTAATTTTTATGGTGACTGCGTTGCCAGAATGAAGACTCATTTTTAAACGCGTATTTTGCAGTTGTCTTTTTGAGCAACCGCTGATATGAAAAGAGGCGTCCTCTAAATTATGAAAAATATCACGAGGCAGTCATTGTCACTATGATCTTACTTGAGCGTAGAGATACAGAATAGAAAACAGCAGTATATTAACTTCTTTAGGACACCCTCTGTATTAAAGCGTTCCAGCTATTTTCACTAAAAAATTAGCATAATTTCGAGAAACGTTCTACTCTTAGTAGGAATGCGAGGTAGAGACATTAGAATCTGCATTAATTCTGAGTACTGGGAAGAAATGAGAAGAATCTACTCGCTCATGTGAGGTCAAGACATTCTAAGTCCATTTAATGTATTTACGTCACTGCTAATTCCGTATAATAAAGTGGAACAAATATGGCCACATTCCCTCTCTCGTGCATGTTCCCGAATATGGACCATTTTATCTGGGAACAAAAAACATTAACTGTCTTCCTATGATTTCAACAAGGCAGACAAAATTCTAGAAAAGCCCTACTTTCAACAAGGATGGAAAGCTGTAAAAAAAAAAAAAAAAAATATATATATATATATATATATATATATATATATATATATCTTTATAGTACAGCATTAAGATAGCGGTGGTCAAATAACCTGAAGGCTTGCCTCTGGAGTCGAAGAATGTACTAAGATAAAGTTTTGATAAAAACATAATGGGACATGCGTAGGCGGACATGAACAGGTTAAAGAAAAAATCCTTTCGTATCAAAAAAAAAAAAAACTTCGATAATATTATCGTGATGCAAAGTTATTTGTTGTTATGGGGGGTTTAATGGCGCATAAGCTGCTATGGCTATAATGCGCCTCTCATTTTTTGTATAAAAAATTAGAAATTTTTAATCTGTGACAGAAAAAAATCTGAAATCAGAAATGATTAAAAAGTCCAGTTTACATGAGGAAGTTAAATTTGCCTTGTCACCAATGAGATTTTCTAGAGTTACTGGTTTCAGTTAAAGTTCTGAATGAAGTTCTGTCTTGTTTATAGTAGGGACAATCAATCAGAATACGTTTCACAGTCAGATTTATAGATCAATGTGGACACTGTGGTGGATCGAATGAAGGTGGGTCAGATGAGCATGTCCTATTCTTGCTCTTGAAAAGACTACTTCTTCTAGTTTTGATGTACGGACATTGGAGCGCCAAATTTTTGGATCCTGTTTAAACTGAAAAAAGTTTATTATTAATCTGCAAGTGCCAGAGTGCTGTCCATAGTCTGATGCTAGAACAGAGATATTGGTTAATTCTAAGGTAGTTGGATTTTTTGCAGCTTTATCAATCAGTTCATTGCCCAAAATACCAGAATGTGCTGGAATCCAACAGAAGGTGACCAGTTGATGGTGTTTTTCAATTTGTAACAATAAGTTTTAATTTCATCTAGAACACGGTCAACTTTATCTGAAGAATAAGATAATGCCATGATTGAGCTGAGGGAATCAATTTAAATAACAGATTTCAAAAAAACAGTCAGAACACGGATTTTCTAAAGCTAGTTTGATTGCATATAATTCAGTTGAGAAGATACTGAATTCAGACGGAGGGGTTGTTGAAATAATGATATTTGAAAACACTGCTGGTGCTCCAATGTTTGATGCAAAGTTATAAATGCAGATGTTACTGTTTGTGTGTATACACTAGCTTACTATTAATATTCGGACACTTACATATGACACAAAAACTGGCAAGGCTCTTCACAAAATGCATTAGAAAAGGTGTGACACCTAAGGAGTGGAATAATGCAATGATAGTTTTGCTGCATAAGAAAGGAGATAAATCAGAAATTATAGACCAATTAGCTTGCTATCCCACATCTACAAATGTTTCACAAGTCATTACTAACAGATTAGAAAGAATACTTGATGAGAATCAACCGAAAGAGCAAGCTGGCTTTAGGACAGGATTCTCAACTATGGATCACCTTCACGTAATATCACAGCTAATGGAGAAAGCAAATGAATATAAAACACCATTATGCCTGGCATTTGTGGATTATGAAAAGGCATTTGACTCCATACAGCATAAGGCAATGTTTCGGGCACTGGAAAGACAAGGCATTGATACCCCATATATTATGATTTTGAAGAAAATATATGAGAGTGCTACCTCCTTTATTAGACTAGACAAAGACATTAGGAAATTAAAAATTGAGAAAGGAGTTCGACAAGGCGACAATATCTCCGAAGTTGTTTACTGCTGCCCTTAGAGGAAGCTTACAGAAGATTAGACTGGTCGCAGAAAGGAGTCAATGTGAATTAAGAGTATCTAAACCATTTACGATTTTCAGATGACACTGTGGTCATAAGCCACGATCCCAAAGAATTAGAGGAAAATCTTAATCAGTTATGCACAGTTAGTAAGGATTTTGGACTAAAGATGAATATGGTTAAAACAAAAGTAATGATGAACAAGTATGCCACAGAAAGGGATATAATGATTGAAGGAGCAGTAATTGAAAAGGTGGAGTCATACTTATCTGGGACAAGTCATTAGCTGTAATAATAATAAATGGCTGGAAGTCAAGAGAAGAATAAATTTTGGATGGATAGCATTCAAGAAATATAGTCAAATACTGAAGCGCTGGTTGGTTGGTTTAGATTTTATTGGCGCATTAGCAACTTAGGCTATAATGCGCCAAGATCAGGTTTACTGAAGCGTAATATCCCAGTTTGTCTGAAACGTAAAATAATGAACCAATGTATACTCCCCACCGTGACTTACGAAAGTGAAACTTGGGCACTCACCAAAAGAATGGAAGAGAAGCTGAGAACGACACAGCGAAGAATGGAACGAATTATATTGGGAATCAGACTGTTTTAGATAAGAAGAGAAACACATGGATTAGGCAGCAAACTCAAGTAAAGGACATTCTCATCAAAACTAAAGAACTAAAATGTTGGACAGGACACATAGCTCGAAGACATGATGACAGATGGACTAAGAAAATAACAGAATGGTACCCAAGAGGAGCTAGAAGAAAACAAGAAAGACAACGGCGGAGATGGATAGATGAAATTCACAAGTTTGTGAGAAGTAAAATGGATGGCCATTGCACAAAACAGAAGGAACTGGTAAGTTGCTGGAGAGTACTTCATTCTGCAGTGGATTGAAAATGGCTGATGATGACCTACATATCTACAAAAAAAAAAACCTTCGTTTACAGGAAAACGAACAAGGGGTGCCAAAATCTTTAGGTTTTTTAATAGCTTCTAGTCTCTGTGGAGCACTCTCCACCAGTTTTTTGTAAACGTCCTCCGATATTCTCCGCCGTACGGCCTTCAAAGCAGCGACCGGTGTTCAGCTCTGTTATTTTCCACGCAGTATATGGGGCGTTGTTCTGCTTATACCTGCCCGGACGTACTGCCACAACGTATGTAGCACATTGTCTAAGGCATCCAGATAGAACTCAGCATGCATAGTTTTGTCCAAAACAACCAATGACCCGAGACAAACCATGAAAAACAGCCCCAGACCATCACGTTGCCTCAGCCAAACTTCATTAATGGGACAATACATTTCGGCAGGTAGTTTTCTCGGGCATCCGCCAACCTAGTCACAACAGTCAGATGATATACTGCGACTCGTCACTCCAAAGCACAACTTTGCATTATCTGCTGTACAGGTACGGTGGACTTTACATCAAGGTAGACATCGTCTGGCATTAGTCGGGGTGATTAGTGCTTTGGGACGACTTCACGACTGTGGTATCATGAGCGTCCTGCACACTTTACGAGTGCTGAATCTGCCAAAATAGTCTGAGGGTATATATGCGCTGCGGCAATGTCGACCTGCGTTCCGAGAGGTTGATTCTTTGCAGGGCTCTTATGTCATATTCCTTTAACTTAGATTTTCCAGGTAATTTCGTGACCGTTTTCAGCACACTCCGCTTTCATTTGCAGATCACATCACAAATCGTCAACATAGGAACCTTTAGTGCCACTGAAATGTCACGTATAGACTAAATGCTTATGTGGCACCCTATTATCATTCCGCGATTAAAGTCTTAACTCGTCGATCACGGTATCGTGCATTCATAATCATACTAGTGTTACGCGAAGGTCTACGAGCATATTTATAGTGATGCCTGACACGTGGTGCTTGGATAGTACGTTACCAACTGTGAACGGAGCGGTATCCGAATATTAGTGGTAGCGCAATGTGCGTACATATAAATCCAAAGAACTAAAAGACATTTCTTAATTGTTTCAAGTCACTAATCCATCCAAAAGATGTAATTCACTGGATGCATCTGTTACCGTTATGATTTTTAAACAATATTGTGCACTTAGTTATAAAAGAGCGATCTTGGGGAAATGAAAGTATCAGAATAAATTTCCGCTTAGTAATTAAACAATTTAAGAAAGTAAACTTGCATATAGTTATTGACAATTATATTTTAAAAAAAGCACCGAAATTTTGGTGGGAATGAACAGTTAAGTTCTAAATAGACAGATGGGTAGTGGTTATGATCACGGTGGCGGCCATCTTGTTTTAAGATGGTAGATCAAAATAACAGCATACATAAATAACAGCATACAGCATACAAAATACCTCATTTGATTGCCTTGGGATCAGTGATGTATTTACTTTGTTGAACCTCAGAACTGACGCCTACGTACGGTCGCCTTCAGGCTTTTTTCAGCCACCCTAGTGTAGGGTACCTCGCTTGAAATTCGATTTAAATAGGACTAAACACGCATAAGAAGCCCTACATATTTTACACACAAGACGGATTTTTTAGTAGGAACATTTCTATTATAATTGGGCTTTTGTACTATTTAATGAAACAACTTAAGCGAGAAACCATGAAACCCCGCATAAATCAAAGAGAAATGGAGATTTAATTTGTGTGGAGGGGGATATCATGTACTACACTTCTGTGTGCTCTTTGTGCCCGAGTTAATTCACAAAGTGGAATTCCACACACAGGTTCACGTTACATTCTTTGGCAGGTCGAGTATCGATAATGAGGTCAGCGTGGTGAACGGTTTAATGGCAGAGGAAAGAGGAAGAACGCCTGAAAAGAATTTAAAGAATAAAAGAAGAGAAGAGATAGAGTATTCGTACAATTAGTTCAAAATGAGCCGTCATTAGATCGCTGCCACTCATCAGGACACACTATCGAAGGTTGTAGTTGATTTGGCTCTTTGCCACAAATGTTCCTTGATAAGCAGGCACCTTCTCTGTGAAGTTATTAAGCGAAGGAACTGGACTAACGACGGTGCTTGCCTGTGCCCGTTTATCTACTGATCGAACACTAATGCGCTCCAAAGACTTAATTTCTTTTGTTCTGCGGACTGATGAGTAAAGAAAATTCATAACTTTTACATCTGATAACCGGAGGAATATCTTAAGTCACATTTTTTGCATAAACATGACCAGCTTAGTTCATACTGCCAAACTCAGCTTCTATCACGCCTTTACACAAACAATGAAGATTCTAATAACTACATCTCCTTTTCGTACCTTCTTAACTATAATCATTCATATTAAGTCATAAGTTATGGGGTTCACACAACAGTTTTGACTTTGTACAAATTTGTTCTAAGGACAAAAGCTCACGCTTACCATTAAAGGTTTACTCGGTAGACGTCACCGCTGTTTACATGTCGATAATCGACCTGTGGAATATGCGGGTGTTTATGAAAATGTGATTGCGGAAGTCATACGAAGATGGCAGTGCGAGGTGATTAAGATGATTAATAAAGTCTCGACAAAACTTTTCTATTAATAAATCACGCATAATTAGCATGAAGTGAAACGGTTGTGTTTACTGAACAAGGAAGAAGATATTCTGTCTATGAATATGGAAGGACTTAGCTGATTGGAGAATGTTTCCATCCATCCCTGAAAATATTTTATCTTCCAGCATGGTACTCGTACTTCGACATGCGATCTTCATTGCTGTAACGTGAGTTACTGTTGAATAAAATAGTGTTGATAATAAGTTGTCCAACTCAAACGTCAGTAATCCCCTTTGAAAGATCTGGAATTTTTAAATGCTAGAGGCAGGCCAGTCCATTCAAAATCAGCCGTAAGAAGAAATCGAGAAATTAAAAGGATTTGCGAATTGCGATACTGGACCACATTACTGGCAAATTATTGAAAATCTCACTGGAAGTTAAAAGCATCTAAGTTTATTCCTCATTTCAATTTAATGCACTTCACTGCTAGCGGGATGCAATTTATTAATTGAATTTTATAATTATTTTTCTCCTGTGAAAACTCGGGCGTAAAATCCCACCTGATTTTACTAAATAGGAAAACTTTAATTAGGCTTAGGACAAGTATTAGAGCCACAGCAAGTATTTCAAAAGGAAAATCCGATAATATAAACGGGATATTTCTCGAATTTGCTCCCAGATTAGTTCGGAAAGTTCCTACGTCAGCAATGAGGAGAAATCAAACGTTTGAAGCAGCAAAGTGAGAAGTAAACAAACATCTTAAAGGAGGTACATATACATCGACTATATAACCCACTGTTACAGCCCCGCGGGATTGGCGAATATTGCGATATTCGTCTCAATGAATGGTCGTTGAGAACCATTTCCCACTCCTCCTCATTCTAAATAATCTTTATTTAAAGTAAATAGTCCGGGGTAACCTTCTTTTCGTTCTAGTTCGTAATGCTTTAGCTAGGTATAATAGTAGTATTTTACTCCCAAATACAGTGATCGTTCCTAATTCAAATCTCAGACTGAATCTCGCTTTCCCAAATACCTTAAGCCTTTCTATTATGACCTTTCTCTAATACCCGCCTCCCTCCTATCACAGACAGATTTTAAGTCAAAATTTAGCCAAATTAAACTGCGGTTTTTGCCATTACGTATTCTTCAATTTTTTATCCAAAAAAGCCTGTCAACGAGTGAAAGTTGACCTTCATATCAGGGTATGCGTTGAAAAGACTTCCTCTTACTGCGTTACGTTAATATTTCTCTTTAGTAATCAAACCTGCATTCGTTTTATAAACTAAAAATCCTCAAATAAAGTAGGAGATGTAATTTATTAAAATATCTCCTTGCAGTCACCTCTAGACCTACAAAAAGGAAAGAGGTGTGAAAGGACAAGCAGAACTCTTTTCCTTCAGAAATGGAAAATAATAAATTGCAGACACCCAAAATGCTTTACGCGCAATGTTGCTCTGCACGCTTCAATGCATAGTAATAACTATTAAGCATTTAATAACCTTGTAGTTATAATAAGAGTTCAAATTACTGTCACGTTGCGACAAAAATTACCGAATAAATCACGTGGACAACTTATTAAATGCTCTCTGCTGACATTTGCATATTGGTTTCAGCAGTGGCCTAGTGGATAACTTTGGAAACTATTAAATCACTGAATGCAATAAAAGCAACTACGAGTACCTCGTTTCGGTCAGCATAAAATGGCAGAAAATGATATCGCTGTAAATATGGGAATGATCGCTAACATTAATTTTAAACGCAGTTTTGCTAATGTAGATCCGTGAAACCGCATTTTATTGAAATTATCGTTTCGGTGGATATTGAAATTATCAATTACAGTGCGGGAATTTGTAGTCTGGTGCGCATAAATATTGAAAGATGAAAAATTTGACTCCTTACATTAATTGCATTAATCCCGAGCGGAGGAAAAGGGCCACTTACTTCATGACCTTGGAATAAGTGCGCCACTGTACCCGGTAAATCCAGTCTTCATCAATTAGGATGCTTGCGACTGTTTTATGGAGATCTACCTTAACGGTGTTGAACTCCGAAGCTGTTTTGAATTTCGTATTCGGAAAAATGCAAATAAGAGCAGTTCAGCAATTTAAGTAGAAGAACATGACGTTTAGCAAGCTGAAAAGTTTCAACCCACCCTAAACGAGACTCTAGAATGGAAGGTTAAATTTTTACAGCTAAAATTTATTTCTTAAAAAGGTTGTCTTGCTTGCAAAATTTTATTATGGCATTTTTTTCTTAATTTGGAAGACAGTAAAGAATTCCATGTTTCGCTTGTTCGTTATACATACCTATCGGATAACAGATTGTCATCGACTGCAGATTCAGATTCAAATGAAATACTTTTATTGAGCAAATTTCCAACTTCGTCAAGACTGGATCAGCTGACAGCTTGTTTCTTTTACGGCAGATCACAGTCCAATAATATTTGAGACCACACTCGCCGTCGCAGGCACTAAACAGGGGAGCGAGGAAACTTTTAAGGGAATTAACAAGACAACCTTTTCTGTAAAGTACATAAAACAACTTCGAGAATACAACCGGCAAGAATTAAACACGAAGCCAGCAAAGGAAGCACTCCAGCTACTGGCGCTCTAAATTTAATACAAATTGCTTATGAAGGAACGTCAAGTGCCATAAGGATAACTGGAAAAAAACTACCAGTGAAATATGGATTTCGTGAGAAGAAAAAGGAAAAAAAAAAAAAGAACTTTACAAGAAATGGAAGACGGACAATCCTACTGACTACATCTAGTACAAAAAAGAGCGTGCCTACGTATTTCATAGAGCACGTAAAAGATAAGCACATTACGCCACTGTACACTCAAAGCTCAAACAAAGAAAAAGGATCTCATTGACAGCCTAAATCTTTAGTGAGTGGTCCAAAAAGACATTTTAACAATATCCCACACGTAGCCCAGCCGAAGAAAACAAACAGAACAGTCGATCTCTTCCACCGAAGAATAGAAAAAGAAGCATCCCACTCAAACTTATTTAGGACACCTCTATGTTGTTGTAGTAGGGTTTTAGGAGCATCAGAGACTAAAGTCATATTGCTCCGCGTATATTGATTAATTGCGTGTGTTGAGAGATCGATTTTTGTTTGCTGGACGAAAAACCAGAGTTTCCGGGAGAAAAATCACACTACTCACGCCTGAGACCAGCTAATTCAGCCTCGTTGTGGAAAAAGACCCGTAAAAATTACTCACTTCATCGATGGGACTCGAACTCGCATCTTTTCCACCCATGTGCGAAGGACAGTGATTCTACGAACTGTGCTACCCAAGAGGGCGACACCTAATGATCATCTTATTTACCAAAGAAAAGTTCATTAAAAGCAATAAATGAATTTCTAAATAAACTGTTGATCCTCATAACTTTCCCTTTGTTTATTTCAAAAATACTTAGCCATTACATTGGAGGTATTACATCACACATTCAATGAAACCACACAAAAAGGTTCTCTTCCAGCTTATGGAAGAATTACACAGTCAGGACCATGCCCAAAATAAAGAAACAAACAAACTACAGACAGTTTGTAGAACCACTGTCTGTAGAAACAAAAACTACAGACCCACAAGTTGTACCTTGCCGAAATTTTTTAAAAAGCTCCTTCTCTCGGTCTTCATCCAGCACTGATTCGGGCATCGTCTGCTGCATCTTCCTGCACTCCGTTCTAACTAGAAGATCACCGGTTACAAATCTCCTTGAGACTCCTTTCCAGACGCAGGAAGCTTTCAATAACAAGGAACAGCTTGATATTACCTTCTAGACATAAACAGCTTTTGACGTTTCTGTGATAGCTCTTAAAGAAATTCTATCGCACTACTTCAAAATACAAGGCAATTTAGGTAAGAAAGTTTAATAAAAGACAGTTTATCACGTTGAATATTTAATTAGTTTATTGATATGAAAAAATAAACTGATACAATTAAACCCAGACAGTTCTAATAACTAAACTGCATACGTTTCAAACAAAAACTAAATTTCTATGTTGAAATATGTCTTTGGGCCTGAGTTTTGGGGAACGCAGCAAATTTTATTTAGTTATTGAGACTGTTTGAATTTAATTTATCCTTTTCATACCAATAAACTAATTATATAGTTTCCGTGATAACTTTTTTTTTTTAATTAAAACTTCCTTACTCTTAGTAATACTTTCACGTCCTCGAGTTTAACAAGGCTGAAGATTTTATGTAACATTCTGGATGAAACGCACCTCAATCTCTCATGAAGACAAATGCTCAATACACAAATCTCGGGCAGGAGGGGTTCTCTTCTCAATTTTGTTTGCTTCAGCCTTCAAACCAGATAAAAAATTGGAAGTGTAATTCATTTCCATTTGCTGCTGGAGTTGAACTACTAACTTTCAGTGTGAAAAAGTTCTCGTTAGACATTGCATACTGTAACACAGCACGTACACAGGATAAGAAATTGGCTGAAAACAGCATTAAATTAGACCATTATTAAAACTTGCTCGGATTATTCTAAATATAAAAAGTTATGCAAATACCTCAATCTAATGTCAAATACAGAACCCCATAAACATGCTTATGGGATTCTGCTTCACACCTAGTCATCTGTCCCAACAGTAGCAAATCATTAGATAAAAATATGTGAAAGATAAAAAGGAAGTTCAGCCTAAATAGATATTTTATGGAAAGTCGTGGATATCCAAGAGTGATATAATACTTTATGGCACCTTGCACAGTTGTCAGTTTGGCCTTGGTGTTATTCTTGTGACAGTACAACAACGAAATAACAATTATTGAAAAAGAGAAGGAGGAAACATCGGCGAAATGAGATTTGTAGACCTTATAACAATAAATAGATTCTAAAACTTTTCATAGGTGAAAAGTTTTCATACTTTCAGTCCCAGTATTCACCTGGTAGGTTCCCCACTGCCAGCTAACATATCCCACCCCCAGAGCGGGATGGGCAGCTGGACCTTCATACCGGATTCGACACTCCTTGGACATGACACCGACGAAGACATTCTGCGGCTTTGCTGCCAACACGCCATTGGCGATCCGAACTGGGTACTCTAACCTGGTTCCCTTTAAAACCCCATCCCCAGGCAGGGAATGGAGGAGACGGATCTCTGTCTCCTCTCCTCCCTGCCTACCCCCATATTTCGCCTGGTGGGGCTCGTCTCCACTGACCTCTTTGGGGATGCCTACTCTATCCGTCCCTATTCTTCTATCTGTTTCCTCCCCAGTCTTCAATCTCCCCCCCCCTCTCTCTCTCTCTCTCTCTCTCTCTCTCTCTCTCTCTCTCTCTCTCTCACTAAATCGACCTAGTACACCCCTTAACAATGCCGCCAAATTATAACCAACGTCTAAATTCTACCGGTTTTGTGCAAATCTCTAAGATATCTAACACTATCAGCTTTTATCTAGCGTTACATGTCTAAATTTAATAACATCAAAATTTTGGCCGACCTATTTGGCCTTTAACATATCTCTTTAGTGTTCAACCCTAACCAGCGATTTCCTAACAGCAATCCCATTAAGCATTAATGTCAAATGCATAAAATTTTTTTTTTTTTTTTAAATAGGCCCTAGCCACTGAAATCCCAGGAAACTAGGTGGCAGGACCTGCCAGAGCAAATTGTTGTGATACTGGATACACCCGGCTAGCCTCCACGTGGCAGGGTATGGGCAACGTCGGGCCCCACTAGGGGCCTGGCGGCCAATAAGCCGGATAAACAATGGGCACAACATATCACACTGCACAGACACGACCCACACACTTTCAAGTCTCTGGCTTGACAGTGTACTGTCCTCGATACAGTGAAACACATGCGGAGATGGGAGAAATCCCAGGTGCCGTCTGACACGAACATACCTTATACCTTATTCAGCTACAAGCATAAGTTGCCTGCGCGGTAGCACAGTGGTATCGTCACCTCTTCCCCACACCGGGTGGAAAAGGCCCGGATTCCGTCGATGACGCGAGGAACTTATGGGCTCTTTTCACTCCATGCCTGAGTTAGTCGGTCTCAGGCGTGGATAGCAAGGTCCCACCCGGGAAAACTGTGGGTTTCATTGAGCAAAGCAAGTAAATCGACCAGAGAACACGCAATTTACAGACACAATACACATAGGTAGTTGAAAGTTACTTTCCAGGTGACCCTGATATAATAGTTTAGTTTTTACAAGTATAAATTTGTATAAGTTGGTTCCGCTAATTGCCACAGAAACTGATTATCTGGCTGCAAAATTATTATTTTCTTGTACCACAAATAAAGATTATATTTATTTATTAGAGACTCCACCATAAAGCAGCATTTCAACAATTTCACTTTTAGGCCAAAAACATTGAAGTACTTGTGCCCACTGCATGAATGTGGACATGTGTTTTTGTAAAGGGCGGCTCCTAGAACGTCAGTTCAACTCGTATCTCTGTGAAGAACAGTATCACTACAAATGGGTCAGATGCGTGTTCTGTTGTTGTGTCTGGCCACTTGGCTACCCAGAAGCATCAATCACCTGGACAGATGATTCTGGGTACTCGTCCACACCACGGAAAAGTGGGCCCAGTCCCATAATGCTCATACTGTCTCAATTCGAGACTCTGACCCACCTAATGTTGCCGAAAAGTGAGCCAGATTCCTCTGAGGGTCCACTCCAGAGAAGGAGAAAAAAAAAAAAATTAATATATATATATATAGAATAATAATAAAGAACAATAAAAAAATTTTTAAAAATAATAAAAATAAATAAAATAATAAGGAATGAAAAGGAAGAACATTGCATGAATGTATGCTGAGCAAATTGTATGTCTATTTACGCCTTTTTTTTTTTTTTTTTTAATGTATTTTCAGGTACCTGCATTGACCTCACAAGAGCCCGCCACCGAAATCAGATCTGACGGCAACACTGCCAAGTCCCCTGTGAACAGTTCGCAGATCAACAAACGCTACCTCGGGGCACTAGCCAAGAATGGGCGACTGCCGAAGTTTCACGCAGGAGCTCAGAAGAGGACGTTCCCCTCCCCAGAATCTTCTCAAGATCAAACAGAGAAATTAAAGCCTCTGGACAACGATGTACTGCTTCCCGCTGGTGACGGCATCTCATCGGACCAGGGTGACCTGTCGGACGACATCTGGATAGAAGACAAACGACACATCGGAGCGTTCCTGAAGGCCCACGGAAGACCTCATTTTACGAAGGCAGGTGATGAACATGCTCGATACTACCGCAGCGTCCCGTTTAACCTCCCTCCGTACGATGAAGGGGAACGATATTTAGGAGACGAATCTTTCCCCTCTGATTTCGACGACGATCTCATTTTAGGTGGCCCCAGCGACGAAGTCAACAGCTGGCGGGGGTCAAACAAGAGAAATATAGCGACGCTGGCTCGACTAGGCCGACTAAATGCCATACGATTTGCGCGCCCCTTCACGCCAACGTACTACGGCGGCAGCAAAAGGGAGTGGCAGGATTCGGACACGCAGAGCGAAGACACTTCCAACGATAATGACTGCGTCGAGGAAGAGAGCGGCGAAGACGACGAACAGGACGACGGATACAATTTGATCGAGAAGCGATACATCGCTGCCTTGGCACGCTCGAATCGACTTCCCATTTGGCATACTCGCCGTGGCTGGAGGGGAGAGAAGAAAGACTCCACTATCTACTGGCCTCGTTACGTTCGCGACAAGATGTACGGAGACAGATCGGAACCCAGCGGACACCGTGTGGGTCATTTGCGCTTCGTTAAGGTCAAGAGCAAGCGCTGTAAGAAGTCGTTAGGTTCTTCCAGTGACAGCTCGGAGGTGCCCAGGAAACGGAGTGTGGCTCTTCTGGCACGCAAAGGAATGCTTCCTGGGAGGCCTTTTGTTGTAGCGTGATGGGTCCCTCGTCGCCATTTTAGTGTACCATCTAGTCACGCTGTTGCATTCAATGCTTCCTCATGCGTTGTTCTTCCTCCCGATTGTACGACGTAACGTGGTACGAAAGATATCCGTTTGATTTCTGTCCGGTGTCAAATATTCTGCCAAAGTATTCTCTAATACCAGTTTCTGCTCTCACTTACTGGAAGTAATTTATGTTCAGCGTCATCTCGTGTCATCCTGCGTTTCTTTTTTGTGTCTGATAAAAATCTAAATATTCCGAAGGAGAGTTTTCTCTTCGATGTAGAAATAAGCAGAGAATATTTTCTTCATATTTATTCACTCATAAAGGAATTAAGAAGTCATCAATATATTGTATCTCTGTTATATGGAAAAATAAAAACACCTTCTGCAATCTGGGTAGTCTTTTTTTTTTTTTTTGAAATTGAGTTGGGAGTTCCAGAGAACTTCACTCGCAAAGATCTTTTTGTGGCCATAAATAAAATAATCTCTAATCGAATTAATTAAATCAGATTTGATTTTTTTTCACTATTTATAAACGCCCAAATTGATTAAATCTAATAAAGGAATACTACAATCAAATGGATATAAATAAAAAAAAGAAAAAACAGTTTGAAAAATCTGCAGAAATGGTTCATTTTAAATCGTCACTTGTATGTCCCCTTTCCAGAAGAAAGAAGTTCGAATTCCTCCGCAATTCAAGGATGAGTAGATCAATCTCGAGACTGAAAGGAATGTCATCCAGGAGTGGCCTGATTAATCCCAAACAATCCTTGGAACAGGCGTAACATACAAAAGACGCGTTAGTTCGAATTCACTTGCATATAATTATTTAATTTAATGAATATTGTTTGTAAGTTAATAAAACCGATATGGCCATTAACGAAATAAATTGTCTCGTTTTAAATTGTTTCGATGAACGGGTTTCAGAGTTAAATTTGGTTACATCTAAAACAATCAGATGATGTTAATCCGGTGGTGTTCTGTCAATACTTGAGAAATCTTCTCCTCGCACAATTAAAGAGTTTATGAGAAAAAGGTAGTGGGGATGTCGTTCTTTGGCTAGATCGTAGATGCCACGTACGCTGGAATTAATATTTTGATGTTCAGACTCGCAGAACTTGATCTGGCAGCGTAATTACTTCATTCCAATTTTGGAAAGAGGAAGAAGGAATCATTTTAATTAAATGCTCGCATAAGAACGAGCTCGTAAGAGCGAAAACAAACTAGCAGAAGTTTCTGGCAAAATCAAATTACTGTTTAAACGCTTGAGGAATCGGATGACGAGAATAAAGTGAAAGAATGAACTGGCATGCACCGACACGACAGAAAGCAATAGTGACGGTATTCCTTTGAGGGAAATCGACTGGTGAAAAGGGAGTTTGCTGGTAAGAACAGGACACGAAATTGCACTCGGGTGTGATTAGCAGAAAGGGTTAAGATGAGAGAAAAGTCAAAGGTTGATGTTCTCGGTTGGTGTCTACGCACGCTGACCAACAGGCAATTTTAAATTGGTGGTAGACTAAATTGCGCAATGAAGCACCCTGAAACAAAATACCGAAGTCCACGCTCATAAATCTCACATTTTATAAGGATCGGCTTGCCACTTACTCCAGAGGGTTCAACAACCAGTGCTCTTTTCAATGGGTACGCTATCGCCTCCGAAACTTAAGACCTCAGACGACTTTTAGAACATTTCATTCAAAACACTAGGGTGAATTTCAGCACAGCGCAGATTCAAACAAAATGGCTTATTCCAGAAACGTGCAAAATGCATTATTTTTAAATATCTATCTCTGCACTATTTCGTATTTCCCCTTAGGAAGCACAACTTTTCCATGTAGCACAGTGTTTACGATCACTGTCCTTCCACACTGAGAGGAAAAGGTCTGGATTCGAAACCAATCAAAAAGGGGTGGTTTTATATATATATATATATATAACTGCACGAGACAGAGTAACTCTACAAAAAATGTGGCACAGCAATTCTATCTCATTCAACCGTCTCCAAAACTTGGTGTTTTCATCCAGAAAAGGAAACAAATCGGCCACAGAGAATACACTGAAAGGACAGAATTCATGGGATACCTGGTTCCTCACGTGACGCTGTCACCCCCTCTCGTTAGTAGACGAACCCACCCCTCGACAGGTATATAGGTACACTGCATTCACGTAGACGATAATTAGATGTCAGTATGGATAAATGCCGTGAGTTTACCGACTTTAAAAGAGGGATGATAGCAGGTGTCCGACAATAGGTCACTATCACGGAGGTGGTGCAGAAATTGCACAATCTCCGTTCGACAGTATCAAGAGTGTATCGGGAATACGCTATTTCCGGAATAACATCTCATCGCGGACAGAGATGTGGGCGGAGAAAGGTGGTGGATGAAAGTGGTCGTCGACATCTGTCTCGCATTGTTTCAGCCAATCGGAGAGAGAGACAGTG
This sequence comes from Mastigoproctus giganteus, assembly GCF_048544385.1. Classification (NCBI taxonomy): domain Eukaryota; kingdom Metazoa; phylum Arthropoda; class Arachnida; order Uropygi; family Thelyphonidae; genus Mastigoproctus; species Mastigoproctus giganteus. Next base: position 126,901,095 of record NC_143584.1, read on the forward strand.
GCACAAATCACCGCTGATTTCAACGAGGGAAGTGCCAGAAATGTCTATACCAAGACCATCAGGCGATCATTAGCCACAATAGGCTATGGGAGCCGCCAACCCACCAGAATCGTATTGCTAACACCACGACACGGGAATCTACGCCTCAACTGGGCTAATGAACATCGGTACTGGACCTTGGATGACTGGAGACGGGTCTCCTGGTCCGGTGAGTTCCGTTTCCAGTTATTTCGAACAGACGGGAGGGTGCGTTTGTTTGTTATTTCGTTTTTAGGAGCATTAGCAACTAAGGCCACATTTCTCCGGGAATATGCGGTGGTCATTCCTTCACCTTTCCGCATCCTCCGTATTTGGTGGTGACGGGCTCGAACCCCGGTCTAATCAAGAAGCGTGTGCTACGCACTGCTGCTCCTTCCCACCTGGCTACAGAGGCGCAGGAGGGTACGTATCTGGTGGAAACCGCATGTGAACAAGGAACTGTTCAGGGTTCTGAACAGTTCCTTGTTGACACGTTTGGATCTCTGCTACGTCTAGACGCATCTCTGAAGGGTCCAGGTTACGTGTCCATCCTTGCAGACCATTTGCATCTCTTCATGGTCATCATGCACGCACAGGACAATGGACTCTTCTAGCAGGACAATGCGCCTCCTCACGGAGCCGTGGTGACTAGAACATGGTTCGAAGAGCATTCCGCAGATTTTACCATCATGGAATGGCCTCCCCGTTCACGGACATGAACCCTGTGGAGCATCTTTGGGACGCTGTGGAAATGCCGAGTGCGCTTTGGGAGGCTGTCCGTTCGAGCTTTTGATCCTCCACCCAGGAATGCGACGGAATTATGGAGAGCGGTGCAGCAAGCATGGATGGAAATACCCGTGGAACACTTTCGCGAACTAGTGGATTCAAATGTCTTGCCGTGTGATCGCCCTTATCCGGGCGATAGGTGGGCCTCTCCGTTACTAGGTAGGTGTCCCATGATTTCTATCCACTTAGCGTATATCACGCTTTATTCCTCAAATGCACTTTTAAGACTGCCCTAACATTTGAAAATCAGAAGGCACAAGGAGAGCGTTATCTTATTTCCTTTTGTTAAACTTGCAATATCGCTTTGATTTGTTCCGTAACGGAAATACCTGTGCTACTCGACCACGTGAGTGCGTTCCATCGAATCCTCACCAAAGGCTCGCATTTAAAATGTAAGCATTTTATATCGCGAATTTTCCAGTAGTACAAAAAGACGACGTCGGTGTATTTCTCAACACGAATATTTTACCGTTACCAAGCGTGGACACCAGAATGGGATCGGTTATCTTGCTTACATGAACGTGGATTTCAGTTATCATCATCTTGTAAACATTTTAAAACTTGTGCACTGCTTGCAGATAAGCACATGGAACACGAGGAGAGATGCTTCGCACTCTCACATTACCAGGAGATTTATTACGATGCATTTCCTGAAACTTTTTCAATGTACTTCAAAATGTTTAGAAGTAAGTTTTGAATAAGAATGCGCGCTGTTCAATTTTACGTTTTTCTTTAAAATTTACCAGCGCGTATTCTAGCCAATAATTCAATCAGCTAAAATGTGTGTTGGCCCCTTCAGAAATAAAGTTCTGGATTTGCACCTAGTTATGTGGGAAAATTGTCGGGTAGCGTTCACCGGAAATTCCCTTAAAGAGGTAATTGGGAGAAGAGATAACTGGAGGAGGCAGAATAAGTACCGAGGAGCAACTGCTGCCATCTTCCAGCAGAAAGAGACGAATGTCTATTTTGAAGGATGACAAGAGAAACCTAAAGATCCCGGGCACTGCGTCACACAAATTGAAGTTTTATGGGGAAAAATAAAATACGTGTGAAACTTCACATGTCCATTCTAGTTAAAATTAAAATAAATATTAAGATAAACACTCAAGTTAGGGTGAAAAAGCTGTGGTAGTCCAAGGAAGGATAAATAAAAACCAGTGAATTGTGACAACAAAAATTAAAATAATTTCAAATAATAACTTCTTCGTATTTGATAGGTTGTACGATGAACACATTCTGAATTCTATTATTCATGAAAATTGGTATGCAGTATTACATCCATACAGGGTGTTTCAATTAAAAAGCACCAATGTCTGTCTTTTGCTAATTTTAGTTTTAGGCCATTGGCCACAGTTGAACTAAAATTTTTGAATTTGATATTAAATTGAAGTAAATATTACCCTTCAGATCTCGCAATTGCTAAATTTTAGTCTAGTCTAGTCAACTGCTGTTTTCTCAATGGAAAGGTTCTTCCCTACTTATGGTTTAGTCTGAAAACGTCATCTGTATACTTTGGAAACGAATGTATTTTAGTTAGATAAAAGAAGGGGAAACAAAAACAACCATTTTGTGGCTTTTTTTTTTCTTTTCCTCCTCTCTCTCTCCTTCAAATAAGGTCTTTCGTAAACACTTGTTTGAGCGGTTTGGATTCGAATCTCATCATGGATTGAAAGAATCTATAAAGATCTGTTCACTCGAACTAACAAACTATAAAAGGGAGTTCCTCCTATGAGTTAATCCCGGTTTTTCAGCCTACACAACATGCAAATCATCCTGGATATCACACACACACACAAAAAATGGTCAATATGGTCTAAAGCGTTGAGCACCGAAATATCAACAACTTTAAAATAAATCGACTAACTTTCATTTCAAAAGTACACCGAGGACAGGGAACAACTTTCCATTGAAAAAGAAAAAAGAAAAAAAAAAAAACAAACCAGCTGATTAAGCGAAATTTAAATAAAAAATCATAAAATATAAACGACGATACTTAGTCAAATTGAATTACGACAAAAAATGTCCAGACGATAAATAGTAAACCTAAATATAAACGAAATAGGCTCAGTGCCTTTAAATTGAAACACCCCGTATGCAACAGAAGGTGAATGCAACTGAAACGTGTTCAACTATGAATAAGTTTATTTTATTAGTTTTTTTAATACTATCTTATTAAGAAAGACAGACATAGGAAGCAGCAATGGTGACATTACCGGACTGGGATAACAATCAGTCACAAACTAAAAAATTCATTATGGTGATGAACGCTTATCAGAATTGCAAGTGGTGCAAAGTCTTCAATGAAGATCATCAAAATGTGGCAAATGAACTCCACTTTTCTCTCCAAATATCATCACCTTCAAAAAGGCCTCTAAGGTTGGGAGAGTACATATCCAGAATTTAAAACAAATACACCAACCGTTTAATTAAAATGGTTTAATACCAGAAACTAAAATGAACCAAACGATATTACACTGTAAAATGATATATGCAAGATTTACAAAATAAATATATACGATGAAACTTTAATATACAATAAAATAAATAAATAAATAAAATATTTAAAATACAATAAAGCTAAAAGCGATAAAACATTGACTGAAGCTTTCGGAGGCTTCCGCCTCCTTTCTCAACAACAATGATGTTAAATCAACACATCCTTAAGTAACAGGCTCACGGCACACGTGGTTGACCAGGCGCATACTCAATACTTCTTCCATGTGATCCAGAACCGGAAGCGGCTCGGGAGCGTGGAAATATAAAACGCTCGTCTTTTGCCAGGACCACAGCCTCTAGTAGGGGGTGAAATCGAACACCCCTGTCCCTATTCATATTATTGTTCTCAGACGAGCCTATCCACAAACTCTCTAGCCACTTACGGTCCCAGAACCTATGCGCCCGGTCAAGGATGACAGCATTCACCGGGGAGACCTGATGATGTTTCTCCCAATAATGCTGAGCAATGGCGGACTTATTGAACTCTGCGGTCTGTATAGCTCGCATGTGCTCCCCCAGACGGTCTTTTAGTCGCCGTCCTGTCTCACCCACATAACATTCCCCACAGTCCGGGCATTCGATCTCATATACGACCCCACTACTGGTATCCCCAGGAATGGGGTCTTTGACCTGAGACAACACTGTGTGCAACTTCCGACCCGGAAGCTGCACACAGCGTGTCTGAAAGTCACGTAGCATTCTTGAAACACGATCTGACAAGCCCGGATAGTAGGGAATATAAACTGTGGCGACTGGAACGGACGATATTTCATGATTAGGCTCCACGCCTCTATTATATTTATCAATCACCCTCTGGGGGTAACCGCATTTCATAAGATCCGCCCTAACTCGCCCAATTTCTTTCTCTCTCTCCTCAGAGGTGCTACAATGTCTACATAGCCCATGGGGTGGAATGTGTAAAGGTGGCACTGCAAAGAGATGATACCCTAAGTGCTAGATCGCACCTAAGTGTAGAGGATATATGCTGTGGTGTAGAGTTATGTCTTTCGAGTACGACTTTGCTGTATAAAGGAGTGATGTACAAACAGGTTCACGGCACAGCTATGGGTTCTCCTATTAGCGCCATTGTCGCAAACCTGGCAATGGAAGAGTTAGAAAATAGGGTTTTTACAAGTTTGGAGTTCCCTATGCGCAAGTGGAAGAGGTACGTGGATGACACGTTCACTTTGGTGCAAAAAGGGAGAGAAGAGGATGTAGTTGTCTGGATCACATGGAAGAAGTATTGAGTATGCGCCTGGTCAACCACGTGTGCCGTGAGCCTGTTACTTAAGGATGTGTTGATTTAACATCATTGTTGTTGAGAAAGGAGGCGGAAGCCTCCGAAAGCTTCAGTCAATGTTTTATCGCTTTTAGCTTTATTGTATTTTAAATATTTTATTTATTTATTTATTTTATTGTATATTAAAGTTTCATCGTATATATTTATTTTGTAAATCTTGCATATATCATTTTACAGTGTAATATCGTTTGGTTCATTTTAGTTTCTGGTATTAAACCATTTTAATTAAACGGTTGGTGTATTTGTTTTAAATTCTGGATATGTACTCTCCCAACCTTAGAGGCCTTTTTGAAGATATTGTCAGTGTTTATGGCCATACAGTTTTGCAACACATCCGGCAGTTTCAGAAGTGCAGCATAGGAGAGGTTAAGCAGCAACAACACCTAAGATTTGCGTACCGTTGTAGGGAACATGGACTCATTCCGCATGGATTTAGGATTAAAGCACCGTTTGAGGATGTGCGAATGATGAGGATTATTACATGGTATCAGAAGAAGGTGTTGAACACTTGGATACAGAAATTACATGATGACTTAAGATGCAATAGGAGATTGATTGGTGTATCTCTAGGTAATATTAGTAGTAGACTATCCCCTTTACATTTAACATGTGTAAGGACGTTAGTTCATAATAGGGTTGGTAGGATTGCACATTTATATAAGATGAGGCACATTAGCAAATTCAATACGTTATTGGAAGAACAGGCAAATATGTATAGGGCTAATAAATCTAATTTTATTCATAATCTGAGTGGTAAACCTCTAACAACAGAGCAAGAGGGGCTATTGGCTTTAGGGCCTAAGTTTGCCTTGTTACCCCCTAAACCTCCGATTACTGAGACAGCTATGGGTATTGAGAGGGCAATTCGTAAATTGCCAGAACCCATTGCTAATCGTATTCGGGTAAAAGCCTCAGCCATCCTATGTCAGGCCAGAAAGGCTACTCCTAATCTCACCCGTAATCAAATGAAAGCATTAAAGGAACTTAAGCAGGATGAAGGTATTGTGGTTCTGCCGGCAGATAAGGGTAGATCTACAGTAGTATTAAATAGTGATGATTATCATAAAAAAGCACTAGATTTATTACAAGATGATAATACATACAAGGTCATCCACAGAAACCCTCTAGCCGGTTTAGAACAACGTGTTAATAAGATTTTACAGCTCTGGCTAAAAACGGGTAAGATTTCTAAAGAAAAGTACTGGTCTATGCATGCAACGGGGTGTCAGCTGCCCAGGTTTTATGGGCTGCCAAAAACACATAAGGTGGGGGTCCCGTTACGACCCATTGTTTCTTTTGTTGGGAGCCCTACCTATGCTTTGTCAAAATTCCTGGCCCAGCTGATTTCTCCTATAGTGGGACGGTCCATGTTTGTGGTTAAAGACAGTGTAGATTTTGTGAACTTCGTTAAAAATCAAAATGTAGGGGAGAATGAAATAATGGTGTCGCTAGATGTGGTGTCATTATTTACTTGTATACCCATAGCCCATGGGGTGGAATGTGTAAAGGTGGCACTGCAAAGAGATGATACCCTAAGTGCTAGATCGCACCTAAGTGTAGAGGATATATGCTGTGGTGTAGAGTTATGTCTTTCGAGTACGACTTTGCTGTATAAAGGAGTGATGTACAAACAGGTTCACGGCACAGCTATGGGTTCTCCTATTAGCGCCATTGTCGCAAACCTGGCAATGGAAGAGTTAGAAAATAGGGTTTTTACAAGTTTGGAGTTCCCTATGCGCAAGTGGAAGAGGTACGTGGATGACACGTTCACTTTGGTGCAAAAAAGGGAGAGAAGAGGATGTAGTTGTCTTTCTCAATGATTTCTCTCCTTTTATACAGTTCACCTCAGAGGTGGAAGTGAATGGTTCCCTCCCATTCCTGGACGTAATGGTGAGTAGAGAAGGCTCCAAGCTTAGTACTACAGTGTTTAGGAAGCCTATGTGTAGGAGCCAGTACACCCATTATAGGTCAGCACAGACTGCCCAGCATAAAAACAGCGTGGCCAGGGCACTTTTGGGTAGGGTTAGGACACATTGTAGCACCTCTGAGGAGAGAGAGAAAGAAATTGGGCGAGTTAGGGCGGATCTTATGAAATGCGGTTACCCCCAGAGGGTGATTGATAAATATAATAGAGGCGTGGAGCCTAATCATGAAATATCGTCCGTTCCAGTCGCCACAGTTTATATTCCCTACTATCCGGGCTTGTCAGATCGTGTTTCAAGAATGCTACGTGACTTTCAGACACGCTGTGTGCAGCTTCCGGGTCGGAAGTTGCACACAGTGTTGTCTCAGGTCAAAGACCCCATTCCTGGGGATACCAGTAGTGGGGTCGTATATGAGATCGAATGCCCGGACTGTGGGGAATGTTATGTGGGTGAGACAGGACGGCGACTAAAAGACCGTCTGGGGGAGCACATGCGAGCTATACAGACCGCAGAGTTCAATAAGTCCGCCATTGCTCAGCATTATTGGGAGAAACATCATCAGGTCTCCCCGGTGAATGCTGTCATCCTTGACCGGGCGCATAGGTTCTGGGACCGTAAGTGGCTAGAGAGTTTGTGGATAGGCTCGTCTGAGAACAATAATATGAATAGGGACAGGGGTGTTCGATTTCACCCCCTACTAGAGGCTGTGGTCCTGGCAAAAGACGAGCGTTTTATATTTCCACGCTCCCGAGCCGCTTCCGGTTCTGGATCACATGGAAGAAGTATTGAGTATGCGCCTGGTCAACCACGTGTGCCGTGAGCCTGTTACTTAAGGATGTGTTGATTTAACATCATTGTTGTTGAGAAAGGAGGCGGAAGCCTCCGAAAGCTTCAGTCAATGTTTTATCGCTTTTAGCTTTATTGTATTTTAAATATTTTATTTATTTATTTATTTTATTGTATATTAAAGTTTCATCGTATATATTTATTTTGTAAATCTTGCATATATCATTTTACAGTGTAATATCGTTTGGTTCATTTTAGTTTCTGGTATTAAACCATTTTAATTAAACGGTTGGTGTATTTGTTTTAAATTCTGGAAATATCATCACTTCTACTGTAAATGACATCGCCCAGAATTTCTTCGGCATTGGGAAGCTGTAAAGACCCACTCTTTGCTATTAGGCTAAAAATAATGCACCCACCAGTAATCTTCGGTCAGTACGTGGTTTAGCGCGGCAATGACAAACCAACTAAATACGATAAATATTTGTATTGACGATTTATTGTAAACTCTACTGACTTGGTTGTCGTGCCGGAGTATAAACAGAAAATTTTCAATGGTACGCGTGCTGCGATGGGCACGCATAAGGAAATATATTGGTAAGCGGCCACTTATAAATATGTTATAAAAACAAGTATATATATATATATTTTTTTTATTAAAGACAATTTTTTGTACTGTTTATCAGCCACATCTAGTGACGAAAAGAGTCAGTGTAACTGTGTGAAAAATTTTGGAGCAACAAAACATTCGTTAGAAACTTTCAAGTAGCGTTCCGTTTTAAAATATAAAATAAAAAACAATTTATTTTCAGTGTACGCAATATCTGCCAAAGCAGAAGGTTTGACAGATATTGAACATAACTGCAAACGATTACATTGCCAGTTTATTTCTAATATTCTGGTTTGTCATTGCCCAACAGTCTGATGATGAGGCAAACGGTCAACATGAAGGTGGGAGAGAGATGGGGGTACCGAAAAGAGTCAAAATAAGGAAGCTACCAAATTTAAAACTCGTCGCTGTTGCTAAAATCATTGCGCCATGTATCTTCGCAGTCTTGCTTGAACCGCTGCAATTTGGATGCAATCAAATTAAACTCATTTGCATGGCTCACATTACAGGTTAGATTCGGTGTGTGTTTGTTAAACGCCAAAGCAACTAAGGCATGAGTTTATTATATTTGAAATTCCGTGTATTTTTCGGTAGGGTAGGCGGTTTGCTGGAGTAAAAACTCGAGTTTCCGAGAGATAAAAACCTTGCAACCCTCGCTCAAAAACCTTTTCCACCCGGTGTTCGAGGATGGTGATTATAACTACCACCAGTATGGCCCTTGTATTAACCGGGAGGGTTATACTGGTGGTAGTCACTTACAACACACAAATTAACTCCAAGATATGCACATCTCACACAACTTAGGCAAACTCCTACTTAAAACTGAAGAAGAGAACCTGGACATGGACATCCTCCTGCTGCAGGAGCCCTACACCTGCGCCGGTGCTGTCCGGGGTTACCCACTCAGCTACAAAATTGTTCAGTAGAGGGAGCCACCCCCTGGGCTGCGGTGGCTGTCAGGAATCCCGACATAACTGTGACAAGAATAACACACCTGTGCTCGGAGTGGGCGGCCTGCGCTCACACTGTTACTCCATTGGGAGAACTATATATCATCTCTCTGTACTGCTGCCCAGGAGCAGCCATCCAATACCTAAATCAAGTACAAACAGAACTTGTGGGTTCCAGGATCTTCGTATCTGCGGACCTAAAATGTCGTTCGCCACTGTGGAATAGTGAGACTCCTGAACGTCAAGGAACCAGGAATGGCCAATATGTGGAGGAATTCCTGGCTAACAGCAGCTTCGTTGTCCTAATGGAAATAAACGGATAATAATAATAATAATAATAATAATAATAATAAAAAATCGACCAAGCAACCTTCCCACATTTAGTTCCACTCTCTGGGAGGTCACTCTACATGCAACAATGGCTACCAGATCCCTTGCTGGGCACATAAATGATTGGACGGTGAAGGAAGACTGGACCTCCTCAGACCATAGGGCTATCACCTTCACGATGCACAGATCGCTTTACCGGGCTCCAACAAACAGCTACAAACTCAACAGATATGCCGTTGACAAGGCCAACTGGAACAGCTTTAAATAAGCCATAATTAGGAACATAGAGAACCTGTCGTCCAATAACCTCCACAACCAAACCCCCGATCAATACCAGCGTACTGTCACTAACGCCATCCTACAAGCAGCGGACCAGTATCCGGAGAAGGGCCCCCAGGCCAGGCACTGTGCCGTGGTGGTCGCAGGAACTTGACCTACTTAGGAGAGATATGAACAGGAAAAGACGTGCCTTCCAAAGAGCCAGACGGTCCTGGCCTTCTCCTGAGGTTGAACTCCTCAGACAACAATACAAGGAGGCCAGGAATAACTACACTGATCAGGCAGCGGAAGAAACTGTCCTGGGAGCATCTGGTTTCCACAGTCGGCAATACAGACCCATGGAGCATCGTATATAGAATAACCACAAACAATGACCAACAACTGGTACGACACCGTCAACAACATTCTCAATGCCACCTTCAAACCCATCGAAGAGGACAACACACCTCAACAGCATCAGCTGTGCCACGCCAACAAAACCTACCAATCGGCCCGAGTGGAACAACCATTCACCCTGCAAGATTTACAAACTGCCGTACAAAAAAAAAAACAAAAAAAAACAAATGAACCCCGGGACTGGACATGCCTGAACCAGAATTGGTAAAAAAGGTGGCCGAGTATGCCCCGAACTTGCTGTTAGACTTATATAACCACTGTCTTCGTCAGGGCTGGTTCCCCTCGGATTGGAAGGTAGCCAGCATAAAATTAATCATAAAAAACCCACCAAAAGCAGCCATATATACCGGAGTCCTACCGACCTATAGCCCTCCTGTCTGTACTCAGCAAAGTCTTGGAACAACTTCTTAGACAGACGCTTGAAGTACATTACACCGCAGCAAATTTAACAACAGACAAACAATTAGGATTCAAAACGGGGAAATCCACTCTGGATGCACTAGAATATATCATGAATGCCGCGTCAAACTGCCAACGAAAGTATCTTCTTCTCATCTCTGTGGACTTTGCAGGGGCGTTCGATGCCCACTGGTGGCAGAGCATCCTCGCAAGACTAAGAGCTGCCAACCTGCCAACAAACCTATATGGATGCATTCAGAGCTACCTGAACAATAGGAGGGTCACAGTGCAGGCTCCCTACTGCAAGGTTGAGCGCCAGGTACACAGGGGCTGCCCTCAGGGCTCTGTACTGGGTCCCCTCCTATGGAACTACGTGCTGGATGAGTTCCTCTCCCTGGAACTGGGGGGGGGGCGTGCAAGCGCTCGCATACGCAGATGACCTCTCCCTAATCCTCTTTGCTGATTCAAGAGCACAACTGGAAACGCTTGCCAACTCAGCACTTTCTACACTAAGAGAGTGGACTGAAACTCATAACCTTAATATCTCTGCCACCAAAACCCAATCTATCCTACTAAAGGGATATCTAACTCCTACCAGACCACCGCAGATAAAAAGCTACAACAGAACGATCAAGTTGGCCACAGAACTCAAGTACCTAGGAGTGATCCTGGACCGAAATTTATCGTTTACACCCCACTTAAATACATCCAGAAGAAAATGAAAAACTACGCTGCCATGCTTGCCAGGATTACGCGCCGCGACTGGGGGCTGAAAAGAAGAACCCTAACAATACTTTACAAAGCAGCCATCATCCCTGCGATTGCATATGCTTCTGGTGTCTGGCACCATAAGGCCTCTATGGCGGTAAATCTTCGACTACTCAACATCATTCACCGACCGATTTTATTAACCCTCACCAAAGCGTGCAGCACTGTATCTACTCATGCGGTGCAATTATTCACTGGGACCCTCCCCCTTGATCTTCAAGTGATTCGCCTAGGCATGTTACAGCAGCTTAGACGCTGAAATCCAACTACCTTCCAGGATCACACCACAGACCCAACTGCAAATTGGACAGTGGAGAAGAAAAGACTCCAGATCTAATTGCGATCAATGTGGCAGCAGCGCTGGACGACTCCACAAAAGGGAAAGTCACGCGGAGGTTCCTTCCCGATCTACAACAAATATACCCACAGTATCCGGCATGGCTTTGCCCTGGATTGTACAGCACGTATCTCCTAACAGGACATGGAGCGATCCGCCACAAATTACACCTTCTCGGACTCGAAAAAAACCCAATGTGTGCATGTGGAGACCTGGGGACACCAGATGCATAACTGCTAACGTTATGAAGATCTTCGTGTTGAATTAATCATCCAAGTGCGCCTTAATCACAAAAACCGGGAAGACTACTTACTGGAAGACGAAGCCTCATATATAGCATTCACCAAGTTTGCCCAGAACCAGTTATGCCAGACGATTGACCATTCCTCTGCCTGCAAACTTCGAATAGACGTGTCAAACAAAGCTTCTCAGAGACCCCCAACCAGACGTCAGGTTTGACTGCTTGATCCTTCATGCAGGACAAAACTGGAATTCGTCTGAGAAGTGACAAAACTCCACTTCCTAGACATTGGCTACCGGACGGGACAACAGTCCCATGAATGACTCCCAACTTGGACATTTTGCACAACCTATTCAGCCAAACCAACATTGGATCGCCTTTGCTGGGCCTCGAGTTTTTCTGCATGGTACGGACCTGACCCTGCGGTCTGGTTTGCTCCCACCCATGCACACAGGCCACATGGCAACCTGAGCCAGCTCCCTTGTCTGGCTCACTGTCTCACCTCTTCCTGGCAGGGTGGGGAGGGGACAGTTTTTTGTCCCCTCCCCCCTGCCACCCTATTTCTTCCCTCTGGTGGGGCATGGGCATGCCCCACTGTAAACTGGAGTTGCCTTCCCTTTCGGCTCCATATTTCTGTCTATCTGCCCCCAGTCTTCAGCCTTCACCCCACTCTATCTGACAGCAACGTGAACACGCCTCACACAATCTAAAATCATCAATCTAAATTAATTTTACCCAGCATTTTGGACTTCTCCTAGCGCTTCCCGCGACGCGTACGCGATTTTTTTAAAATTTTTTTTAGGTCCTAGGCACTGAAATCTCAGGAAATTAGGTGACAGAACCTGCCAGAGTGGACTATATACTAGTGAGTACCTGGTCTGCCTCCACGGGGCGAAAGTGGGACAACGTCGGGCCTCAGTAAGGGTCTGGCGGCTAAATGACCAGATGAACAACGGTACAAGGCAATTACACATATACAAAGTCCATACACTTTTAAATCTCTGGCTTTTCCAGTCAACTGGTTCGCCCACAATGTAAACTACGCGGAGATGGGGGAAACCCGTGGTGCCGCTTGACCCTAAACACACTTTACACTTTAGCTAATGCGGGACAAAACCTACACCCCTGACACCTTCAGCACGGTGATTGCAGACTCCGAGAGACTTCCAACTGGCAGGACGCAGCCAATCTCATCATCAATAAGCTATTTCCACCAGGCGGCAATGCTCAGGCAGACCGCTATTCGTGCAGCAAACAACAGTTATGAATCAGATGAAACCACAGAACCTTTCACCTTGAAAGAGTTAGTAGCAGTTCTCCAAAAGATTAACATCCCCAAAAATTTCCGGGAGTAGATCTCATTGAATACAGTTTCATCCTCCGCCTCCACGAGCTTCTGCCGGAGTATATACACTTTTACTGTACAACAAATATCTTCAGGAGGGATGTTTTCCTGGGGACTGGAAGATCGCGCTACTGAGACTCCTTAAGAAGCCGCACAAAAACCCTACTGATTCTTACTCTCACCGTCCAATTGCGCTGCTTGCAAACATTGGCAAAATACTGGAGCGGCTCATGGCACTCAGGACCACAGCTCTCTTTCAAGCACGGAATCTGCTCTGCCAGTATGGATTCACTCCAGGACGATCCTGTGAGAAAGCTCTCTTCGATCTACTCTTGCACATAGAAAACTCCGAAGAAAAATTTTAGCTTGGCATCTTCGTTGACTTCGAACGCGCGTTTGGTGGGGCAGTGCTTTGGCGCGCCTCCGGACAGCCTCCCGTTCCAGCCATGTCTATAAACTTTACCAAAGCTACTTTTCAGATAACAGTAATTCTAAAGTCAAAACACCATATTATTTTTCTTTTCTTTTATTTTATTTTATTTATTATTTTTTATTTTATTTTATTTATTTATTTTATTATTTTTTTTTAAGGTCCTAGCAGCCGAAATCCCAGGAAATTAAGCGGCAGGACCTGCCAGAGTGAATCTACAGCTACTGGGTTCCTGGTCTGCCTCCACGGGGCGTAAGTGGGACAACGTTGGGCCTCAATAGGGGTCCAACGGCTAAATGACCAGATGAACAACGGTACAGAACACAACACATGAACAATTCCCACACACTTTTAAGTCTCTGGCATTTCCCAGTGAACTGGTTCACCACAATGAAAGCAACGCGGAGATGGGGGAAACCCCTGGTGCCGCAAGACAACAACACACACTTACACTTACACCATCATGTCTCTAGGACAGTCATCCGGGGGTGCCCTCAGGGCTCAGTCCTAGGATCCCTCGTGTGGAATATGATCCTGCAAGACTGGCTTTATGCTCCTTTGCCAATACTAAAATTATGGCTTTTGCGGATGACTTCAGGATCCTGGTATCCGGCCGCTCTCTCAAAGCCAAAGGAGACAACACTAATCAGGCCCTTGACGACCTCTCTTCCTGGGTGGAACTAAATGAACTACAGATAAATCCAAGCAAGACCGAAATGATCTCTTTAAAAATAAGCTGGACCTCAGGCGGTCTCCTCAAATTAAAGTCACCGGGGTACAACTCCCCATTATCACACAGACCAGTGTGTTAGGGGGTGGTTCTTGATCACAAATTAGGCTTTCACCCTCACCTCATCCATCTCACTCAGCTCCAAAGTGAAAAAATTCAGGCTCAATCATCAGAATCACCAGGGACGAATTGGGCCTATCCAAGCGGTCGCTCCAGCTACACTATAAAGCCGTCTTCCTTCCGATCGTGTCGTGTGTTGCAGGTGCTTGGTTCCACAGAGCTAGATTGGTAAAAATGATAGGTAAATTAGGCTCTATACAACGGACAATGTTTCTGGCTACCCATAGGGTATGCAGGACAGTGTCCACTGCTGCCATCCAAGTCTTAACTGGGACCCTTCCACTGGACCTGTATGTAACCTTCCGTGGCCTCAGTGGCCTCATCTTTAGAATCAGGAAGAAAATCCCGACTAAGATCTGGGACATTGAGCTAAACCTGGACACTGACCCTAAGGTAGAGAGAACGCGCTGTTATAATGAGATGATAAACATCTGGCACATAAGATGGGGCACTTCCACCAAGGGAGCAGTTACAAGGAGATTTCTTCCGGATGTCACTTTCCCCTCCTCTAAGTCAGCGCAGAAGTGGCTCTCTCTAACTGTTCAAACATCATTCCTAGTCTCCGGGCATGGCTCATTTAACGAGAAGCTCTTCCAACTAGGCCTAATACCCATAGCCGTTTGCTACTGTGGCGCTAAGGAGAATTGGTTCCACCTTCTCTTCGAGTGCGCTCTCTACGGAGGACCTGAGGCGAGACAAGACTTAGCTAATACCATCCCTCTCACTGAAAACCAAGTGGACATTCTGCTACAGACACCGAGAACCTGGCTGCCTTTCAGAACTTCTCGACGCAGGTATTCACGTGCAGGAAAACCTCCTACAGAATCACACAGACTACGAATGGGGATACCCCTGACAGCAGCTTAAAATTTTATTTATTGTTTCCTCTTCTCTCTCTGCAATAGTGTATTTTTTCCCGTCGCGCTCTGCACTAGTGCCACTTCTCTTTTTTTTTTTTTTTTACACCAAGGGAATTTTTTTTTCTCTCTCTTTTCTTCTTTCCCCCCCTCTGGGAATGGGCTCCTCAGAGGAATCTGGCCCACCTTTTGACAACATCAGATGAGTCGGAGTCTCGAATTGAGACGGCAAGAGTTTTACTGGGACTGGCCCACCTTCCCGTGGTGTGGACGAGTACCCAGAATCATCTCTCCAGATGACTGATGCTTCTGGATAGCCAAGCGGCCAGAAAATAAAAACGGAACATACACATAATGCACACAAACCTACACTACTTGTATTTATGGCCCTCTTACAGTGGTACTGTTCTTCACAGATATACGAGGCGGAGTTGAACAGACGTTCTAGGAGCTGCCCCTTATAAAAACATGTCCACATTCTACAGTTGTGCTAAAAAAAATTGCATCACCTCATTTTTTAGGTTGTTTGTCCGTATACTGGCAGCTAATCTTTTAGAAATAGCTGAAAGAACATAAGTAATAGCAATATACATATGAAAATTAATTGCAGAAACATTCACTTTTATGCCTTATGAGTAAATATACAATGAAATAAGTACTTTTCTCCAAAATAACAGCATATTATTTATGGTTCCTATAATAACAAAAATTCTATGAAAGCAGTGATTTTTTCATCACTTTGCTCATACTAAGATGAAAAGCAGCTATATTACCAAAAAAACACAAAAAAAGGCACACTAATATTTCGTTGGCCAACCCCTTGCTGATGACTGCTGTACATCGTCGTGGCATCGACTGGATAAGGTTCTCAATGTATTTCTGAGAAATCTCATGGTACCAAACACGGATTAGTCTCTCCAGAAGCTCTCTAAGTATTGTTTTTGGTTTCTTTTGCATTACTGAAACACCCATTTTGTTCCAACAATTTTCAATTGGATTGAAATTTGACTGTTCCCAGGTCATGTTATTGTGCGAATTGATTTATCCTTCAACCATTAGTAAAGACAAATTACATAATTTAGGCAAGAGTGCGGAGTTTCATAAATTTAAAAACTTTTGCTCACATTTTGAAGCAGTACTTACGGTTTTGGCTGTAGGACAAGGAGCAGAGTCGTCCCAATAAATACAACTGGCAACCTCCCCATAGTGATTTCTAATTTTGGGAAGTAATTGTCTCAAGAATGTCCTCATACACCTCAGAATTCACTTTACCCTTCACAAATTCAAGAAGTCCAACTCGTCTACGTGAAATAAAGTTCCATATCATTTGAGATACAGAATGCGTCACTGTGGGAGACGATCCAGTTCAGGATGAAATTCTTCTCCTCTTCTTTGCCTAAGAGTCTGCTGGCTGTCCCAACTATGCAAGTTAATATTGATTCATCAAAGAAAATGACATTTCCTCTAATCCTCGGACAAACTAAACTAGCACGCTCTTTTTGCCCACTTTAGATGATGGGCTTTCATTTTTTGTAAAGAGTGGATTTTTTCTTGTTAGATATACTATTAATCCGGATGAGAAAAGGCGTCAACGTACTGTAGCAATACTTTACTTCTGAATCATCCTCTCATGCTGTTTTGAGATCTGTCGATGAGGATCTTCTGATTTGGACACACAGATAGACCAGAAATCTGTCCTGCGCTGCAAAAGATATATTCGTGGACATCCAATTCCTTTCTTTCTGCTTAGACCGCCAGTTTCTGATAATTTTCGTTATAAACACGCTACTGTTAAGTGATTACAATGAATCTTTTTAGATATCTCATGCGTAGAATCTCCCTCTGCATTCAATGCAGCAGCAGCAAGGTTTTCCCTACGTGGTGTTAATTGTGAAAACAACCATTGAAGTAGCTTAGAACACTGGGCTCTAGGCATATGCATTATATTTATACTCCAGCTAGGATGATACGATCACGTATGACACCATTTACGAGAACTTGCTAGAGATGGATGATGCAATAGGGTAATGCTATTACATTGTCTGTAAATATCATATACAAAAATATACGATATATTGCCAAATTTCACAGAAAGTCAGCGAATTTTGCAAGTGATGCAATTTGTTTGGAGAACCACTGCATCCTATTCTTCGGAAATAACTGCTACATTATGACAGCGGTTTAAACCTTCGACCTGAGCTCTATGCAGTTAAAACTCGAACTGTACCGATTTTTAACCCCTCCCTCGAGCCACTGGTGGATGATTCTGCACACTGCTGATACATTGTAGTAAGAAAGAATTTTGAAACTAAAGCGGGCATCACACTCTCCAGTAATCAAATGAACTTAGTTGGAGGAAGAAAGGTGCCATTAATCATTCAGATTTGCATCTTACATTGCGTGTGTCAGATGGGAATTTGTACGTGCCAATGTCTAAGCGTGCATTGGAGAAACTAACACCGAATTCGAATCAGTTCGATGGTACAGCCTCGAAGTCTGCCTGAATGCCGTTAGCAGCCGAGATCGTTCCATTACCATTTCTGTTGTGCAAATCTCTTCCATCACTGCGTGTAATCGGGAAACAAAGTGTCCTGGTTATTTCTGTTGTTCGGGGAAATGATGGTTTCGCATCGCGAATTTCAGTAGCCAGAATTCCACTGTATAGAGGCTCTCGAAACTGTAAGGAGGCGAATCCTTCAGATATTTTAGGTATTAAATACAGCCTCGTAAATCAAGGTCTCGACATACACTGGGATCGAAAAGTTAAGTTGCCACCTATGAAGCCTGAGATACCAATAAGAATCACAAGAGTCTATCGCAAAGTTCTGTGATCGAGGTATTTATTTATTGAAGCACTATGATGAGCTACGACTTCCGGTGAGGTGGCAACACTAAACAAGAGTTCTTTAGTTCGAAATGGCTGATTCCAAAGAATCAACGTGTTAAAGAATCAATGAGTTAAGTTTTGCATTAATTAGACGGCTTCGGAAACATAAGACGTTGAACATACCAACAGCATTCAGTGATGAAGAGTTGAACCATGACTCAATTGTTAAATGTAATCAATGGTTTTCAATTACTAAACGGCCAAAAATGTCATTTTTTTTGTGATTAGATCAGTTTTTCCAACTTTGATCTGCAGTAAAGCAGTTTTTTTTTACCGGTAGACAACAATCCCATTAACAGAAATGGGAAATACAGATATACGCATAACAACCTAATGTATACCACATATGTTAAGTACGACTGTATATAATTGTATTTTAAAAACATTTAATATATTTTCATATATAGTTTAATATTTTTATGGTCAGCGGATTCTACTTCGAGGCGTATTATGACCTTTGTGCCGCAGAGCCCATAAAAATACAACAAAGCTTCTACCTCAAATATAAAAGTGGTTCATAGCTGAAGAAAAAAAAACTGTGAGAAACAGATTCAGACGTTTAGATTATGATCCATATTCGCATTACTGTGATTCAGAGGATGTACAGATGAGAATTTCTACTGCGAATGAGTGATGGTGTTAGAAGAAAATGACATTTGGTAAATGGCACTCGACTCCTTTATCATAATAACGCGCACCCTACACTGCCCTATATCTGACAAAAGACAGTATTCCTGTGCTGCCACATCGTCTCTACTCTACCGATATGGCTGCTTATGATTTTTTTCTTCTTTTCTAAAGTGAAAACTTAGAAGATTTGACAGCACGGCGAACATCAGTGAAAATATTGCGACATATTGAACAGTTCCCGGCATGCAACGTTAAATAGTAACATTAAGTTAACACTAGGCTTTTCATACCGATTAAGAAATACTGTTCAAGGTTGAGGCCTGAATGGATGTCAGATGAACTAATGAGACTCGTGGCAGAGAAGAAAAATGCATGGGATGCATATAACTTATCAGGCGACACAGAAGCCTATGGTAGATAAAAGCCAGTCTGTTGTAATCAAGTCACAAAGGAAGTTAAGCAAGCGAAGGAAGATTACGAGAAATCTTTGCTAAAGGATGCTAAGAAAAGCAGCAAGGACTTCTTTACTTATATAAACTCTAGAAGGAAGGGGATGAATCAGATTGGTCCCCTTGATATTGATGGTTCGACTGTTCATAATCCTGCTAAGGTAGCTGACAAACTGAATGAATATTTTGCATCTACACATGGGGAGTTATTAAGGGGGGGAATGCTAAAATTTTTATCAAACTGTAACAGGGTGCTTAATGATTTTGTAATAACTGAGAGCAAAGTGGAGAAGAAATTATTAAAGTTAAGCATAAGAAAGGCTCCTGGGGTGAATGGGATCTATCCAGTTATATTAAAGGAGGTGGCAAAGCAACTAAGCAAACCCTTAGCCATAAATACGAGAGAATCCTTGGACTCAGGGGAAGTCCCCACGGACTGGAGATGTGCAAATGTATCCCCAATTCACAAAGGGGAGGGTCAGAGAGTGACACGAGTAATTACAGACCTGTTAGTTTAAACTTGTGTTCCTGGGAAAATAATGGAGTCACTGGTTAAAGATGCATTGCAGGATCATCTAGACAAGACTGCAGCAATAATTCAGACACAGCATGGGTTTGTTAAGGGAAAGTCTTGTCTGAAAAATTTCATTGGTTATTATGATGGGGTTACAAAGGAACTGGATGCAAAAAATAATGTGGATATCATCTACTTGGATTTCAGGAAAGCTTTTGACACTCTACTCTACCGATTGCCATTGGAAGAGACTACAAGTTGGAGCAGTATGGCATTAAGGATAAGGCATTAATTGCTACAATGGCTAAAAGGGCGGTTGAGTGGGAGAAGACAGAGAGTGGCAACCAATGGACGCTGCTCTTAGTGGAGTCCCCTAGGGTTCGGTGTTCGGCCGACTGTGTTTTGTATATTTATGAATGATATTGATTAAGGTATATCAGGCTTAATGTCGAAGTTTGCAGATGATACAAAGGTTGGCAGAATTGTTAATGACAGCATGACAGTAATGGCAGTGTGGTATTACAACTTGATCTAGAAAATTTTGGCAGATGGGCTGAGAAATGGCAACTGAAGTTTAACATTGACAAATTGCATATGGGTAGAAGTAACCGCAGAGAAACATACCAACTGTGGTACTACACTTAGGGTGGTAGAAAATGAAAACAACCTGGGAGTTGTTTTCATTTTACGAATTTGTTTTCTAATGAAATGAAAACAACTATTCAATGAATAGTTGTTTTCATTTCATTTAGTGATTGTACAGACAGATATGAAATTTTCTGAGCAATGCAGACAGGCTGCCAGAGCAGGTCATGGGGTATTGTCAATGATATACAGGAATTTTGCTAGTAGAGAGAAGGTGATTATCCCTTTGTATCAGGCAGTGGTGAGGCCACAGCTTGAGTACAGGTCTGTTCTGGAGGCCTCATTTTAGGAAGGATGTAGAGTTGCTTGAGCGAGTACAGGAGAAGGGAAACAAGATTGGCAAGAGGAACGAAAGGGTTCTCTTACCAAGAAAGGCTTAAATTCTGCAAATTGCAGCATCTGGAGCCTAGGCACCTGCGAGGTGATCTGATTGAGGTGTATAAGGCCTTGAATAGGTTGAGCAGGCTCAATTCTGATGGGATCCTTCCTTTTGATTAGATTACGAACCTAAGTGTGCATAAATTCAAACTGAGGAAAGACAGGGAAAGATAGTTATTTAATATATGTGCGGAAATTTGCCTTTAGCCAGCAGGTAGCTGATTGTTGGAACAAACTTCCATCTTTCGTTGTGGAAGTTGATAGCTTAAATGAATTCAAGGAAGAACTAGACAATTTTTTGGAGGGAATAGATGTGTGAAATTTTTCTTTTTTGCCTAATGCTACTTATGTAGCATTAGGCAAAAAAAAAAAATTTCACACATCTCGTTTTCGTGCATCACATGTCTCGATTACTGGTACTATTACATCACTGGAATAAGGCTATTCAGACTCAAAGAGCGTAACGTTGATGGAAATATGTTCCAACAGATTGCAAGTAACTATTTGCCTTATTTAATCGATCTCAAAACTTTCTCACTGGCATTTGAACTTGGTTAATGATAATATTCTTGTCAAACGACCAATTGTGAAGCTCTCTGGGCAGTGTGGTTGTGCCAGAGTATAAGCGTAATTTTTGATGGAATTATTATCAAATATTTTGTGAAAGATTCCTATAAAAATACATTGAAATTTAAATACATTGAATTTAAATAGAAATACATTCCACCTCTATTTTCAAGAAATAGAATCGTGGGATGAAGACACATGAAATGTGTGATGGTTCATTTCATTCTGGATTCTTTGGTGTCATGATCATGACACGAAAAAAAAAAATAAAGGTATAGCCAGGGAAGTTGCTAGACTTTCCTATTCGACCATCTCGGGATTTATTAAAATGGAAGTAGCGAGTGTAAATAATACATTTCACTTTCTTATACGTTAAATTATGCTGAGTATCTGCGGGTCATTAATGGCGTCCTAACAGCACAGCACAGCCCACTGTGGTAAGCCTGCCTCATTACCAGACCTATCAGTTTTTTCACTGATTGCTTTAATCTCGCATAAAATTCTTAAGGACATAATGAGATGGATCATGGATCTGTTTTTACGGCAGTTTCGTGAAGGAGAACATTTTTAAAATTCGATCTGTCAACAGCACTAATCTCGTGACTGTAGTGTAACCGGTGGTCTCAATTCTTTTCTTTTAAAATCCTTTATCCATTTCGCTATTGATTGGCAACATGGAAATTAATATCGCTCGACGGCGATCAGAATAACTCTTGGCAAAGTGTCACACAATAATGAAAAATCCAGAATAAAATCTAACGATATAATTATCTTTAGGAAACCTTCAAAACGTGTATTATTCTTTTGCATCTTTGCGTAGTATGCCTTTGGTCTCCTCATATCTTCCAAATGCGTCATAATATTCCCAACGAACTGAAACCGATCGAAACTCGATGCAATACAAAATATATTTAAATCCTTGAAGTCTGACAGCCAAAATCAAAATCTTTGTTTAAATATGCCTGTTGCTGGGATATCAATTCAGTTCAATTAAATTAATAAATAGCTATTAAAGATTTTAACAAACAAACAATGTCTTTATCTTTACGATTAAATTTTTGATGCAAGAATTGAGGTGGGCGAGAATTCTTACCACGTCAATTGCCATTCTACATTTAAACAAGCTCACGGAATATTTGACTACATAGAAGCACGCGATAAAGAGCCACGTTTCTTAAAATGGAGCCAGAAAATGACAAGAACGTCTTTCACATTTCAGTAATCTAGAAGGATATATCCGACGCAAAAGAAAGATGTAAAATTGGATAATTTTCTTGAGAAATGTAAATTTTTCACATGTGATTAGGTCCATTCTAGGGCTTCTTGCCGCCTTGAATCCAGCAGTCCAGAACTGCCCTTAGTTAGCCTCACTCGGGAGAATCTTATCGAAGGTCTCAGACTACGTATGCCAATTTTTTGGTCATTACGCTCGTTGTAACGGTGAAGCAACAACAGCAATCACTGATGAAATGATGGGAACATATCATCACGAAACTTCCGATTTCAATATTTTAATAATTTAGAACTAGAAATAAACAGATTTTAAACTGACGCAATTAAAACTGCTTCATTCCTCTTTTAATTATAAAGTCGTAAGCCTCCGTCATAAATCACGAGGATTTCTTGGTTATGAGCAATTCTCTGAAGAGAATTGCTCATAACCAAGAAATAGTCCGAAAATAATTCTCCAGAATTTGAAGAAAGTGGGCATGAATAGAAAGGCTGTCAACCGTTTATTTAATATCGAGGTATATATATTATTGTTAAAATATAAGACAGATTATCGTACCTTTTTGTAGGAAATTTCTTCACCCGACGCTCACATCAAACTGATCCGGTTAATAGAATACAATATAAAAGATCCAAGTTTATAACGCGAAAATATCCTTATTAAAAGATTGGAAAATTATGCGGTTTTTTTATAAAACTAATCTTGTCTTCAATTCCCATTGTCTAGTATTAGTAACGGCCGCATGGTGCAAGAAAGCCTATGGCTTATGCTGCACCAGCCAAAAAAAAAAAAAAAAAAAAAAATCCGAACAAAACAATGATAAAAACAAAAAAAATAAATAAATAAAATTAACTAAATAATAATAATTAATAAATAAAAATAAATAAAATAAAAAATAAATAAAAAGGAAATTAAACCTATTATCCTATGCGCTTCCCTCACCCGAAAGTACTATCCAGATCACCTTTGAATTTCCCCAAACTGTCGGCCTCTACCACCCATGAGGGCAACTTATTCCAGTAATTTATAACTCGCTGGCTAAAATAAAACTTCCTGCAGTCCAATCTAAACATCTCCCCCCCGTAACTTGAATTTATGTCTCCTAGTTCTAGCATCATTTATAATCTTGAAAATTTTGTCCTCATTCATTTTACTGATGCCTCTCAGAGCCTTAAACACCTCAATCAAATCTCCTCTAAGGTGTCTAGTTTCCAAACTCTGCAACCCACATATTCGAAGTCTTTCTTCATAAGGACGCCCTTTTTCCGATCTCACCAGGCGAGTTACACCTGTCTTTGCACCCTTCAAAGAAGCTCGATGTCTTCCTTTAGGTGCGGTCTCCATACTTGAACACAGTATTCCAAGTGTGGTCTAACATAAGCCTTATATAATGGGATTATCACGTCCCTATCTATACTTGCAAAAGTTCGATAGATCATCGATAGGACACCGTGGGCCTTCCTTGCAACCTGTTTACAATGCTCAGAGAATTTCATGTCTGACCGTATCGTAACACCCAAGTCCCTTTCCTCCAGTACTGGGTTTAGTTGAACTCCACCAAGTGAATAAGTTTTTTTGGGATTACTGTTTCCCAGGTGTAATACCTTACACTTTGTTGGATTAAAGCACAGCTGCCATTTTTCTGACCATTTCTGAAGTCTATCTAGGTCTCTCTGAAGAAGCTCAGCTTGACAGTGATCATTAACTACTCTACCAATTTTAACATCATCTGCAAATTTAGACATCACGCCCTCTATCCCTTCATCGATGTCGTTTATGAAAATTAAAAACAACAGTGGTCCTAATACTGATCCTTGGGGAATCCCACTTCTTACATCAACCCAATCTGAGGAATAGCCATTTATCACAACCCTCTGCCTCCTGCCCTGAAGCCATCCTTCTATCCATCTAAGGATTTTCCCAGTGATTCCAACTTGTTCCAGCTTATAAAGCAACCGCTCATGTGGGACTGAGTCAAAAGCTTTGCTGAAATTTCTTCAATTTTTGGAAAATATCAATATAAGGAAAATATCCTTATTAAAAGATTGTAAAATTATGCGGTTTTTTTATAAAACTAATCTTGTCTTCAATTCCCATTGCCTACCAAGAAAGAGCAAAGCGTAGCCGATGTACATCAATCTACCCCAAACTAAACCCAATAGCAATGATAGACTAGAAACAGAAGACAATTGTCAAAATATATTAAAAACGATATTAAAATATTTTTGACTAGACTTCTTTATGCATGACGAGGTATTTCGGTTATGAACCGTCATAAGCAGGAAGAATTGGGCTTCATCGCTTCTATATTTTGAAATTCTTAAAGGTTAATATTAGTTCTCCCTTCCTTCCGTCAGCATGCGCCTTAGGAATTTCCGCACATTTCTGTACTCCGTCCAGTGTAAGCAACAGCCTCTTATCTCTAAAACCCGAGTACTGCAGAAGTAACGATAATTCTCCTAAACCAGCTTTGCACACTCTTTTTGCGCATTTTCAGCGATAAAACAGAATGGATTTAATAAAAGCCGAGCATTTTATTGCTTCCGAAGTGAAGAGCAGCATGTGTAAAGCAAATATCCTGTCAGAGTTATAGGATTTTAGCGAGATAAAAAGCTTCCAGGACAGCACTTGCCGCCCTGCTTTTTTGACGACGAATATTATTTTGCCGTGTACTGTACACACTTTAGCACGTACGTTTAATACATTGTAATACAGTGGGTAAAAGAACTTGCATTCGTTAATAAAATAAACAGTTTCAAACTTGTAAAACGTCAAGGGCCAATAATCGCATAAGCAGCAGCTGTGGCCCAAAGCGAACAAAAAATCAGTTCATTGTGTGATTCCGGTTGTAGTGAAGGGTTAAACAGGTGACGTAGATGTATCACTATTTTATGATGGGGGATTTGTTAAAGACTCCAAAATAAACACTACAGAGTGATCGTTGACGTAAGACATTTAATATCCTGGTACATTGAAATTTGAAGTTACAATTGATGGAGATGAACTGTTTACCACATAACGAACTGTTAGAGCAATATATTCCAGTCGCCCATAAATCATGGAGGAAAAACCTTTGGTGGAATTTCTGATAATTATTGATACCCCACAACCCAAAGAGGTTCGATGGATTCTCAAGGGAGCATAAGCAATAGGAATGTTTAGGCTTTGCTGAGATTGCTGCAATACATTTTCGTGTATTTCAAAATCAGAGTACTTCTTGATGATGAAATAACACACAAAAAAAGTATATGCAGTTCGTTCAATCTCACGCCTCCGGCCTTGGTCATTACGATCGCTAACGTCGAAATGACTTAAAGCTCAAGCAGATTAGATAACATCCTTTGGCGATACCTACAACTAATTTAAGCAGTGGAATAATCCTCCAAGTTCCAGAGCCTGCGTGGTGTTGCGATGAACACGAGGAGTATTGGAAAATACTTCGCTCGTTCAGGTGGTGTCCGGGTAGCGCGCATCGCCACTGATATCATTTTGTCACATCGACTAACGGCAGTGGGTCAACAAGCAGAGAAGTACCTTCCCCCAACCTGTATTAACGGGGAAAATATCGAGCCGGATCCGCACTGGTAACCATCTGTGTAATCTGATACTACCTTGAAAACAAGGAATGCCTGTTATTGTTGTTATGCCTTGGGCTGTAGAAATGCGCGCTCCAGTTGTCATAACTACGTTGCCGCTTTCGCGGACAATGGATGTTGGAAGCGGCACCTTAATTAAATCGTTCGGATATTGCACTATAACTTCTCAGGGCATTGATGGACTGCAGCCGGAGCGAAAGGTGGGACATTTAATAGGGATTGAGATTCCCTCTGGTGACCTGAGGATGGCAAACGCATCCGTCACGTGCGCAATTAATCGCATCGGCACCTTTTCAAAGATGCTCCGATTACTAAGCCGTGGTAATCGGCGCTTAATTTTGCCGCCCGGCGAACAACATAATTACTAGCAACAGCCATAACTAGCAGCTCGTGCCAAACAAGTTTACGCACAGACAGACAACTGGACAAGCACTGAAACTGACTCTTACCTCTCTTAACTCCTTTCCCCTCCCTTGCAAATAAGCCAATGGAAAGCGATTGGCTGCAGCTCTTTCAGAAGTGCCAAGGATGTTTGGTACATAAGATTCTCCGAGATCAACTGTCTCAGCGTTATTTAATTCTGATACTTTCAAGGTCGACACAGTTGAGGTCTGCAATACTTTCACGCATTTCTGCTTTCAGACCGAATGTGTTATGATAATTGTTAGCATTTAAGTGTAAAAGTTACCCCACCATTAAATTAAATAAAGAAAAAAATGAATAATTAAAGTGAATTCAGAACTTAACGCCTATTTGAAATCTAGTAGAAGGCAGTGAGAATAAAACTACTCGTAATGGGACAATAATAATTATATTAGAATTTCTGGTACGTGTACGTCGTCTGATGAGTTGGAATATCGAAACGGCTCCACCCTAACCACGAAGAGGGAGGACTACTTATGTATTTCGCGTTAGTTCTACCCCCGCAGATTCTATAGGCACAGAAATCTCAATTGAACGTACATTCTGCATTTTAATTATCAAAGTGTTGAAGCCAAGTTGATTATTTACATCAAATAAGAGAAAAAAACAGCAGCGTTTTTTTTTTTTTTTTTTATGAAGTAATTTAGTTTTCTCTTTAGTAGAAAAAAAATAAATTGACATTTATATTTAAGTAATTAGCACAAAATGACATCCATCAAAACTTGGTCAAGAATTGAATTTTAGATATCTTCAAATGTTCAAAATTCCGAAGGCCCACCGTAGCTTCCTGAGTTTTTATATCTCCATAAATATACCAAGCTTCGAACTTTCGCCTTACAAGCTTATCAGTATGAGTTATCTTCGGTGCTGTGGAGAAGAAGCAGCATTTATCGAAGAAAATGTCCAGTTCCGTACGTGAGGGATGAACGTTTAGGTTTACTCTCCCACGATGAATGGATGTACTCTTTCATGATAAGGTAACACATAAATTGTTAAAAGTACATCCACTTTCTTTGTATGCTTCTGTCGAGAGAATGTGAGATGAACCAAGTTGACAACGTTGACTGATAGAATTATATTTAACTGTGTTTATAATCAAACTATTGGCATCTTAAAAGGTTAATTGCATATTCGAGGTAGTGCAGTACCATGGCAAACTCGTTGTGAAGGTATTCACAATATGGGATACAATTAAAGGATGCCAATTTATCTACTTCAGCAGTTCACTACGAAAAAAAAAAAAAAAACAGCGCAATGGCATTAACCCGTTCACTGGTGAATCTTACGCGTCATGCTTTATGAAAAATAATCACTTTACTTAATAATATAATACATACTGCTACTATTTGGCTAAAATCACTGGCAAGTGGGGCCGGACTAGGGATCTGCTCTTTGTGTACTAACAATACCCAAAACGAAACAGAGAAGTGTTCATATTCTGATATGCACATTCCTGATAAGTCCGCTAGTTGAATTTAAGTTATTGCATCGCAAGGGGTGCTTAGAGATCAATAGTTGGTATCATGCAGAAGGAGAAAAGAACAGTCCAACTTGAACCATTGCATCACATAGGACAAGAATACGAAGATATTGGCTGCCCAAACCATTGGTGATTTACCTCCAATATTTGACGGTTGGCACAATACAGTCAGGATGATGCGCTTCCCTTGGAATTCGCCAAAGTAAACTCTCCCTGATGTTGGAGTATCGATGATGATTTGTCTGAAAATACGACACATTTCCAAGCATCAAATGCCCAGTCTTTGTGCCTCTTACGCCATTGCATCTTCTTTGTAGCATTACCATCAGTAATGAGTGGCTTGTAATAGTGGCTCTGCCATATATTTCAGCTTTATTAAGTTCTTGAAGAACTATTTTCCTAGAAACTGGAAGTTCTGAAGTTATTTTTGAAGAATTAGTTTTATGTTTTCGGACTACAATACCTTTCAGAGTACTGCGGTCTCTTTCAATCAACTTCTATTTTCTTTCATATCAGGTCTACTCCTGTATCAAAATATCCGTAAGAAATTAATTATACATTGTCTTCCTAATAGGGACTGATATGGCACACCGGGGTTGAACAGCATTTTTTCCCTCTAGAAACAGACTGTAAGTCACATGGTAATTCTAAATTCACGTGCAAACGCAGCAACTTTGTTACGACCCATAAGCGTGCCGCGCCAGCGATGTAAGAAGCAAACTCCAAGGATTAAAAGACAGTAGGAGGTAATCATCTGTGGAACATCAACGTTAATTAAAAGAAAAATCTTCTTTTTCTCAGGAGTTTATTATTTATGATGTGCAGTATCGCGATCTGGGAATTGTCTTAAATTACTTCAGCTTTGAAATTATTAAAAATAAAAGATGGTCTGTTACTTGCGTTCAGCCTAAATTCATTATCAGCTTAGACCATTGATAATTTAAAAAAAAAAAAAACAAAACAAAAAAAAACTTAGGAATAACTGAAGAATCCTGCCTGAAGTTCTCGCAGCACTATAGCCAGGCTTTTAGGACAACACAT
The DNA here is from genome assembly GCF_048544385.1 of Mastigoproctus giganteus. Taxonomy (NCBI): domain Eukaryota; kingdom Metazoa; phylum Arthropoda; class Arachnida; order Uropygi; family Thelyphonidae; genus Mastigoproctus; species Mastigoproctus giganteus. Next base: position 126,930,039 of record NC_143584.1, read on the forward strand.
GATGTTTTACCTTAGCTGTACATGAATTTTGCTAGTTTGATCAAAGAGGTAATGAGTGCATTGTATTAGAGACTTAGTTCACACCCAAAATACTATATACCGGTTTGCAGACTCCCATTTCAGGATGAATGTGCACTTGTTGGAAGAGAGAGAGAGAGAGAGAGAGAGAGAGAGAGAGAGACTTCAGTTTTGTAGGTTTCAAAGTCTCGAGACCAGAATGCCTACGTGGCTTGCAGTAAACTGAATCATAGAAATATCCTTTTCATGTGGCACAAAGCAAAAGGCATGCATTTAATTAACCTTCTGTTGCCAACATGGTGTCTGCCAGATGCCACTTCAGCGTCCGAGTTTCAATATGGATAATCAGTGTCGTATTCTAAACAAAATACGACATAAACTTATTATTATTATATTTTAATTAGGTTTATCATATAACATAATTAATATATCGACGTTTAATTCATTAAAAAAAGTTAAAAATTATTTTTTTAAATTAAAACAAGACAGGAGGTTAATAGATGCTTTCATTGGGGCTTTCCAAAATGCTCTTCTGAATTATCCATAGTTTCTTTACCTCTTTCTAGTGGTAACTTTAATCTTATTTGAGCTCACGGGCATTTGTTTTCTTAGTCAACGTTACCATAAGGAGCGAATTTCAATACTGTATGATAGAGGGCACTTTTTATAAGTTAACAGATACGGATCATTGCTAAATACGCAAAGACCAGAGCCTGTGGGCAACAGACTTGTTTCGTCTGGCTTTTTTTTTTTCTGTGAAATTGGAGCAATTCCTGTCTAGAAAGAGAGAGAATGTTAAAATCTATAAGTAGGACAACCTGACGACTCTGCTATGTAGACTGGAAGAATTCTCAAGTTCTGAAGAGAATCGGGTTTTCTTAAATAGCTTCAGAAGTATTCCTTATTGGCTACAGAATTTCGTTTATAATTCAGATATTTTAAATCCATCCTTTTACATTCTCTCTTTTTTTTTTATCATTTTCTGCGCGCTCTCTAAATCATCATGCGCTATCTGGAGGATCGAAATCGAAGTTCAAAAACACGACAATGCACTCCATTTTCCCCTGTTCTATAGGAAATCGTTCACTGAAACACTAGAGATCAGGATCGTGTTTCGCAGTTCCCTCACTAGAAATTATGAATGCCAATCTCTGCCGAAATCCATTATCTCAGAGTTCTACGATAAAATCAAAGCTCTGCACAATAATGAACTAATTGCAGTTATGAAACTTTAATCACTCGCTATTGCAGTATTTAAACTGTTCGTAATTAACGATTCAGCAATTTTTAATTCATTTTTAAATGAGAATATATTCGAAAATTGTAATATTTGTTTTTGAATGATGGCATTAATTTGCAAATCTACATTAAACTCTGTCTAACAATATCCCAGAAAGCAGAATTTATGTGCAGCTCACGTTCTGACACCTGAAAGCATCCCTAATGATAAGATGTCTAGTTTCTCTTAATTCTATCAATCTTATGAATTCAAATTCTCATATCGCCTTATATCTTATGGATACACACTATATTACGAAAAGTATACAGACGCCTAAGATTTGAGAAAAAAAAACAATTCGTGCTCGCCATCCCCGTGTTACAATTGGATATAAAAGCAATTGAACTCACACGAGAAGTAAGCAGATTAAAGAAATACAGTAGTTGTGTCCAGGCGTTAACTAAGCGAGTTCCCACCGAGTGCCAATATTAAATGTTATATTAATAATCAGTCACTCTGTTCACGCTATTTCAGCAAAACTTCAACAACCTGGACCAACAATTCGTGACGTGATCACCAAATGGATATGTCATCATGCTATTACGACAGAAAATGTTCGGAGAGACCTCAGAACGGCGGAAGGAGATCTGAGGACACTCGGAATGCGGACTGATGGGATATAAGCAGATCCCATAATTCCGCCAGAAGTTTACAGAATCCACAAGAACCAACAGCAGTGCAAGGAGCAGAAATAGCAAGCTGCATAGAATAGGATTTTAAGAAACATCAAATGCAGAGCACAACTCATTGTAATTGGTCGACCCTGGAATGGTGGAACGCTGTTTTGGAGATGAATCAGGGTACGTGTTTTTCTGATCTGAGAGCTGTGTTTGGTTCTGCCAGATGCCCGAAGAACATTATTTGCCAGAGTGTGTCGTTCCAACTGAAGTTTGATGGATGTGCTGTCCTCGTGGTTGGGGCTTGAACCACCATTGATCGTCGGACGGAACAATGAATTACACTCGGTAAACTGACATTCTGGAGAATTTTGTTTTCCCTACACTGTGGGAACAGCATAGGTAGGATTCTTTCCTGTTTATTCATTAAAATGCACTACGCCATATTGCACAGCCTATAGTGACTTAGTCTGAAGACAAGGGGATGCATAAGTTTCACTGGCTTGCCCAGAACTCGGACCTTAACTGATTAAATTCAACTATTGATTGAATTGAGCATGGATTTGAAGAAAGAATAAATCAAAAACACACTGCCTCTCCCTTAACAAAAATTTGTTTAAAATTGCTTTCCCCTCACCCCCCCACTACAATGTGCGAGGATGGAGTAATTAAGGCCAAAGTAGGCCGATCTGTTCACCCTCAGCCATTTGCAATCCACTGCAGGATAAAGGCCTCTTCAGTCACTTTCCAGTTCCTTCTGTTTTGTGCAATGGCCATCTATTTACTACCCACGAACTCGATAATTTCATCTGTCCATCTCCGTCGTTGTCTTCCACGTTTTATTCTAGTTCCTCTTGGGTACTTATTTTATTAGTCCATCTGACATCATATCTTCTTGTTATGTGTCCTGCCAAAAACATTTTAGTTCTTTAGTTTTGAACACTTTGATTCCTAATATAATTCGTTCCATTCTTTGCTGTGTAGTTCTCAGCTTCTCTTCCATTCTTTTGATGAGTGCTCAAGTTTCACTTCCATAAGTCATGGTGGGGAGTATACATTGGTTCATTATTTAAAGTTTCAGACAAATTGGGATACTGCTCCTCAGTGTGTGACTATAATTCCTGAATGCTATTCATTCAAAATTTATTCTTCTCTTGACTTCCATCCATTTATCATTATTACAGTAATGACTTGTCCCAGATAAGTATATGACTCCACCTTTTCAATTACTGCTCCTTCAAATCATTATTTCCCTTTCCGTGGCATACTTGTTCATCATTACTTTTGTTTTAGCCATATTCATCTTTAGTCCAAAATCCTTACTAACTGTGCATAACTGATTAAGATTTTCTTCTAAATCTTTGGGATCGTGGCTTATGACCACAATGTCATCTGCAAATAGTAAATGGCTTAGGTACTCTCCATTCACATTGACTCCTTTCTGCGACCAGTCTAATCTTCTGTAAGCTTCCTCAAGGGCAGCAGTAAACAACTTCGGAGATATTGTGTCTTCTTGTCGAACTCCTTTCTCAATTTTAAATTTGATACTCTTTGTCTAGTCTAATAAAGGAGGTAGTGTTCTCATATATTTTCTTCAAAATCATAATATATGGGGTATCTATGCCTTTTCATTCCAGTGCCCGAAACATTGCCTTGTGCTCTATGGAGTCAAATGCCAAGCATAATGATGTTTTATATTCATTTGCTTTCTCCATTAGCTGTGATATTACGTGAAGGTGATCCATAGTTGAGAATCCTGTCCTAAAGCCAGCTTGCTCTTTCGGTTGATTCTCATCAAGTATTCTTTCTAATCTGTTAGTAATGATCCTTGTGAACAAGTTATCGATGTGGGATAAAAAGCTACTTGGTCTTTAATTTCCAATTTATCTCTTTTCTTATGCAGCAAAACTATGATTGCATTATTCCACTCTTTAGGCGTCACGCCTTTTCTAATGCATTTTGTGAAGAGACTTGCCAGTTTCTGTATCATATCTCTTCCTCCCAATTTTAACAACTCTACAGTAACTTCATCTTCCCCCGGGGCTTTCTGATGCTTCATTTTCTTAAACGCATGTTCTATCATCAGGAAGGATATCGGATATGTTGTATGTGTTATTAATTTGTGTTCCATCTTCCCCACTGCTGGCATCATTCTCTCGCATCTCATCATTCTATAGTAGTCTTCTGCTTTTTGAATTATGTCTTCTTTGCTACTTATAAGTACACCATCGCTATTCTTCAGTTTCAGTATCACTTGTCCTTCTGTATTACTGCTCATGGCTGCCGATTCAAGTCCTTTATTTTCCCTTACTTATTTTCACTCAGTACACTCAATTTTCTCCTTGTCAGTGTTTATCTTGCTCTTCATTTGTCGTCTTCAGTTCACCATGACAAGCGTTTCTTGACTAATTTTATCTTCTTTGAATTTATTTTTACCTACAGGTTTCTTGGGCTTTAACACTTTCAGAAAGGTGTACTATTCTTCATCGATATCTTTGTCCTGAACAGTCTGCAGAAGCTCAAACTTGTTCTTAAGTTCCAGTACATACTGCTTTTTCTCCTCTTCTGTTTTCTCAAAGACCTTCGTATTATTTACTCGAGTCAGTTTTTTTTCCTTTCTTTTCTTACATCTAATCAATTGTGCATCTTACCATTCTGTGATCACTTCCAACATTTACCTTGTTCAGGACAGTAACATCATTCACGATATATTTTCTGTTAGTGAGGATGAAGTCGATTTCATTAGTTGGTAATCCATTTGGACTCTTCCATGTCCACTTCCTCTTCACCCTTTTCTTGAAAAAGTGTTCATTATTGACATTTCTCAAGATTCTGCAAATTCCACAAGTCTTTCACCAATTCCAAAATTTCCTATAGTTCCCCTTTCTGTGCTGTTTTTTTTTTTTTTTTTTTCCAACCTTAGCACTGAAGTCCCCCATAATGACAATGTAGTGGGTTTTCTGCTCATCTAGAAGACTCAATTTCGGTGTACATTTCTTCAACCTCTTCATCATCATGGCTAGATGTTGGTGATAAATTATTATAACCTTTAGCTTGCACCTATTATTAAAAATCCTGGTAGTAGTCTTGACACCCTTGGTGATGTACTTGAATTCGAAAATGTTGTTTTATGGACCAGAAAGCCAACTCCACCTTCGTTCTTTTCACTGTTTCCATTGGTATACAGCAGATTTCCACTCGACAAACTTATAAGTGATTCATTTCTTCTTGTTGTTTCAGCCAAACCGATGATATCCCAATTCACATTTTCTAGTTCCTTTTCCAACTCTAATATCCTGTCTTCACCGATGAGCGATCTTACGTTGTAACAGGCCAAGTTCAGTTTCTGTACATGGCAGCCTGGTTCGTACCCAGAGATTCTTAGCACCCTCTGCTTCCACTCTGATCCTCTCTCTCTGCCATAAGAGGGGGAATGACAGCCGCTGGGGAGGACTGAGGGCCGTTTGTTTCGTCGTGCTGTCATGTGCTGGAGGGTTTGGTCTTTTCCTCTTCACGCACGCTGACCAGGCGTATTGTAGAGAACCACTCTACACGTTCGTTGCCACCTAAGTGACGGAACAGGGCTTACCACCGAGAAGGTATGCATGAGTGGATTTTAGGGAGGCAGGCCAATGGACTCCTCTTAAATGTTCTAAAATAGAAAGATATTGAATCCATCAGTTTTAGACCGAGTGTCTGATAACACAGAATGCCTGTTCCCCTCTAAGCCCCATTATTAAATCTAAGCCGATCCATTATCAAATACATATCAATAAAAGCTGATCTGAAATATGCAGGTGTCGGTAATTTTTGGCAATGTAGTGTGCATATCCTTCGAGTAATTTGAAACTAATATTTACTCAATTTAGTATCATTAAACGGCTGGTGGGCCACAACTATTCTTTGGTAATAAATTCATCATTATTTTCTTGTTGGCAGAGAAAAGCACACGACTTTCAACACTAGGTGGCACTGTGAAATCAAATGAGAACAGACAGCACGGCCAGTTAATGCGAGTATAAGCAATTGGTATTTAAAGCTCTCGGGTATGTGAGGTGTTTTGTAAGAGGAAGAAATGGAAAATCTTTCACTCACTGAACTATGACAAATTGGGATGTTGATGCAAGGTGACAGAACGTAGAAGTCTCTCGGCTGTTTACTAGCGACAGTGCCAGAAGCAGTGAGAACTGAGTTTGTTTCTTTTGAAACAAAGTCTGATTATGTATGGAAATGTAGCTGCAGCAGGGGTTCCTTACGATGTGCAGAAAAGGCCAGAAAAAAGAGAGGAGAATCGCACGTTTTTAAGAAACTTTTACAGAGTTAAATCCTCTTATATTTGGTATAGTTGAACACAAAAGTGGGGAGTTGAAAATGCTTTTTCTGGTAACAGCGAATAACTAAGCTTCAACGATTCTTGCAAAACAATCTCGACCCTTCAGTCCAACGGCGAAAAAGGTCAAAAGTGGTGTATATGTAATAGAAATGGCGTTAAAGAAAGAGAGACTGCTGCAGAATGAATTGTTTATCAGAAACCAGTTTCTAATTATGTAAATTTAAGCAAGTCTGGTGCATTGATGAATATTCTTATGTGGTCAACAAGAAATTCTTTTTATTAATGTCTATAATACTTCACATACTATTACGCGACAGAATACTTCCCCCTCTCCTATTCTCATTCATTCTGGTCCACTGACCGTATTTATTTAAAAATGAATTCCTTGTCATTTGCGTAACTAATCAATAGCGTTACTAGTGAACTATCCAATAGCGTACTACTTATTAAGATAATATCGTTTGCTGTCAACTCAGTCCCCTCTGTTTTCCTTACAATCCCCCGTGTTTTCTCTCCAAGCAATTGCAAACTGCTTGGTAGAAGACAGAATGGCTACACTTAAACGTATAAAAGCCGAAAATTGAAATTGAAAGGATTTTATGAAAATACCCGCAACATTAACCACCCAATTAGGAAGCTTGTGATGCTTCCTTCCGTTTCCATTAACTTCTATTTTCACTGTCCCATTAGAAGTCAATATTGGGGAGTTTTACCACGCGCTCCATTTCATCCTCTTTTCAGTTTTCCTTAATTTAATGGGTGACGTCAGTCGGCGTGTATCGATTCGACTCCGGTAGGTGAATCAGCTAACGCGTTAGTAGTTGTCGCGTCAGCTGTCGACAATTTGGATACTTTAAGCCATTCTCGCCCGGTATCGACCTTGCTGAGTCTCATTGAATACGAAACATTTGTTTTGATATTGTTCCTTTGTAAGAAGGTGGAAAAGGGTTCAATCTCATCGAAAGTTTCATCCACACTACCATATCCAAGTAATAGCTGGCGTTACTAATGAATTCTGAGATGAGCGGAATCCACCTGGGGAGATCATTTGACCGCGTGTAATTCAACTAATTGGACTGCAGTTTTAACTGAAAATGAGTGTACGATAAAGCTGAGCAGGAGAGAGAAAGAGGAGTGAACAAATCCATCCGTGAAACAAGCTTCACTTTTCAAAACAGGAAGACCTTGTTTTTTTAATAAGGGGATGGGGGTACAAATTACCTTCAAATACCTAAACGATAATTGGTGTTGCTATTTTCAATATCTGTTTCCTTTCCCTGAATTAATTCCCCGAATCTCGACGAACGATTGCGCTCAGGGATTTGACTTTCTGATTAGTGTCTAATCTAAGAATCCCAGGCTTGACTTCGTGACATGGTGACTTATTCATCGCAATATTTATAACGTTGTTGGCAGTTTGTGACTTTTCAATTTCAGTTTCCTCTTGGAGTAGGCAACACATTATGAATGTTGATGTCATTGCGAGTAAGAAGAACGTCGTAAATTTTCAACTTCCATTTAGAAATCCTGCATGCGATAAATCACTGTAGCATCTACGTCGGCAGTTTATTTTAGCAAAGCGCATAAACAACAGCGAGGTACGCACCAATACTAAAACGAGAATACGGAGTCATACTGTAAATAAAACTATTAATAACTGATAAGGATAACGCATTAAATAGTAACCAGTAAATAAAAACAGGGAGAAATAAAAAAAAACTATTGTGTAAAACACTTTTGCCAGAGAACAGTTTGGCATTTAGTTCTAATTAAGTCTTTCGTGGACAGTATTAGCAGTTTTAGTATCAAAGATCGTGGATGGACTTTCAACTGATCACCTACCTGATTTGTTTTCACAATGGGAAATGCTAGGGGAAAAAATGAGGCAGCCCAATTCATGATTTTGATGAAGATAACGAATATTTTACTTCTTCGGAATCAATTTTTACAGATGCCGAAGCATAACTTATTTCACCAGGTGTATAAAACAACAAGAATAAAGTGAAATTTAAATAAATTAAAATTGACCACACCCGGGCATTCTTTGTTTCATGTTAACGTTTATGTCTAGATGATGAAGGGTCCCTCAGACTCGAAAGCTAATTTTTATACTTTTTACTTTTTGTGTTTTTTTTTATTAAAGTTACTACCTGCAATCTTCTTTTCCGTTTCTCCAGTTATAACAGTATTTATACCCGCTAAGAATAAAGTGCTCCATTCCTCTGATATACGTAGGCTATTTTGTAGCCTGCTTAAAATTCGGTCAGAGATCGATTTCTTATTGAGTTTGAGATGTAGTGCGACATCTTGTTTATATACTGCGGAGAGCGTTTCAATTACAAGTTTCCATCGGTCTGGCTCTCTTTTTAGTAGATTTAGGCTGTTTGTTGTCTGGACTTTCTGTCGTATTTGGGCTGAAATTTTGTATCTGTTCCAAAATTAGGCAAAGTAATACCGCTTAAAATTTACAATTCATGAATTATATTTTGCCTAATTAAATCGCTTTTTCTCAATGTGGAAGTTTCTACCCATCCTCGATTTATTCTAAGTTCTCTCTTCAGTATTCGCGTTTCTCTATGCAAAATTGCCAGCTGTAGAAGTCAATTTTGTGTCCCATTTCCTCACGTTATGAAGTTATTTTTTTCCCAAATAAAATTAGTTTACTTTTGTTTTAGTAGTACGCGAATTATTTTTACACTAAATCGAGGACGGAACAACTTTCTAAATAAGAATAAAACAGCTATTAGGCAAAGTTTTAATTCGGAAATCATAAAATCTAAACAGTAATAGTTAGTTCAATTTTAAAATCAAATTCAAAAATTTCATCCCAAATATGATAAACATGCGACCAATAGCCTAAATGTAAAAATAAGCGAGATAAATAGATGCAGGTGCCTTTAAAGTGAAATATTCTGTATGTATACATTACAATACATACAATACTCTGTATATATACAGTAGTATCTGTAAGATGGGAAATGTCCAACTCGCAGTAACTCAACCTGCAGTTAATCAACATAGAGTTGAACATCAAAATGTCCCCTGTGAAAGTCGCTTCTCTGCTCTGCGTAGCGATATCATGGAGAAGCCACTCAAATTAATAAAAATTACTGCATCCATTTGTTTAATGAAATTTTGCACAGGGAGACTTACTTCAGGTTTTTTTTTTTTTTTTTTTTTAAATTGTACTACACTGTCTCGGACAAACCTTAGCAATCCTCCTGAATATTTACAAAAACAGTTACATATTTACTTTTAAAAATAAGACACAATCAGATCTTGAGTTAAAATTAAGTGTCAAGTAACAGATTCTGCAACAGAGGAATAGATTGAGCAGTTCCTTCTTTAAGAACTATCTGAGCAGATCCATTGATCCCAAGGGACGCGAATTTTCAGATCGAGCCAAGAAAACGTTTACATACCAGCAGTGAAGTCTGTAGTAAATCTCCATCACCAGAGTATATAGAAAAATGTCCTGGGAGATTGCGATCTACCAAATGAAATTGATTTGAAACGAAGACCAACTAAGTTTGTAAATACGTACACTAGGGTAGAAGTTCGAGAAGCTTTGCGTGATACCATATAGAAAAATGATAATTTAAATCACTTAGAAAAACCAGCAAGCACTCAGAACTATTCATATGTAGATCTTCATAATGCCATGTCGAAACGATCAGCTTCCTTTAGACCGGCTACGTTTTATTTCAATAACAAAGCACAAGATAGTAGTTATTACTGAAATAATCACCATATTGAACTTTAACCGTTCTCTTTTAACCTGCTAATTGAAACTTCTATCTTAGATAATTGACAATAATGCTAATGATTAATCCTAATAAGTGGATTGTGCCCAGAATCCTCGGAATACACTGATATACAGGGAGGAATGAGATAAACGGAACTTCTGTGTCTTATTATCATTTTAACATCGAATTCCACATTTTAGTTTCTTCTCTCTCTCTCTCTAAAATTTTGAGGATTCTTAAATGAAAAGGGAGGCACTACTGCTTCCCATTAATATTTCAGTTCTTCGCAGTTGGTGCTTTTAATAACATTTTCATATGATAAAGTGGTAGGTACCCTCTCCCGAGATTTTTAAATATCCGCCAGCTCCCTGTGAGGCAGTTCCAGATTGAATACTTACAACAACAACATCTGCTGACTCGGGATTCGTAATTGGTATTATGTTCGTGATAATATTTGTTGGTTTCATGTTAGGCAAATAATAAAACAATTTATTAATCAACTTTAAAATAAAGTTCATCTCGGTGAATTTTCTTCTATACCTTGAAATTAACAGTAATGCTAAATTAAATCAAATCAACTTGGAAATTCGAATGTTAATCAAAGAAAACTATATATTATTCGAAATTCTGCTGCACTGTAAGCAACACATGAAGGTAGCAATTCTGAACGCCTTTCAGGTTCAAACAATTAACAATTGAAGTTTGATGTTTTTTAAATATATATAAATTAATCTTCCTACACCTCGTTTGAAGAAATCAGGTCTTTTAACAAGCAAACAATAAATACAGGAGACTTACAACTAACGGTACACCATATTCTGTCGTCAGGTGGCACCACTTCTCAGTAGCAAAAACAACTTCGACCTTCACCCAATATTTCTTGAGGCAAGACTTTCTCTAGGAAGAATTCAGAAAAATAACTTCGGACGAGTCGAATTCATTGTATGCACAGACTAAAATGGATGCATGCGGTTGTAGCAGAGGAAGAAAACTAATGTAAGAAGGCAAAAATATGACAGTTTAGGAGAGGAGAACGAAAAAATATATAAAGAAATCCGTTGATCACTTCACAAAAAAGTTACTTCCTTTTGACCCACCCATCAAAATTTCTATCGAGTATTTTGTTTTTGTAAAACTGATTATGGAAGTATTGCAATTTTAGCGTTTGTTCTACCTTAAAAATCAAGGAGTCTCTTAACACTTTGGAGACAGAAAGAGAAAGATTTTAAAAATTCATGAAAACTAAACATAATGAAAATTTTGAAGGATTTATCACCTTCTTTTAGTAGACGGCGCCAATAAAGAGGCTTAAATTATTAAGGAGAAAACTATCACAAGGCAGTGGCATCCTATGTAGTGCTTTTCAATGCCATAGGATGGGGCTTCATCCTTATATACAGCAGTGATCTCTTCGTGAATTTCTTTAGGAGATTTCGCCTTCAAGAACAGATACCGGATTACAGCTCTGACTTCAACTTTGTCCATGATGCTACTTCGTCACACGTTCAGCTCTCTAAGAGAAAAACAAATTA